>NW_026555344.1:35910137-36567123 GCF_029017545.1 Prosopis cineraria
TTCTATCACTCAATAGTGTGAGAAATTTAAAAATATTACCATCACCTATCCAAATTATTCTAAATTCTTGTTATGTGAAACAATTTTATGGGTATCTCAAGAGTACTTTTAACATCAACGTTTGAGGCTTTAAATTCAAAGCCGTTATCCAAGGAAAATTTTGTTCTAAATGAGTGAATTGACACAGCTATGTGTCCAGAAGTCAGTACCCAAATACATAAACCATAAAGGGCTTGTGCATAAAAAAATAACTATATGGCTTATAATTTATGAATAATATGATTTTTTTTAATAAATATACATGTACGTGAGGGGCCTTAGTATCTCTCGGCCCTCTCCAAGTCAATCACAGTCACAATGAAAAGTCTGAAACCATGTTTAAATGTTAGCCAGGGAAAAAGACAACGTTGAAAGTTTGGAATAACATGTGATGTGAAGATATATAAAAAGAGTGAAATAAAATGACAGTGAAACTGAAAAGACTTCTAAGTTACTCCCTTTGGAATTCAGAAGGCATAATTTAAAAATATTACTTGATCAAAAATATAAAATACTAAATATTTTTATAATTATTATTTAATTATACTTCTATTTCATTTACTTTTTTTTTTAGAAAAAATGATGCATTATTGTTTCAATTATCATTATTAATGAACTATGCAAGATATTTAATAAAAATATAATTCAAAAGATACAAGTTTTTTAAGAGATTAATGTGTTATTATTTTGTTTAGAACCGTAAAGTTCTTATCAATGTTCTATGCTGTGACCTAAAAAGAATAGGAGTTCATGGATAGAAAAAGAGGTCTTGGTCACTCTCTTGTTTCAAGAAGTTAAAAAAAATTGAAAAAGTTTATTTTTTTTTTCTTATGAATTCTCATAATTAGAGTTGTTATTTTACCTAAATTCTCATAAGTGATTAGAGTTTGAATTTGATATTCAAAGGAAATATAGTTTCTAGAAAAAATTATAATTCTTTTTTTTAATAAAACAAAGGAAAAAACTAAGCTAGGTTCCTGTTGAAGAACAAGAGTAGACAAGGAGATGGAGAAAACACAGGATGAAAGCCAACAACACAAAACAAGGCTTGCTTGGCAAGCATATTAACAGCTTCATTTGCATCACACTAGACACTATGAACTTCCAGCAACCAATCATGAGTCAGCAGGCCTCTGATCTTAGAGACAATATCCATATCTGAATTAGGAAAGGAACATTTTCCCTTGAGCAACTCCATAACTTTAAAGGAATCAAATTCAAGAACCAACTTCCGATATCTAAGATCCCAAGCCATTTTGAAACCCCATGAGCAAGCCCAAAATTTAGTAATCAATAGGTCCCCACCATTCATGCTAAAATGAAACTAACTTTGAAGATATCGTTCAAGTTTCAAGAGAAGCCACCATAGCTTGCAATGTTGGGGCCATAGCAAAACCCTTGTCCATATTCAACTAAGCCAATCAGTAGATGGTGGTGTCTAGGTAGCACTCTAAATGAGACTATTTTCCAACCTCCACATTGTACCTTTTTGCTTATTACGATGATCATTGAAAGTATTAATAATAGGCAAGGTTTGTGCAACAATAGTTGTGTTAGATGCAATTTTATCTTGAAAGATTTTCTCATTTAGCCTCTTACAAATAAGCCAGCAAGCAATTAAGAAATACAAACACCAAGGGACACCATCATTCTTCCCCATGGCTTGCACATTCATTTGATCCAATCTTGAACACTAGCCTTAAAGAATGGCCTTCTATGCTCATGCACAAGGATCTCCATCCAAAAGATTTTTTGTGGCAAGGTAGTCACGGAGTACATGAATAGTGTCCTTGCAAATCTCACACCAATCATCATCATGCATATCTCGCTTCTTGTGACTTGCATTAGTAAGAAGTTTGTTGTGATAAGAAAGCCATAAAACAAATCATTTAGGGACTTGTAGCTTTTATATTTTCCTCCATGCGATGTCACTAGCTTTAGTGTGCTGAGCCAAGGATTCATAAGCAATTTTTTTATTAGAGAAGATTTTTTATTAAAAAGAAAAAGATGCAAAGGCAACCAACAGAGGTTAGGTCTAATAAAAGGGGCTAGTCTCTTATAATGTAATGAACCATGGTTCGAATCCTCATTATAAGAGGTATCCACATTTAATATTGAATAATATTTTAAACATGATTCTCTCTAATAAGTAAGAAGAAAGAAAGAAAGGAGGTAGAGGCCTATTAATTAGCTCACAAACAGCAAATACTAGTGCAAAAAAACAAGATGAAATAAAATAAACAAGCAAAACATAAAGTTATCCAAATCCAATGCCTTATTTATTGGCCTCCATACACAATCTAGCCATTATGGAGATGAGGTGATCTTTGAATCCTTGGATTGGAAAAGAACAGGAGAAGGTGGTGGTGACACCCAGTCCAAAGATTCCAACTCTTTTAATACTAACTAAACCAAGGACTCAGTCATTTCTATTAAATCACATGACAATTTTTGGAAGATTATTCACTCCAAAACACAATATAAATCATTATTAATTAATTTACATTTCTAAAAAAAAGTTGATACTTATTTATGAGATAGATTATAGAATTTTATGAGTAATTCATATTTTTCATAATATATCCCTAATAAATAAATGAAATGACTTACTCATATTTAAATTTATAAAGCATTTAAACCACGAAGTACTCCATCCATTCTAGCTATTAAGATATTTTTAGATAAAATTTTACATACCAATAAGGTTCATTAAATATGCTTTATAACTTTTTTTTTCAAAACAAAATATAAACTTTAAAAAATAACCTTCCTTTAATACTCCATTGATAAAAAATATTGAAAAAAGAATATATGAAAAGGATAATATTGAAAAAGTATCATTAATGAAACCTTATTTTTATTAAAATATCTTATATTTTGAAATATTAAATCTTCTTTAAAAGTATTTTATAATTTAAGATGGAAAGATAATTAAATAAGAGTAAAAGCTGAAAAATAAAAACTTGTTGAAGATATAAATTAGTTAAATTGGTTACTCCTTCTTGTCCTTCTTACAAAGCCCTTTACAAAATAAAAAAGGCCAATCATAAACTGTTCTGCAAAATTATGAAAAGGTATTTCATTAAAAAAACATTTAATTTTTACCCTTAAGTTTTCAAAATATTTTAAAACTTGAAAAAGTGCGATGACCTTGTACAAATGGCAAAACGTTCTTTCGTATTTTCATAAAATATTTATATCCTTTTAATTAATAAGGATATAATTATAAAATTCAAATATTTTTTAACAAACAAATAAATAAATAATTGTTTTTAATTTGGATGAAAAATATCTCAAACACCTTCTAAAAACTGGAGGGAAGATATTAATATGTAAGCATTTAGTATTTATTTAATAATTAGTAATTATTCTATAATTAAAAACGAAGGGACTGTAATTTAAGTACTTATATTTTTCCGTATTGTACAAAATCTTAGGTCATATATCATTTACTCCTTCCATTAAAATATAAGTATTTTTAATTAAATTTTACTTTCAATAAAATAACTACTTACTTTCCAGCTAATTTTACCTTTTTATATTTACTCATATTAAACACTCTACAATAAATATAAAGTTATTATCAATAGGATACTTTTGAAAAGAAGATAATAATTACACCTCAAAAAATTAAAAATACCTTACATTTTTAATATCCAACTTCTCAAAAAATGCATTACATTTTTAAATAGAGGAAATGTGTTTATTTTTTGTATTTTATATTGACATGATATTTATTATTTATTATTTTAAATTAGAAAAAGTAAAATTTATCATGCGAATATGTGATTAACAGCACAATTTATTTGTGTTTTCTTATTTAGTTTAATTTAATATTAAGAATCAGCCGTCGGTACACAGACTCCAGAAAATAATATTATAGCCCTCGATTTTAATCGTGTCTCTTGCAAGTCCTCATTTTCCTATCTGGGGTTTCTTCTGGTCGCTCCATCTCTATCAGGTACTATATTGTCTGCGCACTTTGTGTTTTCTTTGATTGATTAGTCGAGAGATTCGCTTTTTCTTCAATTCGGTAATTTCTTTGCCCTATGATTTCTTGTGTTTCAGGGCTTCTGACTTCTCTGATCTCGTTTGGTTGTCGAAGAATCGAGCAATTATGACTCATATCCTTTGATCTTGTAAACGCTAAAAGTTTGTCACGAGTTTTAGCTATTCCTCGGGTTGAATTTCCGTTTGGTTTCCTTGAAAATCCGAGAAAATACTTTCTTTTTGGAATGAGGGAGTAACCATTGTTTTTTTTGGAGAGTGGTGATCAGGAAATATTGATGTCTGATTTGAAATTTCTCTTCAAGATTTTAAAAATTCCTTGTCTTCGGCATCTCTATTTTGAGTGAAATTATATCTTCTGTTTTCAATCGGGATCTGATGGCCATGGATTTTTATCTTGTCTTGTGGGCTTCGCAAGGCCACTTATATATATATATATATATATATTTGTTTGACTTTAACGATAGAGAACGCGGTAACCAGAGGGAGAAAGATCGTGAAAGGGCTCAGGCCAGGGCTTCCAAGGGCAAGCAGGTCAAGGGCGATGGGTTGACTCCTGAGCAACGCAGGGAAAGGTTAGTTCTTCTTTAGTATCTTGTTCTTGTACTGTGCCTAACTTTTGTTTATTCCTATCTCTTTTGGGGCCAGAGATGCAAAGGCACTACAGGAGAAAGCAGCGAAGAAAGCAGCTCAGGAAGCTGGAGGTAATAAAGCTGCTGGTGGAAGTGGTGGAGGCAAAAAATAGGCAAGGATGATTGTCTGATAGGCATGGAAGTATCTGTATTAATTGTATTCTGACTTTGGTTTTCTGTTAGTGTCATCAGCTGGTGTTGTTTGATCATAAACTAGTACTTCTTTGGGAGGGGTTGATGTTGGATGATGTAAACCTTTGACTTTTATTTATTGGAAGACCATTCTATCTGTATTATTTTGTGATGATCTTGTGGTTTACCATAAATTTCTGCTGTTAAATGGAACATATTTGTTGAGTAAAAACATTTCAACTGAAAATGTTTAATCATTAATCTGTTCGACCATTGAATACTTTAGGCTTGATATCAAGATGTGGACTATGGTTTTATTTTCTTTGATTTTGTTTTTTGCTTTGCTGGAAATTCTGCTTACTTCCTATAGATCTACATTGTGAAGCATGCTGGTTAGGGGCAGGTATTGGCATGATGAATCCTATGTAGATTGGTTTTCAATAGAATCACTGCTGACTTCTGCCGAATCCAGCGTAAGAGTACATTATGCTATTCGTATTGGTATCAGGATGTAACTTAGTTTAGTATAACACACATGCTTCACACTTGCACATGAAGCAGCAAATGATAGGGTCTCCCTGGCAATATTCTACTAGAGGCAACACAGAAACTTCAAAAGACTTCTGATATTGATAATGTGATCATGATTAATTCGTTTGACAAAAGAAAGTAGCAACATAACAACTCAAACACGCACAGAACAGACCAACAACACAAGATGACAAAGGGGGTAACTACTGCTGGCTTTTGAGAGGTGTGCTCTGCCAACTCTTCCTTCCCCAAAGTCGTCCTTTTTTCCCAGGGTAAGCTTCTTGTCAAGACCACCCATTCCATCTGTTGTTCATGATGAGATTCCCTTTCTGCCTAGGTAGTTCCTCCGACCCTTCATGCAAAGATCCCTTATCCCTGGACAATTGGTTAGCCCATTTATCTCAGTCCAATATCTCCTTTTCTACCTTTTTGCTGGCTACTTTAAATCTTTCTGGCAAGTGTAGCTTGTTATATAATTGTAATAAGAAGAGGAAGCTAGTTGGGTAGTTAGTAAAAAGGTAGGAATTCACGGAAGATTGACCTATTTCCGGTAAACTTGGCTTTCAAAACATAAGCCAAGATATTGATCACTGAAGTCATGTGTGAAGACTAATCATTATATTTATTGACAAAAGGCTTTAAGCTTGAAAGCCTGCTCTGCATCAAGCTAATCGATAACTGCTATAAAGAACTCCATATAATACACTAGGTATTATTACTTTTCTGATTCTTCTTGAGTGGCTTGTCACTGCTCTAAGGAACCCTTTCTCTTTGCAGCAATTCTGTGTTTTTTAAATGTCAATTGTCAAATTGCAAGTTGTTGGGCATAACACGCCACTGGATCAGGCCTGACCACTGATTGAGAATAAATACCATATGACATCTTTTTGATATTTTCTGTATACAGCTTCTTGAGACTGCCTTGGTTAGACTCTTGCATAGCTTAGCAGTTTGATTCAAGTCAACTGTGAAGAAGTTAGAGCGGGCACCCTGTATATGCATAAAGTTCAAGATAAATTGTACCGTTCGTAGTTTTGTTGTGAATATTGATTACTTTCTGTAATTATTTATAAGAGCTTGGGTAAATGAGAGGCGTGTGGCTATCCTTGAAGTGCCAGTTTGCTTATAAAATTATAAAAGCTTCGTTTCTTTGTGACTTGCAGTTAGGAAGCGCCAATTTGAAGTGCGATGTTTAATTGGTTTTGCTATTTCTTATTTTCATTATGTACATCTTTATGGTAAGATATTAATCAGGTAGGTGCATTTAACCTGCAAATAGTTTTTTTTTTTTTTGGGTAAACATAAAAATTATATTTTGTTAAGGGCAGAGATTATCTTCCTTGTCTTGAAAAGAGGGCATTTGAACCTAATAATTACAACTAACCAAAAATGTCATGTTCATAATTTCTTTTTTAACCAAAAACTACAAGATAAATTATTTGATGGGAGTGTTACCCAATGGTGAATCCTAATGAAATATTTGACACATGAGAATTGAAAGTTTGGCAATTTATTCTTAAGTCAGTTAGTAGATTAGTAGATGATGGAGAAATGTTGGGTTAAAGTGTATTTTCTTGTCTTTAAACTATTATTTCAAGGACTAACCATTCTATGAAGGACATTATTAAAAATTGTGCAATGTTTTTTCATTAAACATCTGTTATTTCAATTAGTTAATCAGAAAATTATAAAAAAGTTTCAAAAAATTATGAACAAGTATCTTATAAAAAAGTTAAAATATACTTATAGTCTTCTAATTTTATATAAAGTTTTAATTTATTTTTTAATTTTATAAAATATTTTTTAATCCTTTAATTTTAACATGGTTAGTTTTAAATAATTATTTTTCTTGTGTCAATTATTGTTATTTTGAAAAAAAATGAACTTAATATATTAATATTTGAGAATGTCTTGTTAATATTTGAAAGTTTGATATAAAATTTATTAGGATAAAATTAACAGTGTTAGGATTAAATGATTAAAAAGACATTTTATAAAGTTGAGGGGTTAAGATGAAATTTCATGTTAAGTTAAAATATTAAATGTATATTTTAATCTATAAAAAATAGGGTAAATGAACAAATTATCCTCTTTGAACTTTAAGTCAAGTAGCATTTAGACTTTAAACTTATTTATTATGTAAATTATATTTTTATCTTTTGAAATCAATATAATTTAGTTCCTGCGATTAATAAAGTAAATTTTAATATTTAGTTAACTAAAAAATGACATTAAAAATTTTAAAAAAGCCAAAAAAATTATAATAAGCAAATTAAAAAATTACAGATCGGATTAAAAAAAGACTTGAATTACTAAACATAAAAATAAAATATAAGGACGAAAGAAAAGAGGTAAAACATGGAATAAGGATAAAAAATTGGATCAAACTGGAGGATCGAACTTGTCGAACTGTCAATCAATCAAGTTGAGAAAATTGTTTGGAGAGTTGGGTTGGGTTGAGCCGCTTCGGATTAAAAATTAGGATTAAGCCAAGAACTGAGTCTTATTTTTAAAAATCAGATTGTTCAAAAAATATCATTTTTTCTTTTTTTATCAATTTTTTTAGAAAATGATCAATTTTTTTAATCACTTAATATTGTATTATATCATATGACTTATTAAGTTATGATAAATTTAAAATGTTTAGTTTTATTTTTAAGTTAAGTAATAATTTTATATTTATTTCTTATATTTAAATTATTAAATATATATATATATATATTTTAATTTAATTATTATATTATTGATTTTATTATTGGTTCAACTTAATTGAATTATGTGAATTATAAACTGTTGATATTTTTAATTTAATATTTGGTTTGATTTTAAAAATATTGACATGGAAGGGTAAAAATTTTTCCCAATTTTTTTTTCATTAAATATTTGGAAGCTAATAGATATCTCATTTCAATAGTACATGTCTTCTCTCCTGGTGCGGTCCATGAGCGGTGCAGAATCAATGGCTTTGATCTCCAGCACCACCCTTCCATTTCCAACCGCCATAAGCCGGCGACAGCCAGCTAATAAATCGGGAGTCGTTCGGGCAGATTCCGAACCCGACCCGAATTACCCTTCGACTTCATCTCCTTCCTCTAATGATGCTGTAGAGAAGTCATCGGGCACGATGATAGTCACTGATGGGCGTGCAAGGAGAATGGCCATGGAAGTTCAGCAGCTGAAGGAGAAGGAATCGCGGGAAAGAAAAGAACAGGTGAACCGGAAGATAGCATCGAAGAAAGCCATATCGGTGATACTCCGGAGGGAGGCCGCCAAGGCCATTATTGAGAAGAAGAGGGGTCCCACCAACTCCAAGAAGCTGCTTCCGAGGACCGTGCTAGAAGCACTTCATGAAAGAATCACGGCTTTGCGGTGGGAGTCTGCTCTCAAGGTCAGTCTCTTTGCTTTTGAGCTCAATTGAGTTCATTATCTGAAAATGGGATGGAAATTATCTAGTTAAAATCCAATGGCGTACTGTTCAATTGTCTTAAAATGTGGTTAAAAATGGATTATCAAAAAGTATCGTGGTATGAATGGCGGTTATAATGGATTATTGATTATTTTTGAATCAGATTGCGGGCTCTGTGGACTCTCTTGTATGTTGATGTGGAAAATGGTTTCAGTGTTTATGCATGAGCATGCATGATGAAGTTTTTCTTTACAAATTGGGAAACGGAATCAGAGGGAAAGAAACTTTTACTCTATTAGTAGAGAAACATAGCCCATGTGTAGTATAATGCTCGAGTTTTTACCTACACAAATTTATTCGGTTCAATTGGCTTTGTGCATAAATCATTGCAACCAAAGTTCCCATTGCAACTTGGGAAGTCATAAGGAGCAGAGAAAATGAGACCTGTGAATTGTCTATCGATGACTTTTGGTGACATTCACTATCTAGGGAGTTGTGTTGTTGGCTGCCTTTAAGAGCTACCCAAGAAATGGAAACCAGTTGAAAGAGGTTGATGTGTTACTCATAGAGGGAGGTCGAAGGTTTTCCAGCATTAATTAAGTCTTAAAATTTATAAGTTTGGTCCTTGCTTTTTCTCTTCAACAATCTAACTTTTGGTCTCAAATAATCCATTTCAAGACGAGGAAAGTAAAAATACAACATAGAGAAAAAGAAAAAGGAAAATCTTATTTTCTTCCCTTTGATAAGTTGAATTTTTCACTTAGTCGTGCAAGTTTATTTACTTTCTAATTCCTCATTCAGAATGCTTTCAATGTCACCCATATCCCATCTCCATTGACAAATTAATGAAGCTGACAGATTACTGAGGTAACCAGTTGATTCACATCTAACTTCCTCGGTCTACAGTAGGTAACACAGTGCATCAGATTAGGATGGATGAGTGAACTTTAGGGATGTAGTGCTTCTGAATTTTATTAACTTTCTTAATTGGGGTTTCTTATTTAATGCGGACTAAAGTGTATATCAAGCAAGTTAATTGGTGCCAGTCAACATTCTGACATTCTGTTGGGTTCTTTGTTAATTTATAGACAGAGGTAGGATGAAATGGCATCATTAAAGCATTTTAATGAATAAGGGATTAAATTGAAAGAAAACATTTGTGGAGGATGAATTGAAAATGCGCCTATCTGTCATGAAAATAGGATTTTTCATTTTCTTTTTAAAAATCTTAATTGGGGAATAAATCCCAATACATTTGCTGACATATACTTTTGTAATGGCCTGTGCATCTGTATATGTCACCATTTGCTTTTTCTTGAATTTGTCATGAAAATAGGATTTTTCATTTTCTTTTTAGAAATCTTAATTGGGGAACAAATCCAAATACTTTTGCCGACATATAAGTCTGTAATGGCCTGTGCATCTGTATATGTCACCTTTTGCTTTTTCTTGAATTTCTCTCTTACGGAAGAGAAACTGAGTTTTCAATATTAATGAATGCTCTCATGGTATCAGGTTTTTGAATTATTGCGTGAACAGCTCTGGTACAGACCGAACTCTGGCATTTATATCAAGTTAATAGTCATGCTTGGAAAATGCAAGCAACCTGAGAAAGCCCATGAGCTCTTTCAAGCTATGGTTGACGAGGGTTGTTATTTGTCCTGTGAAGCATACACTGCGTTGTTATCTGCCTATAGCAGAAGTGGTCTCTTGGACAGAGCATTCTATATTCTTGAGGAGATGAAGACTATTCCTGATTGTCAGCCGGATGTCCAGACTTATTCAATCCTCATTAAATCATGTCTGCACATTTTTGCCTTTGACAAAGTTCACCATCTTCTATCTGATATGGCCATTCAGGGAATCAAACCCAACACAGTTACTTATAATACCCTAATTGATGCTTATGGGAAGGCAAAAAAGTAATTGTCCACCTGTGTCTCCCTTCTTAACTGGAAAAAAAAAATATTGCATGCTGAGTCTGGTTGCTGAAAAAATTTGAAATGTGAGTCTGTTGACTGCTACTTTGCCTTCATACTCTAGACATTAATAGCAAGCAAGAGGGAGGGGCTAGGAAATGTTTATAGACATCACTATATGATAATGTCCCTTTGAAAAGCTGGGCAAAGATAAACAGACAAATTGCGACCATAATTAATATGGTGAAATTAATGAGTACTTCTTCAGAGGGCATTGCTATGGCTGCAGTTAGGCACTTTCATTTTGTTATCCATTCTTGCACTCCATTGCCCTTTCTTCGCTTTCTGCTAAAATTTAGTTGAGAAGCTGTTCGCTTTCAGTCACTTAGTTTTTTTTTTTTTAATTATTTTTTTGATGTTTAGCAACCAGATAGCAGCATGATATAATCGCATTTTTCCACTCATTAATCTTGTTTTCCTCTCTCTCTTTTTTTTTTAAAGGTTTGCAGAGATGGAATCCATACTCGTGGAAATGCTTGCTGACTCGGATTGTGAACCTGATGTATGGACCATGAATTCAACTCTAAGAGCCTTTGGCAACATAGGGCAAATAGAAACAATGGAGAGATGTTATGAGAAGTTTCAGAATGCTGGATTGCAGCCTACTGTTCAGACTTTCAATATCCTCCTAGACTCCTATGGCAAGGCTGAGGATTACCAGAAAATGAGTGCTGTGATGGAGTACATGCAGAAATACCATTATTCCTGGACAATTGTGACCTACAATATTGTGATTGATGCTTTTGGCAGGGCTGGGGATCTGAAACAGATGGAGTATTTATTTAGACTAATGAGATCAGAGAGGATAAAGCCAAGCTGTGTCACACTTTGCTCGCTTGTGAAGGCTTATGCACAAGCAGGTAAGCCTGAAAAAATTGGCGGTGTCCTGCGTTTTATAGAGAACTCTGATGTAACACTTGACATTATATTCTTCAATTGTTTGGTGGATGCTTATGGGAAGTTAGGGTGTTATGTTGAGATGAAGGGAGTGCTTGATATGATGGAACAGAGAAGTATTAAACCTGATGTAATTACATATAGAACTATGATTAAAGCTTATTCAGCTAAGGGCATGAATAGTCATGTGAACGAGCTTAGAGAGCTCATTAGGACAGCACGGAGGCCTCCTTTCAAAAGAGACAAGCCTGACTTTTAATGAGAAGGATTTCTGATTCTTTTTTCCCTCCCATATCTTTGCAGTTATTTTCCCCTTCACTCAAGGTACTGAAAATTGGATCAATTATTGAATAGATCAAAACATTAGTTTAAGGGTTCATGATTAAAGCTACACTTAAATCATGGTTAGACTAGTCATGAATAAAGCATTTTATTGAAGCGGCTTAGACATGATTCAATTGTTTACGGATTTTTTTGGTGGGGTTCACTTCAATTTAATACTATGCTTTGTATTATTTCTTTATATGTTTTTTCTAAAAAAATTGTGGGTTATTATAGCTACACCAGCCTTGGACTTGGTCTAGTTCCTTTGATACTCCACAAAATTATTTTTCTTCACTTTTATTTTCCTTCGCGTTTCAACACATTTAGAACATCAAACGGCTTTTAGATCCTCATTTAACAAATGAATGTATGCCTATGCTATTTTTTTTATAAAAAAATATCCATGTAGTGTGTGTTTTTTTTTTTTTTTACCTATGTACTATATATGTGTAATGTTACATGCGGGAAAATTTTTCAGGTTATTTATTTTATCAAAATCTTCAATTAAAATATAAGATAAATATTTTTGACAATTAATCACAATTCCCTTGGCACTTTCCTGGCTTTTAATTATTAAATAATCTGAATATAATTTTCAACAATTACACTTAATATTTCCTTTATCGCATTGTTATGCAAAATTTTTTCCTGCCAAATAAACAAAAAGTCGTGAAGAGCCGATTATTTGTATAAAATGAAGAGTAATTCGCATGAATTTTAAATTAACTGAAATTTAACTTCAATATGTCTACCATTGGGATATTATTGTCCTCTGTTGGTGGAAGTTTATAATAAGTAAAATTAATATGAGGAGTAAATTAAGAACTTATTTGTTTCAGCTTATTTTTATTTTATAAAAAATTACTTATTTTTTTAAAAAATCTATTTTGTAAGTTTTGAAGATGTTTATTTGAACTTTTACAAACAATCAGAATTTAAAAAAAACAGATTTCAGATCATTTTAGGAAATTATTTTAAGTAACTTTTAAAAATAGTCTAATGTGATATATAAAAGAGAATATTTTAAAAAGATGGGATATGCAAAAATATCATAAAATTTTAAAATAATTAAATAATGAATTATTTTTATAAGAAAAATCATGAAATATCATAAAATTAAAAATAACTAACTAATAATCACTCTTTTACCATTGTAACTAAACATAAAATAATTCTTGCTTTTTATAAAATTTTTACAAAATAAATCTCTTTTTATAAAAGGAAAAACAAAGTTATTAATTTTTATAGTGTTACTTTTAGTCCTTGTAGTTTTTTTAATATTTTCAGTTCTTATAGTTTTAGAAAAATCGGGTGACATTTGGCATTTTGATCCCTATAGTTTTGGTGTTTTTAGTCTCTATAAAAATTAAAAACACTAAAAAAAACTTCATTATGCTGAGTCTAATAAAACTATAGAGATCAATAATTATATTTTTCTTTTATAAAATATTTAAATTATCTAAAAATTATTTATTTTTTAATTTTAAACAAACAAGCCATAAATCATATATGGTTCTTGAGGTTTTATAGAATTAATCCACGCGCATCATCATGATTTCATCTATTTTAAATTTTATTGCTCAAATGATTTTGATATTTTTTCAAAATCCATACATAAAATATTCCTTTTTTTTCCAGCATACACAAATATTCATTTAAGTACATCAAAAATTATAGAAAAATTTATATACTTAAATGGTTTATTTTTAATTAAATTAAGACATGTAAATTCTATATATATCATTTATTTTTTAACAAAAGCTTATTATTATAATTAGTATTATTACTAACACATTAAAAATCACTTATTTTGATTTGATTAGATAAAAATATATTAAATATATAAAATTAAATATTTAAGTCTTTCTCTAGAAATATTCGCTGAAATTTAGTTTAAAGCTTAAAACAAACTCATAAAGAGAAAAGGCATGTTTGGCCAAAAAAGAAAGAGACAAAACGTGGTTTACTTTTTCTAGTGGCTCAATCGGTATACTGATGTGAAGTTATTTTGCTTATTGGAAATATTTCTTTTTTCAAAAAGAAACCTTTTTATGATCATCTATTAAAGCACTTTAAAATTGTTGTTTCAATGGAAAGTAAATTAGAGTATATACATACTTCTTTTATATACAATCCATAAAAACTTTTTACAATGACTTCAAGTAACAGGAGATAATGTTTTAAACAAATTATATTTTTTATGCATTTATATATATATATATTAAAAATTAAAAATGCAACGAAAAATATAATTGAGTGAATGTTCGCATTCTATATCCTCATTATCTTCGCCCCCCCCCCTCATCACTTTTTGAACAAGTCGTATATATTATTTTTATAAATTTAGATGATCCAGTTATAATCAACATTTCGAGTTTTATCAATAGTTAAAAATTATCCTTGCATTAATAATTTAATATAAGATTTATGCTGATACAAACAATCTTATCCATATGAAAAGAGTTGCTGCCCCACCACCTAACCTCATGCCGGTGCAACAATACAATTAAATGAAGGATTTGGTTATCCTGAATTATCAAATTTATGTTTTAATCCCAAGAATCAAATCCATAATTTCAATAAAAATCCTACATTACTTCTCAGGGAATAAAAGATAAAATGCAAAAGTGTACCTAAATCAGTAAATTTTGGCTGGCTTGAAATTATTTTTATTTTATTATTATGAGAATTGATGTTTTGTAGAATGTATTTTGAGAATAAAAAAATAATAAAAACATGTGTTTTTTACATTCTCCCTTATTTTTTAAAACAATAATTTCAGAACATTTAAAAAATATTTTTAACTTTCCCATTTCTCAAAATAATATTTGATTTTTACCCAAAAGTCTTTTTAAAAATTAAAAAACTGTACTGCATTTTAAATAAGATAATTATTATTTGGAATCACCAAATGTTCTTTAAGAATTGAAATATAATAAAGTGCAGTCAATATAAAAACTATAATAATTATAAAGTAATTTTTTTATATGGTTATAAAATTGAGCCAAGCTCAAATACTGTTAATTCCAATTGGAAGTAAATTTCTTCGAGGCTATTTTTGCATTTACATTAATTCCAAGTACAGATTATAACCTTTGATTCAAGTGACGTGATCAAAATCCATAGAATGCCATCCACTCAATTATTTTTCATTCATTTTTTTATGAATATAAAAATAATAAATATTCTATCTGTTTAGATCTACTAGCTAGATCTACTATAGCTAGATCTGTTAAGACAAGCGATTTTTTTTTTTTTTTTGCCCAGAAATGCACTTCATTCCCCCAAAGCAGTGAGGATTCATATCTTATAAAATTGGAATAAAAGTACTATATATATATATATATATATATCTATGTATGTATCATATTCAAGGTTGTGATTTGAAATATAAATTCAAATCATAAACTCATAACACTTTACCCCTATTTTTAAAATAATTTTTAAGAGTATATAATTAAATAATTAAAATATAAAATGTGATCATAATTTAATTTATATATATTTTAAATTTTAAATATATTCTCTCTGTTAAAATAATGTAAGGCATTTTTAATCTTTTGGGATGTAATCATTACTTATTTTTAAAAGTGCCTTTATTGATAATGATTTTATATTTATTGTAGGGTATTTAATAGGGGTAAATATAAAAAGATAGGGTTAGTTAGAGAGTAGGTAACTATTTTATTAGGGGTGAGATTATATTAAAAATGCCTTACATTTTTGAATGGGGGGGTAAGTAACTTATTTTTGGTATTTTTTTATTGATATTTGTTTTTTTAGTTTTATTTTTTATTGAACTGAAGCTTACTGCTCATATGAACTAGGTTCTATGCAGTGTATACCCATTTCAATAAATTTATGAATGGATTAACATAATTTTATAAGTCAGAAATGTGAAAAAAATAAACTCTAAAAATCAACTCGCGAGTTTAATTGAATTTTATTTAATATGAATTAACATATTTTTTTATGTTAGAGATATAAAAATAATAAATTTAAAAAATCAACTTGAGAATTTAGCAATAATGATTATATTTATGAAGCCAATTAGTGTATACGTGTGATATTTGGCAGCAAAAAGAAAAAAAAAAAAAAAAATAATTTCAAAACCAAAAAATTGACTTGGTATTCATTACACACACATGTGTACTACATTATGCAACACTGTCTAGTGTCAATTAAGCACTTCGATGCAATCTTACCAACCCCAATAATAGCATCAAATGGGATACTAAGTTACCCTTTTGAAAAATAATTTTGTACTACTGTCTTTAGAAAAAACAGGATCCAGACCAGTCAGATTGTTATATTAAAAAATAATTTTATACCTGGTCATTGCCAAAAACTAATTATAATAGTAAACTATTTTACAACCATAAAATCTAACAAAAACAACCATAACTCATTTTGTAATAACTAACAATATTGGGTCAGACATCTACATGAAATAAGAACACTGTTTATGATTATCATTTGTAAACTATGCAAATTTACAAGGATGATGATGATGATAAGTAGATTGAAATTTCTTTTGTAACTCATGAATAAAAAATAATAAAATTAGCATAATTATTGTTATTATTATTAAAAAAAAAAGCCCAAAATGGACGTTCTATTTCTCAAAGGCCTCCTCTTCGTCGTCGTCTCCATGCCCAGCCCACTAGTACTCGCAGGGGTCGCATAGTCCCTCTCCTCTCGCACGAAGAAGAAGCAACTTGCAGATTTAGAGAAAGAAACAAAAGCTGAAGCATCAAATTGGCGTTGTTGGATTTCGCACGGACACTGAAATACGCTTTCATGGTTGACATTTGCTGTTGAATGTTAGGTTTTTAGGGCTAATTCGTGCTCGTTCCCTTCCACATAAAGGCCCCTCTTCCAAAACCCTAGGAAACAGGAAGTTGAACGTGGCAAGGCCTCAAGGTGTTTCAACTTGTGCCCTAGCTCAAAAATTCGTGCTTCTCGCGTATAATAAGGTGTTTTTCCTCTCTTAATTGTCATTGTTTGGGCACTAGTCTGTGTAGCTGGAAACCCTAGAATCATGCAAACTGGGAAATTCGTGGAAATGGGCGTCCTTAGGGTCTTTAATTTGAGGGATGAATTTTTCTTAATTGTTTTTCGTTGGGGCTGTCTTATGCATTGTCATGAAATGTCGTCAGGTTTATGCCTGAGCTTGTGTCTGTTGGGTTGAGTGAAATTGGTGTCTCATTTATGTCTGGGATTTTGCCTGCCCATATTGGGCAACGAGGAAGAATGCATTTCTTAGAGCGGTAAGCAACTAATGTGAATAATAAATTTACCGTTCGTGATGCCAGCTCAAAATTTTGAAGGTAATCATTGGCGCCAACCTCCATGTATGCAATAGCCGAGACAACATACGTATAAATAAGTAATAGTGACGAGTATTTTGGTTGCTATTTACGTCGTATTTTATCTTTGCTGTGCATTCACATCATTCGATACTGTTATGGTCATGCGTCTTTAAGCCTGCAACCTCTATGGGTTATGCATTTACGTGCATGTGCAAATAACTCAAACCACGTCGCTTCCTGTCTTCAAAGTGGAACAATTTTTTTTTTTTTTTTAACATTTCTTCTAGTCTTTAGGACTGCATGTAACCATATCCGCTAGCTTGTTTTAAGAGTGTACGTGCTTTTATTTCATCCACTTCCAGAAACTTATTATTTTGTATTATATAGAATCTTATTGTTTTGATGAAAAGACGAGAACCCTTTTCTCGGTGAATTTTGAATAGTCAACATCAATTTTCATTTCTACATGCGTACAGTATCACAGCATATAGGAAGACAATATCTACTTGGCCAGAACCCTTTGATTGGTGAATTTTAAATCATTTTTTTTCTACTTATGTTACAGTGTTGCAGCCTGTAGAAGGATCATATCTACTTGGTTTTTTCTCTGTGGAATATTTCTCAACCGTTCATCAAGTGAAAGAAAATATTGTCTTGAATTGCTGAAGGAAGGCCTGATTGATTACTTATTTATGCAAGGCTTATGAAGAAACAAAGTTATATACAAGCAGCTAGTTGGTTTCAGACCTAAGTACCATCATCACAAGTGAGCTAAAACCTGCTTCAGTGTTATCAGCTTAGTTCTTGGTGATGCCTCTATTCAATTGATTGCTCCTAACCATTAGCTAGAATTTTGAACTACCTAGGTAGTCAAAGGTTGCTCACTTCATGCCTGAGGCACAAAGGCAAGGTACTAGGACTTGGGAGGCCACGATGCCTCTAGCTGGCTGAGGCAGGGGCCTTCCATCCAGGTGCTTGCATGTCAGTGTCTTGTACCTTTGTGGTGGATGCAACAGCTTGCATCAGGTGCAAACTATAAAAGCTAACCTGATAACTCAAAACCATCACATCACATTAAGTATCTTAAATCTCAAAATAAGATAATTTAAACATAAGGAAAGCCATAAAGCACAGCCCAGCAACTCTATTGAGCCGCAATGTGCTTCTAAGCTATTTTGTTTTACTTTATCACTCTGTTATGCTTTCAGAATTCAGTCAAACTGGTAGATATTTATAATTCAGACAGGAGAGAGAAAGAGAGGGGAAGAGAGAGAAGGGAGATTGATGGAGAGAAGAATAGAAAGGGGAACAGAGAGAAAATCGCAACAGAGAGTTGCGCTGAATACTTAACTGAATTATTCCAAATCATAATCTGAATACAAGGCTCAACATCCAACCTACTCCAATAGTCATTTTCTAACTGACTTTTATTACTTCTATTCCCATCACTTCTGTAGTTACAATTATACAAAAAATCCTTCTCTCTTTCAAACTTCTCAGGCCTGTAGCTTTTTTAATTTGCTTATTATGCTTATAAGTCTTCATATTTATTTCCTATTTATGTAGTACATTTTCAGCCTCTTATTTTACTGTCTTGCTTCACTTGGGTAAACACTTATCTATTGCCTCAAGGAATTAGGAGAACCCCACGTTTTTAAGTGTGTCTCTAATGTTTGCGTTACTGATCTTTAAAAGTTCATCCTTCATGCCCTCCTGCACATTTTCATTATATGATTTAATAATAAAACGAGGAAAAGAAAGAGTTCATGTTAGAGGCCACTTTTGTGTTGAAATTTGCAGTTTGTGATCTGTGTCAGTGGTGCTGCTTTTCTCTTCTTTCCTTATAAATGATATCTGCAGGACCCATATCTTCTTCACTCTTCCGCCCTTCTTATTTAGCTCATGACTGCATAGGGAACATTGCAACCTTCTTTATCTGCTAAGCAGTACTTCATTCAACATACTTCAATAAACAGGCCCCTGCAAATAGTCGTTTTATGTGTGTGTGTGAGGGGGAGAGCGAGGGCAGAAGATTGATTTAAGCCTTGAGGAAAAATGTTCCTGTTTGGACATTTCTGATTTATTGCTTCTTGATGCCTGTAAGATTTTGGTTGTCAACAATGTTCACATTCTGTCCGGCTTAGTTCTTTTTTCTCTTGTTTTTAATATTACATAATGTTCTATTTGTAAATTTAGGTGCTTCTATGTAGTTCCCCCCATCTGATTTGCCCTCTTGCCTTAATGAATTTGGCAGATGTTTTAATAGATGGGAGGTGAAGCTCTTAGACATTAGGAGTGGGAATGCATGGATGTAATTCTGGATCGGCTCTCCTTGTAAATGCTGAGGTTGATTCCATGGGAGGAGTTATTGACGGTGGAGTTGGCATAGGGTTGAAAACCTCTCCCCGCCGAGCAGCCATTGAGAAGGCTCAGGCAGAGCTCAGGTGATGAGAGGTTCATTTATGCACTTCAGTTCTGTTTTTTTGTCTTGTTTTCTTGAGCACCAATGTGATATTTTTATGTTATACACTAAGAATAACCTATTGGATGTCGATAACAGACAGGAGTATGATGTTCGTGAGGAAAGAAAAAGGGAGCTAGAATTTCTTGAAAAAGTAGGTGGTTTTAATCATTTGCACACTGTATTTTCTGATAGTTGTATGCAAATGGTGATTACCTTTTATGCTTTGTAAGTGTAGGGTGGGAATCCTCTGGACTTCAAGTTTGGGAATGCTGCTTCAGCTAGTGTCCAATCTACTTCACTCACTGATCAACACCATGAGCAGTTTGTGACCAGGTTGGTAATGATTTTTCCTCTTGTTTTTCCTGGATCCTTTTTACTCTTGCCAGTATCTTCTGCTTTTTAATGAATATCTTTTACATTCAATTTTCTTAATTCTTAATAACATTTCATTGTTTCTTTCTCTTGACTTTTCTATCTTCTTGTGATCTCAGTGAAGCAAAAGGTAGTTTTGCTTTGACGGCGTCCCCTCATGGTGACTCTGTTGACAGTAGTGCTAGACCAGGTGCTCCTTCAGTTAGTGAACCTAATACTGCTGATGATATCTTAGTTTTGGGTATTGATAATGAGTTACCTAAGGGTGAAAGGAGGTCTGTACATCAAAGTAGAAGGAACAATGTTGCTCCATCTGAGCAGTCTTCCAAAATTGATGGGAGTCAAAATGCTAAGGACTCAGAAGATTCTGCCATTTTCCGCCCATATGCTCGAAGAAATAGGTCCAGAACAAATCATGGTCCTCGGGGCAGTTCAAGGGATGGGAAGGGGTTGGTATCTGAAACAGGCAACTTGAAGGACCATAATTTGCCTGCTGTTTCTAAGCCAAAGCCCCCAAATATAAATGGCGAGGTAGTTACTAAAGATATCATTTCTGTCAATCCTTTGGTTAGCAAATTGGATGGTGTCCGAGCTGATCAAACAACTAGTGGCAATAGCATTCCTGAAGTTAAATTGGATATCACTGTCAAAATAAACTGTAAGGAAGATCGGTGTACTCTGCCTTCTCATGATGATACTGTACAAAACCCAGTCGTCATGGCTTCTGGGGAGGCTGATGCAGTTGAAGAAAGGGAACCGTTAACTTCTGCTGATCTGGAGCCTCTGCCTAAAGCTATGAAACCAGAAAATGAATCCTGTTCTGGCCAGCAAAATGAAATTGCCGGCATAAAAGCAGATAACAAGGGCATAGTGAATGAAGAACAAAATGGTGATGCTGCCTTAGGTGGGGTGATTTTCAATTCAGGGTCTTCTTGTGCCCAAACTAGTGTAGGTAGAGATGTTAATAATGATAGTGATATGTGTAACAATGCAAAAAATGTTAATGGCAATGGAAGTGCTGTGGGAAAGATGCCAGAATTTGATAAGAAACTAAATTTAACTGGTTGTGAAGTAAAAGAAAGGATTAAGACCAATGCTAGTGAAGGTGGGGCTACTGATAACAATGGGAATGATGATGGTTGCGGAAACCATTATGGTAGTGGTAATATGGTCAAAGCTGAGGAAGATGTTTGCGTTAACAGCTCTTCCATGCAAAACAAGTCAAGTGATTTTTCCAACATCAAGGGACAAAATGACAGTACTGTATCAAAAACTGATAAAGAGTTTAATGATGTCTTGGTGGATCATTCCAACCCTGTCAAGGGCAGCAGCTCTGGAAGACACCACCAGGAGCCAATGGATGTGTCAAATCGTGAGCTTCCTCAGGCAGTTCTGGCAGAAAAGGTTCCTACTACTGCCCCTGACCTTCAGCCATGTTCCAATCACCATTTATTGGCAGATAGGGCACGTGAAGATTCTATTTTGGAAGAGGCACGGATTATAGAGGTCCTCATTTTTTATATTCTATTTATAGTAACTCATGCCTGTTTTTGTCAACTTCTGAAACTTTTTCCTTTATCATCTGATCAATGAACTCTATAAATGTCTGCATGTATTAAACAGGCCAAGCGGAAGAGGATCACAGAATTGTCATCAATTCGCACTTTACCCACACAGAACCACCGTAAATGTCACTGGGGTTTTGTCCTTGAGGAAATGGCATGGATGGCAAATGATTATGCCCAGGTTTAAATTTCTACACTTACTAGTGATTCTCTGCTTTCCCCCTCCTCCTGTGGTAGCCTCAACCATTTATGGACTAGCAAAAATGTACAAGGCTAATCTTACTAAAATCCTGTGATTTTTTTTCCTTATAAAGAAAGGTTTTTTCTTGGCATTTCTTGCAGGAAAGACTTTGGAAGATAACTGCTGCAGCACAATTATGTCATCAAGCTGTTTTTACCTCTCGTTTAAGATTGGAAGAGAAAAATAAACATAGGGGAATTAAAGTTGTGGCTTACAACATAGCTAAGGCTGTCATGCAGTTCTGGCATTCAGCTGAGCTTCTTCTAGAAATCAGTGATGCTAGTATGAACTACACTGGTGCTTTGTCAGAATCTGAGAAAGTTGATGTGGTAGAAGCTTCTAGGAACAAGAGAAGAAATTCAGATGTGGTACTGGTTATTTCTTGGGCTCTTTCTTTTTACATATAAAACAACTTGGTCTTGAACCTTCGCTGTTGGTCCCTACTTTGGTCGGTAATGGGACATGACATCACTGTTGTGTTATTTTACTTGAAATTTGTTTATTTGAATGATACGATACAAATGACATTGCTTCTATAATGAAGTAAAAATGAATGAGATTATTATTATCATGTTATATATGTAAAGTCAAATATTTTAGAAATTAAAATTTTCTTGTCATTAACATCTGAATTTGGATATTTGAATCCATGGGCCTTGCATGGAATTGTAGTTTCAGAGCTGTCCACTAATATCAACTGATGTATAGCTTTCAATTCTTATATATTTGCCTTGCTAGTTTCGCTATGTTATGCTAATATTCTCATTTGTGCAGAAGCAGTCCTTTCCCCCCTTTTTCTTTATGCTTGTTAGATGTATTGCAGGTTCAAAAACTACTGCATACTGTGAGTGTTGATATTCGTCATAGCTATTATCTGGAAGAATTGAGACATATTAGTTATCCCCCAATCTGTTGTCTTTCTATAGTATTTATCTTCATCATGAGCTACTTGTTACTGATTCCATAGTGTCGGTTGTTTTGTTCAGAAGACAAACAGACATTTGGACGAACAACATCCCTGGAAAAACGTGGCTAAGAATCTGCAAGCTTATGCTTTGAGATTTTTGAAGTATAGTAAGCCTTATGAAACTTCCTCTCAAGCTGAAGCACCAACAACACCTGATAGGATATCTGATTCAGGCACTCTGGGCATGCCATGGGAGGAGCATCTTACAGAAGTATGGGCCAAGCTTCCTTATATGTGCTTGGTTTGTTTTTTTTTTTTTAATGTTGGCATTAGTGATTTTCTTCTTTTATCTCTCTTCTATTGCATTTTTCTGCTTTGATAATTCATTTTTATCATAACTGTCTTTGAATTCCATTGGATGGGGATGCTTTATCTATTGGGTTATTCAATGGATTGTGTGGATAATTTTTATGGTCTATTCATTGTAATGGATGTAGGCAAAATGCACCTTCACATTTCATAATTTTAACTGGCAGGAAAGTCTCTTCTATATGGTTCCTTCGACAGCAATGGAAGCATACCGAAAATCTGTTGAATCTCATTTCCTACACGTTGAGGTGAATATATTACTAAAGATCTTGTACTTGCTACCTTCCATAGATATTTCAGGAATATCATTTTGGTCTTAGGATATGCTACAAGGTCATCTGAATCTTTTATCCTTCTTTCATATCATTGAGTCAAATAAACATTGTGACTTCCTTGTGGCCATTAGTGCTAATAAATATAACTTTTTCAGAAAACTGGGAGTAGCATGCAGGAGGAAGTTGAGATATCTCTTTATGATGCTGCACCAGGTAATGTTGGATTAGTTTGCATTTTGATTTATAAGTGGACTAATGATCAATCTGGAACTTTTTACACATTTAAATTGAATTGTAGAGTTTGGATCAGAAGAGAATGCATATGATGAGGATGATGGAGAAACAAGCACTTACTACTTGCCTGGTGTCTATGAGGGTAGAAAACCAAAATCAGCTCACAAGAAGCATAGAAACATGATGAAATCTTACCCTCCAAGGTCCTGTGACTTTGGGGCTGATTTTCCCTATGGAAATTATACATCTGGATCTCAGCCATCCATGCTAATAGGAAAAAGGCCTGCTAGCTTAAATGTTGGGCCTATAACAAAACGCATGCGAACAGCTTCTAGACAGAGAGTTGTAAGTCCTTTCACAGCTGGGATCACAGGGACAGTGCAGCCTCAAGTTAAGACAGATGCTTCAAGTGGGGATACCAATTCCTTTCAAGACGACCAAAGTACTTTACACTGCGGATCTCAGATTCAGAAAAGTGTGGAGGTGGAGTCAATTGGAGAGTTTGAAAGGCAGTTACTGTATGACTGTGCTGAAATGCCTGTTAAAACAAAGAAGAAGAAGAAGGCAAAGAATCTGGTAATATCAATTTGTATATTCATGTAACTTGAAGGGATAGTTGATTTATTTATGTAGATATGTGTTCATTCATTTTGGATCTATACCTCAGCTTTAGTTGCATAGCTTTTATTTCTGCAGGGTTCTACATGTGATCAGGGATGGCAGGTGGATTCAGTTCTAAACGAACAGGTGATTTTTCTATTATCATATGATAAGGACTACAGATGCGAGTCATTCTTATCAGAATTGGTGAAAATTGAAATGACTATCTTTAAATTTGGCAAAAGTGTGCCCTATTAAAAAGTTTGATGTTGCATCAGCATGAGGGAGAAGATTGCTTTATGCAATATCTTCTACTTGTTACATGTTGGATTCATTATGTGAAGCTAATGTTTAAAGATTTTTAAGGTTTTAGGGAAAGGGAAGAGGAATAAGAATGGGAATGCAATGGAATTCTGTGGGCTGTGGCCCAAAATCACAATTGATTTGACAAGCAAGAAATGGGAACACTTTTTCAATTGTGCGTTTGGAAGGGTAGATATACTGCTGAAATATAAAGGAAAGCTGAGCAAATGACATGCACTGATGGGCTGAAAGAAGATATTAAAATATTTTGTTAAGATAAAAAAGAAAAGAAAAAAAATAATTGAGATTAAAGATCAATAAATCATTATTGCATCTAAGCCCTGAATATGAAATGGGTTCATTTGTCCTCCCTTCTCTTTGTTCATTAGCAGAAGCCGGAGAATGTGGAGGCTTTTGCTATGCTGTCTGAGGGGTAGCTAACGGAATTGACCTGAAAGCTTTATTGTTTTTGCTGTACCTTGAGCACAAAATAGTATTTTGTGCATCACATTCCTTTTAAAACATTGATTCCTATCCACTAATTGAATCAAAGAGCATTTCAATATCTTGAGGGAGGGAGCATTCCTAATAAAAGGAATTCTATTGTATGGGAACAGCCTTTTGCTTCTTTTCCAATTCTTTCCTTCTCCTTTTCCATCGTTTTTCTTGCTGGCTGTTATGGGCTCTGTGCTAAGCAATTTGAAATTTTGAAAAGGTTAGAAAGGTTTTTGCCTCAACTGTGGAATTTAAAGTGGTGTTTAGTATCAAATGTCAGCTGCATAGGCTCATAAATCAACATACATCTTAAAAAAATCAAATTGCCCTGTGTATTTACTGTTAATCATCATCATTATTTAGTTAGTTTTATTTTAAATCGTGATGAAAAATATATTTATGTGGAAATATATTGAAATATCTTTTAATTCAAGTTCTATTTTGATCAGATGTTCCTATTCCATGGACATTTTCTTCTCAGAATCTTAATCTAATAGGCCCTGTTTGGTATAATGGAATTCTAAGTCTGGAAATGGAATCATAAATGGATTCTTAATGTAAGTTTGTTTGGTATTATAGATTTTGGATTCATTGGAATCCCAATTACAGCAAAATATGCAGAATCCAATTCCATTTCAGGCTCCATAGAATCCGTTCAATTCTCTGGAATTGAAATTTAAAGGCACTTCTACCCTCATCACTGTCTGTCTCCTCCACCCTCATCCATCATCATTTGCTTCACCTTCAACCACTTCCAACTACTTGCCTTCAACTTCATTGTTAAACTCCAATCATCATTGCTGCTTTTCTTGCCATGATGAACCAGCTAAAGGACATGTGATTTACAGCAACAACAACAACAACAACAACAACAACAACAACAACAAGCCTTTATCCCACTAGGTGGGGTCGGCTACATGGATTGCAAGACGCCATTGTGCTCTATCATTTATTAAGCTTTTAGGAATATTATTAATTAAGGGATCGCGTTTAACAACTTCCAAGAGTGTTCTCTTAGGCCTTTCTCTACCCCTTTTAATCGGACTCAAAATTATATGTTCCACTCTTCTTACTGGTGCCTCCCTTGGTCTTCTTTGTACATGCCCAAACCATCTCAACTGATTTTCTACCATTTTTTCCTCAATAGGTGCTACCCTCACTTTTTCGCGTACGTGCTCATTTCGAATTTTATCTTTACGTGTACATCCGCACATCCATCGTAACATTCTCATCTCTGCTACTCCAACTTTATGCTCTTGCTGTCCCGTTAGAGCCCAGCATTCACTATTATATAACATTGCCGGTCTGGTAGCAGTGCGATAAAACTTTTCTTTAAGTTTATTAGGCACCTTACGGTCGCAAAGGACATGTGATTTACAAAAACAAAAAATACAAAAGGTAAGCCTGGTGGGATGATGGCATGGAAGTTGCCCAGCCATGGAATCAAGTTCGATGGTGCTCTTGTAGGGATTTTATGGGTTATGAATATGCTCCAAATTTTTTCTGGTTCAACCCATATTTCTAAAAGTTACAGAGATCTTCGTACGGTGACAATGGCCAAGGGGAGAGACGAACATGAGAGAGATGATTTTTTTTAAAGGGGTATTTTGGTCTTTTCATATTTTAAATACATGTATATATTAAAATTAAATCAAGATTCTATCTTCATACCAGACACACTTTTAAAATTCAATTCTATTTCAATTCCATCAAAAACCCTTCCATCATATCAAACAAGGCCTTAATTGTAGGCCTAGGAATAGTTTTATTATATCTTCACAACGTGCCCCCACTTGGAAGAGTATGCCTAATGTACCGATCTTATCATTAGCTTTTATGCCTAATTGAGTTATAAATGTATGTTTGGTATGAAGATGGAATCTGAATATAATATTAATAAATATATGTATTTAAAATAGATAAAGACCAAAATGCCCTTATAAAAAAAATAAAAAACTTAGCCATCATGATGGAGTGTGTATGTGGGGCACTTATGACAATTCCATGGAATTGTGGCAATTCCATCATGATGGAGATGGAATTGAATTCTAGGTATTTTGGTAGAATTGGAATCCATAAGGAATTGGATTCATGCATACCAAACAATTGAAAGCATGATTCCAATTCCAATTCCATTTCTCTTGGACCCAATTCTAATGTACCAAACATGACCTTAGATGTATTTAAATTCTGGGAAAGTATGCCTACTGTACCGATCTTATCATTAGCTTTTATGACTGCGAGATGGATATTGTTTAGCTGGGGTAAATAAGTTGGAAAAGTGAGGAATAGAGTTGATAGATTATGCTTACAATGTTATAGGCTGTTGGAAATGAGGTTTATACATTTAATGTTGGTTTTTGACTTAGAAGTGAGCAGTTTAAGAAGATCTGGATAATCTGGGTGTTGGGGGTGGGTTTGTTGTTATTCATGCTGGGTACAAATTAATAATGCATTGGCACAATTGCCTTGGGATTTTTTTTTTTGGGTGCAGGGTTAAGCTCTTATATAATAGCGAAGCCTGACAGGATTGAGTCTGGACTTGACTGTAGGCAAGTTATATTTTTTGGTCTAGCATTAGAGAGCATGGAAGAAGATTAAGCACGATCAATGATTTTATTTTAATCATATGTAGTAGGTACCTAAATATAGCTGAAAATAAGATAACTGGGTTCCCTGTGGCTTTCTTATTGTTGGTTAAATAATTGACTTTTTAACTATTTCTCGACCATGTTAACCTGAATTTTTATTGAGTTATGCTGTGGTGACTTTACAATGCAGAGGGATCATTCCAAGAAGAGATTAGACAGTCATCATTTTGATCCTAACGGAAGCAGTGGTAAGATAAGTTTCCATCTTGTTGCTGTTAGAATTTGTATAGCATTATTGGGTATCATGTGTTCTTTTAGTTTTTACACATTTAATTGTTGTATTCTGAAGGTTTGTATGCCCAACATATTGTGAAGAAGCCAAAGACAATGAAGCTGACACTTGATAATACATTTGACAACATTCCTACAATGAATGGTTCTATTCCTTCTCCAGCTACTTCGCAAATGAGTAACATGTCCAATCAAAGTAAACTCATTAAAATTCGGGATAGAGGCCGTAAGGCAAAATCACTGAAGGTAAATTTGGCATGTACTTAGATTGTCACGTGCTTGCAAATTTTAGTCATTTGACTTTGTTGATATATTTGTAATGTATCTATTATTTTTATTTATAGATACCTGCTGGACAGCCTGGTTCCGGAAGTCCTTGGTCACTTTTTGAAGACCAGGTCTTTTATAGTTCCTAAGCCATCTTATCCCCCTCCCCTTGCGCACATCTAGAATTTTTTTTTTAATTTCAATCATTATCATGCGCTTTTAATTTACTTTTATCTTTTCCCTGTTACAGGCCCTTGTTGTCCTGGTACACGATATGGGTCCAAACTGGGAGCTTGTTAGTGATGCTATTAATAGCACTCTTCAATTTAAGGTAATAATCCGTTTATATTCATGTGTATGGATAGATGCCAAGATTGCAGGACTCCATATTATTTGAGGAAGTATCCTCTTGGGATCTGAAGAATGATGGTTAAAATGAAATGAATGTCCTAGATTTCCTTGTTTTTATCATAACATAGTTTTGCTGTTTTACCTAAAGCAGTGCCCCGTAATGGTCTAGATGAAGATCTCTGAAAGAAAATGTAAATATAATCCATAACACTCGTACATCATAGGATGTCTGTCTGCATAACCTTTGGGACAAGATTTCATTAAATTCAGCACTGATTTTGATATTTTTCGTTGGATTAAAAAAAGATGTGTCATCCTTTTTTTTTTTTAATGCTTATTTCATTCTGAAATTTCACCTGCCTCGTTTATTTCACATTTAAACTGCATTTATGATTGGGTTCCATGAAATTTGGCAACATTTTCAGTGTATCTTCCGGAAGCCAAAAGAATGCAAGGATCGTCATAAGTTCTTGATGGATAGAAGTGCTGGGGATGGTGCTGATAGTGCCGAAGATTCTGGGTCTTCCCAGTCTTATCCATCTACACTACCTGGAATTCCTAAGGCAGGGGTTTTTTGTCAAGTTTTATTTAGTGTCTCTTCCATTGATGGAAGAAGTACATGTGGTTGACACAAATGTTGTGGGTTTGGTGACTTGTATCTTTTGCAGGGTAGTGCCAGGCAGTTATTTCAACGATTGCAAGGACCCATGGAGGAGGATACCCTCAAGTCTCATTTTGAGAATATTATGAAGATTGGGCAGAAGCAATACTACCGTAGGAATCAGGTCTGGATCTGTAGATACTGTAATGAATCACATGTCGATTGACCTTGGGATTACGTTATAATAAATGCTACACATTTGAATCATTTTCCTACCTTCTAAATTCTACACATTTGAATCATTTTCCTATTCTTTTTACTTACTCTATAGTTATAAGGTTTGACAGAGGCCTATAATTAGGTTGGTAACTTTCAACAGATATAATTTGGTAAGAAGGATAGATTATGATGGAGTAGAAGATGTCTTATTGAAACGTAAAATAGGAGCACAACAGATCATAGACCATGTCAATGAAACTTTTGATGAAGCAATCTGTTTCTGTATATTTGACATGGCAACCCCCTTTGTAGGAACCTTGGGCAGAAGACTAAATGGAAGGCATGCAAACTAGCTTGTCTTGTACTATCTTAAGCTACAGAGATACATAGTATCTCTAGTAACAAAGATGCACCCAAAAAATGTTAGCAATGATCTTGTACTAAGTGCACCTTAACATGTCAAAAACTATTGCCATTAGGTTTAGGCCTCTTTTTCTGACCAAAACCATTTGAACCTTTTCAGAGGAACCCTTCCAATGCCTGAGAGTATGCCCTTTACATGCCTATGACTCCAAATATTTTATTCAAAGCCAGAGATATAATGCCTGACGATGTAATGGTTGCAGCTAATTCTGAGCTGTCCATACACCATAATGCAAGTTTCAGAAGTTAGATATCCGCAACTTCCAACATTTTATCAGCATTAACCTTATTGAGTACTGCAGTCTAGACGAATGACTTGATGCTATTGAGTTGGGATGACAAAGGAGCGTTTGATATATTTTAACCATGTGAAAGGAGAAATCATACTGCAACCATTTGCCTGAATAAGTAATGCAGTATCTTACACTTAGGTTGTCCTCCAAGTCTTTAGGAAATGTGATACTGGAAGATATGAGCATTTTGTGTTGGCTCTGCATCATTTATGGCTACACTTGTGGCTCAATTGGAACTATGTTATGGTTCTTTGTTTATTCAGATTATTGACCACATTGAGAAACGGTTCTTCTGCTTGGTGATTCCATAAACCTTCTTTGACTCTTGGATTACAGTCTTTTTTTCATCTTCTGATAGGAAACATAACTAGGATTATTTTATTATTATCCTAAGATGATTAGGATTTTCTGTATTTTTTAAATTAGGATATTTTATTTGATTATCTTTTATATTTAATTTAGTTTTGAATTAGGATTTATCTCATATTTGAATAAGGATGATTTTAACTCTATCTTTTAGAGGTTGAGTAGTTCATATTATTTAGGATTAGTACTAGCGATCTATAAATAGCTTTAGAGTTATTGACTTGTAGTTCTTTTTGACTTACAGAATAAATCTTGAGTTGTCCTTCAAATTCCCCCCCCCCCCGGTACTTTTCCCTTTCTTTCTAGTCATCCCTCCTCCCTCCTCTTTCATTTTTCCTTTCATTGTTTTACATCACTTTTTTTGCTTTATGTTTGCATAATTTGGTGCCTTTGCTTTTTGTTTCTGCGTTGTCGTCTTTTGAATGAGATTTGGCTCTTCATATTCGTTGTGGCAGATTATTTAATATAGTTGATAAGTTGACAAAAAGTTGGGCTAAGGCCACTCATGAGTTTGTCACACATTTTTGTTTGTCATAACTACAACAACAACAACAACAACAAGCCTTTATCCCACTAGGTGGGGTCGGCTACATGGATTGCAAGACGCCATTGTGCTCTATCATTTATTAAGCTTTTAGAAATATTATTAATTAAGAGATCACGTTCAACAACTTCCAAGAGTGTTCTCTTAGGCCTTCCTCTACCTCTCTTAATCGGACTCAAAGTTATATGTTCCACTCTTCTCACTGGTGCCTCCCTTGGTCTTCTTTGTACATGCCCAAACCATCTCAACCGATTTTCTACCATTTTTTCCTCAATAGGTGCCACCCTCACTTTTTCACGTATGTGCTCATTTCGAATTTTATCTTTACGTGTATGTCCGCTTGTTTGTCATAACTAAGGAAGGTTAAATGACCACTGGAAAGTCTGATTGTATCGATAGAATAGTATGGTTGTGCTTGCAGTTCTGTTCACTATGTAGCATGACTGTGTTGTTTTCAAATTTTAATGAAGCTATTCTAAATTGAATTTCTTGATTTATTGCAGAATGATATCCAGGATTTGAAACAAATAGTACCTGTTCATAATTCACATGTAATTGCTCTTACCCAAGTCTGTCCAAACAACCTCAATGGAGTTCTTCTAACGTAAGTTCTTAATTTAATTTGGTTTTTGGGTGATGAATAAAAGTCTTTTTGATGCTCTTCCAAGTGGATTTAGGCTTACCTTGTTATTGTGACATTTTTTGCTCACATCTTTATTCTGTTTACTGTGAGTAGTTTGATTGTGTTTGTTTCTGGATGAAGGCCCCTTGATCTTTGTGATACAAATGCGCCAACCCCAGATGCCCTTTCCCTTGGGTACCAAGGTTCAACTGCTGGTGGTTTGGCATTATCAAATCAAGGTTCATTGCCATCAATGCACCCCACATCAGGGGCAAATTCCTCACTTCCAGGTTCTTCTGGCTTGGCACTTGGTAATAACTTGACATCACCATCTGGTCCAGTTCCTGCCTCTGTCAGGTATATGCTTAATGTGGATGGTAGATCTCTGCACAACTGTGCTATTACATACATACATTTTATAACTCTGATGGGTATGTGTGTTTTCCCAGGGATATTAGGTATGGGGTTCCGAGAACTTCACCTTTATCTGTCGATGAGCAGCAGAGAATGCAACAGTATAATCAAATGATATCTGGCAGAAATATGCAGCAGGCTAGCATGTCCGTTCCTGGATCCCTTTCTGGAAGTGATCGTGGTGTTCGTATGCTGCATGGTGGAAATGGTATGGGCATGATGTGTGGCATGAATAGAAGCATGTCCATGTCAAGGCCTGGGCTTCAAGGTATGGCACCATCATCTATGCTGAATTCTGGAAATTTGCATTCCTCTAGCATGGTGGGGATGCCGAGCCCTGTAAATATGCACTCAGGAGTTGGTACAGGACAAGGCAACTCAATGCTGAGACCTCGTGAGGCTCTACATGTGATAAGGGTGAGAAGTTCTCTTGTTCTATCATTCAAGGTTTAACTGATTCTATACACTATTTGGTTGGGATTTCCAAGTATGGATTTGAAACTTTTCACCCTCCGAGCTGTTTTTTTAGTTTTTATCAAGTCCTAAATAGCCTTGTTGGAGTTTCTTATGTGATCTGTTCCTCAGCCAATTAGTATGTTATAAGTTGATGACTGTCAGTTTTATTTTGGGAAGCCTATATTTTGATTTCATTTCATTTCTGCTGATAAATATATCCCCATTGTCATTAGCCGGGTCATAATCCAGAACATCAAAGGCAAATGATGGTTCCAGAGCTGCCGGTTCAGGTCTCCCAAGGGGCCAGCCAGGGTATCTCGGCCTTTAATGGGTTGAGTTCTGCCTTTAATAATCAGACATCTCCACCACCTGTCCAGCCATACCCAGGGCATGCTCAGCAGCCACATCAGATACCTCAGCAACAGTCTCATCTCAGCAGTTCTCATCCTCATCTTCAAGGTACAAATCATGCCACTAATCCCCAGCAGCAAGCCTTGGCACTCCGTTTGGCCAAGGAAAGGCGGCTGCAGCACCAGCAACGATATCTGCAGCAGCAACAATTTGCTTCATCAAATACACTGATGCCGCATGTTCAGGCACAGTCCCAACTTCCCGTGTCATCAGCTTCACAGAACAGTTCTCAGATTCAATCTCAAAATTCATCTCAGCAAGGAGTACCTGTCTCCCCTGTAACATCTCAGCACCAGCAGCAGAAACATCACCTGCCACAACATGGTTTCAGCAGGAATCCTGGTGCTAGTGGATTGACCAACCAAGCAGTTAAACAACGGCAACGACAGCCACAACAGCAGCAATATCAGCAGCCTGGTAGGCAGCATCCTAATCCACGGCAGCATGCAGAGTCTCAGCAACAGGCTAAACTTGTGAAGGGAATAGGAAGAGGAAATATGTTGGCTCATCAGAACATCTCTTTGGATGCTTCTCATCTAAATGGCCTCTCTATACCTCCAGGAAGTCAAAACCCTGAGAAAGGGGACCCAGTGATGCACGTAATGCAAGGACAGAACTCATATCCTGAATCTGGTTTAAGTTCAAATCAACAGTCAAAGCCATTGCCTTCTGTTCATTCTACAAACCATTCTCAGTTGCAGCAGAAGCTGCATCCTGCGGCAACAGCCACTTCATCAAAGCATGCTCAATCAATGGTATCTGCTGATAGTAGTGCTCAAGAATCATCAGGACATATTTTGTCATCACCACAACCAGCTGTTATTACTTCTAATCATCACCAGATGCAGCTACAATCTCATCCTCAGTCTAAGCAAATTAATCAAACTCAATCAAACGTGCAGAGAATGATACAGCAGAGTCGTGCAGTACATTCTGAGTTGCCAAGCAAATCTCAGTCTGATCCCACTCAAGTTGATCAGCAGCCTACTAACAGTACTTCTGAGGTTAGCATGAGCTCTGTTATGACTCAGGGTTGCATTGATTCAGCGAATGTGGTATCTGCCATTCCTACTGCATCTTCTCAGTGGAAAACATCAGAACCTCCATCTGACTCCAATATGCCCAATTCAGCCATGCAAGCAGGCTCCTTGGGAAATGCAGCTGCTGGAAATTCAGCTGTAAAAGAGCCATTGCCACAGATTAGTCAAGGAATAGGCTCAAGACAGTTGTCGGTTAATTTGCCTTCTCATTCACAGAATTCTGGGGCACATTGGCCGCAGCAGCCACTGCCGCTGCAACAGTCTTCATCACAGCCCGTCCTATCCCAACAGCCATATAAGCCACAAGAACAGCAACTGCAAAAGCAACAGGATCAAGAGAAAAATTCACCCAAACAGGTGGCTTTACAACATCAGTCTCAGCAGCAAGTGCAACCAGGACAAAGCAGTCTGTTCATCCGTCCCCCAAATTCTAGAGTGGAGTGACGCATTCTATAGCTGGAGCTGCCAAGAGTGGTTGGTTCTGTCAGGAATGGAGTCTGTATGCTCTTTTGACAGCAATGTACAGGTATTTAAATTTCTATCTTTGCTAACTTGTACAATTATATTGAGCATTGAACTACATGAATTTGTTCTTTTGGAGGGATGTGCAATGTCATTTGTTTTGGAAGCATATGAAACATTTATTGCTGAGCAAATGTCGGATAGAAATTCTGAACTTATGCTAGTGTGGATGGCAATATTTTCCATTGGTCATTGCAGTAGTTAAAACAGTCTGACTTTGTCTATGATGGTGGCTACTGCTATAATTTTAAATTTAATATGCTACAATGGTGATTTTCATTGTGATGGCAGATTTCCATCTTTTCTGTTTTTGGATACAATGACAATTTTAACTACACCCAGGGGTTGAACCCCTGACCTCCCTGCTATGAGGGTGGATTTTATGCCATCATGACAAACGATCATTGGAAAATTTCCATCTTGCTTGAAATGAGACTGTAAAATCATTGTTGTAGGAGTATGAGTTTATGCTCTCTACTATAAAATGTTTGTTGAGACGCAGGCTGTTCAATCCTATTATTTTACTGCTGTCCTTTAATATCAGTTGAGTAGATAATGAGATTGATTAATGATGCATGTTTCATGCATGGTAACTGTTGATGGCCTTGTATAAATTAGAATTCCTAATACAATGATGGAAAGAGATTTTTATAGTGATGAAATTTAGTCTTGTTAGGTATTGCGTTGGTGGTGCTGTTATTTTTTGTTAGTTATAGCGTCAGTGCTGTTGGTGATTGTGCATAAATGTTCCTTGTTAAATGATTGTCTGTTTTTTTCCCTGCTGGAAATGTCTGTTTTGGTTTTTAATGAGAGAACCAAAAAATGTAGAATGACCCTGTTTATGTTATGGTTTTTTTTTTTTTTTTTTTGCAGATGAAGTTGGTTACCCATGAGGACAACAGAAATCCATTGTTTTCTGCAGGTCCTGTTAAAAATTCACGAAACTTATATTGGCAGGCATTCCTTTAGTTTATTCTTTTTCTGCAAATCTTGTATATTACCACTGTATTTAGAGGGTTATTCCCCGACCTCCCCTTTTTTTTTTCTTTTTCTTTTTTGGTTTCTTGGGGAAGAGACGAATATAGAGGTATATGTACAGGGCCGTCTCTTTTCCTTGTAGTTGTAACCCCTGGTTTTTTTTTTCCCCTTGTTCTTCCTGCCTATGTGCAGAAGAACGTAACCCTCTTCCTTTTTTGCCCTAGTAGATTAGTGGATGTATTATTACCCTCTCAGATAAATGGGATAGCAATCATTTTTCTGGGCAAACAGCCAATTGAAAGTATTGTGAATATAAATCTCTGGTGTATGAATTGGCCAAAGCTGTCTTTTATTATCTAGCACAAAGTACATCGATCTGTACTTGGGGAATTATCAAGTAAGCTGTTTTCAGTTTCTGCAATGCAACGTATCATCAGAGCCGATCCCTGTATCATAATGGATATAAAGTGACATTTTCTTGAAACTTCAGTTTGAAATGGTTGTTATGAACAGGTTTTGAAGTGCACACCATTGTTATGGCTGGCGGGTGATTGGACTTGGTATGTGTTTTTCCACTTGGGCCTTTTTGAAGGCAACATTTAAATTTTAATTTTTCAAGTTGTTATTTTTCCTAGGTAAAGCATATGCATTCTTGTGATTATGTTCTGATGTCTGCAGTTTCGTTGCAATACTGTGTCCATGTGATGACAACCTAAGTGGTTGCTCATTTTGCATCATATATTTAACTATTTTCTCAATAAACCTTAAAAAGTAAGGAAAGAGGTAAAGGGTAGAAGTGAACTTGATATATGAAATGTTTCTTTTTTTTTTAGATTTGAAATTTTGAATCAATGGTTCTATTCTATAATATTGAGATATGCAAGTTCTCGTATCCAAATGTATTAATAGCATTATCTGTTGATGATTGAAAATCCTTGTTAAGTAAGAATTAGTATGTCATGGTTCAAGTGCCACAGCATTTTCGGAATTGAATTATCTAGCTGGAGGAGTTTATTTATAATGTTCATTGCTGTTCCCATATATAATATATTGGCTTAATTTGTTTTTAATGGTTGGGTTTCTGTATTCTTGAAAGTTTGGTTAATGATAAAGTACAATGGTATTGTTTAATTCATGTAGCTGATCTCATCTAGCAGAATAAAGCTTCTTGTTGGTTGGTTGGGTTTCTATGTTGTTTGTTTGTTGGAGAATTGGAGGGTTTGGATTTTCTTGACACGTACACTCATATTGCTGTCCTTGATTATATAATGTGTTATTTTTGTAAACTAGAGGTGCTTGATGTCAATTCAGAATGTGTCAATGGAACTTTGTGATCTGTCGCAGGTGGGATCCTGGCTGTCTATCTAAAGTTTCTATCTTGATTCTTTTAGCCTCAGGAGTTCAGTGTTTCTGATCGTACAACTGCTGCTGAGCCAACAAGAATCTATGCGTGATTTGGTAGGAAGTTTTGTCCTTAAAAGTTTTTCAAGGTCTATTTGGTTATTAAAAAAAACAAAAGAAAAGGAATAGATTGAAAACAATAAAGGTAAAAATGAGATAATCAAAAGAAATAATGAATTACATTCATAAAGGAGGGGCTCCAGTTAATTCAATTTGTAACGCTAAGAATCATGATTTATAAAATTTTTGGAGGGGTGATGATTTTTACAGTTGTAGTATTAATAAGTTTTCATACTTATCATGAAAAAGAAGGACGATTTAATTTATTTTTGTATTGTCTATTCAAGTTATTTTTTTTCTAGTAATTAGATGGGATTCAATTAAAGTAATTAATGCTTTGTATCCATGTGTTTAATTGCAGTCCGTCAATATATATAACGCCGAAAAAAGGGATTGAGAAAAGGTTTCCCATATTGAGGTTTGGAGATCCCCCTGTTGGGATATTAGTTTGAAGTGCATGTGGAACCTTTCACCAAAGTTAAACTAATGTTTTTTCTTTGTCGAAATGAAGAGTTATTTGGATTCGATTTAAAGGTAGTTTTATAGGTTAAACTGTTGTTTTGCGAAGACGAAGTCACGGACCTGGGACCCTGGCTTAGGAGTGGTGAAAATTTTAAAATAAATAAATTAATGGCAATACCTATTGTCGAATTTATTTAAATATTGAAATTATGTATGTATGCACACCTTGCAATTTAGTATGATTGCAAATTTATTTAATTCATCTTAATTTATTGGTCAACATTTAATTACTAGAATTTAGTTGAATTTCTGTAATAATATCTTTTTGTTCATAATTGTTTTTTTTTCCAAAATTTAAATACTTTGCAAACTATTTATTGAAAAAAAAAAGAACTTGTTTCACCATAACACAATGCAAAATTAAAATTAAAATATTCCTCAATTCATACATCTTTTTGACAATATAATTAGAACAATGCCTTAAAAAAAACCAACCATATAATGAGCAAATAAAAATATATAAATTATCTCTTGAACTGAGTTTCTTAGAAAGACCTTGAATATGGGGCAAGTCTGAGTACTGCAGTTTTATTTTGAAAATTTGAACTAACTAATTATTAGCGAAAATATAAGTAGAACTTAACAAATTCTTTTATATATATATATATATATATATATATAATATAACGAAATGGTAGCGCTTTGCTGAATTTGAAGGAAAAAGGTCGAAAAAATTCATTTACCGCTGTAATAAATAGAAGGATATGACGGAATTTGTGTTTACACATACACAAATTGAGCATAAATTGCAATTTTCCCAATATCTTGCAATCATATCTAATGGACGCATTAATAATCATATGATGACGTCATATAGTATTTATCCTCAAAAGTGGTCAGGCCAAATCAAAGGGCATTTTTTATCGAGGGAAAATGGCAATTAAAAATCTGTAAGAACATTAGTAATACTTACAAATTTTAAATTATTAAAATTTTAATAGAAAATCATGATCTTTACTTATAATTAAAAAAATGTAAATATTCAATTGAAATTACTAACTATACTCGACTATTTATAATATTAGTTGTAAATTTATGAAAGTTAATTGAGAATCTTAATTTTTTACTGTCAATATACAAACAACCCACTTAAAAAATCAACTAAACATAATTAAAATTTTTATAACATTCAAATAAGAATTTACCAAATCTTAAATTACAAGTTAATTAAATTTTTTGCTTTCATAAAAAATTTATTAAATATATTTAAAATTATTTGTAACATCAATTGAGAATTTATAAAAATTGATTGTAAATTGTAAGACAAAAAAAAATCAACAAAAGAAAGTTAAAAATCTTTGTAAAATTAACTGGCAATTCATTTACCATTGTAATAAATAGAATGACGTATTACACGCACACATGGAGGAAAATAAAAGGAAGACACTAATCATATTCATTTCTTACGGTACTTTCAATAACCAAATGTGATGGGTGAAGGGAAGGCAATGGCGAAGAACAAGAACTAAATAATTTCTGCAAGGCCCTAACCTTTATTATCGTTCCTCATTAATATCTGTCCCCTTTAATATCTTTTTTTATGTGAGGACATAACAGTTGTTTCCTCTCACATTATTTCCATCACATGCAAAATTTATAATCCTGTTTTTTCCCAAAAAGAGATCAACGTCTTGCAACAGAATTTCAAAACAATGCATAAATCCTTTTCAATAAAACAGAATTCATAAATCTTAATTAGAACTGGTTTCAAAGATGTTCGCTCTAGAGATACATTTATGCTCCAGTAAGCATTCAACCTAAAGAGTGCTAACTGCCTCATCACACAATTGAAGCTACAAAGCCATTTCATTAGATAATCGTAGAACATAAAAGAGGTCAGGAGTTTGGTGGGCATTGCTGCATAAAATAGAATGATCAAACATAAGAAATTAGCCAGAAGGCTTCAAGGAGTTCCCTCAGAGAGATAATTTATAATGCAAGTAGAATTAGCATTACCAAGAATGTGGATGGCATTGTATCACATTCAACATGATAGATTGCCTCAAGGGACTGTGGAGGAGGTTGAGAAGGAACAAAGAAATTTAATTTGGGGAAACGTATAGGGAAACAGATGACATGCCATTGCTTGGGAAACAATGTGCATGGCGAATGACGTAGGTGGACTGGGTATTAAATCTCTTGAAGGAATGAATAATGCATTTATGATGAAAATGCTTTGGAGAATGAATGCAAAACCAAACGAACTGTGGGTCAGGGTGCGATGGGGGAAGCATGAGAGAGGAGTGAATGAGAGGGGCCCAATAATTAAAGCGCCACTGATTCCCGTCTATGGAAGGAGCCAGCTAAGATGTGGGACCCCTTTCATCATAATTTGTTAATGGAGATAAAAAATGGAAGAGGTACGAGGGTATGGCATGATAGGTGGTTGGGACAAGAGAATGAACTTGTTAACTGATAGATGAAGGAGCTGAGATGGAGCAAAAATTTGAGAGTGAGTGACCTTCTGACTGAAGAGCGTGCATGGAATATGGACTTAATAGCAAATCTGTTTCCTCCTAACGTTGTCAGGCAAATCAAGGCCATGGTTCCACCCGGAGAAGTTGGAGGAGAGGATTAGAATGTTCGCATGGATGGTTATACACATGAGACTTCCAACCAGAGCTACGGTAAGTAAATGGGATGGAGAAAGTGATAGCTGCCCAAGGTGTAATCAAGCTAGAGAAGACATTCTCCATGTACTTCGAGATTGCTACTTTGCTACCAGAATATGAAGTTACTGACAAAAGTGGAGAGGGAGGAGTTTTTTGGAGATGAATAGACTCAAAGCAACATGCAAAGAAGAAAATTGGTGGAGAAGAAGTTTAATTGGCCGGAAGTGTTTTGGGTCACAGCATGTTTATATCGAGATGAAGGAATAGCTATTTCACAATTACATGACCAGGATTTCAAAGATCCTTGGAATACTGTGGAAGTGATAATACAGAACCTACAGAATTATAATAGGAGAGGAGAAGAGGAGGTAGAGGTAGTTACAGAAGAGGGGAGGAAATTGTTCTGGTAAAATGGAAACCCCTAGAGTAGGTTGGCGCAAACTCAACACTGATGGAATGAAAACTCGGGATGGTCTAGCGGGCTGTGGAGGAGTCATAAGGGGAGATTGTGGTGAACGGATTAGAGCAATCACACATAAACTAGGACAGTGTGAGAGCATATTAGCAGAAGCATGAGGGGTTCTGGACGGACTTAAATTATGTTGGGAAATGGGATTTAGAAAAGTCGAAGTGGAAGGGCATGCAGCTAAGGTCATTGATCACTCCAAAATGTGTCATTGATAGAGGGGTGTCACATGATCACAGCGAGAATACAGAGGTTTCAACAGCTTGATTGGCAAATTCAGTTTATGCACATTTATTGGGAAGGCAACCGCTGTGTAGATAAACTAGCCTCAATGAGTTTAGACCAGAGGGAGACGATGACAGTATGGGAACGACCTCCTGAGGAGGTGAGAAATTTTAGAATTAGATTTAGGTGGACCTGGAGTTCCTCGTAGTGTAGCTTGTACTGTGTAATCTGGCCTTGCCCCTTGTTTCACCCCAAAAAAAAAAATATAGCATCACCTAACAAAATGCTGAGAATATGGCGAAATTTCTTTTCAGTGTGTTTTTGGTACCATAACACAAGTTCAAAGCCAGCTTATTAAGATACCAGAATATGAACTACAATAATTAGAATGAAGCATTTGAGATATAATGAAGATAGACCCAACAATTACGTTTGGCCTTTTGCCCAAGCTTACATCCAAAAAGGGATCATATCAAATTACTGCTAGCATCCAATGAACAAAGAATACATGTAGATAAACAACAGATCAAATCAAGTTCTGACAGCATTCAATGAAGTGATGAACATGGTTACATGAATCATAAAGGATTTTAGATCAATTACAAAAAAAAAAAAAAATCCATGGAAGACAGATTAATCTCAAATGTCTGACTACTCTAAATATTTATAAATCTACTGGACTATTTTATATTCATTTAAAAGTGCAATTAACAAGAAGGAAGATGAAGTGTTAACATATACACTTGCTGAATTTGCTCAAAAATGTTGGTTCATTTGCATTTTACTTCCATCCCTAGATAAAATCAAAAATGGAATTGTGGTATACATAAATCTCAAATTTGAAAACCAGCTTATATTCAAAGAGGAAAAAGATTCTCCTTTTGCAGCAGGACATTTGTAAAACTAAAATCCTGAAATAGAACAAGAAATTCCAATCAGGCAGGAAACAAATAACGCTGGAAAAATAAACATCTTCATAAAATATTCTATAAAAGCTGCCAGGGTTCGGTGTTAATTAATAAGATGCTTTAGTGCATGCATTATGGTGTATTAACCATAAGCCATCAATAATGCAACTCATTTCTCTTAGGCTCCATGCTCAAAATATTCATCTAATTATAACAGTAACAATTATTCAAGAATAGTGAGCATGTTATTTTATTAAATATATATATATATATATATATATATATAAATAAACCCCTATAAAACGGTGGTAATGACAAGAACGAAATTTTACAGCTTAAGAAAAAAATAATAGAAAGACGCTTAAATATTTAGATTTCAGGACTTATCTTCATCCTCTTAGGGAACCCAAAAGCCTTCCCAATTGAATCAACAATTCTCTGCTGCGATTTTACAATCATCTCTATGCGCTTATTCTCCATCTCCAACCTACACCTCTCAGTTTCCTTCATCATCTCCATTTTCAAATTCTCCATCCCAATAAACCTTTCTGCAAAAGCCTTCATCTCTGCAGCCAACCCAGAAACCAATCCCATTCCTTTCACAATTCTCTCACCATTTACCTCCTCGACATTCTCTTCGACCTCTTCCTCTTCTTCCTCTTCGGCGATCCTCCGTATCCTCTTAGCTACTTGTCCTCGAGAAAATTCAGGAACTTTATACTTGTTTTCAGGTCGCTGGTTGAGAAAATAATTAGTAGTCCTTAACTGGCTATACTGCTGTCTCTCATCAATCTGCTCCTCCTCCTCCTCCTCCTCCTCATCATCATCATCAACGTCAACGTCATTTTCCTCCTCATTATCATCACAATCAAACGGCATGAATGCCACAAGGGGTTGGGCAGAAATAGGCATAGGGCCTTTCTCTAATTGGTCCATGAGGTCAAAGTATTGCCAAACGCGACCGCCACTGGAGAAAGCAGTGAGACGTTGGTTCTCGGCACGATAACGTTGACGGAGCTTTTCCATTTTGTGGCGGCACTGGACGGCGGTCTTGGAAGGCTCATTGTAGCCGCATCGGACGGCGACTGTAACGGCGACCTCTTCCCACTGGTTGGCCTTGAGAGGACCTCGCATGAGGGAATACCATTTCTCCTGGTATGCTTGGATGAGATTGATTGTTTCTTGATGGGTCCATGGAATTGATTGGGGTTTCTTGGAGGGCGAGGCGGTGTTGGTGAGTGGGGAGAAGGGTTTAGGTGAGGGAGGTGAGGCCATTGACAGGCTCTTCTTCCACGTTGGTGCTTATTTTCGTCGGCTGTTCTTTGGGATTTATTTATGTGAGGGTGGGTTAATCTAATTGAAGGGTAAGGGCTGGGTTTTGGTCGACATTCGGTTGTGGTGGTTGTAGCGGCTATGTCGGTGACGGTGGTTGTTAATTCGGCGGCGATGGCGATGGCCGACTCGGGTCGGTTGGGTGATGGGAACAGTGAGAAGGTGGGCTTAGTTGCAATTCGCAAGGATACCATCCAGTTAAGACCCCGCCACCACAATTTCCAGTCGGGGCCTGGCTGGCTTTTATAGGCTCGGCTTTTGAGGGTTAAAGTCTATAAATCCGATTATTTCAAAAATTTATTATTTTTATAAACCTGATTTTCATTCAAACGACTTCACACTAGACTGCAAGCCCCTTTTAATTTTTTTTATTTTTTTTAAAAATTAAAATTTTTAATTATAAATTTCATATTTTTTAAAATACAAGTTATAATATTTAAAATTAATATTAAATAATAAAAATTCTTGTATATTACTCCCTTCCATATTTATTATAACACATTTTTAATTGTTTTATGTATTTTTTAAAAAAATTAATTTTTTTATATAACAAAAAATTTATATATACTTTTATTTTTATCTTTAATTTTAAATAATATTACAACTACGCATTAATGCTAATTAAAAAATAAAATTAAAAAGTTTGGTTTAATTATTAAAAGGTATCATTATTTTGAATTAAAAATTATTTTTAGAAAGTGTCTTGTAAATAAAATTGAAAGGAGTAAAATATAAGCATATATTTTAATTTAAATTTAATTTAAAAAATTAAAATATTTTATTTTTTAGGAGTAAAAATAAACTGGCCCTAAAAATGCTATAAGTCTAAGTCTATTTTTTTAAGACCTAATAAAGTTGAGTTTTAAAGATTGATTTTCATTAAAGAAATACCACTTTTAAAAGCCCAAACCTTTAGAAAAAAAGAAGCTTAACTAGAGAGTTTGTCAAGCTCAGTCTTATTCCGAACTCTAATAAAATTAGGCAATTTGTGAAGAGAAAGTAATTTTACATACAATTATACTTATTTTGATTGTTAAATTTGAGATAATGACAAAAAAGGACCATTTGAAAATATGGAAGGAAAACATAACTATTGGTTAGTAACGTGTTTTGGTATGCATTCTATAATTTTTTCGTTACTTCAAATCTTTCTAGTTTATCATGTCTATAGTATTAGTCTCTCTCTCTCCCTCCCTCCCCCCCCCTCTCTCTCTCTCTTATATGCTAGAAAGAATTATGAGTGACATTAAGGATGTTAAATATGCTGATTTGTGATTAATGTCATTAATCTTTATGACAAGATAGAATTATAATTTAATTAGTTGAAACTTGAAACAAAACAAAATAGGGTATTGTTAATTTATTGAATCACGATTCCTCTTCAACACATATTAATGGCGTTAATCATGATTAATATATTTAACACTATTAATGTCATCTCATATCATTCTTATGGACATATTCAAAAATAAAAAAACTAATGTTGCAAATGGGATAAACTAGAGGGAACAAGGATAATGAAAGAAAACTATAGAGACCTATATTAAAATTATATAACCAATATGTTTTCTTTAAATATAAATGACAAATGAAAATCTCGAAAAGACATGGAAGGATCATATTAAAACAACGATTTTAAAAATTGCCCTTGTCGCCAACTGCACAATTTAGCTACTGAATGGTCGCTCATTTAAGGAATGCTTGTAAATGCAAGGAAAGTTATTTTGTAAATTAATAAAAAAGTTAATTGTAAATGGGGAAAAAAAAAGCCTCATGACTTCTTGTGAATTTAAGGATATGAATTTTAGATGGTCACTTGCAAATATATAGAAAATTAGTTATGAATGAAGAAATAGTTTCTTAGAAAATAGTTAATGGAACACCACTAATTAATTAAGAAAATCAATTATAAATTTAAGAAATATCACCTGTGAATCAATGGCAAGTCAACTATAAACTATAGTATAATGTAACATCCTGATTTTTATATAATAAAGAAATTGTGGAATTTAGGTTTTGAGAAAAAAAATGATAATAATAGGAATTTATATTATTTGAGGTTATTTAGAAATAATATTATGTTAGGTATTTAATTATGAATTTAAAAATTTAAATTTAAAACCACATAAGCAATATTTAGTTAAGATATAATACATAAATAATTTTTTTTATGTGTGTGTTAAAAAAAAAAAGAGAAGGTAGAAGGAACAAAAAAAAGGGGGGGTGGAAGGTTGTTGTTTCTAAGTCCCACATTGGTTAGATGAGGGAAGAGAAGAGGTGCCTTCATGTATAAAAAGGAGGGGGTGTGTGCATTAGGAAGCATGAGAGGCTAAGATGCAATTTAGAGAAAATTGCAACTTTGGGCCCAAAGGTTTGAATAATTAAATTCAAACCTATAGTTTTTTTTTAATATAATTTTGGGACTCACAATCCCATTTTTATATTATTTTTCTCTCTTCCTCTCACGTTGCTCGGCGTTTTCTCGCAAGGGGGATTATTTTCTTTTTTCTTCAGGTATGTTCTAACTTTCCTGTTTAGATTAGCATTTAAAAATTTATTTAATTACAAAATTAATTTTATAGTTATTTTCTAAATAATATTAGCTTTCTAGTGATATGATTATTTTGTAGGATAGAGTAAATATTTTGATTAGGATTTTTCTATAGGATAGTTAATCTGATGATATGATGGATTAAAAATATAGGTTAAAATTCTTAGGGATATAGTAAATATTATAGAATATTTTCTTAAGGTTGAAACTCATGTTTAAGAATTTTTGAGTTAAAATCTAGATCTATATGGTTGAATTTATGTGGAATCTGAGATGTAGGGATAAATCTATGATTATTAAATATTTATTTAAGTATGAATAGGTATTTTTGAGGTTATAGAAAGGTGATTTGAGGCTTCAGGATAATTCTAAAATTTTTAATTTATTTTTGGATGAATTTTTAGAATGTAGAAGGATGAAATTGTGATACTAGAAGTGAATTGAGGATAAAAAAAAATAGTTCATTAGGGTACGAGAATTTTAGAAAAGAATTTGGGAAGTTAAATGAGGCATAAATCTTAAATTAGTGTTAATATGGACTATAGATTTAAGACTTTCTAACTCTTTAAATTAGAGTTATTTATTTTAATGTAAAATTAATATATAGTATTGTGAAATAATTATGTAGATTATATTGACAAAGATAGTGGTGAAAAAGGAGTTGTGAAGGGGAACTTGTTATTCAAGACACAAGGTAACCATTATTAATGTGTTGTGATGAGTGTGTTTGTGAATGGTTATGTGTTGTTTTGTTGTTTGGAAAAATTATGAATTATTGAAAATAAATACTGTATATACTTGTTTGAAATTATTGCCAAGTGGGTTAAAAATTTATTTTTGTTTATCATGATGAGATATTATTGTTCGGATATATTCCTGTTTGGATATTTGAATGATGCATGACTTGTCAGGGTATTTTAATGTATGGTGTTAATGGGAATTTCTGTTCGGTTAATTATTACCACGTGGTAAGCCCTCATTGGACCCAATGAGTGGCGTGTCGCTTGGTCCAACTCACCTTTGGCCGGGTGATTTGGCGTCCGAGCATGGTGAAAGGAGGATATAAGGTGCAGTCATGCAATTAAATACTTGTTCGGTTTGTTTGAAAATATTGTTCGGTTAAATGTTTTGTGTGCCCACTTAGCAATCGCATGATTAGTTACATCCGCATGCATCATTACATATTAATTTTTGGTTACTGGGACTTTTAAGTCTCATTCCCCGTGGTTAATATTTTTACAGGAGCGAATCCGGCCGAGAAAGCACCAGAGGTGTAATTATGGTGTATGAGACACCATCTTTTACGTTGCCTCTTATTTTGGATTATACAATGTATCTTGTGCCAACTTAGGACATATCTTGTCTATGGAGCATGTAAACTCTAATCCTTTTTATTAAATGCATTTATATGTCCAAGAGGATTATGTCTGTCCCTTTTGATTCATGACCTAATTTAAATAACATGCTATGAGGATCATGTCTGTCCCTCATGGTTCTAATTGCTTTTTGAGATATTTTAAGACCTGTGGTATATTGTCTTGGATGTATCATGGTAGAAATTTTTCTACCATGATAAGGGTATGATAAGGGTTCAATGAAAAAAAAAAATGATTTCTTGAATTAATAACTTGCGAAAAATGGTTTGTAAATTTGAGGGTGTTACATATTGGTATCAGAGCATATAGTCGGTTGGCAATATACATTGTTATGGTGCTTCTCATTGTATGGCCATGATATAGCTAGGCTAATTTTATTATTTATATCTTGTATCCTTTAGGAGGGGAGAGAAAATGCCTGTTACTCGTGGTAACTCAGGATTCCAACATGAGCACCTGCCACCGCCACTGCCAAATGAGGAGCCTGACTTGGCGGAATTAAGAATGCTTGTAAAAACATTAACAGACAAGGTTCAAGGATACGAACAAGAGTTGACGGAGCTAAAGAGGCAAAAGGTAACTGAAAATGGAGATAGGGCTCATGTTGAGAGTCATGTGGGGGAAGGCAGTTCCTCACATCCTGCCACTCTGAGAGATCATGAGTCTAGAAGGAAAGAAATTAGGCAGGAGGAACAGAGAGCCCCACCGACCATTACTGATGTGTGGGAAACTGTTAGGAAGTTTAACCCTCCTACGTTTGATGGTAACCTTAAACCATCCGTGGTAGAGGAATGGGTGAAGAGACTCGAATCCATCTTTCGAGTAGTCACATGCACCAGCAATCAAAAAGTACAAGTAGCATTAGTGCTCCTAGTGAAAGGAGCAAGAGATTGGTGGGAGACAGCAGGGCCCAGGGATGATTCTACACTCACCTGGGAGGAATTCAAGGAAAAATTATTCAGGCATTACTTTCCATCAGAGTTAAGGTCTGAGAAGGAAGCGGAATTCCATGCCTTTAAGCAAGGGAACCTCGATGAGGACACATTCATTGCTAAGTTTCAGGAGTTATCTAGATACTCCACGTACCTGCAGTATAGGGATGATTCCGAATGGAAGGCTAAGCGCTTATTGGAGAAGGCTAGACCAGAATTGAGGGAACAATTGGCTCATCTAGATATCCGAGATTATGATGAAATGTGCATAAAACTACAAGTAGTAGCTCGCAGTAAGAAGGAGGTTGAGAGAGAGAAGAGGGGTTATTCATATAGTAGACCCCCAACCTACCCTCGACCCACCGGAGGCATTATGAAGAAAAACCATCAGGGTTCGAGTAGCTCATGGAACCAAGGAAGGCAGAAGGGTCCATTTCAAAGGGGCCAAGGACAGAGGAGCTATCATAGTAGTTATCACGGGTCACAGAGGAGCCCAACAGTATCTACCCCTGCCCCGAGTACAGCGAGCTCTCAACAGTGCACTAAATGCGGGCGTCGTCATTTCGGACAGTGCTGGGTCTGTTACATTTGTGGGAAACCCGGTCACATTGCAAAGTTTTGTGGGGACAACCAGGGCTCAAATATGAAGAACCCTTCCCAACATCCTACTGTCTCTGGTCGTGTGTTTGCTCTTACTCAGGACACCATGAACTCCCCAGATGCCATTAGAGGTAACATCAAAATCCTTCATCATGATATTGTTGCACTATTTGATTCGGGTGCTACACACTCTTTTATTTCTGAAACTTGTGTAAAGAACCTTGATTTGCCTGTGTGTATTTTACCTTTTGATATGAATGTGTCTACTCCTGCGGGAGAATCTGTGAGGACCGCTAAGGCATGCCTTAACCTAGTAGTCGAGTTTAAAAATAGGAAAACAACTATGGACTTAATTATCCTACCACTGAGAGGTATGGATGTAATTGTGGGAATGAATTGGATGGCTGCAAATGGTGCTATCCTAGATTGTAGAGAGAGGAGTGTGTCTTTATCTTCTTTGTCGGTGACCCCAGTCGAGACTCAAGATCATGTTTTCTTGTCGGCGGCGCAAGTTGATAGATGTATGAAGAAGGGTTGCCAGGCCTACATGGTTTTCTTCTCTATCCAAGCTGAGATTGATGAAGGCGTGAAGAATATCCCAATTGTCAAAGAATTTGCGGATGTATTTCCAGACGAAGTCTCCGGTTTACCCCCAAAGCGCGAGGTAGAGTTCTCAATTGAATTGGTACCCGGTACAGGGCCAATTTCTAAGGCTCCTTATCGGATGTCCCCTTCAGAGTTAGCGGAACTGAAAAAGCAAATCGAAGAGCTACTTGAGAAGGGTTTCATCAGACCGAGTGTTTCACCTTGGGGATCTCCAGTCCTTTTTGTAAAGAAGAAGGACGGAAGCCTCCGATTGTGCATTGATTATAGACAATTGAACAAAGTAACCATCAAGAACAAATATCCACTTCCGAGAATCGATGATTTGCTGGATCAGCTTGTGGGATCCGCAGTTTTCTCAAAGATTGACTTAAGGTCAGGGTACCACCAATTGAGAGTGAGAGCAGAGGATATACCTAAGACAGCATTTCGGACGAGATATGGGCATTATGAATTCATGGTGATGCCGTTTGGACTTACGAATGCTCCTGCGGTATTCATGGATTACATGAATAGGATCTTTCGACCCTATTTAGATAAGTTTGTAGTAGTGTTTATTGATGACATTCTTATTTATTCAAAGGATGAGGAGGCTCATGGTGAACATTTAAGAATCGTCTTGCAAGTTTTGAGGGAACATAAGCTTTATGCCAAATTAAGCAAGTGTGAATTTTGGCTCCAAGAAGTAAAGTTTTTGGGCCATGTTGTGTCCAGAGATGGAGTTGCGGTGGATCCTAGCAAGATTGATGCAGTGATGAAGTGGGAACAGCCAAAATCTGTTACAGAGATACGAAGCTTTTTAGGTTTAGCAGGTTATTATCGTCGCTTTATTAAGGGATTTTCGCAAATTGCGATGCCCTTAACTAAGCTAACTAAGAAGGATGCCCCATTTATTTGGACTGACAAATGTGAAGCTGCTTTCCAAGAATTGAAAAAGAGGTTAACCACTACTCCAGTATTGACTATTCCTGACCCTGTGGTGCCGTACACTCTGTACACTGATGCTTCTTTAAAGGGTTTAGGATGTGTTTTGATGCAAAATGACCGAGTGGTTGCCTATTCCTCCAGACAGTTGAGACCACACGAGGAAAATTACCCTACTCATGATTTGGAGTTAGCTGCAGTTGTGTTTGCTCTGAAGATATGGAGACACTACTTGTATGGATCTAAGTTTCAAATCTTCAGTGACCATAAGAGCCTGAAGTATTTATTTGATCAAAAAGAGCTTAATATGAGGCAGCGACGATGGATGGAATTTCTAAAGGATTATGACTTTGAATTACATTACCATCCGGGTAAGGCTAACGTGGTAGCTGATGCCTTAAGTAGAAAGACTATTCATGCTGCACATTTGATGGTTCATGAATATCATTTATGGAACAGTTTTCATGATGTTCCAGTAGATGTGATTGAACATCAAATGGCCGCACTCCAGGTAGCAGACTTTGAGAGCAAATTCTGGGAAGATCTCAGAGTCTCACAGCAAGTGATGACTACTTAAGGAATATAAGGAAGGAGATAGTGGTAGGTAAGGCCCCAAATTTTACCATCTCTGAGGACACAGTGATGAAGTATAAAGGTAGAGTTTGTGTACCTAATGATCCAAGATTGAGGAATATCCTTTTAGAAGAAGCTCATAGGAGCAAATATACAATTCATCCCGGTATAACTAAAATGTACCATGATTTGAAGCGAGGTTGGTGGTGGCCAGGAATGAAGAAAGATGTAACTGAATTTGTTTCTAGATGTTTAACGTGTCAGAAGATAAAGATAGAACATCAGAAGCCAGCTGGAACACTGCAACCGTTAGATATTCCAAAGTGGAAATGGGATGATATTTCTATGGATTTCATCACTGGACTGCCAAGAACACCCTCGAGTAAGGATGCTATTTGGGTGATAGTAGACCGACTCACCAAATCAGCTCACTTTTTGGCGATCAAGTTTACCTCTACATTAGAGAAATTTGCTGAGATATACATTAAGGAGATAGTTAGACTTCATGGTATACCCTCTAGAATTGTGTCAGATCGTGACCCAAGGTTCACTTCAAACTTTTGGGGTGCGCTACAGAAGGCTATGGGTACCAGACTGAGTTTTAGCACCGCATACCACCCCCAAACAGATGGACAAACAGAGAGGACGATCCAGACTTTGGAGGACATGTTGAGAGCTTGTGCCATTGAACTACCAGGTAGTTGGGATAATCATTTGCCATTAGCTGAATTTGCTTATAATAACAGCTATCATTCTAGTATTGGGATGGCGCCTTATGAGGCCTTGTATGGAAGGAAGTGTAGATCGCCTTTATGTTGGACAGAATTAAGTGAGAGGAGTATCATTGGTCCAGAAATTGTAGAGCAAACCACCCAGAAGATTGCAATGATTAAGCAAAAATTGCTAACCGCTCAGAGCCGACAGAAGAGCTATGCTGATAAGAGGAGACGGCCGTTAGAGTTTGAAGTAGGAGATCATGTATTTTTGAAGGTTTCTCCAGTGACAGGCATTGGTAGATCCATTAAGGCAAAGAAATTGACACCTAGATTTATGGGCCCGTATGAGATCTTGGAGCGAATTGGATCTACTGCATATAGAGTTGCATTACCTCCACAGATTGCAGGTATCCATAATGTGTTCCACGTATCACAGTTGAAGAAGTACAACCCGGATCCCTCCCATGTTATTGAACCTGAAGAAGTAGAATTGAGGGAGAATTTGACCTTTAGATCCGAACCGGAGCGAATTGAGGACTTTAAGGACAAACAACTACGCAATAAGACCATCCGACTCGTGAAGGTGATTTGGAAGGGTGGAGCCCTAGGTGATGCTACTTGGGAGACCGAGGAGAGTATGAGGCGAGATTATCCACATTTATTTGCTTAGGTACATAGTTTCTAAGCTTATCTATTAAATTTTGAGGACAAAATTTCTAAAAGGAGGGGAGAATTGTAACATCCTGATTTTTATATAATAAAGAAATTGTGGAATTTAGGTTTTGAGAAAAAAAATGATAATAATAGGAATTTATATTATTTGAGGTTATTTAGAAATAATATTATGATTAGGTATTTAATTATGAATTTAAAAATTTAAATTTAAAACCACATAAGCAATATTTAGTTAAGATATAATACATAAATAATTTTTTTTATGTGTGTGTTAAAAAAAAAAGAGAAGGTAGAAGGAACAAAAAAAGGGGGGGTGGAAGGTTGTTGTTTCTAAGTCCCACATTGGTTAGATGAGGGAAGAGAAGAGGTGCCTTCATGTATAAAAAGGAGGGGGTGTGTGCATTAGGAAGCATGAGAGGCTAAGATGCAATTTAGAGAAAATTGCAACTTTGGGCCCAAAGGTTTGAATAATTAAATTCAAACCTATAGTTTTTTTTTAATATAATTTTGGGACTCACAATCCCATTTTTATATTATTTTTCTCTCTTCCTCTCACGTTGCTCGGCGTTTTCTCGCAAGGGGGATTATTTTCTTTTTTCTTCAGGTATGTTCTAACTTTCCTGTTTAGATTAGCATTTAAAAATTTATTTAATTACAAAATTAATTTTATAGTTATTTTCTAAATAATATTAGCTTTCTAGTGATATGATTATTTTGTAGGATAGAGTAAATATTTTGATTAGGATTTTTCTATAGGATAGTTAATCTGATGATATGATGGATTAAAAATATAGGTTAAAATTCTTAGGGATATAGTAAATATTATAGAATATTTTCTTAAGGTTGAAACTCATGTTTAAGAATTTTTGAGTTAAAATCTAGATCTATATGGTTGAATTTATGTGGAATCTGAGATGTAGGGATAAATCTATGATTATTAAATATTTATTTAAGTATGAATAGGTATTTTTGAGGTTATAGAAAGGTGATTTGAGGCTTCAGGATAATTCTAAAATTTTTAATTTATTTTTGGATGAATTTTTAGAATGTAGAAGGATGAAATTGTGATACTAGAAGTGAATTGAGGATAAAAAAAAATAGTTCATTAGGGTACGAGAATTTTAGAAAAGAATTTGGGAAGTTAAATGAGGCATAAATCTTAAATTAGTGTTAATATGGACTATAGATTTAAGACTTTCTAACTCTTTAAATTAGAGTTATTTATTTTAATGTAAAATTAATATATAGTATTGTGAAATAATTATGTAGATTATATTGACAAAGATAGTGGTGAAAAAGGAGTTGTGAAGGGGAACTTGTTATTCAAGACACAAGGTAACCATTATTAATGTGTTGTGATGAGTGTGTTTGTGAATGGTTATGTGTTGTTTTGTTGTTTGGAAAAATTATGAATTATTGAAAATAAATACTGTATATACTTGTTTGAAATTATTGCCAAGTGGGTTAAAAATTTATTTTTGTTTATCATGATGAGATATTATTGTTCGGATATATTCCTGTTTGGATATTTGAATGATGCATGACTTGTCAGGGTATTTTAATGTATGGTGTTAATGGGAATTTCTGTTCGGTTAATTATTACCACGTGGTAAGCCCTCATTGGACCCAATGAGTGGCGTGTCGCTTGGTCCAACTCACCTTTGGCCGGGTGATTTGGCGTCCGAGCATGGTGAAAGGAGGATATAAGGTGCAGTCATGCAATTAAATACTTGTTCGGTTTGTTTGAAAATATTGTTCGGTTAAATGTTTTGTGTGCCCACTTAGCAATCGCATGATTAGTTACATCCGCATGCATCATTACATATTAATTTTTGGTTACTGAGACTTTTAAGTCTCATTCCCCGTGGTTAATATTTTTACAGGAGCGAATCCGGCCGAGAAAGCACCAGAGGTGTAATTATGGTGTATGAGACACCATCTTTTACGTTGCCTCTTATTTTGGATTATACAATGTATCTTGTGCCAACTTAGGACATATCTTGTCTATGGAGCATGTAAACTCTAATCCTTTTTATTAAATGCATTTATATGTCCAAGAGGATTATGTCTGTCCCTTTTGATTCATGACCTAATTTAAATAACATGCTATGAGGATCATGTCTGTCCCTCATGGTTCTAATTGCTTTTTGAGATATTTTAAGACCTGTGGTACATTGTCTTGGATGTATCATGGTAGAAATTTTTCTACCATGATAAGGGTATGATAAGGGTTCAATGAAAAAAAAAAATGATTTCTTGAATTAATAACTTGCGAAAAATGGTTTGTAAATTTGAGGGTGTTACAATAATGTCCCTCCCAACATTATCAAATTGTAACACACATATTGTACAAAAGCAATTAGAGATCCTTAAGTTCTCCAAGTTACCCTAACCCTAATATATCAATAATATAGAAATTAAATATTTGGAAAAAAGTTGGGATCTCAAAATTCTTTGAAAATTAGTTTAAACCATTCATAAGTAGGTATTTATGCACAACGGGAATTGCATAAACACCAATTTTGAAGAAAACAAGGCAAAATAATGATTTTAAACAAATTAGGTTATATGCTGTGACATGTAGTATAAAAACACAAGTGTATGCTCTGTGCCATACACCTTGGCACACAAGATAGAATTCACTAGCATGACAGCTCGACATATGTAAGCTTTTGGTGTACACTATTTCCATATATAATATTTGATTATAGTGATTCAAGCACCTATATAAAACTTGTTTTAAAATCTAATTAATGGCACATGTTTTATTCCTTTTTTGTAAAAAAAATAGACATTCGAATGCAAAATGATTGTTTTATAGTATTTTCACTCATTTGGGTGTCTCAAAACTAAACCGTATATCATTGGCCACTTTTAAAGCCTTGACCATATATGGTGGGATATTTGACACCTAATTAAACAATCATATATCAAAATCACAAACATACATCATTTTGGCCACTGAATTGCTCATTATCACACAAAATAGGGCCGTTTTCACACACACACACATGCTCTTGGCCAAATTTCACACAGTCATCATTTTCAAATATGCAAACATGCACTTGAAATAGTAACTTAATCCTCTTTAACAAAATTCATCACATCTCACATATTTAACATTCCAGGGCTAAGTTACACATACAATTACCTAAGTGCATCAAACATCATATAGAAATGCAATCCTGCATCAACTTATATATATAACAATATTTGAAAAAATTCAAACTCATTATACCAACTTAGATGGGCTATCAATAGTCCCACCACTCTTAGCTTTGGTCTTTTTCTCTGCTACCTCAATGTCAGAACCTATAAAATGATAACCATAGGTGAGATAAACATTTTGGTAATAAAAATAATTCATCATTATCTATCAACAGAAATAACTATAAACAAGTAAACAAAAAACTTGCATTAGTTTCACAAATACTATATATATATATATATATATATCCATTTTCAAAACCATTCACATACTCACATGATCATCTATTCACCAAACCTCCATGCTCCCCAACTGAACCCATATGGTCAACTAGACTAATCCTATATACATTGATCAAAGCACACCTTCAGTAGTAGAAATACCCAACCGAAAATATTCTATTTCACTTCTAGATTATAGATTCCCCTTGTCATACACTCACACGAGATAGGGATGTTATTGACTTCTAACCTCACCTTCATGGGCATTAGGAAGTTACCAAACTGCTTGAATTGTCATATGGGAACAGTCTTAAATATTTGTTACACCAGATTGCCTCATGGCGTTAGCTCAACCATATAATTTTTTTTCAAACATCTCCACTTAACTCAAGGTGAACTCACACACCCTAACATGATCATGCCTCTTTTCACATGTAATACCATATTTCAATTAGACATACATACATACATATGTACATACATAATAATTACTTTTAAAACCAAATTCGCAATTAATCTAGTTTATAAATATGTGCACGTGTGCGTGTATATCATAATTACTTTTAAAACCAATTTCGCAATTAATGTAGTTTATAAATCAAATCTTTTCTATGTCAAAACATGCAAACACATGCAATCTCGAAACATGTCAATAATTTAAAACATGTATCACATTTTTGTACGTACTTATAAACAATTAAGCCAATTAATAAATATAATGAATTATTTGATTACCTCAACCTTTTTATTTTTAGAAAGGTTACCCATGGTACTTCTCAAATTCTTATCTTCCACTTGGTAAGTTAATGTGTTAGTCTCATGAATCTACACAATTTAGTATTATAAGTTAATTATCAAATTGATAAAAGCACTAATTACCATAATAAATAATAATTAACCACCTAACCACTCCCATATAACCATATTAGGTTTTAATTATTCTCTTTAAGCATTTTACCACTTCTATTAGCTCAAACATAACCCACACTAACATCTTCACTCTTTAAAACTTCACAATTCAGGCAAAATCAAGTTTACAGCCTCAAAGCTTAGTCATTAATTTCCTAGCCAATCACAAAATCTTAATTTAACTCTTAAGAGTCTTTTTATTACTAAAGAGTAAGAAAACAACCTCTTAAAACTCACTGATTTAATTTTTTTATATTCCAAACTAAGAGAAATTAGGATAGAATGGGAATATAGGGCAGTACGAAACTTAGTTGGTAAATGACAGATCGAAAACCAAGTGGCTGTGGATCCTTGCCCTAGTAAACAATACCTCTTTCCCCCTCTTTGTTCGCATTTTCCTTCCCTTTTCTCTTTGTACCATGAGCTAATCCACACCTTTTAAAGTTAAAATTTTGTACCATGCATTGTGGCGCATGCAATTTATGCCACGGTATGTGGTACGGTGAAAAAAATCTCACTACTGCTCGCATGTTTCTTTCCAAAATATCATTTTTCCACTCGATCCTAGTCATTCAACATGCCAAAACATTAGTTCACCATTCAAAACTCTAATTATTTAATTAATTCACTAATTTATTAATTTACTTTTAATTAACAATTAGCTTTCGAATTAAAAATCCAAGATGTTATGTATAGATAGTCTCATGAATTTATATATCATCATTTGTAAATTTAAGGATAGTCACTAGAAAATTTACTTGTGAATTTGTGGTCACTTTATGAATTTTAGAAAATTTATTTGTGAATTTGTGAAAAATAATTGTGAATGAGTAAATAGTTTAGTGCATTTATGTATTGTCACTTGTAATTTAAGGAATGCTAATCATGAATTTAATGAATGTCTTGTAAATTTGTGGAAAGTTAATTAGAAATAGATAGATAGTTTCTTGTGAATAGTTTTAATTGTAAATCTCCAATCTAAAGACAAAAGCAAATGTTTGCAAACATTTACAATGAATGTCAAAATAATTGAATTTTTTTTAACCCAAAGTGTGAAAGAGAAAATACATGTGTTAAAATTTATCTCACTAGAGCGAATATGAAGCAAAGTATTTTGTTTTATCACACTATATAGCAAGGAGGGGAGGAAGATGGTTTGAAGTTTGCTTTAGATGCGAGATTTTGGCATCATTTTGTAAGTTTTATAGACAACATTTGCTATAATAAAACAAAGAATGGATATTTTTGCTCTAAACCCATTTACACATGACATTGTTGGTGGGATTCACAATCCTTATTCAAATAGATGCATGTTTGTTCTCAATTAGGTATTGAGGATTTTTGCACCATTTTTTAGGATTCATGGATAAAAGTGCACAATACATAAGTTAAAAATACTAAATACTCCTCTCAAAATTCTTTGTGAATAGATTTGCACATTAATGGATTATATAATAAGATCAAGTATATAAGTTTGGGAGAATATCAATAAGGCCCCCTCAAGAACAATATTTGCATGTCATACCTAGGGTCCTTAACTAAAATTAAATTTTTTGGTTTGATAATTTATTTATATTAACTAGTCATATTTGAATATTAATAAGTTATTATTAAAATATAAATAATTAATACAATCATATTATAATAAAGTAAAGTATAATTTTTAATTCTTTAACTTTATATAACATTTTAATTTAATTTCTTAATTTTATAAATTATTTTTTTAATCCTTTAATTTTAATATTGTTATTTTTAAATAATTATTTTTATGTCAGATGTTATTATTTAAAAAAAATAAAATTTAATATTTTAACATTCAATAATTTTTTATCAAAATTTAAAAATTTAATATAAAAATTTATTGAAATAAAATTAACAGGGTTAAAATTAACAAAATAAAAAAATATTTTATAAAATTATAAAATTAAAATAATACTTTATATAAAATCAAAAGATTAAATATATACTTTGTCCTACCCTCCATTGAACCTGTTCTTCCTCATTTTTCAATCATCCTTCGCTCGCCACCGCCGTCGCTCGTCCCAACCTTGACCTGCAGCAGGGCCAGTCGTCTCTGTCGCTGTCCCGGTCGCCGTCACCACTGCCACAGGTTTCACGTTTCCCCATCACCTGCTACTGCCTTTTATTTGCTGCTCCATCACCGATTATGATGAAAAAGGGTCATTTGCTGTCAAAGAATGCTACGTATATTCGCAAATTTATGATATGCGGATTATGTGAATCAATTAGCTCATCGGATTCTCTCTTTGTGCTGTTTGGAATTCGCTCGAGCCAATCAGCGAGTCGTTGGGCAAATGCCTTCTCTTTTCAGTCAACAGTAGCAGTCCAAGCCCGGCGGAGCGAAAGTCAGTGGCAGACACTATCATACATTATATATAGCTCAAGGAAGAAGGGAGGAGGGAGCTTCGTCAAAGAAGAAATTCAGCAATAACTGGTCATCCTCGTTCTTTTCTTCCTGAGTTGCATGCAATTTCCCACTTTTTAGAAAAGCTTTCAGAAAGCTACATGCTATATCTCATTCCTGCTTTTCTTTTTCCTAATTAGCTTGGAGCTGCAACCTTGTGTGCTTAAATAATTTCCGTTATAGTATGTTATATGGTTGCTATTTGTTTAAAATATTTGTTGGCAGACACATTTTGAACGAGGCACCGTACAAAACATCAGATGCCATCTTAATTCTGCAGAATCAAAGGGAACACTTTTCGTTTCCAGCTGACTCATTACGTGGAACAAGAGAGTGCTTTCTGAAACCTGTTGCTTTGTATGAATAGTGTTACTAAATTAACAGCGGAACAACTTGTTAAACTGAACAGTCGGCTTGCAGAGCTCACTCGCTCAGGCCATTTCTCAGACTGCCTCAAACTGTTTGGCCAAATTCAATCATCATACTCCCTAAGACCTGATCAGTACACCCTTTCCACAGCTCTCACAGTCTGTGCCAACACTCGCAATGTCTTTTTTGGTAACCAGCTACATGCATACGCCATTCAAACTGGCCTCAAAGCCTACTCTTTTGTTGCAAATTCTTTACTTTCATTGCATGCAAAGAAGAAAGATCTCAATTCTGTTCTGTGGGTCTTCAAAGATATTGAATACCCAGATGTATATTCTTGGACAACATTGCTAGCTGCTTGTAGTAGGTTGGGGAACATTGGTTATGCCTTCCAACTCTTTGTTGAAATGCCAAAGAGTAACGTGGCGATTTGGAATGCCATAATTACTGGATGTACGGATAATGGGCATGAAAAGGTTGCTATGTATCTATTCAGAGAGATGCATAGAATGGATGTAAAACCTGACAATTACACGTTAGCCAGCATATTGAGTTTGTGCTCTATGAATATTTTGGAGTATGGGCAACATGTTCATTCGGCAGCAATCAAAACTGGATATCTAGTGAGGGCTTCTGTGATTAACTCTTTGATAACTATGTATTTTAATGGTGAATGTGTTGCAGATGCCTTTTTGGTATTTGAGGAAGCAGAAGCAACCATTCGTGATTGTATTACATATAATGCAATGATAGATGGTCTTGTTGGCGTGGAAAGAAATGAAGATGCATTTTTAATGTTTAAAAGGATGCAAGAGGCTTGTCTTAGTCCAACAGAACTGACTTTTGTGAGTGTCATGAGCTCTTCTTTATCTTTAAAAGCTGGCTGTCAGGTACAAGCCAAGGCTATCAAGATGGGTTACGTTGATTGTATTGCTGTGAATAATGCAACAATGACCATGTACTCCAAACTTGGGGAGTTGCACGAGGTTCAAAATATTTTTGAGAATATAGAACTAAAAGATCTCGTTTCATGGAACATAATGATTTCAACTTATTCTCAGGAGAATCTTGGCCCATCAGCAATTCTGATCTTCCTGGAAATGAGGAGGCAAGGATTTGAGCCGGATGAATTTACTTACGGAAGTCTGCTAGCTGCCTCTGACTCTTCACAAACTGTAGAAACGATTCATTCCCTCTTGTCTAAAAATGGTCTTATGGAAGTTGAAGTTTCAAATGCTTTAGGTTCTGCATACTGCAGGAATGGAAAGATGAATCAAGCCTTTCAGGTATTCTTTGATCTCCCTTATAAAAATTTGACATCCTGGAACGGTATTATCTCTGGCTTTTTTGTAAATGGATATCCCCTGCAAGGATTAGAGTTATTCTCAGAGTTTCTTAATACGAAGCTCAAACCAGATGTCTTCACCCTCACTATCATTTTGAGCATTTGTTCTAGTATTTCAGCCTTGAGCCTTGGGCAACAGATTCATGGTAACATAATCCGGCGTGGGTTCTCTTCAGATATTTCTTTGGGTAATGCCTTGATTACGACGTATGCCAAATCCGGGTCTTTGGACATGTCTCTGAGAGTATTTAATGCAATGGTGAAAAGAGATACAATCTCTTGGAATGCTATAATATCTGCTTATGCGCAGCACGGGCAAGGCAAAGAAGCCGTGCGCTTTTTTGAGGTAATGCAAAATTCACCTGAGATCGAACCAGATCAGGCTACCTTCACTGCAGTTCTTTCTGCTTGCAGCCATGCAGGTTTAGTTGATGATGGTACTCGCATCTTCTATTCGATGGTAAAAAACTACGAATGCTTGCCCAATGTAGATCATTTTTCTTGCATAGTGGACCTTCTAGGTCGCAGTGGACATCTTGAAGAGGCAGAAAAAGTAATAAATGGAGGGCAATTTAAAGCACATTCTAACTTGTGTTGGTCTTTGTTTAGTGCTTGTGCGGCTCATGGTAATTTAAGACTTGGAAGGACAATTGCTAAACTTCTCTTGAAAAGAGAACGTGACAATCCATCAGTGTATGTGCTCTTGTCAAATATATATGCTGCGGCTGGCCACTGGGAAGAAGCCGCTAATCTCAGAGATATAATCAGAATGAATGGGACAATGAAGCAACCTGGTTACAGTTGGATTGGAGTTTAAGACTCGAAAGTTTGAGTTTTTCATTAGGGTTTCGTAAGTAAAAGATGATGCAATTAGTGAAGATCCTCTTAAGCTTTTGTTTTGTGAAATCCTAAATGAAAAAAAGATAATAGCAATGTAGTGTCACAATGGCACATTCCTATATGCATTGGCGGGTACGTTCATCGTGGGTTTGTAACTTTGTGGGTATGTTTTTAATTTGCCCCTTTCCCAAAAAAAAAAAAAAACCCTAAAACCTCATTCTTCAATTTAAAAAGGATGATAAATCAGGGATTCATCTTATGTAATTATTGGAGGGTTTACACTTCGATTTTAAATATTCTATAGACATAGGAGTGACTGGGTTTGTTTGGAACTGGTGGTAATGTCTTCTCACACAGACAAATAGAGACACTTTTTTCTAAATATAAATTGGAAACACATTTTATAATTTATAGTTGGTTGATTTTGTAATTTATAATTTTATTTTAAATAGAGAAATAATAATTTTCAGTTATATATTATTACAATGAAAACATGCTAATTACATTGTATTGACGGTATTAAGTTGGCATGAGAGACAATGTTTTAAAAATCAAACCAAACAATAACTCATAAATATTAATGAGTCACGAGTTTTAGGCCCCGTTTGGTTGGGGGGGAGGGGAGGGGAGGGGCTCCTCTTCCCTCCCCTCATTTGGTTAGGAGGAGGGGAGGGGAAATTTTTAAAATTTTCCCTCCCGTCCCCTCCAAAGCCTCCCCTCCAAATTGGGGGGGAGCTCCCCTCCCCTCCCTTCCCCTCCTCTTCCCTTCCCTCCTCTCCCCTCACCTCCCCTCCCCTCCCCTTCCCTCCCCTCGAACCAAACAGACCCATAGTTTAATTGATTGGATTGATAGTTGAACCTGTAATATTATAATTGAATAAAAAATAATATATATATATATATATATATATTAAAAATGAGTCAAAGTGGTTCAATTGATTTGGGTCTTGGGTTTTTGCACTGAATTTTCAATAATGACCAAGTCAAAGTTGATTAACTTGAGTCAACTACCAAAACGAGCCAAATGATTGAATCATATCATTTTCTTCTCCAGGTAATGATCCAACCTTCAGAGTTTGAAAACAGTATGGAGGGGTTAGGGCTCTTGGTTAGGGATTCAAATCCCAATATTTGTTTATGTAACAATTTAGTTGTGGGATGTTTACCATTTGTCTTTTATACCTTGGGGGAGATAAGGACAAATTTCAGGTGGAAACCCTTGACCTAACATAATGAAAAAGAGGACTCCAAAATTGAAATTTTACTGCATGATCCCATGCGAATTTTCTTTTAAATTTGCGATGAAAATGATAAAATTATTCTCATTTAAATGAACAACATACCATAGGTAAGACGACTTATTCGTTCTTATATTATATGTTATTTATTTACTTATGAAATATTGTTCGTTTTTCTATTTTACTTGTTTATTGTCCTACTTTCACTTGATTTCATTTCAATAGCCATAAACAAGTGAAGTAAGAAAATAAACAATATTTTGTAAGTAAATGAACAACATACCATATAGGAATGAATAAGTTGTTTTACCATGAAATCAACACTTGCAATGAAATCAAGTGAAACTAGGGCTATAAATAAGTGATGTTAGGTAATTAACAATATCCCATAAGTAAATAAATAACATATAGTGTGGGGATGAACAAGTTACCTACGGTATGTTGTTCATTTAAATGAGAGAAATTTTATTATTTTCATCGCAAATTTAAAAGAAAATCCGTATGGGTCCTTCAGTAAAATTTTAAAAATTCTAGGTTCTCTTTTTCATTATGTTTAGTGAAGAGTCCCAACTTGAAATTTTCCTGGAGGTAATCTATATTGTAGTATACTTTTTATGTTATAAAAAAAACACTTGATGGATAATAAAATCAATTAATAAATATTTATTAATTACTTTATAATATTTGAATAAAGATAAATTTATATTTAGGGTATGGTGCAATAATATAACATGTATATTACTATTTTGATATATAATTAAAATTAGAAGAATTTCGAATGTATTTTATATATTTAAAATATATTATATATGTTTAATATAAACTACTAGATTTTTTTAAGAAAATCATTACTATTTTTTAAAAACAAAATTATTTGTTAAGTGATTAACTAGTGTTATGTATATTTTTTGATTAACTTGTGTTATATATGAGTATATGACCACACACGCTTATATTTTTTTAACTCTAATTTTATTACGTTGACCAATAGGATTTTGTTTGTCAACTGGAAAAGGATTCAAAATATTTGTATAGTAGCATAGAATTTAAATTTGATTTATTATATTAATAATTATTTTTTTGAACTCTTTCTAATATATTAAAATTCAAATTCAATTCAATATTGGGAAAATGAAAATAAAACATAAAAACAAGTATATTTTATTTTTAAATAAAAAATACAGAAAATGATTGAGTAAATTTTTAATAAGGTTATTCTTTGAATATCTTGAAATTCTATTTCTCTTGAGAATCTTGGTTATCGTTTTCAAATCTTTTAAAATCATTTAAAATATTTAATTTGATTTTAATAATATCTTTTCATTAATATTCTTATTTATGTTTCTTATCATCTAAGCTACCTTCCCTATAAAAGGATGTAGAAGTTGGAAAATTCAGTTTCACAAGAAAATCACGAGTCTGTAAAGAGAGACAAGAGATGAGGAGACAAAGAAAAGGAAGGTTGGATACAAAAGAATTTTAATCACTCCGCTAAAAAGTAGTAAGCAATAATACCATCAAACTTTCTTTAGTGTTTAATTCTTTGCTTCTTTATTTCTTCATATCTTTGTTTGGTTTGAGGTAAATAGAAGAGAGGAAATTTTCAATGAGTTAGATTTTAAAAAATTAGAAAAATTAAGTTAAAATTTTTTAAATAATTTTCTTACTTTTACTGTTTTATGTTTATCATGTTATTAAAATTTTATAATCTCATCTGTTGTTCTTCTTCGTAAAAAGAGTATTGATGGAAAGGCTAATTGCAAGTTTGTGACTTTAACCAAAATAATGAGATACTTATAGAAAGGATACCAAAGCTATAAGTTCTATTGATGTTGAAAATAAAGAAAGCATCATGGAAATTTCAGTTGTTTGGGAATTTCTCTGAGATATAATAAGATAAGTAGGTTACTTTTAGGAAGAGATATTAATAAATGGAGATTTTGGTTGGACTAAAATTTCTCTGAGATATTGGATAATAAGATAAGTAGGTTACTTTTAGGAAGATATTAATAAATTCATGATTGAGCTTATGCCTGAAGCGATATTGATTACAAAGACTTCACATAGAATGACTCTATAAATTGATGAAGTAGATAGAAGAGCCATTATAAAAGTGCTCCAGGCGTGATGTGAAATAACAAGATATAATTATTTCTTTTCAAAATATAAAATGAATTTTGTATTACATATATAGGGAGAGATAAGTAAGAATTGTTTTGAATTGAACAGGTAATATATAAGTAGATATAAAAATTTTCTAATTGGTGAATTCTTTTAATCTATTTGGATAGAAAATGACATCGATATGACTAAACATATGTTTATTTATTTATTATCTAATTCATTAATTGTATAGCATATATTTTAAAATTACAACATTGCATATCATCAAAGAAAAAATATTGCCATTCCATAATAATTCACTTATTTGTTTTTCTAGTGCCTAATTTTAACAATATGACGAGTCAAATGATATTAAAGTAAAAAATGGCAATCACATCGAAAAACGGTTCTTTTCAAAATTAATTTTTTTAAACTTTTTTATATTTAATCACGTAAGAATTGTTTTGAATGAAAGTAAAGGGGTGTTCTGGCCCAAAAAAAGAAAGAAAGTAAATGGATGTGTATAATTGTTTTTTTCCGGGTGATTTATACATTTATGCATTCATATATTTTGGGCCTTTTTGCTTTAATTTACTTAATAAAAATCACTTATTTTTTTAAAAAATATATTTTGTGAATTTTTATTATGTTTATTTAAATTTTTTGAAATAATCAGAATAAAAAATATATTTTGCTACAGTAGATAAAAATATTTTTAAAAGTTAAGATACATAAAGACATCATAAAATTTTAAAATAATTAAATAATAAATTATTTTTATAAAAAAGAAAAGAAGACATTCTAAAATTTAAAAATAACTAACCAATAATTATTTTTTATTATCATAACCAAATATAAAGTAATATCCACTTTTTATAAAATCTATATAAAGTAAATCTGGTTTTAAAATCAATAAATATCTAAAAATTATTTATTTTTTAATCTTAAATAACTGAGCCTTTTTGATAGAAAAAAATAAAATAATATGCATGTAGTTAAATTATATCCCATCATTGTAATAATTAACTCTTTTTTTATCCCTACCTATTTAAAAACGATAAAAGATAGCAGGTGATCTTATGTTTTTACATCATTATTATTTTTTCAACTCAAAGAAATTGGTTTAAATTTTTAAAAAAATATTAATGTATAAATCTATTTTTAAAGTTAGGACTTGATATTCTAAAATTTCAAGAAGAACATATTTTTATAATTTTGTTCAAAATAATTTATTATTTAATCATTTCCTCATTTTGTACTATTTCGCGTATCTGCATTCATAAAATTTTACATTTAATAATATCTTTATGAATTTTTATATGTTTACAATTATTCTTTCTTTTCTATATCCGATTGTTTTGGAAGTTATACTAACCTTACAAAAAAATTTAGTTATTTTTAAAAGCTTTAAAACATCATAAAATTTCTTTTAAATAATTTTTTAAAATAATTAATTTTGTTCATAAAAATAAAGCTTGAAAAATCAACAATTGATTTGTCCATACATAAACATACCCTTCAATGGCCGAAATTTGATTAACATAGCGGAGACCAGAAAAATGAGAAGAAAAAGACACTAGATATTGCGCATAAAAGAGGTTTTCTAGAATAAATAAGTGACATTAAATACTGTGACTTTAACATAAAAAATGTTTTAAGAATAGAAATTCATAAAATACAATGTTTTGTTTATAAACTTGCTGTTTGCTTCAATAATTTCACCAAATTTATTTGCTTTATTCATGCCATACTCTTTGGTTTCTAAATAAATATTAATATGATGCAGATGGCTTTGATGTCGAATGCTATAAAAGTAAATGTAATGTTTTCTCATCCTATTCAACAACCCTAATTGGTTCAACTAGTGGGGTGGGAAGCTTCGACATTTGACACATTCAAGATCAATGTGGATGGCAGTTTTCACATTAATTCAAGAGATGTTGGTATAGGAGGTAGGGCTGTGCATGGACAGGGTCGGGTAGGGCAGCCCATTAACCCAATGCCCTGACCTAAATATCTTTGGGCAAAAAAACTATGCCTAAAGCCCGACCCTACCTGAAAGATGCTCGACTTTAAAGGGGTCAGGCGGGCAAGGTCGGGTAGGGATTGGGCACCTTGAGCAGGGTCTCCAACCTTGCCTTACGGAAACAAAGAATCAAAACCATCCATACAAATCTGATATACATTGTAGTAGATTAATTATTTTCATTAATAAATCACCTCAAGCTCTTATTTTAAAAGTAACAGATTGTTAAATATCACTAGCAAAAATATTATGGTGTCATCAAAAAACTTAATGGAAAAGCAAATATGGAAGGAATTTTTCATGCAAGTCACAAGTGCTGTCCAGTTCTAAATTCAAAGGAATATAAAAATATTCAACTTAAGGTTTATAAACTTGATCATTAAGGCACCTTAAAAAAAAGGAACGAGTGAGGAGTGAAGTGAAGATAAACAATTAAACACCAATTATGTCCCCATCAAGTTAACAAATTACATCCTATATTATTTATTTTTATAAAAAAATATATTATATCTCAGGCCGGGCAGGGTCAATTGGTTGGATACCCCAGCCCTAAAACCTACCCAACCTAAAGATTAGGCTTAGCCCAACCATGCCCAAACAGTATCGGGCAATATTCTTAGGGCTCGAGTTAGGCATATTTTGCTCGGCTCGGGTCGAGTATCTTGGGCTTATGGGCATCCTGCGAAGGCTTAATAGGAGGACTGGTTCGAGATTCAAATGGCCAATTAATTATTGGTTTCTCAAAGCATGTTCACGTCAATCATATTATACATGCTGAACTTTTAGCCATAAAAAAAGGACTTGAACTTGCATGGGATTTAGGATGTCCCAAGGTTATTTGTGAGACGGACTCGACATATTCTCTTGATTTAATAGAATGGGCTAACGTAAGTGTTCATATGTACGGGGAGACTATCAAAGAAATTCGAGAAATACATGGAAGGGAATGGGAAAGTATACAATTGGTCCATGTTCTCAGGGAAGGGAATCAATGTGCCGACTTTCTCGTGAAATTCGGATCTAAAAACCGAACCAATTGCATATGGAACAACCCTTTACCCATTGCACTTCAAATACAACTAGAGAATGATGCGATGGGAACCCATTATTTTAAAAGCAGATTGTAATTTGTGATAGCTATATCTATTATATTTGTACAAAATTTTTGTGGATATTTGTATTAAACAGTTTCATATATCAATATAATTATTCATGCATGGATCAGTTCTCTTGTAAAAAAATATGCATTCTAATTTTGCCAAGTTCTTGTGCTTGATCTACCTTGTATTATAAAACTTGTTTTGTTTTGTTTTTGGGTTGAAATTTTTAAGTAATTCTAATATTATTAATATGTAATTTTCCCTTCATGTATGTGTGTGTATAAAGTAAGAATGACTTAAAAAAATAAGAAATGTATTTCCCCCTTTTTTTCTTCTTCACCACTCACAAGGAACACAAGATGAAGCAACAAATTATAATTTATATTTTGGTTTTCTTACCAACCTCTATGGAGCTGTTGAGAACAACCTCTACTAGTCAAAACCTCTCCAAGTTTCAAAAGTGTTAGGATAGATGAAGAAACATTAGTTGATAGGAGGAAAAGGAAGAGGCAGGACCGGAGAGTAGAAAGGGGAAAGCTAAAGAAACTATAAAAAAGAAAGATGACAAGGTAGAACCAGCAAAGAACTATCATTAATTTGTGAATATGGACTAGAATATTTTGGCTATAGGAAATAACATCCCATATTAAAAAGGAAAGGAAAGTAAAAGAATGTCTGGCAATCTTAGAATGCTAGCTAAGTACCGCAGGCTTAACTAAGAAATATGTGTTTTACTTGTACTTCTAACACGTAAACTTTCTCATTCTGAATGCTTGGGGTTTTTTGGTAAACTTTCTGTTATCGCAGATTGCAGAGAATAAATTTTAGCTTGAACACTTCAGGTTTTCAAATATCATCCAGAATTTCTAGATAATCAATCTACAATGAATTTTCATCCTAAAAAAGTTAAAAAACAATTTTTCATTAGTTAAGCTATTAATTTGGGCCAAACCCAATCAAGTTTAGGCTTAGCCTGAATAGACTTTTACAAACACATATTAAATATTAATTAATCCTTTATATTTTGGTTTATTTTATGCTAAGAGATCATATATTTGTGTATATTAGTAAATAAAATTCAACAATTCAGATTAGCACTTGTTCAAATTACCTACTCTACTTTTTGTACTAGTTTTTTTTTGGGCATAAGACACTTCCCTCTTTGGTTTATTATACGACATTCTTTAAGCTTTGGCAAAAAAAAAAAAAAAAAACCCAAAACTACTTCAATAAGCACTTGTTCTAAAGGACCACGTTTGATATTATACTTGCCACTTGCCTTATTCTCACGCATACATAAAAGTTTCATTTTCTTTATCGCTTCAATTAAATTTTGTGTTATAATTGTTTTCATTATATCCGTTATTTGTATTGTCATGCAAAATTCATTATTTTTAATTTCAACTTGTATGGCATGCATATTAAATGGACTCATGTATTTCTTGTGACTTTTTTATAAACTTTGTGTGATGATTGAGTATATAAAACTAAGTTCTATAAACCAATTGCGACTCACTTGTGTTGGAAAAGAAGAAGCAATGATTCCTTTAAAATCGTATTATTATTGAGGTGTTGGAGTAAATTGAATTACTTTTTGTCCAGCCATTGAAAACCGACATTCAATGTGAATACAACAATTAGTTGTGTCAAATTTTATTCAGACCTTCTCTATATTTTATATTTAACCTTCTCTTTATCTCTTCATATGCTATCTCTCTTCTAAGTCTTGTGATTTTCTCTCTCCTATAAAATTAAATTCTCCACTACTATATCTTTTTAGATTAGAAGAAATACAAATTAAAAAATTAGTGAAGAGATATTGTGAAAATAAAATTTTTTTAAATGCTTCTAAGAGATTTGAGAAAGATAATAAAGATTCTCATGTAAAAATAGATTTTTAAGATATTCAAATGTAATGTTTTCTCATCCTATTCATTAACCCAAATTGGTTCGATTAGTGAGGTGGGAAGCTCCAACATTCGACACATTCAAGATCAATGTGGAGTTTCCACATTAATTCGAGATGCTAGTATAGGAGGACTCATTCGAGACTCGAATGGTCAATTAACTATGGGTTTCTCAGAGCATGTTTATGTTGACCATATTGTACATGCTAAACTTTTAGCCATAAAAAAAGAACTTGAACTTGCATGGGATTTAAGATGCCCTAAGGTTATTTATGAGATGGACTCGACAGACTCTGTTGGTTTAATAGAATGAGCTAATGTAGATGTTCATGTGTACGGGGAGATTATCAAAGAAATTCAAGAAATACACGGAAGGGAATGGGAAAATATACAATTGGTGCAGGTTCTCAGGGAAGGAAATCAATGTGCTGACTTTCTTGTGAAATTTGGATCTAAACACCAATATAATTGCATATGCAACAATCCTTTACCTCGTTGCATTTCAAATACAATTAGAGAATGATGCGATGGGAACTCATTATTTCAAAAGCAGATTGTAATTTGTGATAGTTCTATCTATTATGTTCATACAGAATTTTTATGGATACTTGTATTACATAGTTTCATACATCAATATAATTAGTCATGCATGGATCAGATATCTTTTAAAAAAATATGTATTCGAATTTTGCCAAGCTCTTTCACTTGATCTATCTTGTATTATAAAACTTGTTTTATTTTTGTTTTTAGGTTGAAATTTTTAAGTAATTCTAATATTATTAATATGTAATTTTCCTTTCACACACACACACACACACACATTTAAAGTAAGAATGAATTAAAAAAAATAAGAAATGTATTTTCCCCCTTTCTTCTTCTTCTTCACCACTCACCAGGAACACAAGATGAAGCAACAAATTATAATTTATATTTTGGTTTTCTTACCAACCTCTACAAAGCTATCGAGAACAACCTCTACTAGTCAAAACCTTGTTTAGCAGGCCATAATACATGCTTCAAATGTTGAAAGGTAAGGCACTTTATGCCAAGTATTTGCTCTATCCCATGAAGAGGCTGGTAAGTCACTCGATATAATTCAAGGGATGATTATTTATAATTGATGCGATCTAAGAAATATGTGTTTTACTTGCACTTCTAACACGTAAAGTTTCTCATTCTGAATGCTTGGGGTTCATTGGTGAACTTTCTGTTGTCGCAGATTGCAGAAAATAAATTTAGCTTGAACACTTCAAGTTTTCAAATATCATTCAGAATTCCTAGATAATCAATCTACAATGAATTTTTATCCTAAAAAAAGTTAAAACAGTTTTTCATTAAAAATACACTCATATAATATTCATATGACAAGAATTTTTTGAAACTAGATTAGTTGCAACGATCTAAAACCTACCTGTCAGGCTAAGAACACGAGAACAGAATGTAACATAGAATATCTGGTTATGACTCATGTAACTCCATTAACAAAGGAGAACTTTGCAGTGGAAAATATATGCTATACATGTGAGGAGGGATTTAGATTAAAAAAAATAATGGATATAATAATTTTATCACATATATTTTCTTTTGAGTCTTAAACCCCAATCCAACTGTAACCACTACTTCTTGGTTTTATAATTTACAATCTTTCAATAAACTATGAGAAAATAATAATTTGGATCAGCCTCAATAAGCATGAAAAATTTTACGACCAAGCTTAGTAAAATAGTAAATTTTTAATGTTCAAGGGCCCAAATAGAATTTTAGTAATTTAAAAATATATAAAAATATATATTAAATATTAATTAATCCTTTATATTGTAGTTCATTTTATACCAAGAGATCATATATTTGAGCACATTATTATAGAAATTTTTTAAGAAATTAAAAACGTTCATGTTGTTATATTTTTGTTATTTTTAATTAATAAAATATCTTAAAATAATATTTAAAATATTTTTTTAATTTTAATTTTTAAACTAAGATCCATAATTTTTTTAAAAAAATTGAGTCTTTTACATTTTTAAGTATATAAAATGTATATTTTATTTTTAAATAAAAATAATTAGTTTTAAAGTAAACATTGAAATTTGTTTTATAAAATTAAAACAAATTCAACAATTTAGATATTTAAACCATCCTAAATAAGCCCACAGCTCGAAGAGGTTACAACAAGGCTTGGCTATTTGGAATTTTTTTTAAAGTTTGGACTTATTTGGGCAATTGAATTAAGTTTAACCTAAATAAACTTGACTTACCTAAATTATCTGCTTTACTTTTTTTTTTTTTTTGTATAAGACACTTTCCTCTTTAGTTTATTATACGACATTCTTTAAGCTTTGGCCAAAAAAAAAAAACTTCAATAAGCACTTGTTCTAAAGGACCACGTTTGATATTATACTTGCCACTTGCCTTATTCTCACGCATACATAAAAGTTTCATTTTCTTTATCGCTTCAATTAAATTTTGTGTTATAATTGTTTTCATTATATCCGTTATTTGTATTGTCATGCAAAATTCATTATTTTTAATTTCAACTTGTATGGCATGCATATTAAATGGACTCACGTATTTCTTGTGATTTTTTTATAAACTTTGTGTGATGATTGAGTATATAACTCTAGGTTCTATAAACTAATTGTGACTCATTTGTGTTGGAAAAATAAGAAGCAATGATTCCTTTAAAATTGTATTATTATTGAGGTATTGGAGTAAATTATATTACTTTTTCTCCAGCCATTGAAACCGGCTTTCAATGTGATACAACAATTAGTTATATCAAGTTTTATTTAGACCTTCTCTATAGTTTTTATTTAACCTTCTGTTTATCTTTCATTTGCTATCTCTCTTCTAAGTCTTGTGATTTTTTCTCTCTCTTGTAAAATTAAATTCTCCACTTCACATGTACGGAGAGATTAGCAGAGAAATTCAAGAAATATGCGGAAAGGAATGGGAAAGCATGCGATTAGTCCATGTTCTCAGAGAAGGGAATCATGTGCAGACTTTTTGGCAAAGGCTGGATCTAAAAACCAATTGCATATGAAACAACCCTTTAGCTATTGCACTTCAGAGACAAGTAGAGAATGATGCGATGGGAACCTTTTATTTTAGAAGCAAATTGTAATTTTATATAGTTATATCTATTATGTTTGTACAAAATTTTTGTGGATGCTTGTATTAAACAGTTTCATACAGCAACATAACTATTCATCAGTTATCTTGTAAAAAAAAAATGTATTCTAACTTTGTCAAGTTCTTGTTCTTGATCTATCTTGTATTATAAAACTTGTTTTATTTTTGTTTTTGGGTTGAAATTTTTAAGTAATTCTAATATTATTAATACATAATAGTCCATTCACACACACACATATATATAAAGTAAGAATGACTTAAAAAATAAGAAATGTATTTTCCCCCTTTTTCTCTTCTTCTTCGCCGCTCATTATTTCTATTAAATAGGTAAGATTTAATATTTTGTAAGGTAATTTTTTCACTTTTTTAATTAAAATTCTGAACTGTCAAAAAAAATAATTTTATTTTTATTATTTAATATTTAGATAGTAATTTTAAAAAAAAAATCTAAACCATAGGGGTTTGTCAGAATGATAAAAGTGACAAGTCAAGTAAAAAAGGTCGAGGAGAATACATTCACGAAAAGGGACAAACCTATGATTTATTATTTTTTATAAAATATGATTTATTATTCTAATATTAGAAATAATAAAACATTTAGTTTCTTATATTTTTTTAGGGGTTAAGGGTTGTTTTTACCCTTGAGCTTTTCATATAAGATCTACGGTTGTCTTAAATTTGATTTTGGGTCTTTTTTTTTTTAACTCTTAAAATTCAATGCCTTATTGTTTTGTCATTCACACATCACTTATTGACAATATTAGCTAATTTGGACATGTTTTGTTCATTTTTTGAGTCATGTGGCATCCAAGTAGATGCCTAGGCAAAATTTATTAAAATCACATTTGCTCTCAAAGTATTCATTTAGGAATACTTGACATCTTAAACTTATATTTTTGGGCATTTTTTCTATAAATTTTTTAAAAAAACCTAATTAAGCATATCTTGAAACACATTCACTTGCATGCCATGTGACTTAAAAAAGTCAACAAAATGCATCAATCTAACCATATAACGGTCAACAAGTAGTGAGTGAATGATAGGACAATGAGGCATCGAATTTTAATAGTTTAAGAATAAAAATGATTCAAAATTACACTTAGGACATCCACAAACACTTCGCAAAAAGTTTGAGAATAAAAATGTCCCTTGACCTTTTTCTTAAGTTGTCACATTAGACATTGAGGTTTAGAAACACAAATTGAAAATCAAATTAATCTGATTTTTAAAGTGTATTAACAATTTGACACACATACACACACATATGGCTAAATGTGTCCATTATATTGCATTTTGTTATTTTATTTTTTTAAAATTTATGAGTTTATTTCCTTTTTTTACTTAAATAATTACACTTCCTTTTATTAATCTATATGGTTGCCAACTCGATATTTCCTTATCCATATTAACAAATTTTAATTATATTACCTTCTCTTCAAATAATAAGGACTAAATCTATAACCAAGACAAAGTTAAATGGCCAAATCAATAGAAGTTAAATTTGAGAGATCAAATCAATAATTGAAATAAACTTAAGATATTAAAAATTTCATCACTCTATTGTTATACTGAAAATGATAATAAAATCACACTAAAATATATAAATAATAATTAAATTCTTTAAAATGCCATAATTCTTTTGAAGTTTCGAGCTACCTTTGTAACATTAAGGATTTTAGGTTAAATGATAAAATTGCCCTTTGTTTAAAATAAAAATAGCAAGTCTAGCTCCATTTTCTCAATCACAATTTTTGTTTAAGCAATCATAACTTTTATCCTATAGATTATAAAAATTGAATAAGAAATCTGAACTTCCTACATGAAACTTCCTTTATGATTGATAAATAATTTTTAAAAATTATCAATCACAATTATAATTTTTGTTTAAGTGATCACAACTTTGATTCTATGAGTTACAAAAATTGAACAAGAAATTATAATTTCTCATATAAAATTTCTTTTATTATTAAGCCCACATTCTGAAAATAATCAATTACAACTTTTATTTTCATTATAAACAAAATCCTGTCGGTCAATTTATTTGTAATTGCAAATCAACATTTATAAAATGCCTGTGAATCAACCAGGAAATTAGAAATAAAAAAAATATAATTAAATTATAATTCACTATACTGATAAAAAATAGAGATTGTATTAACAATAAGTTCGAAAGAAAAAAAACATTAATAAAAATACATGTATACATATTTAAATAATTATAATATACATCAAAGATGAAGCAACATTTCTTGTATATTTATTGACAGGCATTTGTCACATTCATTTCTCGTTTATTTATTGATAGGCCCTTGACATAGTTGATATTTCTTTGCATTTGCTTGTCTTGTAAATAGTTTATGATTTAGGCTCCCCAACATAGGAATAGTTCATTATCATAGTAGATATTTATTGATAGGCATGATTTATGAAGAATATTATCACATAAATTATAAATATGATTCATTATAGTATATGTTTTATTTTCTTTAAGATGATACATTGGGCAACATATTTTGAAAAAGAACATGTCAGATTATATTACAAATTGCACGAGGTGAGAAATTTTAAAAAATAATTATATTTTTTAATATGTATAAAAGTAACATATTGCAAAATAGAAGTTATTTCTTACAAGTATCATCCTATTAAAAATTTAGTCTCATATTTGCTAGCTGTGGAGATATTTAAGAAACAAAAAAGAAGTTGTTCCTTGAATTTTAGTTTATATGGGACAATGCATTCTAAAATAAAATAATTTATTATATATTTTTTAATATATGTGAACAAAACAAATTTTAAAATAAAATATTCTTTAAATTTTAATTTTGACAAATTAATATATTATAGAGTATAATACACCAACATCCCTTTTGTTTTGCTAGAATTATAAAGACTTCTTCTTTATTTTAAAAACTTATACTTTAGTCTCATTTTTAATATGGTTAGAAATACTATGTTAAATATTCTAAAATATTTTATTTATTATTTGTATTTATGTTGGAAAAAAATTAAATTATTAATTTATCCTTGTAATCTATTTGTCTCTCCTCTTGCTTCCTAATTTTAGGAAATTCAAACAATTTTTGGCCAAAAAAAATTTAACAATTAAGTATGATAATAATTTAAAAATATTTTATCAAAATTATAAAATATTCTATTGATTAATTTATCTCTCATTTCATTAAATTTTGTCTACACGTATGTGTTTAAAATATTATTTTAATAAACTTACTCCCTTAGTTTAAAAATATAAGGTATTTTTTAGAGTTATTTCTTTGGGGTTTGATGTTGAAAAATATAAAACATTTTTAGGTAATCATTACCTTTTTTCAAAAATACCCCTAATAAATAAATTATTTTATAATTATTTTAGAGTAAAACACTCAGTTAAATATTAAATATGAAAAGATAATGTTATTTTAAAAATATGTAACTATTTTATTGAGATGAGATTCAGTTAAAAATACCTTACTTTTTTCAAAATATGAAGTATGTATTTAATTTTAAAAAAACTAAATAAATTAGTTTGTATGACTAATAAATTTAAAATAAAAATAAAAATAAAAATTTAAAAGAATATAGTAAGAATGATATTTTAGTCTAACATATGTAACTTAATTGTCAATTAATGATTGGATGGATGAAAGTAAAAACTTAAAAGTAGAAGGCATATTTATGTTTTCTAACTCTTAATTATTGATTTTAAGAGGAATTCATATAGATTTTAAAAACAAAAAATCTATATAATTAAGATAAAATAAAGGGAAAAGCAATATATTTTACTTTAAGGATATTAAAATAATTTTTAGTAAGGTTAATATGTAATTTAAACTTGATCTATAGGTCAGGGATAATTTAAACTCTAAACTTTTAAAGTATATATTTTAAACCTTAAACAATTAAAATTAAGATAATTTTACCTTATCATTAAATTTGAACAAATATCCATTAATTTTTTAAAATTAAAATTTAATGTACAATTTTTACCAAATCTTATTGTCACTCTCTCCTACCCGTGCATTGCATTGAGGTAAAAATCTAGTTTCGAATGTATTCTATATATTTAAAATATATTATATATGTTTAATATAAACTACTAGATTTTTTTAAGAAAATCATTACCATTTCTCTAAAAAAATTTATTTGTTAAGCGATTAACTATTGTTATGCATATTTTTTGATTAACTTCTGTTATATATGGACATATGACCTCACACACACTTACACTTTTTAACTCCAATTTTAGATTTTGTTTGTCAACGGGAAAAGGATTCATAATATTTGTTTAATAGCATCGAATTTAGATTTGATTTATTGTATTACTAATTATTTTTTTTGAACTCTTTCTAATATCTTAAATTTCAATTTCAATTCAATATTGGGAAAATGAAAATAAAACATAAAAAAATATATTTTACTTTTAAATAAAAAATAAATAAATAATTGAGTAAATTTTTAATAAGGTTATTCTTTGAATATCTTGAAATTCTATTTTTCTTGAGAATCTCGGTTTTCGTTTTCAAATCTTTTAAAATCATTTAAAATATTTAATTTGATTTTGATAATATGTTTTCATTAATCTTTTAATTTATATTTCTTCTCATCTAAGCTACCTTCCCTATAAAAAGACGTTGGAGTTGGAAAATTCAATTTCACCAAAAATAAAAAATCACGAGACTAAAAAGAGAGACAAAAGACGAGCAGACAAAGAGAAGGTTGGATACAAAAGGATTTTACTCACTCGATTAACTCGACTAAAAAGTAGTGAGTAATAACACCATCAAACTTTCTCTAGTGATTTAATTTTTTACTTCTTGGTTTCCCTTTGTTTCTTTCTATCTTTGGTTTGAGGTAAATAAAGAAAAAGAAATCTTTAATGAGTTAGATTAGAACAATAGAGAAATTGAGTTAAAAATTTTTAAATAATTTTCTTACTTTTTCTTTTATCTTTTTATTAAAATTTTATAATGTCATTTGTTAATTTTTTTTAAGAAAATCAAGCTCATTAAAATTTGAAAGAGAGGAAAAGAAAAAGTAAAAAGAGAAATGACAAAAAGGTTAATAGAAAGTTTGTGACTTTAGCCAAAGTAATGAGATACTTATAGAAAGGATACCAAAGCTATAAGTTCTATTGATGTTGAAAATAAAGAAAGCATCATGGAAATTTCAGTTGTTTGGAAATTTCTCTAAGATATTTCATAATAAGATAAGTTCACAATAAGATAAGTATATTTCTTTTAGGAAGAGATATTAATAAATTCATGATTGAGCTTATGCCTGAAGCGATATTGATTACAAAGACTTCACATAGAATGGCTGTATAAATTAATGAAGTGGATAGAAGAGTCATTATAAAAGTGCTCAAGGCGTCATATGAAATAACAAGATATAATTGTTTATTTTCAAAATATAAAATGAATTTTGTATTACATATATAGGGAGAGATAAGTAAGAATTGTTTTGAATTGAAAGGATAATAAATAAGTAGATATAAAAATTTTCTAATTGGTGAATTCTTTTAATCTATTTGGATTGAAAATGACATCGATATGACTAAACATATCTTTATTTATTTAGTATCTAATTCAGTAATTGTACAGCATATATTTTAAAATTAGAACATTACATATCATTAAAGGAAAAATATTTTCATTCAATAATAATTCACTTACTTGTTTTTTCTAGTGCCTAATTTTAACAATATGACGAATCAAAGGATATTAAAGTAAAAAATGGCAATCACATCGAAAAACGGTTCTTTTCAAAATTAATTTTTTTAATTTTTTTTATATTTAATCACGTAAGAATTGTTTTGAATGAAACTAAAGGGGTGTTCTGGCCCAAAAAAAGAAAGAAAGTAAATGGGTGTGTATAAATTTTTTTTCCCGGGTGATTTATACATTTATGCATTCATATATATTGGGCCTGTTTGCTTTAATTTACTTAATAAAAATAACTTATTTTTTAAAAAAATATATTTTGTGAATTTTTATTATGTTTATTTAAATTTTTTGAAATAATCAGAATAAAAAATATATTTTTGGTACAGTAGATAAAAATATTTTTAAAAGTTAAGATACATAAAGATATCATAAAATTTTAAAATAATTAAATAATAAATTATTTTTATAGAAAAAGAAGATATTCTAGAATTTAAAAATAACTAACTAATAATTATTTTTTATTATCATAACTAAATATAAAGTAATATCCACTTTTTATAAAATCTATATAATGAAAATCTGTTTTTAAAATCAATAAATATCTAAAAATTATTAATTTTTTAATCTTAAATAAGTGAGCCTTTTTGATAGAAAAAAATAAAGACTATGCATGTAGTTAAATTATATCCCATCATTATAATAATTAATTCTTTTTTTTATCCCTACCTATTTAAAAACGATAAAAGATAGCAGGTGATTTTATGTTTTTATATCATTATTATTTTTTAACTCAAGTTTAAATTTTTTGAAAAATATTAATGTATAAATCTATTTTTAAAGTTAGGACTTGATATTCTAAAATTTCAAGAATAACATATTTTGTATAATTTTGACAAAAATAATTTATTATTTAATCATTTCCTCATTTTATACTACTTCGCGTATCTGCATTCATAAAGTTTTAAAGTTAATAATATCTTTATGAATTTTTATATGTTTACAATTATTCTTTCTTTTCTATATCCGATTATTTTGGAAGTCATACTAACCTTACAAAAAAATTTAGTTATTTTTAAAAGCTTTAAAACATCAGAAAATTTCTTTTAAATAATTTTTTAAAATAATTAATTTTGTTCATAAAAATAAAGCTTGAAAAATCAACAATTGATTTGTCCATACATAAACATACCCCTCAATGGCCGAAATTTGATTAACATAGCGGAGACCAGAAAAATGAGAAGAAAAAGACACTAGATATTGCGCATAAAAGAGATTTTCTAGAATAAATAAGTGACATTAAATACTTTGACTTTAACATAAAAAATGTTTTAATAATAGAAATTCATAAAATACAATGTTTTGTTTATAAACTTGCTGTTTGCTTCAATAATTTCACCAAATTTATTTGCTTTATTCATGCCATACTCTCTAGTTTTAAATAAATATTAATATGATGCAGATGGCTTTGATGTCGGATGCTACAAAAACAAATGTAATGTTTTCTCATCCTATTCAACAACCCTGATTGGTTCGACTAGTGGGGTGGGAAGCTCCGACATTTGACACGTTCAAGATCAATGTGGATAGAAGTTTCCACATTAATTCAAGAGATGCTGGTATAGGAGACTTATTCGAAACTCGAATGGCCAATTAATTATTGGTTTCTTAGAGCATATTCGTGTTGATCATATTATACATGCTAAACTTTTAGCCATAAAAAAAGGACTTGAACTTGCATGGGATTTAGGATGCCTTAAGGTTATTTGTGAGACAGACTCGATAAACTCTCTCGATCTAATAGAATGGGCTAATGTAAATGTTCATGTGTGCAAGGAGATTATCAAAGAAATTCGAGAAATACGTAGAAGGGAATGGAAAAGTATGCAATTGGTCCATGTTCTCAGGGAAGGGAATCAATGTGTCGACTTTCTCATGAAATTTAGATCTAAAAACCGAAACAATTGCATATGGAACAACCCTTTACCATTGCAATTCAAATACAACTAGAAAATAATGTGATGGGAATCCATTATTTTAGAAATAGATCGTAATTTGTGATAGCTATATATATTATATTTGTACAAAATTTTTGTGGATATTTGTATTAAACAGTTTCATATATCAATATAATTATTCATGCATGGATCAGTTCTCTTTTATAAAAATATGTATTCTAATTTTGCCAAGTTCTTGTTCTTGATCTACCTTGTATTATAAAACTTGTTTCGTTTTTGTTTTTGGATTGAAATTTTTAAGTAATTCTAATATTATTAATACGTAATTTTCCCTTCATATATATATATATATATATATATTTATGAAGGAACACAAAGAAAAGGAAGAGGCAAGGACCAGAAAGTAAAAAGGGGAAAGCTAAAGAAACTAGGAAAAATGAAGATGACAAGGTAGATCCAGCAGAGAACTAACATTAATTTGTGAATATGGACCAAAATATTCTGGCTATAGGAAATAACATCCCATATTAAAAAGGAAAGGAAAGTAAAAGAATGTCTGGCAATCTTAGAATGCTGGCTAAGTACCATAGGCTTAACTAAGAAATATGTGTTTTACTTGTACTTCTAACACATAAAGTTTCTCATTCTGAATTAATGCTTGGGATTCTTTGGTGAACTTTCCTGTTATCGCAGATTGCAGAGAATCAATTTAGCTTGAACACTTTAGGTTTCTAAATATCATCCAGAATTCCTAGATAATCAATCTACAATGAATTTTCATCCTAAAAAAGTTAAAACAATTTTTCATTAAAAATACACTGATATAATATTCACATGACAAGAATTGCTTGGAACCAGATTAGATGCAACTATCCACAACATACCTGTCAGGTTAAGAACACAAGCACAGAATGTAACATAGAATATCTGGTTATGTATCTCCATTAATAAAGGAGAACTTTGCAGCGGAAAGTATATGTTATACATTTAGGGAGGGATTTATATTAAAAAAATAATGGACATAATTTAGAGAGGGATTTAGATTAAAAAAATAATGAACATAATAATTTTATCACATATATTTTCTTTCGAATCTTAAACTCCAATCCAACTGTAACCACTGCTTCTTGGTTTTATATTTTATAATTTTTCATTAAATAATGAGAAAATAATAATTTGGATCAGCCTCAATGAGCATGAAAAATTTTACAGCCAAGCTTAGTAAAATAGTAAATTTTTAATGTTCAAGCCTATTAGTGAGCCAAACCCAATCAAGTTTAGGCATGGCCTGAATAGACTTTTAGTATTTTAAAAATACATATTAAATATTAATTAATCCTTTATATTTTGGTTTATTTTATGCCAAGAGATCATATATTTGTGTATATTAGTAAATAAAATTCAACAATTCAGATTAGCACTTTTCAAATTACCTACTCTACTTTTTGTACTATTTTTTTTTTTTTGGGCATAAGACGCTTCCCTCTTTGGTTTATTATACGACATTCTTTAAGCTTTGGCCAAAAAAAAACCAATAAGCACTTGTTCTAAAGGACCACGTCTGATATTATACTTGCCACTTGCCTTATTCTCACACATACATACAAGTTTCATTTGCTTTATCTTTTCAATTAAATTTTGTGTTATAATTGTTTTCATTGTATCCGTTATCTATATTGTAATGCAAAATTCATTATTTTTAATTTCAACGTGTATGGCATGCATGTTAAATGGACTCATGTATTTCTTGTGAGTTGTGATGATTGAGTATATAAAACTAAGTTCTATAAACCAATTGCGACTCACTTGTGTTGGAAAAGAAGAAGAAGCAATGATTCCTTTAAAATCGTATTATTATTGAGGTGTTGGAGTAAATTGAATTACTTTTTGTCCAGCCATTGAAAACCGACTTTCAATGTGATACAACAATTAGTTGTATCAAATTTTATTTAGACCTTCTCTATATTTTATAGTTAACCTTCTCTTTATCTCTTCATATGCTATCTCTCTTCTAAGTCTTGTCATTTTCTCTTTCCTGTAAAATTAAATTCTCCACTACTATATCTTTTTAGATTAGAAGAAATAGAAATTAAAAAATTAGTGAAGAGATATTGTGAAAATAAAAATATTTTAAATGCTCCTAAGAGATTTGAAAAAGATGATAAAGATTCTCATGTAAAAATAGATTTTTAAGATATTCAAGTGTAATGTTTTCTCATCCTATTCAACAACCTAGAATGGTTTGACTAGTCTCCGATATTTGACACGTTCAAGATCAATATGGATGGAAGTTTTCACATTAATTCAGCAGATGTTGGTATAGGATGACTCATTCGAGACTCAAATGGTCAATTAATTATGGGTTTCTTAGAGCATGTTCATGTTGATCATATTGTACATGCTAAACTTTTAGCCATAAAAAAAGGACTTGAACTTGCATGGGATTTAGTATGCCTTAAGTTTATTTGTGAGACGAACTCGATAGACTCTCTTAGTTTAATAAAATGGGCTAACATAGATGTTCATGTGTACGGGGAGATTATCAAAGCAATTCAAGAAATATGCGAAAGGGAATGGGAAAGTAAGCAATTGGTGCAGGTTCTTAGGGAAGGAAGTCGATATGCTAACTTTCTTGTGAAATTAAACACCAATATAATTGCATATGGAACAATCCTTTACTCGTTGCACTTCAAATACAACTAGAGAATGTTATGATGGGAACCCATTATTTTAGAAGCAGATTGTAATTTGTGATAGTTGTATCTATTATGTTTGTACAAAATATTTGTGGATATTTGTATTAAACAATTTCATACATCAATATAGTTATTCATGCATGGATCAGAATTTTGCCAAGTTCTAGTTCTTGATCTATCTTGTATTATAAAACTTGTTTTATTTTTGTTTTTTGGTTGAAATTTTTAAGTAATTCTAATATTATTAATACTTAATTTTCCCTTCTCACACACACACACCCCTATATAATAAGAATGACTTAAAAAAATAAGAAATGTATTTTCCCCCTTTCTCTCTCTTCTTCTTTGCCGCTCATTATTTCCATTAAATAGACAAGATTTAATATTTTGTAAGGTAATTTTTTCATCTTTTTAAGTAAAATTTTGAACTGTCCAAAAAAAATTAATAATTTTATTTTTATTATTTAATATTTAGATAATAATTTTTTTAAAATAAATCTAACCCATAGGGGTTTGTCGAATGATAAAAGTGATCAATGAATAAAAGGGAAAAAGGTCCAGGAGAATTCGTTCACAAAAAGGGAAAAAGCTATTATTTCTTATTCTTTTTTTATAAAATATGATTATTTATTCTTTTAATAAGAATAATAAAACTTTTAGTCTCTTATGTTTTTTTAAAGATTAAAAGTTATTTTTATTCTCAAGGTTTTTGTATAAGATTTATGTGTCTTGAATTTAATTTTGGGTCATTTTTGCTTTTAAACTCTTAAAATTCAACGCCTTATTGTCTTGTCATTCACACATAACTTGTTGACCATTATTTGCGAGTTGGACATATTTTGTTGATTTTTTTGTGGTCATGTGGCATCCAAGTAGATACCTAGTCTGAATTTATTAAAATCACTTTTACTTTCAAAGTATTCATTTAGGGATAGCTGGCATCCTAAGCTTGTTTTTTTTATTTTGTCATTTCTACCATAAATGATAAAAAGCCTAACCAAGTATGTCTTGAAACACATCCACTTATATGCCATGTGACTGAAAAAAATTCAATAAAATGGGTCCATCTAAGTGGACAATGGTTAACAAGCAATAGGTAAATGACAAGATAATAAGGTGTTGAATTTTAACAATTCAAAAATAAAAATAATTTAAAATTGAAATTAGGAAACCTACAAATCCTAAGTGAAAAGTTCGAGAGCAAATATATCCCTTAACCCTTTTCTCAAGTTATCACATTAGACATTTAGGGTTTGAAGCACAAATTGATAGTCAAATTAATCTAGTTTTTAAAGTATATTTACAACTTGACATGTAAATATGGCTAAATGAGTCTCTTATATTGCATTTTGTTAATTTATTTTTAAAAAATTTATGAGTTTATTTCATTTTTTTCTTACTTAAATATTTATATTTCTTTTTATTAATCTATATCGTGGCCAACTCAATATTTCATTATCTATATTAACAAATTATAATGATATTACCTTCTCTTTAAATAATAAGGACTAAATCTATAACTAAGATAAAGTTAAATGGCCAAATCAATAGAAGTTAAATTTGAGAGATTAAATTAATAATTGAAACAAACTTAAGATAGTAAAATTTTTATCATTCCATTGTTATAGGAAAAATGATAATAAAATATTACTGAAATATATAAATAACAACCAATTCCTTTGAAATGCCATAATTTTTTTGAAGTTTCTAGGTATCTTTGTAACATTAATGATTTTAGGTTAAATAAAAAAATTACCCTTTGTTTAAATTAAAAATAGCGAGTCTAGCTCCATTTTTCCAATTTCAATTTTTATTTAAGTAATCACAATTTTTATCCTATAAATTACAAAAATTGAATAAGAAATCACAACTTCCTACATGAAATTTTTTTTATGATTGATAAATAAGTTTTGAAAATAATCAGTCACAATCACAACTTTTTATATAATTAATCACAACTTTTATTTTATGAATCACAAATATTAAAAAAGAAATTATAACTTCTCACATAAAACTTCTTTTATTATTAAGTTCAAGTTCTAAAAATAATTAATCACAACTTTATTATGTAAATCGCAAGAATTGAATATGAAATTATAACTTTTCAAATGAAATTTCTTTTATCATTGAAGTTCAAGTTTTGAAAATAACTAATTACAACTTTTGTTTAAGCAATTATAACTTTTATTATGATAGTCACAATAATTAAAGCAAGAAATCACAATTTTTTACATGAAATTTCTTTTATCACTGAAATCCAACTTTTAAAAAATAATCAATAATAACTTTTGTTTAAGCAATTATAACTTTTACTTTGTAAATTACAAGAATTGAATAAGAAATCACAACTTCTCATGAGAACCCCTCATTTTTTTTATTTTAAACAAGAAATAATTTAGTCATTTAACTTAAAATCATTAATATCAGAAAGGTACCTAAAAACTTCAAAGGAATTATGACATTTTAAGAGATTTGATTGTCATTTATATATTTTAGTAAAATTTTATTGTCATTTTCGCATTGTTATATCCATTATTTATTTTTACATATCCCTCCCTACCTTTATGCGAAATACATAGTTATTTTTTTACATGTAAGAAATTCAGTCCAAGAGAAATACACGTTTAGTTGCCAAAATTTGATTTGTATAGTGAACACCAATGATGGAGACTATATCGTAAATTGGTTGATTGGTATTTTATTAAGTAAGGTGGGAAACCTTACCACAAAAGCTAGTGGTTGAGGTGTGGAAATCCACATACTTAAATACCCTATTGAACATCACTTATTGCTTAATGTAAAAATTTGTATCCCATATTATCAAAGCCTCCATTACATTCAAGAACTTGAGTGGCTTTTTAAATCCATACTCTCTCTAACTTCAAAAAAAAGAAATCATGGAAATGTCTTGTTTTGGGGCTGAAGGATCAATGGATGGATCACTGGGATGTGGACATGTTCCAAAAATGAAAGCTTAGTGAAGTGATTGCTGGTTTAAATATTTCACACTAAATTCTTATAATGCATGTCAGTTTTGGTGGTTGATACCACTGTAATTTCAAGATCGGATATTTTTCCTTTTCAGCTTTAACTTATAAACTTTTTAATCAGATTATTGCTTACAAATGTTACTTTTCTTTTATCCACATTATTGTTTTTCTTTTTTGCTAGTCTTCCAGTCTTATGCATCATGTCGTTAAGTTCTTTAAATGAAATGAGGTTTTTTTTTTTAATTAAAACTGAATGATTATCAATAGACATAAGCACTCTAAGGGCAAGTTTGGTTTAACATGGGATAAAATTGATTTATATGGTTGATTTTGAATATAATTGATTATGTTATTGGTAATTGATTTATAAATGATTTATGAGAGTGATTTTGAGTGTAATTGAAAAAAAAAACATAATTAAAAATCAGGTAAAATCGTGATTATTTGAAAATGCATCTGAACAACTATTTAGATGCCTTATGAGATATGTCGCAAGAACACTAACAAAATAGCTTATGCCATGATCTTGGCAGACCTAACATAAAGGCTGTCCACAACCTTCCCTATGTTGGAAATGGTTTCTAAGGTTGCAGGATATATGGCGTCACTCTTGGGATCATCAAATATGACAAGGCATCCAGCACCTTGATCCAATGTGCCAGCAAACTTCTCGTCCAAAATCATCTGGGACAACTTCCGCTCCACATTATCAATGGGAAGTTCGATTAGCTCAGCAATATGCGCAATCTCAACCCTGGAGAATGGCTCAATTAATCTGCAAAGATTCTGCTCCAGAAGGGTATCATATAGGGATGACAGGTGCCTGCGGACAATTGGGTCTTCCTCCAACTGTGCCTTATACACCTGCAAAGCTATTTCAAACAACTTCATGGAACGTTTAGAATGAGCATCTGCAACAGCTTTCATGGCATCCAAGTCAGGCCCAACATGTTGGAGGCCAGCTTTAGAAGATATAATGCCTGCCACATCATCAGCTTGACTCACCATAATCTTACACAACAACATGTATTTTAGGCTGAAAACAGCCTTGGGGTCTTCAAGAGCATTGAAGGACTCAAAAGCTTAATAACTATACGCAGTTTATAATCCTTCTCCTCAGCGTGCAGAATCCCACTTTGCAAATTAATGGCACCTTGTTGAGCTGGGGGCACATAAATAGCATTAGCAGCTGTTCTTGCTGCAGTCAGGGCAGCTTTTGCCTTTGGAAGGTTCCTTAATTAAGGAGAAGTGTAGCTTGCTTTCCAGCAAGTCTATGTCCACAAGAAGAAGCTTGTCATCCAATCTTCTAACCTCTTTGACCAAGCCAGTAAGGAGGGTCAAAGCTTCTGCATACTCCTCATTTTCCATGAGAAGTGCTGCAAGCCTTGCCTCAACTCGCTGCCTCAGAAAGGCACGCTTTTCAGCTCGAGTCCACTGCACCATCTCTTTGCAGAGTGTAATTTGTAGATCAGATGACCCTGGTATTTTTGCAACAAAATCAATCAACGAAAGAGAGAGAGAGAAAGATAATACATAATCTTTTAATATCAAAAGTAATTTAGGATTTTTTAAAATAAATGTTTAAATTTATTTTAATTATTTTCTCTCTCTTTTTCTTTCCAAAAAATTCCAAATTAGAGGGGAGGGGTCACTAATTTTTTAATCAAACAAGGGGTTTCTTTCCTTTTCCTTTATTAATCACTAACCAAATAAGGGAAGGAGAGCAGCTCCCCTCCCCTCCCTTCTAATCCAAAAACTTCCAATCAAACATACTTTTTTTAAAAGTTCAAAATTTACTATTCAATGCTTATTGCCTACTACATTCACATGCTTCTTATTGAAATAGTTATTAGACTAAGTAACATAATTTTGTGCTATCCTTACATTTTTAACGTAACTAATATTAGAAGAATTTAATACACTTAAATTGTTTGTTAATTTAATTTACCCCAAGATCCCAATAATATAATAAGTGAAACTATATACTTTAACATACAAAAGTATTTGTTTTATTTCAACATTAGTGAAATACAGAAATTTTTTTTCTAAGACTTGTTTTTTGTTTCAATAATTTTATCACATATTTTTTCTTCATTTGTATCTTGCTTTCTTATTCTTAAATAAATATTTGCATTGTACAAATATCTTTGGTCTTTAGTCTAATTCAACAACGAGACTCATTCGAACAGTGAAGTGAGAAGCACCAATATTTGACATATTCAAGATTAATGTGAATGGAAATTTCAATATCAATTTAAGAAACACCAGTGTAGGAGTAGTCAATTGATTATTAATTTTTCAGAATATGTTAAAAATATTTTGTATGCTAAACTTTTAGCTATTAAGAAAAGTCTCGAGCTTATATAAGATATAGGATGCTTTATTCATTTAATTTACTCCAATACCTCACTAATAATACGCTTTTAAAGGAAGCATTGCCTTGTTTCGCTTACACAAGTGAATAGCAATTAGTTAATAGAATTTAGTTTTATACCCAATCATCACATGAAGTTTATGGAAAAAATATCATAAGAAATACATGAGTCCATTAAATGTATGTGCCATACAGCCATACTGGTTGAAATTAAAAATACTGAATTTTGCATTACAATATAGACAACAGATATAAAGAAAAAAAATACTCCTATAACACAAAATTAAATTGAAACAATAAAGATAATGAAACGTCTATGTATGTGTAGTATATTATAATATGTGGTTCTTTAGAACAAGTGCTTAGTGAAGGCTTCTTCTTGTTTTTTTTTCTTTTTTTCTTTTTTTCCGGCCAAAGCTTAAGGAATGTCTTATGAGAGAAGTATCTTATAGAAAAAGTAGTTCAAAAGGTAATATAATTTTTTTTATGTGTAAATGTTAAATTGATTTTATCTTCAGTTTTTTTATATATTTAAAGAGAGATTGACATAAATACATGTATATATTTTTAACTATCTTTCATCTTATGAACCGAATTCACACACATTAAATCTAAGGACTCGTGATCTTACACTTAGAAAATACTTTAGAAAAATGTTTGGTGTTATTTATTTTAGTACGGTGTCACGGTCCGTGGCTCTTGTGTATACATCAATTAAATTACAAAAGGTCTATTCATTGACTGTCAGTATTTTAGGGGAAATATTTTCCTGCTATAAGCAGAGCCTGCACTTTGTACTTACTAAAAAATAAAAACAAAATATATATGATTGCACATAGAAATTAGAATATTCCTGCAATCATTATATCCATTGTTTTTTTTAATCTAAATCCTTCCTTAAATGTATAACATATAGTGTGTGTGTCTTTTAATTGTAAGATATTCTTTCCAAGATAAATACACCTTCCGTAGCCAAAATTTGATTACCACAGTGAACTCTAACAATAGATATAGACACTAGATTTTAATCCCTAAATAGGCAAGTTTGTAAGGGGGAAGGAAAAAAATAATGATATAAAGAGTTGAATGAGACAGACAAAATTGAAAAATTAAACCCTCCAATGTAATAAAAAATGTATAAGTTGCATGAAAATCTTCTTGAAAGTAAATAAATCAAAATTTTGTGTCGAAAAAAAAAAACATTTTGAGCTTAATATAAAAAATATTTATTTTCAAAATACATGTAAATTTTTTTAAAAAAATGATAATAAAATCTCATGATCACAAAAACTAAAGGGACAATACAAGTGTACGGGTTGCAATTATAACTAATAGCAAATCAAGGCTGATCCCAAAAATAATTAAGTAAATTGACAAATAGGCATTAAATTATCAATTTTATTTACATTAAGTAAGCAAATTATAGTGATAAATGATTCAAATTAAAAATAAAATAAAATGTAAAATAGGCAAATAAAATTTTAAAGCACTCTAATTAAAGTCAAAAAATGATTAGGAAAGTACTCTAGAGTTTTAATCCCTCATTTACTCTATTACACTCAACTTATCGATTAAATTGATTTTAATTTCAATTTTAAGGGTCGGGACACTAAAACTAATCTTAAATATCTTCCGATTACCCAAAATCATTCTTAATTATAATCCAACAATTCCTTGCCAAAATTAGATTAAGAGCATTTTAAATCTTTTCTAACCACTTAGGTCCTTTAGGTACATTCCTATCCTAGATGCGAATTAACTATAATTAATCCTAAGCATTCAACTTCAATAATCCAAACAAAAATTCCTTTCTCACGTTCATTCTACTCCTCCAAATTATCACTTAATGGTGGCCAATCATCAAGCAACACAAATAAAAACTAAAATTAAAACATAAAATATCCATTAATCACAAAGTAATCCGTAAATCAAAATACAGTTGGAGCAAATGAGTTTATAAGACCCTAGAGCATCAACATTTAGCCACACATAGCTAAATACCGTCTCAGAACAGCATAATAATGGGATAAAATTAGATACATAGGAAAAGGAAGGAGAAAAGTGAAGGAAAACTCAATGAAAACATGGATGGTGATGAGTTATCTTGCTCCCAAGCTCCAAAATCATCCCAAGCACTCTAAAATCACCTATGAATATTCAAAGAACATAAAAAATGAAGCCTCCTTTAAAATACCCTAGTTTTTTTCTTTTATCAGACAGAAAAACTAAAACTACATCTTGGCGTGAAACTCATTGTAGCACCCGCTGCAATAAGCTCTATTTTTGGTTTTGAATTTGCCTTATAATACTAACCTGCTGTGGCAGTTGCTATAACAGGCGATCATAGAAATTCAATTTCTTCATTAAATTCATTATATTCTCCTTCTTTACCTCTTCATAGCTTTTGTAGAGTTTCCTAAATCCAAAATGACTATAAGTAACGAAAGAAAATACTCTAAAATAAAATCAAAACACAATATTTACAAAATAAGCTAACTAACACTGAAATAAACATTAAGCACAAGACAAATAAACAAAAATAACTAAATGACTTTCTAAAAGATCAATAAAACTCCTCAAAATATATAAAAACATAAAGAGTCATTAAAATCCCTCTGAATTGTATAAATAACAATTTGGTATATCAAAATATCATAATTCTAATGAAATCCTCGGGAACTTCTTTGTCAATAACTTTTTTAAAGAATCATAAGAGTTAAACAATAAATCATAACTTATCAAGTGTAGTTTTTATTATTAAAAAACAAGTCTCAATCATAACTTTTGCTTAAAGAATAATAGCTTTTGTTTCGTAAATCATAAGAGTTGAACAAAAAATTAAAATTTGTTAAGTTTAATTTCTATTATTGAAAAATAAGTTCTCAAAATAATAAATTCTATTCACAAGTTTTATTTAAAGAATCATAATTTTTTTAAAAGAATTACAAAAATTGCACAAGAAATCACAAATTGTCAATTGGGATAAAATGATCTTTTAATTTAAAATTTATTGATAAAGAGATACCTAAAGACTTTAATAGAATTATGATATTTTAAAGAATCAGTTTGTCATTTATATAATTCAGAGAAATTTTATTATCATTTTCTCTAAAGGTTTCCTATTTTCTCATTCTAAAATTTTGAAGTTGCATGGGGCACATATGATGTCATAAGGTTATGTAAGGTTATGCACCAAATGCTAGATATGAAAATGGGCTTGCATTATATATATATATATATATATATATATATAAAGAGGGCTTACACTGATGTCCATATTGGAAAAATTCATAAACTATATGAAAGGAAGTATGAAGAGTAAAATTAGGGAAGAAACCCCATATGCTCCTTTTTTTGTAAATTTTGGGTTTAAAAGTATAAATATTGTTGCATTTGCAGTAGCCTTTACCTTCCCATATAGAAGAACTAGAAAATGTTCTTTTTCTTTTTAAAATTCTTGCAACTACGTTTACTATAATTTAATTAAATTTTTATTAATTTTTTTGGTTATATAAATTTTCAATAAGTTAATTTTTTCTTTGGCATGATAAACATGGAGGAAAGAGATTTACCCATTTTATAACCTTTATATAATTGGTATGTGAGTTTTAATTGACTGTACTATCAGATCCTTGGGGTAATATAATATAAAATAAGATATGAAATTCATGTTTTCTTTCACAAGTAAATATTAAAGTTCACAATTGAATTTTAAATATTTGACATTGACATCGATTAGAAATTACTAGAGAGTTTGAGATACTTGTGTCATCTATGTTTGGTTAACTATAGAATCTAAGATAATGGCAGGGTAAAAGAGCAAGTTGATTGCTAAAATATAGGTTCATGACCATCTAGAAATTTAAATCCATTTTTTGCAAAATATTTTTCTGTAACTTTTGAAAATGGTAAAATGTAACTCTTACCATTAACAAAAGTTAATTTTAATCATTAATTAACTAAATAATGACCTTAAAAATTCTAGTAAATGATCAAAAAATTATTATACAAGGATCAAGAAAATTTTATTGATTCTTTTTTTTTTATAAAAAAGATCCTTTTCTATTATTTTTTGATTAAGTAACAGTTCAAATTAATTTTTGTTAACAATAATGTACCAAAATTCATCATATCTATTATAAATTTCATAAAGATGTAAATCTTTTAACATTATGTTATTATGATATATATAATGATAATGAATGGGACAATGACGCAGCCTGGCTACGGTTGAATTAGGGTTTAAGACTCAAAAGTTTGGGATTTTCATCATGTGTTGTAAGTAAGAGACGATGCAAACCGCCAGGGAAGATCCTATTTAACTTGTCCCTTTCGGAAAAAAAAAAAATCATTCTTCAATGTTAAAAAAGATAATAAATAAGGGATTCATCTTATGCAATTATTGGAGGATTTAGATTTGGTCAATTTTTAAACATTTTATATATAAAGGAGTAATTGGGGCCTGCAGGTGCTTGGAACTGGTAGCAATAAGGTTTTAAAAATTGAGCTGATTATTTTAGGACAAGCACATTGCCCTACTTAACCTATTTTTATTTTAAATATTTAAATTATCCTAAGACAATTTGTTAATTCATATTCTATTTATTATTCATTTACTTATGAACTATTATTAATTGATTTACTTCACTTGTTCATTGCTTTATTTCATTTGTTCATTGTTAAATTTTTACTTGATTTTATTTCAAAAAAATGAACAAGTGAAGTAAAGAAATTAATAATATTTTATAAATAAATGAATAAGTGAAGTATAAAAATTAACACGTCAAATAAGGTAGTTTTGATATTAATTTAAATGAAAGCCAATTTTGTCATTTCTCTTAAAAATTTAATATTCAATTAGTATCCTTGGAATGCATTAAAATTTCATAAATTTAGGGGCTTTAAATTTAAATAAGTTTGGTTAATGGGTTTTTATTGAAATTCTCCCATAAAAAAAAAAAGTGAGCCTTCTACATTTTTAAGTATAAAAAACATACTATGTTTTATTTTTAAAATAAAAATAATTAGCTTTAAAGTAAAAATTGATATTTGTTTTAAAAAATTAAAAAAAATCAACAATTTAGATATTCAAGCCAGCTTGGATAAGCAGCAACCTAAAGAGGTTATAGTCGGCTTTAGTTATTTGGGATTTTTTATAAATTTGGGCTTATTCAGACAGTTGAATTGTGTTTAACCCAAACAAATTTAACTCGCTCAAATTATTAGCTCTACTTTTTGTACTATTATTATTATTATTATTATTATTATTATTATTACTATTTTGCACAAGACACTTCTCTCTTTGGTTTATTATGAGACATTCCTTAAGCTTTGGCAAACCAAAAAAAAAAAAAAACCCTTCAATAAGCACTTGTTTCTAAAGACTCACGTTTTATATTATACTTGCCACTTGCGTTACTCTCACACATACATAAAAGTTTCATTTTCTTTATTATTTCAATTAAATTTTTTGTTATAATTGTTTTCATTATATCCGTTATCTATATTGTAATGCAAAATTCAGTATTTGTAATTTCAATTTGTATGGCATGTATTTTTAATGGACTCATGTATTTCCTGTGATATATTTTTTTCTAAACTTTTTGTGATGATTGAGTATATAAAACTAGGTTACATTAACTAATTTCTATTCACTTGTGTCGGAAAAAAAAATAAGAGCAATGATTCCTTTAAAAATGCATTATTATTGAGGCATTGGAGTGAATTAAATTACTTTTTGTCCAGCCATTGAAACCCGACTTTCAATGTGATACAACAATTAGTTATATCAAATTTATTTAAACTTTTTCTATATTTTATATTAAACTTTTTCTTTATCTCTTCACATGCTATCTCTCTTTCAAGTCTTGTAATTTTTTTCTCTCCTTTAAAATTAAATTCTCCACTTCTATGTCTTTTTATCAGGAGGGTAGCTTAGATTAAAAGAAATAGAAATTACAAAACAATTAGTGAAGAGATATTGTGAAAATAAAATTAAATATTTTAAATGCTCCTAACAGATTTGAAAAAGACAATAAAGATTCTCATATAAAAATAGATTCTTAAGATATTCAAAGTGTGACCTTATTAAAAATTTACTCCCTCATTTCTTTATTTTTATTTAAAAATAAAATATATTTGGTTTTATGTTTTGTTTTCATTTTAAAAATGTTGATTTGAAATTGAATTATAAGATATTAGCAAGACTTTAAACATAATTAATTATTAACGCACTATCTAAATTTTAAATTATCTTTTACTGTATAGATATTGTAAATCGTATTTCATTATCAACAAAATCCTATTGGTCAACTTATTTGTAATTGCAAATCAACATTTATAAAATGCCCGTGAATCAACCATGAAATTAGAATTAAAACTATAATTAAATTATAATTTATGATAAAAAATAGAGATTGTATTAACAATAAGTTCAAAAGTAAAAAAAAAACATTAATAACAATGCGTGTATACATATTTAAATAATTGTAATGTGATTTCCATTGCAAAGTTCTCTTTTGTTTTAATTTGTTATGTAATGCCATATTCTTTCAATTTTACTTAAAGTACCAATTAAAGGCTTACAAAAGACAAGCCAAAAGTTAAAAAAAAAAAAAGTGAAAATAAGATAGAAAAAGAAGACAAAGATATGCCAACAAAGCCAGACTTCACAAGAAAGCGAAGTCTCGTGGCAAACAAAGCTATAATTTACTAGGAAAAAAGCACAGGTGAAAATCAAAGGTAATCTAGCCACAGTTGTAAGAAAAGCAACTAAAGTTTATTAAACTAGACTTCTGAAACTCTAAATTTAAAATGACCTTAAAAATTATAATAAATGATTCAAAAATTACATAAAAAAATTAAGAAAATTTTACTGATTCTTTTTTGTAAAAGAGATCTTTTTTTATTATTTTTTATAAATAATAATATACCAAAACTCATCATATCGATTGTAAATTTATATCTAAATTTTTTAACATTATGTTATTATGATATATATAATGAGAGTGAATGGGACAACGTGAAAGCCATTATTTTCATTTATATCTTCACCATCTTTAATCATTGTACTTTATAGCCCTGAGGTACACATTCAAATTTATGTCTCACATGCACATGGATTATGTTGCAAAATTTGCAAGACTTTTGTGTTCATCAAATAGAAGTATTACTCTATTTACTTACCTCAATCTTTTGGATTGAAAAACAGTGGTAACCATATAATTAATACTCACTACTATAAAAAAACACTTTTTACACCATCTTTTTACACCAGTTTAAAAGTAACCAGTGTAAAAAGTGTGAATGGTGGCATTTTTGTAAATAAAATGATTAGATATGACAGTTTCTACACCGGTTCTGTGTAAAACCGGTGTAAAAAGTATTTTCTACACCGGTTTCACATACAACCGGTGTAGAAAGTAAATAAAATTTTATTTTTTAAAAAAAGTTTAGTTTCTGGACCTGGTGGAACTCACCCGGTGTAAAAAGTGCCTTCAATTTTTTTATAAAATAAATAAAAAAATTTCTACACCAGGTGGAGTTTATCTGATGTAGAAATTAACTAAATTTTTTTAAAATAAATAAATAAAAAATTACTTTTTTTACACCAAGTGAGTGTACCCGGTGTAGAAAGTGTCTGAAACTTTTTTAAAAATTTAGTTTCTACACCTCTTTGAGCTTACTAAAGTGTCTGAAATTTTTTTATAACGTAAATAAAAGAAATTAAAATTTTTTACTACATCATGTAGAGATTATATGATGTAAAAAGTATTTGAATTTTTTTTCCCAAACAATTAATTTTTATAGTCTTAGTTTTTCAAAAAAAAAACATATTTCAATTTAAAACAAATTTGCCGGCCCTTCCTCTTCCTCAACGCAGCTCTCCTCGTCCTTCAGCACAGCTCTGCTCGTCTCTCACAGCTCTCCCTTTTTCGCCCCACTGCGTGCATAACCCCACAGCCCACAGCTCCCCCCACCTCACCCCACAACCCACACACCAACCCCACCTTCCTCATTCCCAACCCCACCTCAAAACCCTACCACCTCCTTTTTTCCTTTCCTAAAATCCCCCACAACCCACGCACCTTCCTCATTCTTTTTCTAAAATCACTTGACCCCACCCCACCCCCCACCCAATCGCCCAACCCCACACCCCCTTCCTCAACCCCACACCCCCCATTGTCCTACCTCAAGTCCCCAACCCCCAACTTAAAAAAAAAAAAATTCTAGCCCCCCAACTTTATTTATTTATTTATTTTTAAAAAATTAGATTTGTGCTTGGGTGTTGTCTTTGAAAGATTTTTGAGCGTGCCTTGCTACAGGTAAGCTTTCTAACCTTTTATTTTCATCTATTTTCTTCATTTATCTGTATTTAAATTATTTTTTGTTTGAAATGGCCACTGAAAATTTTAAGTTATACATAATTCTTGTACATTAGTTCATTAAAATTGTTGTTGCTGTCACCAGATCATTACTCCTTCCTCTAATGTTGTTTCCTTGCTTTTAGCTTGTAATAATCTCACCCTGAGTTAATATGGCTGGGTCTCTTTTTTATCCAAAAAAATTGTTGCTGCTATTAAAATCACTGCATTATATACTTTATGTGATTATTTGAGTAAAATAAAGTTTGGGAGGTTCAATTATTAGAGGAGACTTTGCCAAAATATTTTTAAAATTTTTATTTTGTATTTATTTGCCAAGTTTTCATTGTGAAAATATTGAATTGATAGAGTTATTTTATTATTGATATAATGTGAAAACTATTAGTGGGTGTTGTTCATTTTTAAAAATTATTTTTTTAATTGTACAAATATCATATCTTCAAAAGTTAATAACTAGTTCAAATTGTATAACCAGTTTTTTAATATAATTTTTGAAATATAAAATTTTCTTCATATATTTTGTTGCCAAGCTCAATAAAATTTTAAGTTAAATTAGATAGATTGATAGTGATAGATAGATAAATGATTTGTATTTGGGCATATAAACCTTTAAATTAACCCAAGTAGATTTTCCAAGGTCTAAAATGGGGGGCTTAATGTTGCATTTTTTAGCAGGCTGAGCTATTAGCCAATGATTCTAAAAAAAATTTGTGTGTCTAAATAGCTCATTCTAATCGAAAGTTTAACATGGACCTACTTTTTTATTGGTACGTTTAACCCTCCCAAATGTAAATAGATTTATTAAGATAATATTTTCATTGAGAGGTTAAAAAAAATTAATGTGTTCATTTGTGTGTGTGTGTGTGAAATAATGTCATCATAAATTGTGTTCATGTCTTGTTGATGTGCCTTTTCACGTTGAGGGGAGATTCCCTAAATTGGAAGACGAGTGAAAATTTAGTGAATATGAATCTCTAGCAATAAGAGTGAAAATTTTTGTTATGTAAAAATGAAAGCTACCAAGAATACTTTTAAAGGTCTTTATTTTTAATGCAATATGCTATGTTCAACACTATTCTGATCAAACTGAAAAAAATTAGTGAATTGGCCATATATTAAACCGATTTATTTGATTGAACAAATAGAGAAATAAAAAGAATAAGACAAGAGATTGCATAATTGGTAAAATAAACTTCGGATAAGACTAAGTGAGGGCAACCAAGAATGCTACTTGGCACCACATGTTGACTCGTAAGAAATAGTTTTAAGTTGTTGATTTATAAGCTTTTCTTGTTGTTGGATAATCAATTCATTTTATATTTTATGGGGATCATTGGCGATTGATCATTCTTTGTCCGAAGTTGAATCATATTTGGTTTTTGTGCTCTACCCATAACAAGCCATGAAAGGAGATAAAGAAAACAATGAACACGTAAGTTACTTTTTTTTTTTTGTAATTTTTAAGTTACTATCAAACCATATGAGATAATAACTCCTTGCATATTTTTTTTAACTAGGGCGATGATGACTTATCAAACCATGAAAGAAAAAAAGAAACCATTTCAATTGAAGGAACTTACATGGATAATGCCTAAGGTAGTTTTGATTTGTCAAGTTAAACGAGGCTATTATCATATATAAGACTAATTATATGTTCTTCCATATAAAGTTGAAGGCAACCCAAGCTCAATGCTGAATGCCGTTACTACGTGATGTCACACTTGGTCAATATCATCACTCTTAGGACTATTGAGTTTTCTGAAGAGGTATTCATGTTTTTACCCATTATTTTTCATATATACTTACATGCAACCAATTATGATTTTTTGATTTTGAATACAGATGTTTGACAACACCGATCCTTTATCATTCAATAAAATAAAGGAGATTTGTACTCGTTGGGCAGAAGGATTTTTAAAACTCACAAACTTGTGAGTTCAAGTGTTATCATGTTTTAGATTCAATTAATGGTTTGTTTGATATGGAACAATTTATAATTTAATTGTTATTGGTTTGTTTGAAATGGCTTTTACATACATAAATATTGTAGGGGATTAAATTATAAATATATGATGTTTTGTTGTAGTTGTTAACTATCTGGTCCTGGTGATTTTCATGTTTATAGGGAGGTTGGGAAAGAAAATGAATGGAATATTTAAAAAAAAGTAATACTTTCTACACCGGTTGTTGCAATAAACGATGTAGAAAGTGTTATTTTCTACACCGGTTTTTCGTGTAACTGGTGTAGAAAGTTCTATTTCTACACCAGTTATTGGTGTAACCGATGTAAAAAATTCTCATCACAGCTTTTTTTTTTGTTCTCATCTTTTAAATGCCTTTCTACAACGGTGATTTAACCGGTGTAAAAATAAATTTTTTACACTGGTTATTGAACCGGTGTAGAAAGTTAAGACGGTGTAAAAAGTTCTCCTCACAGTTTTTTTTTTGTTCTCATCTTTTAAATGCCTTTCTACAACGGTGATTTAACCGGTGTAGAAAGTTAAGACATTCTACACCTTCTCATTCTACACTGGTTGTGGAACTGATGTAAAAAGTCTTTTTTAATCGTTGTAAAATGCTTTTTTTTGTAGTAGTGACTGTTTTATTAATTTCATGAGGATTTACCTTTCCAACTCCACACTCTTTTCTTTGGAATCTCTCATTAGTTTTTTTCTTATTTTTATTTTGGTAATCACAATCCCATGAATTTTCCTTTTCATTATATACATAGAGATATGAGAGATATTGAACTAACATATCATGGATTGTCTATGTCTTTGTAACTTTATCTCAACTTAACATTTTCGTTACCTTCTTTTTTCCCCACACCAACACTTTTTTAATATATATACCATCAGGACTTCTATTTTTTCAGTTGCGCATTTGGAATAAAGTTAATTTTTGGGAGGATATAAGAAAAAGAATTGTTAAACAAATACGTGTGACTAATTAATTATTACTGCAGCTGTTAATTAATTGAGACTAAACGAAACAATTTGAAGTTTACTAGTTATCACTTTGTCGTTCCACTAAATATGTATGATCTTGAAAAATTCCTTTCATCTTAATTGAATATTTGAATTTTCAATGCCTATTTTAGTTGTCAAGGGAGGGTTTATATACATTCCAAAAGCCAACAACCAAAATTAAAAAATACAAGTGCATATTTAAACATATAATTTCTTGAGCTGATTCAGTTCTTTTGGTCTAATAGCCACTAATTGCCATCACTGCACAAACCAGACATTGTTGTGATATAATGTTGTTTGGAATGGTAGTGCATACCAAAAGACAATAAATTTGCAACTTTATTAGGATCCCAACGCGTTGTAATCTTTTCTCCTTTTATTTGCAACTTTAAAAGCAATATTTTGATTCATCACAATAAATTTTGGTTGTTTATTGGTGATCATGCTCATTGTACGATTTACTCCACTTATACCTTTGTTGTTCCCCTTATTTTTTATTTGATTCAAAGCTATCTGTCACTTTTGTGCAATTAATTAACTCCATTAGTCATTGCAGTTCTAAGTTGACTTCAAAATTGTAAATTGAGAAATAAGTTTTTCAACAATGACAATAAATTTGATGTGTCTTTTTTATCTCACATTGCAGGAGATACTCCCCAAGAGATGGGTAACCTTAAAAGTTTGACAATTTTATTTTTAGACCTCAATAAGTTTTCTGGCCAAATACTGTTAACAATTTTCAATTTATCTGAGTTGCGAAAGATTGATTTAAGTTGGAATAATTTCTCGATCAAGAAAATTCATCTACCTTGATTACCTTTAATTTATTTTTATATAATTTTTCTAGAATGCAATTAGCAAGGGCATTTGTAAAAAAAAAAGAAGCACCCATAATGCTATTGGTTTTTCTCAAAGTATTATATATTTTGGACAAACAGTACTAACAAATAGAGAATATCTTATAATTTAATTCAGATGAGGGAATAAGTATGATATTTATTAATTACGATATACATGAAGATTATATTCTTATGGAATTATATATAAGTCTCATGGAGTAAAGTTATTTACAAATAAGTCCCATAAAATTCAAAAATGACAATTAAGTCCTTAAAACTTGAGTGTAATTTAAAATTGAGATAAAAATATAATAATACCCCTATTAAACATATATACATTATATCAGTCAAATAATTTACAACTACTTTATTAATAATTTATAATTATAACTTTAACTTTTCATAACTGTAACTTCACATCTAATAATATATGAAGTTATAGTTGTAAAAAGTAGAAGTTATAGTTATAAAATTATGATAAAATAGCTATAAAAAATTAATATTAAACTTTATTAATAACATATAATTGTTTAACTATTAGATATGTGAAGTTAAAATTATAAAAAAGTTAAAATTATAGTTGTAAATTGCTATTAAAATATTTATAAATTAATTATTTGATTGATGTAATATAAGTTTAATAGATGTATTATTGTCATTGCAATTTAATTTTAAATTATACTTAAGTCTCAAAATACTTGGCTATAGTTTCTGAATTTTGTGAGATTTAATGATAAATAAGTCTGCTCTATAGAACCTACATGTAATTTTTTCTATTTTTATTGTACATTGTATTTCATATATGCAGATATGTGCGAGAAAAGCAAAGCAAGAGGTCCTGTGTTAAGTTGCCATGTTGTAAATGCCAATGTCTTACAACGTTATCGTCGAAATCCTCCACAAGAGTCTCTTCAAGTGCATGCCAACAACCAATCGTCTCCAGACTAACCATTATGGGTAGGAACATACATATATGATGAATATGGAAGATCTACAATAACAGAAAATAACACACCATATGGTAATGTAATCATAAGTTCAATAAATAATAATAATAATTAAAAATTATGTTGTACGTGTCCCCTATTAATTAGTATATGGTTGTGTCTCTATTCTCTCCCGATTACCATTATGTTATTTTCTCACCTTGAATTTCCATGGTTCCCAAAAAAAAAAAAAAACCAATGATGAAATTTGTCCAACACATAAATGAAATAAGCATTCCAATTCCAAGCATAACCTAACATGCTTAAATACCTTAAACAAATGATCATTTCATCTTATAGTATGTTTTTTAGGAGTGATTTAATGTTTCATAATATAAGATAAAGTTTAGAGAAAAATAATGATTCATTAACGAAGCTTATATCAAAATCACCCCTATTATTTTATTTTCACTCTCCCTTATTAAATGAAGGATGTTTATGAAAATTTATATTCCTTTTTTGAAGAAATTAAAATTTAAAACTATATAATTAGATAGTGGTGGACCAACATTCGACTGAGAGTGGATAGATGCCCCCCTTCTCTTCAATTTTTAAAATTACTAAGTTGATGAGTGATAGATCTATATGATGCCCCAACTCCTTTGTAAATTTGAACCCATGGTGAGTGAGGTTGAAGAAAAAGAGGGGGATTCGAGAGTGGGAGATGATAAATGAAATATCATTCGATACTCTTTCAAAGGAGGATTTATATTCCAATAGTAAGGTTCCAAATTAAATTTCTATAATGGAAGTGAGAAACAGTTGGTTCCTTTTCTTTTTTGGGCCAGAAGAAGAACAATGTGGGAGGAACTGTTGGTTTCAGACTATAATGTTTGAAGGAGGAGAAGAACAATGTGGAAGGGATGATTGTGAGAGAGAGAGAGAGAGGGAGGGAGGGAGGGAGAGAAGCAAAAATAAAGAGTGGATTTTTGTAAATGAAAAAACAATGTGGAAGGATAGTGTAATAATAAGTGAGTGGATTTTTAATATGGAGCATTTTCTAAAAGTCATGCTTTGATCTAAAATATAAGGTATTGGGCAATTCTTATATTTTGTTCAACTATATCCTTACTTTAATTATTATTTCTTTTAAAAAATGCTAACATATGTCTTCATATGTTATCTCTTCATATAAATCTATTACTCACCTTCTCTATATTTTATATTCAACCTTCTCTTTATCTCTTCATATGCTATCCCTCTTCCAAGTCTTGTGATTTTCTCTCTCCTTCAAAATTAAATTCTCCACTTCTATGTCTTTTTATAGGGATGATAGCTTAGATTAAAAGAAATAGAAATAAAAAAATTAGTATAGAGATACTGTGGAAATGAAATTAAACATTTTAAATGCTCCTACGAGATTTGAAAAAGATATTCTCATATAAAAATAGATTTTTAAGATATTCAAAGTGCCACCTTATTAAAACTTTACTCCCTTATTTCTTTATTTTTTTATTTAAAAATAAAATATATTTGGTTTTATGTTTTGTTTTCATTTTAAAAATGTTGATTTGAAATTGAATTATAAGATATTAGAAAGACTTTAAACAAAATTAATTATTAACGTACTATCTGAATTTTAAATTCTCTTTTACTGTATAGATATTGCGAATCATATTTTCATTATCAACAAAATCCTACTGGTCAACTTATTTGTAATTGCAAATGAACATTTATAAAATGCCTGTGAATCAACCATGAAATTAGAATTAAAAAATATAATTAAATTATAATTTATTATATTGATAAAAAATAGCGATTGTATTAACAATAAGTGCAAAAGTTAAAAAAAAAAATTAATAACAATGCGTGTATACATATTTAAATAATTGTAATGTGATTTCCACCGCAGAGTTCAATTTTACTTTACTTTTTTATATAATGCTACATTCTTTCAATTTTACTTAAGTATTAAAAACATTAATTAATAACAATGCGTGTATACATATTTAAAAATACTATATTTTTTTTTCTAAAATTTACATTTTTATGATGTGTAAGGTGATATGTTTAATAGGTAAGATGATATGTGTCAAGTGATTTGACTTTAAAACAGATATCATGGGATGTGACTAGCATTGGGGTCAAATCCCATTAAAGAAGTGAACACGGCTTCAAGTAATGCTAGAACCACCCAAGTGTTTTTAATTCCACACTAAACTCAAAATGGCTTGGTTCATTTCAGGCTATTTCAAGCATATAGATTATTTAGAACAAGTGGGTATCAAGAATAAGATATACCTAGTTTCTATTATAAACTCAAACATGTGTGGGTACTCTTTGATTCAAGCATGCATTAGGTTTGAACTCTCTGTAAGGTGAAACAAGCATGACTACTGTGGCAAGCTTAAATTGGCTCGCTCAATTTTAAGATTCTTTAAGTTAAGCTTGATAGTTCTAAGATATGAAACCCATTCAAGTATGAATCACCAAGATGACATGCATGGATTAGATTATGACATAACTCAAGCTGACACATTGGGACTAATTTAAGCCTATATGACATCTTACTCAAGCGTGAATTATATCACATATGCAAATCCTTAAATAAGAGCTAGTTCAAGCGTGTGCTTTGCTTAAAATGAGGGAGTTTTACTCAAATTCAGAACACTTACTTTCACTGGAGATTCAAACACCAATAAGTCCAATTCAGGATAAGTTTGAATTGGCTATCAATGTCCAGCAAGGCTTCTAGATGCTAATTCAAGCAAGTATCGATTTTAACTTAAGCTTGGAGTAGATCTACCAAGTCTTATGATACATTACAAGGGTTGATTCACGCAAGTGTCTTACCTAAGATAGACATGAATTAGACTCTAAAGACCAAATGCATTATAAATGTTTGACAGTGAAGTGTAAGGACTTACACTATTAGAAAAATACAAATTAGTGAGAGATTGTTTATTCCTCTCTAAAATGAATCAATGAGAAATATTGATTTCGTAGCTTGATTAAAAATTAGCGAGAAACTGTCAATTTCTTTATAAAATAAGATAATTAGTAAGAAAATTAGCGAGGCATTTTTATACCTCTCTAAAATGAGAGATTAACAAGGAATTTTGTATTCTTCTTTGAAATAAGATAATTAGTTAAGAACTTAGTTAGGCATTTTTATACCTCTCTAAAATGAGAGATTAGCGAGAGATTTAGCAAGAAATTTTATATTCCTATCTAAAATAAGATAATTAGTAAGGAAATTAGTGAGTCATTTTATACCTCTTTAAAATGAGAGATTAGTGAGATATTTTGTATTTTTTTCTAAAATAAGATAATTAGTGCAAGATTTAATTAGGAATTTTGTATTCCTTTCTAAAATAAAATAATTAGCAAAGTATTTTTATATCTCTATAAATATATAATTAGCCAAGAAATTAGCAAGAAATATTTAGGAAAAATAACAACAAAATTTCTTTAAAATATATAAATGATAATTTGATCTTTAGAAATGTTATAATTCCATCAAAGTTTTTAGGAACTTTTTTATCATTAATAAAGTTATATAAATTATCAAATTATTTTTATTGAAAATAAATGATTTATAAATTTTGTTTAAATATTTACAACTACCTTTCTTATATTCACGACAATGTAACATTAAATCACAACTTCACATGTTACATTTTTTATTTATTGTTGCATTGTTGGAATATAAGAAGAAAAGTTGTGAAAATTTAAACAAAACTTGTGACTTATTTATTTTCAACAAGGACAATTTGATAATTTATATAAATTTATTAATAACAGAAAAGTTTTGAGAGACTTTAGAAAAATTATAACATTTTGAGGGATCAAATTATCATTTATATATTTTAAAAAGATTTTATTATCATTTGTCCAAATATTTACACCTTTCTAAAAACATAATTAGCTAGAAAAATATTGGAAGATATTTTTTTATAGTTCTCTAAAAAATAATTATATTAGTTAGAAAATTAGCAAAATGATTTTATGTTTATCTAAATTAAGACAATTAGTAAGACATTTTTATGATTTTTTACTCTTCCATATAAAAGATTATATTTTCTTAATACTTCCACAATTTTTTTAATAAAAAATTTTATTTTTCTCTTAATATTTTGGGAGTAAAATTCGAGTTAAGCGCCAATACTGATACGTTCCCTCTCTTTTTTTCGGTTCTTTGAATATTGATTCATCAGGAAAAGCTTTCACCGGTCAGTACTAGGGCTGCACAAAGGACTGGACGGGACTGGACTTCAGCCTAACCCGAAGTCTGGTCCTTTTCATGAAAAGGACTAGGTTAGGCAACCCGTAGTCCAGTCTGGTCCTGTGAAAACCCGGAGATTAACAGGACCGGACTTAGTCCATAGGACTGGGAGACTGGTCCTGTTAGTCCAATACTCACTTGACTTTTTTTTCTTTTTTTTTCTCTATGATAAGCAATAATCCATTTCAACCTAATAAATTCAATTAAGATAATAAAAACACTTATAATCATAATAAATTCATAATTCATAATGATTTCTAACATCAAGAAAATAATATTTCAGTTACAGTCCAAACTCCAAATGATTTAGATATATAACTTCAACAAAAACACTCAATAAAGTTTAACACTACATTACATTTGTCATGTAATTATCTCCTTAGCTTCAACAGAAACAAACTTAACAAATCTTCAAATAATTATCTCCTTAGTGTCAATAACACTTGAAGCATTTGTAAAAAAAAATCATATACACATATATAAAGTGATTAGTAAGTGTAAAAATGCAATATATACATTAAATTAAGAGATATAAAATTGAATATATTACCTGCAACATTAACCACATCGTCAGTCTCTTGAAAATTATCAACCTCATGAAACATAGAGACAAACTCTGAGAGAGATTGCCCTGCAACTAGCCAATTCTGGGCACAAATGAGTGCTTCAGTCATCTTAGGAGATAAAGAACTCCTATAACCATCAACAACACGTCCTCCAGTGCTAAAAGCTGATTCAGAAGCAACTGTAGATACTGGTATAGCCAATACATCTTATGCTATCAAGGAAAGCACTCTATACTTGGTAGAATTAACCTTCCACCATGTCAAGATATCAAAATCATCATCATCATCATCAATAGGGGTGTCCTCAGATGTACTAGCAGAAAGGTATCTATCCAACTCTGATTGGGTATCAACTGATGAGCTTTTTTGCTTCAGGGATGCTAACCATCTACGACCAGGGTCTTTTTTACCTTTACTTGCATTTGAAGTGTTGGTGTCAAGAGCACTTGGAGAGTTGATACTACCAGAACTGCTTGTATCAGGACCAATTGTTGCAGAGTATTCCTCAAATAGGCGATACAAAGTGTCTCTTGCCTTGTTCTTCATGGACATACAAAGGTCAGGGGCAGCAAAAAGCTGATCACATACATGATTGATATAGGCAAGCTTGTATCGAGGATCGAGAATCACAGCAATAATCAACAAAGGGTTCAAATTATCTGTTGCCCCCCAATACTTATCATATTTTCTCTTCATGCTCAAAGACATTTCCCTAAGAAGAGGGTCATCACTTTCAACATTCTCATCTAATAACTCTTGAATTAAAGCAATTTGATGGAAGCATGTATGTGCAGTAACTTTCAGTGTGCTAGAAAATTATAAAGTGACATCATAAAACACCTTCAAGAACTTAAGAAAGAACCGTGCTTTATTCCAAGCTTGTTTGTTTGGAGGGCCATTACGCTTAGGAGGAGCTTGCCTAGAGTAAGCAAAAGCATCTATGTTGTCATCGGGTCTAGCATCTTGCCTATAAACATAGGCATCTATGCTACCCTCTAAACAAGAAAAGTCACTTTGAGCATGACGCTTTGAACCTTTGTTGAAGTAACTAACAAAATCTTCATCTTCATCCTCTAATCTTTCAAATGCCTTTTGAAACTTCAAAGCCACATCCAACATTAAATATGTAGAATTCCATCTAGTACTGACATCAAGGCAAATAATACTTTTTGTGTCCAACATTTCCAATTCACAAACATCTTTAAATCTTTGCAAGCGAGCAGGAGAGGAACGAACATATCTAATAGCATTTCGAATGGACTCAAAAGTATCTTTCAACTCCTTCAACCCGTCATTAACAACTAGATTAAGAATATGTGCAGAACACCGTAGTTGAAGATAATCACCACCACAAACAAGACCCCTCTAATTCTTTAAACGCCTTTTTAAGTAAGACAAGGCTGTGTCATTGGAAGTTGCATTATCCATAGTTATGGTGAACACATTTTGTATGCCCCAATCTGATAAGCACCTTTCAATTGTCTTGCCTATCGTATCACCTTTGTGATTCTCAACCATGCAAAAACTAAGAATCCTCTTATGCAAGTTCCAATCATTATCAATGAAATGGGCTGTCAAACATAAGTAATTGAAGTTTTGAACTGATGTCCAACAATCTGTAGTGAGGCAAAGACGATTAGTACACTTCTTTAACAAATTTTTCAAGATTCTAATTTCACCAAGATACAATTGCCAGGCATCTCTAGCCACTGTTGTTCTTGAAGGGATTTGAAATCGTGGTTCTAACTCCTTCACAAACTTTTTAAAGCCTTCCTTCTCAACAAGCCTAAATGGCATCTCATCACATATAATGAACTCAACTAGAGCCCTGCGACATCGTTTCTGATTGAACATATGAGGTACTAAGCTTCCCTCTTGCCCACTTGGTGTCACATAATTCAACATCGATTGCTTCGTCATTTGTGTAGCTTTATGTGGATTCTTGGAACACTTTGGTACATGCCTCTTCAAGGATGTTAAACCATGCTTGCCTGGGTCACAAGCATAATCTAAATTACAGTACTTGCATGCAGCTCTAACTTCTCCATTTGTCTCTTCCAATGGTAACTTAGTAAAGTGTTCCCACACTTTTGACACCTTTCTTGTAGAATTTTTTCTCTTTCTACTACCTTCTGTAGCTTCACTTTCAGTTACAGTTGTAAGAGGAGGAGGACATTCCATAGTAGTTGGGGGTTGAGGTGGAGGAGTAGGTGTCAAAGATGGTTCAGAAGGAGTTGAACTCACATTTTCACCAGTGAAAGGAGACGATTAAGGTTGGTCAATACTAGATGTTTGCTCAATATCCATTACTTCACAATGATAAAATATAATTGATAAGTTATAACAGCAAAATGGTAAAAAGGAAGCAAAATAGACAAGTTATAATAACACAAAATCATGGCAGGGAACACAAAAGCCAGAAAATGAGAGCACATAATTGATAAGGTGATTACTAATAAAAATCATCCCACAGGAATGTCCTTCTAATAGAGCAACACAGACATGGGGAAAAAACTTTAAACAACTTCTAAGGCAAGTCAATCCAAACCTATGTAACAAATTTTAATCCATATTAAACAACTTCTAAGGCAAGTCAATCCAAATTTTAATCCATATTAAACACATAAATGAATTTGATAAGCACGTTGCAAAGGCACAACAAGACTGTCTAAAAATGATAATAATTGATTTTTATTTCTAGGTAACTGAGCATAAACATCACTAATACAAATAAGAAGTATCTCAGTGCCTATCCAAACTGCAGTAAATATTCAAGTTATAAATATGAAGAAATTTCTAATACATTCGAATAGCCTGCCTTGGATTTCAATTATACTCATTATACAAGGCTTAGTAGTTATTAGTTGATTTCTATCAAATACAATGATTTTAAACCAAAAAAAAACAAAATACATGCTTCCCGCTACTCCACGCATGCTTGCTACCCATGCCCATGCTATTTCTCAGCAAAATTAAGCACCATAGAGCTCAGTTAAAACAACTTTCTCCCGAAAGTATCAGATTGGATAACGAAACAGAGAGAAATATAAGGGAGGTACAGCAATATATCAGTGGCGCAATGATCCAGTGTATATAAGGGAAGTATCAGATTGAAAGTATGTAAGGGAAGTTCAGAAATATACCAGTGGCGCAATGATCCGCTCACGGTAACCTCTTCGCTTGTCGTCTGGGAATTGGCGGAAAACTTAGCAGAGCAGTTGAAGCTGAAGCAGGTAAGTACGATTTAATTTGAGGGAAAGAAATTTGTGCCTTTGAATTAGAGGTTAGGGGTAATGGAGAGCAGGGGTAGGGCGGTGGTGTGGCGTGCTCAACGGTGAATCAGATGCGAGAGGCGATGCCGATAATAGACGGACCGACGTGATTGAAGCAGAGCAGCGGTGGGTAGGATTGCAGGAGAATGGCTCGAGCGAGAATGAAGAGGGAAGAGCAATGAATCAGAGATTAAGGCTCGAGCGAGAATGAAGAGGGAAGAGCAAGGGCTGCCGATGTGATTGACGGTGGTCGGAGGTGGCGTACCGGAGGAGGCAGGGGCTAGGGTTCGGCGCATTGGAGAGTAGAGAAACTGAGAATGAGTTTTGTGGTCGAGACCCAAGTAGCTGCGCGTACTGAAGCCTGAAGTAATTAATAATTTATAAATTATTTTTAATTATATTAAAATAATTATATAGGACCAGACCGGACCACTTAGTCCAGATGCTTGGTCTCTAGTCTGGTCTTACCCGAAAAATAAGTCCTGTTTTTTTGGTCTTTTTAGACCTACAGGACTAACATTTTATAGGACTGGATTGGACCGAATTTTTACGGGTCGGACCGGGTTGGACCAGACTACAAGACTTTTGCACAGTCCTAGTCAGTACTCCAAGTCTCCAAGCCCTCGACATTTTCTCGCTGGCTATCTATTCTTTTATATCTTTGTGGTCTCTTCTGTTAGGCTGCTCCTTGGCAAGATTCCTCTTGCGGCGACACTGTGCTCCTCGGTTCCTCCTCCTGCGACGACGTTCTCAACACAAAACCCCAGATCGGTATGCTTTCTTGTAACCCCTCTCTCGCTTTCCCTCCTCCGTTTCCCATCTCTGTCATCAAAACCTAGTCATAGTTTCCTCTGATTTTTCCCTCTTATCATGTTCCTTCCCCTCTTTTCTCCTTTGGTTTCCCTTTATGATTGAGTAATTTATCTGTGAAGAGATAGACTTGGACAGAGTGGAATGCTTTGTGGCTGTTCTGTCTCTGGTTTTGATTTTGCCTGCCGATAATTGATTTTTCCTACCATTAGTCGAACTGGGAACCTCTCAGCATTTGAACCAGACCTCTCAGATGAATTAACGCGTGTGTGAAAGTTTGAGAAGCATAGTCGTGTTATTTTTTGAGTAGTGGAATCTCAAGGGATGTGTGAATGCAGTAATTCCATTAGAAATTTTCATTTTTGATTTTCAATAATGCCGTGGGTGAGGTGAATGCAGCAATTTATCTATTCTTTTTATCTGGAATTGTTTTTTTTTTGAAATTATATGATTTATTAGATTATTTGAAAGCTCTATAATTAATTATATTTTGAACCCTCTATGATGTAGGTGATTTTGAATCGAATTATAATTATCGAGGCATTTGGGGTTGAGCTAAAGGAGGTAAGCTCAATGACACATGATTCCATCTTCTCTTTAAGTAAGTTGGGGTCAATTTTTACATGTTTTATTCTCTCGTGATACACAGATTTTTTTTTCTTTTGGCAATTCAATCTTCAGATATTAATTAGCAAGTTTGGAATGATTAATATCATCCTCCAGATTTATGGGGAGATCATTAATAGAGTTGTTATCGTAATTACTGATTTTTGGAATTTGTATTTGATTCATTCCTCTTGTGTGTGTTTCATTCAGTATCAATAGAGATTGACCTTTTGTCAGTAAGCACCACATAAAACCTCCATTGACCACATTTTTAAGAGCTGTAACTTAGCTGCTGTAGTTTGGAAGAAAATATTGCTGCTTGATATGTGTACTGAGTTCTATGGCAAAAGTATTGATGCTTGGTTAACAAATATCATGAATAGTCCCCGCATTGATACTTCTTGGAAAATTTGTGTGTGCATTTTGTGCTGGAAATTATGGGAAGCTGATGTAATTTCCTTCCTGCTTGCCCGTACAGTTTCCTGATCATTTGTATTTTTTTTTTGAGTTAATGAATTCCCCTTTTACTAAAAAAAAAAAACTTGCTTCAAAGCTTAACTCATCTTTAGATTTAAAAACTGCAATAATAAAATTTTTAAAAACACAAAATAATAAAACTTTTCCTAGCTATTGAGAATGAAAGTTACAAGAATATCTTGCCCAACCCATGAATATGATTCCCGCCGAGTAGCAGCCCAGAAAATTGCAAATGCCAAATAGACTAACATCACTACGAGTGAAAAAAACAGAAACCTCCTCAACCTTAGGGATACAAAAGCCATGGCCATGGATGCTTGGTCTTCAGGTGGGTCCTCTTCAAATGCATTTGTTGACTTGGTAAGCTCTTGGAAGCATGGTTGACCAACTTAAATTGGCGTTGGGAAAATTGGTGTATGTGTGATCAATTTTGATCGAGAGGAAACCAGTTTAACAACAGTGATCATGTTTGTATCCTGGAAGTGGTTTAAATTCTGATTTTGTTTGTCTCACTTAATTTATATATTTATGCTTACGTGCATAATTTTTTGACCAACCTTAAAGTAAGTGGATTTTAAATTTTAAAATAAGTTAAAAGAATGAATAACAAATTTTAGTGAGATAAGGATGAGTGATGCCTAAGCAACACGGAGGAACGTTAAGAGAAATATGCATAACTTTATTTGTCTTGTATAATTTAAAATATTTTAAAAGGATCTAGGCTTTTTGAAAATTCAAATGCATGGTATAATATGTATTTTAGAGAAATAGAGTTGGAAAGAGTAATATTCAGACTTCATAATATAGGAGTTATATTCAGACTTCATAATATTCAGACTAATAAGACATCACAACTAATAATTTCTATAGTCACTTGCCCTGTATCTCCATAAATTCAGAGCAGTCACAACAGCAAAAAGCCCCTCATCCTCATCATCTTCTACTTTTACAACAGTGCCCACTGTGGTCTGTCCCAAGATTAAGTCTACAAAGCCACTCAAATCCCATTGGCCCCTGCTGGTCCCCCCTTCCGCCACTGCATTGATGTACAAGGTGCTTGGTATGCAAGGTGCCAGATAGGCTTGGTGTAGGTGATATAGGCTTGGAGTATATTCCCCCTCAAAACAATTTTCATAGGGATTTTTTGACAATTTTTCCTTCTTTTTTTGTATTTAATTTGAGATTTTCAGGGCAAAAAGAGTCTTCTGGTCCCACACCTTGACTCTTGCGGTTTCTCTCTGTGTGCGTGCTCCCTGGACCCCATCTTGCTGTTTGTCGTCCTACTGCTGCCTTGCCTTCAGGCCTTCTCCTTTCAAGTGAGCTCCTTTCTGTTGTCCGTTACCCTTTCCTCTGCTGGAGATTGTGCTTGTTATACACAAATGGGCATGCACTACAGGTGCCTTTCAGGAGCTGAACCAAACACAAGCTGACAGTCTCAAACCCCATCCTTGGACTTTTGCCAGCCCCTTTGTTCATTTGTTATTGTTGTTTCCTTCCCTCCCATGTGGTAAATCATGCTACCACAATTTTTTATGTTCCCCACTTTTTTGTTTCTTTGATGAAAGATGTTTCCCTGTTAAATCTCATTCTTGAACCTTTTTTTTTTTGAGATCTTTTGTGCGTGATTGAACATGTTCAATTTGAGGGAAATTCATGTAGAAACCACCAGGGGTCCAAAACCATCATTTTTCTTCTTCCCGTTGCATGCATGGCATCAGCATCACACGCAGAGCAACATTCTTCCTCCTTATGGCCTCTTCTTCTGGAGTGGGTGGCTTCTCAGTTCTTGGCATGTTATGTTGGCATCACTTCCTTTGAATCTTTGATCCAAGCTGCTTGCTGCTTCAAAGTAAGCAAGCTCCGTGCTCCCTATTGCCATCTCTCTTCTTCAATCATAATCGTGAAGCTTCTTTGGTTGTTGTTGATGTGACCTTGAACTAAACCTCTCACTATCACATTCTAGTTGTTGTAATTTGAACCTAATGTTGTTTGTTCCCCCTTCACTTTGTGACATTCTTATTTCTGGTCAGAGCGACAAATTTGTCATAAGCGTCATTTTTTTTCAAGATCTTAATTTTATAGAATATAACTTCCCTAAATTTTTCATATTTTTAGAGTATAACAATGACCAGAAGACCTAGAAGGCATAGCCAACGTTTGAAAGCTCAACCTTTGACATTCTCCCGGTTTGCTCGTTCAGTAGCCCGATTGGCCTCTACTTCCAAAACTGATAAAAAATCTGGTCCAAGCTTCACAGGTAATCCCTGTCTCTACAGTAATGTACATTTCATAGTCAGTTGACGTTGACAGTTGCATAATTGCATCCCAGTGTCTAAGCCTCTAACTTACTGCCCAGGCAATAGGTTTGCTAAGCACACTTTGGAAGAGAAGACAGAGCAATCTGAGTCATCCAGTGAAGAGTTTGAAGTAATTGTTCATAGATGATTTATTGTATTCAAGATGTTTAAATTAAAATCAGAGAATAACTAGCAAATTATTAAAGTATGGTTTCTATCCTTGAAGGATGTTGTCCAAGCAGATTTTTCCTTCTTTGATCCCAAACCTGGTGACTTTCATGGGGTAAAGAACTTGCTTCAAACTTACCTGGATGATAAACAATGGGATTTGAGTGGCTTTGTAGACTTAATCTTGGGACAGGCCACAGTGGGCACTGTTGTAAAAGTGGAAGATGATGAGGATGAGGGGCTTTTTGCTGTTGTGACTGCTCTGAATTTATGGAGATACAGGGTAAGTGACTATAGAAATTATTAATCGTGATGTCTTGTTACCACATATCTTTTGGTTGGCTTCAAATGTTATGTAAAATCATATTTACTTCATAGCACATGTGATCTAGATCCTTACCAAATTTACCAGTTTGGTGATTTGTTAAAAGTATGAAAAGGAAAGCTGCCTAGATCAAAATACTAATGGCATGTTTCTTATTTAAGATAGGACATATCATGTGTTTGCATGCGTATGTCTCTATTTAGAAAATTAATCCTTAACATTATTTATTTGAGGTAGAATACAACAGTAGGTCTTTATATTTTGATTGCATTTTTTTCAGTTCTTATAGTTTTATTTCATTGTTTTCAATCCTTTTAGTTTGATCCGCTTGCAACATTAGCCTTTACAGTTTTAAAAATGCATAGAAGGACCATGACTTGACATTGACAAAGTTAATCTTGTTGATGTGTACTTAACTCTCTTAATCCCTTTGCTCATATGGAAATAAATTGACCATATCTAATTAAAAATAAAAAGCAAGGGGGAATTTTTTTTTTTAATATTTGGTTTAAACAGAATGTGGGAGACAAAGGTGAATACGGTTAGATTAGAGAATGCCTTTGTTTAGAAGTTCTAATCATTAAAAGGCAAAAGGGATAACAAAGTTAAGTATATGTCAGAGAAATTAACTTCGTGCCAGATTATGGTCCTAATGTGTAGAGCTGAGAATAAGGGCTAGCCTGATGAATTGCCTATTTAAGCCTGTTTTTTAAGGATTTAGGCTTGAAAAAATGGCATTTTTTGGGGAAACTGGGTTTTGAAGCTTGGCCTTGATGGGCTATGAAAAAACGAGTTCTGGCTTGAGCAGCCCTTTCTATTTTACCTTTGAAAAATAAAATATTTTCAATTTTTAAATTGAATTTAAACTCTAAAATATATGTTGATACTTTAGAATTAGAATTTCTATGATTTATTTTTAATTTTTAACATTATAATTTGTATTTTTAAGAAGAATATGTAATATTATAATTGACAATTTTAATTTTAAAAATAAAAAAAATAAAAAGGGGCTGACGGGCCTAGCCCTGAGGCCTTTGAATAAGGGTTGGGCTTTCATAAATGATCAATTATGGGGTATTTGGGCTTATGGGCTTGAGCCCATACGGACTGAGCCCACCTGTTTGTTTCCCATTCAAAACTATAGGAACTAAAGTTGTGTATGAATTGAACTAAAAAGATTGGAAATAACAAAATAGAACTATAAGAGCTAAAAACAAAACACAATAATAGGGACCTGCTGCTGTATTTTAATTTTCCCCTTTATTTGAGGTGCAAACTGCAATTTTTTGATTTAGTAGATGACTCCAGTAATTCTTGATTCTGCGAACAACATGCCAATTTGATGTGTGACTGGCACAGTATTTCTGCACTTGCAGAAGCTTGACTAATTGCTTTTTCCAGGAGCAAAAATGTATTGTGGAGCTAAAGGATTTCCTGCTTAAAGAATGCAAAGAAGAAGGCACATTTGATCAATTGAAACTTATTTTGGGGGAACAAGCACATGATGTTGGTCTTCTGGTGTCCCAGCGTGTAGTGAATCTTCCTCTGCAGCTTTTGCCACATCTTTATGATGCCCTTTTTGATGAAGTGTCATGGGCGACTGAAGATGAGGTCAGATGTTGATAGTATTAGATGGGTGAGGGTGGTAGATATGATTCAACTTAATCATCAGAGGCTAACTTTGCCCAGGGAACTTATAATGTATTGTTTTGCATTTTTGTAGCCAACAGAGGAGCTTCGAAATTCCTTCAAGTTCACGCATTATATAATATATAGTAAAATTTACAAGGTACCCTTCTGTGGCGTCACCCTCCTATTCATTGTCTTCTCTTTTTGGTTACTCTAGAGTTTCTGGTTAAATTCATTTTCTTGTGGTTTGCTGTTATTTTTTATTGATTTTTCTCTTCTTGACTGAATGTGAAAACACAGCATAAGAATGCAGAGCAGAATAGAAAACTGAACAATGATGATGACGACGCAATAATATATGTAAAGCCCGAGGACGAACTTTTTCACAAGGTACTGAACTACCATTGCTTTTGTGGAACTTGTTGACCCGTTTTGTATTTCTTTCCCTTCCATTACTGACTGTTGGATGAGGGCCTATGGCGCCATTGGCCCATATCAAGATTAGACCTATTTTTCCTTATTTAAATAAGATCTGCTATCTGTTATTAATATCTATTTTTTATTTCTTGTCAGTATCTGATTTGATTTACCAAGATTATAGGAGAGATATTTGTGATTTGTGTAGATTCTCTTCCTCTGATTTCTTTTATATATGTCAATGCTTCTTATGAATAAAATTAGAGTGCTGTTCTACCCTAATTATAGCACTGACTACTTTCTAAAATTTATCACAGTTGAGCTCCTGGTTTTTCTGTTTTCCGTTGCGAACTTCCCAGCCTGAAACTCGTGAGGCAAGTATTACGATTCCTTATATACCATGCCATCATTGCAATATGTTTTGGTTCTCCATTTTCTGGATGCATGATAATATTAAGTACTGCCTCTGTTTATTGGAGAGAATGTACAGGAAAATATGGTGCGCTTCATGGAATATAATGCTCACATTCTTAACAGGAAGTTTTTTTCTCTCCCATCTTTTACGGGATACAGTTAAATGTCCGCCTAGTTTTATTTTGGGGGCGGGGTGCTGAGGGTCGGTGGGTATTCTTATGAAGTGATTGAACAGCCTATTTGAAAATTCTCTCTTTACTTTGTCTTTTCCCTCGTTGATGTAGAGATGAACATCCGAATCAGGTACAGTGCGAGGTTTTAAGCTTCACTCTCATCTTTCCCTCTACAATCTACATTCAAGGATTAGATAGGAATACCAAATTAACATGATCAAGATAGAGCGCAACGGAAATGACCAAGTCCAAGTTGTTGGAATCAATTTTGATACACTCAACGTTAAGAATTTTGAAATAATTAGAATTTCAGTTTTATTTTCTTGCTTAAACGCCCTATGATCATATATGGTCAGTAATTCTGAATTTGATATTCATGTTTTGCCTATTACAGCTAAAGACTTACAGGTCAATGGGATTAGTCATGGCCGTTGAAGTGGACAAAATTCCCACATTTCGGCAAGAATTACGTTCTCTAATAAGTGAACCCTGATGCGACGGATTTTGATCAATGCCGTCAAACTTCTGATTCATTCTGATCTGATCAAGGTGCCAAATTTTAATACATTTTTGGTCATGGGTGTTGAGGCGCTTTTAAGAACGTACTTTTCTACATTAGCCTGATGTATTTAAAATTTTGCTCACAGAGAAACGGGCCTAAATTGATAAATTGATTTCATCCCTTGAGTTTATGGCCGTTTTTGTTCTCGCGGTGCCTATCGACCAGATATTTGTGGACAATATCTTCCGGTTTTCACCCTTGAATGCTTAGCGAAACATGTTAGTATGTTCTACGGCTACAAGAAAACATTTATTTGCATTGAGCAAACTGATGAAGATACGATTCTGTCAATAAGTTGATGAAATTGAATACTGGATGTGGATTAAAGAAACTTTATAATCGCGCAGACCACTTTCTAGATTTTTCACGCGTGAATGTGGTTTGTTTATTACTATGGGAGACATTTTCTATTTCTGTGCTCTTTATGGACAATGTTGATGATCTGATATATTGATGCATGGCCAATGTTCGTCACACCCCCTCACCCTCAAGGTTCTTTTGAACGGTGGGTTGGCTGGCATTGTGGTCCCTTAACTCAAACGATTTATTAATTTTTTATTATTTTCTTGGGGTCACTGATTTGGTGAAATAATGGGCGTTAGGGCTAAAGGCAAAAGCGAAAATAGCCAGGGAAGTTATGGTCATCTAACATTATATTAATGAGTTAAGACTAGCTTGCTAGTCAATCATTTCCTAACGGCTAATTGTGGAGTCCGCAGGGGCCTGTTTGGTTCAGAAGAAGCATTTTCATGGAATTAAAACTGGAGAAGAAAATGGAATTGGAATTGGAAAAAGAAAAGGAATTAAATTAAAAAGTAGGTTTGTGTGATAGAAAAAATGGGTAGAAATTATTTTTCAGGCATATAAATTAAATTGATTTTAAAATCTAAAAAGATAATATTATCTCTACCACTTTCCCTCATCCTTCCTCCTCCACCTATTCATAGACGATGCACCAGATCAACAATATTTAACACAGCCCAGTTGGTAACAAACAACCCAAAATCAATCAAAACCATGTAGAATCAAATGATTGGAATTTTGCTTATAATCAACCCATATTGTAAAATGATATGTGATAAGAATCAACAAAACCAGATTTGGGAATGTACCAAATAAAACCAGACCTGCCAAAAAAAAAAGAAAGAAAGAAAGAAAGAAAGAAAGAAAGAAAAAGAACAGGATGACTTGACATCCATGGCTTCTCAAACCTAAACTAGATCTGTAGTGGCTTCATCCTCGAACTTCATCCTTATTGTCGATGTCAGATTTGTGATGATGAAACATGGAGAGGAGAACAACTAGCAAACAATTTTGGAGCACAACGGCTTCCACGGCTTCTAACACTCACCGCCAATGGTCATATTTGTGATGTTGAAGCAGCATGATCAGTGAACATACATTCAAGCTTAGATCTAAAGCTCGTCGAAGCACTGAACCCTCTCTGCCGAAGCGATTTTGGAAAATGAAGCTTGCGGAAGCTTCCATGGCTTCTAAAGCTCGCCTAAAAATGAAGTGCAGAGGGAGAGAATGTCGAGGCGGGGAGTTTGATAGTTTAGAGGTGGGGAGTTAATTTTGGCAATTTGAAAAGTAATTAAGGACATTTTGATCAGCATAATTACTTCCTAGGAAAATCTGGATTTTCCATAGGGTGATGGTGGGAATTGAATTTCGACTCTCTTTCCTGGAAATCAATTCTTGAGAACCGATTTTCATACCAACCAATTAAAGGAATTTGCTAATTCCTTTTCCCAGAGTTTAATTCCAGCGGACCAAACGGGAATTCTTTTAAAAACGTTATATGTTGTTCAGCCTGACTTGTAACATAGGGTATGTTTGGATTACCTTTTAACTGAGGTTTGGGTCCTCCCCAATCTTAGTTGAGGAAAAAAAGCTCATTGCAAGATTTAAAATCTTGTTTGAATTAATTTTCTTTTTTTTTCAAACGAGTGTTAAAGCAAAATGAGCGTTGTTGTTGAAGCCAGATGAGGGGGCTTTTTTAGGCATGTTAGGAACGTTGGTGCGGCGTTTAATGTCAAAGTCCTTTTTCCTTATCCTCTCACCTCAATCAATCCCGGTCGTTTTTTCCGGCCAAAAAAATAAAAAAAATCAATCCCGGTCGTTTTCTGAATATAATACCCAAACACTAGAAAAGCCTTGAATAAGAGATTAGCAGTTGGATTCGCACTCTATAGAACTGGAAATTGAGGCCAACAACCATCTGAACACCTTTGTGAAGAGTCAAATGTCACGGGCTGAGAGTCTGGCGCAGCACACGACGCCTATGCGGTGTCTAGAGGACCTCATAATCCTCAGAACAAGCCTTACCACATACGGATCACACTGGTTTCGTCCTGCCATGGGCTCATCAGGGAGGCGGCACCAGCCCCCGACCAGTTGTGCACTCAGTCCGAAGACTGAGGCAGAACACCCCCAATGCCAATGTCGCCCCCTTTATCCATATTGTGCGAGGCTAACCAGCGAATCGTTCGTTACATTGGTCTTTAACGGTCACGGAGATATCATCCGTGACACAAAGCTTCAAATTGAAAGGCCAAATCAGCTTTGCTTTTCACCTTTAGGTCACGTTTGCTTATTAGAATAGAATGAAATAGAATGAATTAAAAAAATAAAAGTAATAATAACATGATCAAAGAGGATATGTGAGCACATTTATAAAGGAGATGGGTAATTTAGTTTATAGAGTTGAGAATCATGATTCATAAAATTTTTGAAAGACATGATAATTCTCATATTTGTAATTATATTAATAAGTTTTCTTATATTTATTATGAGAGAAAGACAATTGAATTTATTTTTATCTTTATTTGTTCAATTCATTCCATTTTATTATATTCCAGTAAGCAAACGTGATCTTAGCATTTTTGAATATAACACACAAGCCAGCATCCCTGCCAACACTAAAAGAAACATCAGTATTGCATTTTATACGAGAGGGATTTGGACTACGCCACGGAAGAGTAGGCGAGAACCCATGAGTGTCATTCACATTAGGTGGGCGATGCCAATTATGAACACTCCAAAATTCATATGGTAAAGATTTAGCATTGGTAACGACCAAAAAGGAATCAACAGGGGAGCCTTTTATATCGGCTAGAGCATCTTGCCTTCCAGATTTGCCAAACAGTCATGACGACCAGAGCTTTGTTAAAATAATCTAAACCCGACTCAACAAAACACCAGAAAAGCCAATGATTAAGACAAGCAATATTAAAATAGTTCAAGTTTCGACACGACACATTGCCCTATTTAACAAGTAAAGTAAACAATGAACAAATGAAATAAAAAAGTTTTGATATTAATTCAAATAACTATGAGGGATAATTTTTTATTTCTTTCAAAAATTTAATATCAAATTATTACCCTGGACTACAGTATAATTTCAACAATTTAGAGATTTTTAATTTTAAATAACTGTGGTCAAGGAATCTTTATTAAAATTCTCCCTTTTAAACAAATTATGGGTCTTAAAGTTTAAAAATTAAAATTAAAATATATTTTGAATATTATTTTAAACTATTTTATTAAAATAATAACCTTTTTAATTTTTAAAGAAAATATCTATAATAATATACTCAAATATATGATCTCTTGGCATAAAATGAACTAAAATATAAAGGATTAATTAATATTTAATATATATATTTAAAATACTAAAATTGTATTCATGACTTTTTTCAAATCTATTTAGGCTCGAACATAAAAAATTTATTATTTTACTAAGTTTGGCTCTAAATTTTTTTCATGCTTATTTAGGTTGACCTAAATTAATGGTTTTAGCAAAAGTAATATAAAAATTTTCTTATGTGTAAACTTTATCCATTCTTTTATATATCTATAGGGAGATTGACAAATACATACATACATGCATTATCTTTCAACCTATGAAAGGAATTCACACGTGCATTGCATCCAAGGACTCGCCATCCTGTACTTAGGAGACACTTTAGAAAGATGTTTGGTATAATATAATTTTAGTACAAGGCCGCCAATAAAAACAAAATATATGATTATACATAGGATATTTATGTAATCATTATATTCATTATTATTTTTTAAATCTAAATCCCTCCCTAAATGTATAGCATATATCCATTATATTATTAAAGACAATTCTGTTCAAGATATTATTAAACACTAAATATGAATAGATCTCCTCACGAGGATTTAAACATGAGTTTTCTATATTATAAGGGATTAATCTTGTCTACTACACCCAATCCCTATTAGTTATAATTTCACAAGTTTATGTGCTAGAATACTAGATATAAAAATGGGCTTACATATTTTTCTCTTAAGAAAATGGGCTTACATTGATGGATATGTTGAAAGTGATTATTGGAAAAATTTATAAAATATATGGAAGGTTGTAAGAACTAAGAAGAATAAAAATATACAGGGAATGCTCCTTTTCTTGTAAATTTTGGATTTAAGGTAGTATTTAGATTGATGGATTTAGATTTTAAATTTAAAACCTTGCATTTCAAATCTCACATTTAAAATTTATATATTTAAAATTATTTGTTTGGATAGTTTAAACATTTTCAAAAAAGAAATGAAATGAATTTTAATGAAAATGAAAAATTAGAACTAACAAGTTTATTTTTATTTTTCAATCGATAAGAGATGAAAAAAAAATACAAGAGTCATAGAAGTATTAATAATAAAAACATGAAAAAAATAATTTATTTAAAATGGTTAAAATTTCAAATGACTAAAGCATAGAGGAAATTTAAAATTACAAAAGAATTATAATTTGAAATGGATTTAGATTTAAATCAAATTTAAATTTATAAATTTTTATGTATCTAAATGAGAGATTTGATTCAAATTTATATCAAAATCCAAATCATCATTAATCTAAACACATCATAAGTATAAATATAATAACCTCCACAGTAATTATTTACCTTCACTTCTAAAATAATCAGAATATGTTCTTTTTCCTTTTCAATTTTTGCAACTTATCATTATAATTAAGCTTTCATTAATTTTTGGTTACATAAATTTTCATTCATTTAATTTTTGTATAGGCATGATAACCATAAAAGAAAGAGACTCATCCATTTATAACCTTTTTATATAATTGATATGTGGGTTTCAGTTGACTGTATTAGGACCTATATTCCCAAGCACTGTGGATCTCCTTGAGATAATATAATATAAAATAATATATGAAATTCATATTTTCTTTGACATACATTAAATTTTCTTTGACAAATATTGAAGTTCACAATTTAAGTTTAAATACTTGACACTGACATAGATTAGAAAAAACTCGAGAATTTAAGATACTTGAATCATCTATTTGGTTAACTGTCGAGGAATCTCAGATAACAGTATACCGAACTCATCATATCTATTGTAAATTTCATTAAGATGTAAATCTTTTAACATTATCTGATCAAGATAGAATTTCAAGAGCAAACATAATATACAGTAAAATTCAAAATTTATTTGCAACAATATATCAGATATATTCTATATGCTGCATTGCTGCTTACTATAAATACATGTCAAGTTCAGCATATTTTTGTACAATCTTTACAAAACAAATAAATTAAAAGAAAAAACTGTGGTTCACTCACACAATCGGGTATATGTACTGAAAAGAAAGTACTCCAAAGTAAAAAACAACTCCCTGCTTCCTTTTCTTCCTCTGCCAGAGGGTTTCTGCTCCACTCTTCCTATTTCTCAAACCTGGAAAAAAATGCATGTCAACAAGAAGAAGAAGAAACGTGATGTTTCTTTTAGGACAAAACATACAAAAAAAATTCTTTAAATGTTTGCTATCAAGTTTTTCGATGAAAATATAGCATCTAAACATCTTGTATAGCTCGGCATCATACTATTTGATTCGTAAAACAAAATTCCCACCACATGTCACGCTTTAATGGAAAAATCTTATAGCAAACACTTAAGAATTGCAAGTGTAAGTATTGCCCATTCTTTAATGGAGTGAGGTTACTGTCGTGTGTGTGAGAGAGGAGATAATCCGTTGGTATAAAAAGAAAAGTCACGTACAATTTTAATCCCTTTATGTAAGCCAATAGAAGTATGGGTCTGGTAGGCGGTAGCAATTCAGCTTTAGAGAATCAACAAGCACAATGAACTAGCTATCTTAGCAAACTGAGGCTCAAAGAACGGAACTCATCTTCCGGGGGCACAAGATTTAGCATTTTTGGACCAACATGAGTTTGTCCCCTGTTTATTAAGAAGAGTTCACAACTATTAGTGCGTACACAAGTGATCAATTTTGAGTTCTCATACAAAGAATTCATAGAACACTATCCTTTGTTCTAGACTATCTTTTGGAAATTAATGAGGTGTTCAATGATACCCAGCCAGCTATACCATAGAAGAAACCATTTTAATGAATCTTAAGTAATACACTGAAATGTAGCATGCTTTGTAGGCATTAGGTTTGCAAACAAATAAGGTGCTGCTTTTTCCCCTTGCATACACAGACACGTATTTTTATGTGAAGAGATCAATAGACACCAATCAAATCAATCTCATGATACTGAATAACTTTTGGCAGAATGTGCTTCCTGCATAATCCACCAAAAATATATATTATACAACAACAAACCTTATCCTCCTATGTTAGATTAATTACATGGATTGCATGATGCCATTGTGCTCTATCAAATATATATCATAAAAATTAAAAATTAGATCAATGACCCTGTTGGCATTGGATTTCGTGCTTTATTGCCTCTCATTTAAGAAAGTTTCAAATGCCCTCCCCCCCATTTTTCTATTTTTTGTTTCCTTATCATTTAAGAAAGTTTCAAATCCTCTTGCATTGCAAGGGGGAGTTGTTCTAGTTAAGTTAAAAGTTCTAATCAGAAAGATCATATCCACATATTTTACATGAATCTAATATTGTCATGCTCCATCAACATGTTGAAAACTTAATATTAAATTTCCGAAGATAAAGAAAATGTTAACTAGCAATTACATCTTTCTTGTTCTATAATTGTTCTAAAATTTGGTGTATATTTACTAATACTTCAATAGTTTAGATCAATAAAAACAGCTTCCTAAAATTAAATTTTGACCAGTGCAAAATATTCAATTCTCACATAGGTGTCATTCTTTACTGAAAAAATTAAATAATAAAATATCTTATTGTAAAAGAACAGTTGAAGCAAGGAATTGAGCTCAAGAAAGAGCAAAGAAGATGGTGGGGAACACAGCATGATTTTTGGGTACCTTTTGGTTGTCAATTGATTTTTGAAGATTTGCTATTCAAATCATCCGTTGTGCTCATCATGACCACTTATTTAATAGGGATTCCTATTATTGTTAGGACTGGAACTACTCGGGCATTATTCTTTATTTTTTCCATAAATAATCTCCCATCGCAAGATGAGCTATTATCAGATTTTGGCAAAAATCAGAATACTGTCAAAAAGATCTTCAAGGTGGGTCCATGGAAGGATGCATTGGGGCTACAGTTTCCTTATTAGAGTCATTTTTTTCATTTTACAAATTCATGCATTGTGTTTCTTGATTTAATGAGTAGCAATGGCAACTTACATTGAATTTACCCTCCTTTAAGCCTTCCAAACACTCAGCAAGCTCAACTTGTTTCGAAGCAGTTGCAACAAGTGCCTACAAAAGCATTAGCAAACAAAATCAACACAACAAGCCCAAACAATGCCCTTCAGATGATCTATCATATGATGGGAGACTGGGTCTACCTTTTTTGTCTTTTGCAAATCATATTCTATACATTTTATTCGGTTCAATGACTCGCGAAGGATATCCTCTTTCTCAGGAGGAATTGTTGTTGGTTTGTTGACCATCTCAGTTACTACTGCTTCTAAATTCTGCAACCTCTGCCAAAGTGGATGTCTTGTTTCCTGAGAGACCAAGAGTTCCTCGGACTTGGATTCAGTTGACAGGGTTTTGTTACAGCTTCTCAATTCAGTTGACTGGATTTTGTTAAGGCTTCTCGATTGGCTGTCTGTGAACTGAACGACCAAAAATTTGCCAAGGCCTACAAGTACTAAATATATACAAGCTAAAACTCTGAGTATGCTTTGAATTACTATACTTGTAACATAAGGAATTAGCTTCTTCAGTGATCTTCTGGAATTAATGTTGTTTGAATCACCTGTCAGATGTAATTTGTCAGGAACAAATAAAGTTACAATCATAGAATTAATACAGTGTAAACATGTTTTCAATAAAAAAAACAGAATAAAAATCAATAAATATCCCTCCTGCTCAAAAATTACAAATGGCCTTACATTCTTTCACTCATTCTGGACAGGAGTTATATGAAGAGATTAAGTCCAGACCAAGTGACAAATTGCCAAGCAAATGTTAATTATATCTGTTGTTGCTATTTCTTCCTCTTTTCTTTTTTATATATTGTTCCTCCCTGTATACTTTTCTTCTGGATTAGTTCATGTCTGTACACCAAGATTGATCACATTTTATGTTGCAAATTCAAATCATCATTCTACATGCCGCATCATGATCATACTACATGAATTCTGTCATAAAGCAACTGAACTGAACACCCTAAATTGAAAAAGTGGTGCTGAGGAATAGCTTACTAGTTGAACCAGCATCTTCAATTTCTCTGGCAGTACTGGCTGGCTCAACTTGTTTGTACATAGATGCATGGTCTCTCATCCTTTTCTGAAATATAGTTCAAATTTCATACAAGATCAGATAATCACGGGATTTCAAGATTAAGCAAACTGTACAACTCACGAAAAGACAAAGACATTCCCCCTGAATATACCGTAAGTTATATGTATAAAGATAAATAGAACACAATAGGCTTCCAATTTTATCCCTTCTCTTTTATTTCTTCACTTAAATTTCATCCTTTGAATTAAAATTTGGTATTTGATAATATGATATCACTGCCCATATAACTAATCGTTAACCCAATTGACCAACTTTGCTGATGCAGAGTGTAGAGGGTATTTTGTTAAAAAAGAACTTGATTTGGAGAATTTAAGTTAAAACAAGCAGAAAAACTGAATGAAGTTCATGCTAGGCCAGCTGAACTAATTTGACATTGAAAGGGCAATTTATGAGAAGAAAAAAAAATAAATCTATTTTACTTGAATCTATAAAACTACTCTAACTTTGGAATTAACCCAACTATACCATTTAGCTTCATACTTTGAAACCAGAACAGCACAACATTTTGACAAGATAAGAATCCATTAGTTACGCATTTTTTACTTCTTCAAACTACAGTTTCAACATCTACTAACATATTTTTGGTGTGCAAAATGAAGTAATTGTGACTGCAATGAAACTATTTGTGTAAACTTGAGTAGAGATGGAGTATTAAACATGGTTGATACATCTATAAGTACAATAAATTAGTGCTTCTAATCTATAATAAGTTCAACCTTCACAGTTTAGCTGTAACACAGTAAGTGTTACCACTACTATCTGCTTAGTTCTTGTTTCTCATAATGAGGTAGGATAACAGGTGGCAGAATAAACTGGGTCAGAGAATTGCAGGTCACCTTTTGACCTGCACATAAAGGGGTAATATGGGTATTTCGTAACTGCTAATGCAGATTTCAAGCTATCCACTATGAAACTGTTTCTTTCTAAGTACAAGATCTTAAAGTCTTAGATCAATGAAATCTCTCATTTGGGAGATAACCTGTAAATGCCTAGAATCAGAAACACTAAAATCTAAAAAGATATATCACTAGCTAAATAAAAGAATGAGTAGAGCTCACATCTTCTAGAGGAGGAATTGACTGCATGAAGACTGAAGTACTAGACCTTGCATCTGATGCAGTTGCAGATCCAGTTTGCAACATTTTAGTGCTTTTAACCTGTGACAAAAAGCTTAATTAATTTATAAACATGAGAAAAACCCTTTTGTGCTAAGTGAAAAAGTGGACAATGAGACTTGCGGACTATATACAGTAAAAGAAGGTACTGACACTTAACTAATTTATGAGTGACCTTGTTGGCATTTGACTTGATATCTAATTCCTGGTCACTTGAACTTCTGATTTTTGTCAGCTTTAATGCTTCGCCCCCATGTACTAGCTGTAAATAGTAAATGAAAGCACAGGTTGAAGTATGAGAAATAAATGCTCCAACGTGAGTGAAAACAATGCATAAGCCATTATTTTAATAATATCATACCTTCATAATGTCAGGATCATTCCACGGTCCCTTGCCAGATCTCATACACCCTCCTTCATTTGGGCATGAACAACTTCCACCAAGGAATTCTGGTAACTGGCTGTTAGAAATAAAAGATCCTCATTATTTTTCTTACTACAGAAATAAAAGCATCTAATTAATTGAGACTGTAAAAACACAACTTGAACCTTGAGTCTATAACTTCTAGCAATTTGCTCTGGAACTTGGTCCCTAAGACCTGTAAAATTGGCATATAACATTTCCATTATGATCAATCCTTTCAAGATTCAAAGAAGATGAACAAAAATATACTTATATACATGTATTTTTGCTGTAGTCCTTGGATCAAGAAAGCTTTTTGCTGTATTCCATAGTAGCTTGAACCCACTACCAGCATTAACAATGTACATCTGGTGTAATGTCTGAAAACAACAACCACATTTAGAACGGAGACTGTATACCCAAGTGACCAAGATCATGAACTGCTGTAATTAAGAGGTAGTATGTTTGGGATGAGTAAAGTGGATTCAATGACCAAAATTTAAATGTGTGTAACTAGCTTAGGTTCCTTCCGTCTTGCCTACATGTATTTTTGACAATAATGTGCATGCCAGTAATTATGGTAAAGCAAAACCAAAAAACACTGCATAGCTGTACGGAGCTATATCATAAATGCATCCTGAAAACTGTAACTTCCTTCCCTTTCATTAAGAATTCTCTTAAAAGATTTCAAAATAAAATTCTTAAGTTGAAGCTCATAACTTAACGTTCAATGTAGTGAACACAAATTCAAAGATGCCCATATAATTAATCTCAAAGAATCAATACTGATATCAGAATGTTTTACAAAGTGTCATCCCACTTTCAAAAAATCAGGTTGTTTAATTTTATGAAGGTCATAGAAAAAGATAAGTAATTATCTATGACGTCTACCCATCCAAAAGAACCAATGCCAAACCCACAAATAATTATCTATGACAAACAAGGTTCAAAACATTTATGACTCAAACGATAAATCAGAAAAAATTATTTTTATTAAATTCTTAGCAAAAATGTTAATTGTTATGTACTAGTTCATCAAATTCTAATTCATATAGTAGTAATTACCTCAGGGTAGTTGTCACCATCGATTTTTTGCATGCGCATAACAAGATCATGTGCCACTTTGCTGAAGGTCACCCAGTTCTGTAATATGGAAAAGAAATAATTTTAAACTAAAGTGCCATAAAACATATATTTATATGAATACTGCCTAAGCTCAAAAAGTTACCACGCCATGCACATCCAGAATCGTTGTTGTTGTTACTATGTGCTTTTTGGCTGCAATAGAACAAGCTAGAAATTTTTCTTCGAACATTCTCTCAAATCCCTGAACATGATATTTTAAAAATCGATCTACAGTAGTGACATTCATCAACTTGCTAGGCTCAACTTTGCCAAGTCTTTCAATATAAACTGGTCGGCCCCCTTTATCTACACCATGATAACCATGAGGATAATAATGCTGAACCTCTTCATACTCATCATATGTGAAATCCTATAAATCATAAAATGCAACATTATCTTGTTAGAGATTGAAAGATTTAACATTTTTCTGAAATAACAAAGAATATTGGGAAACCTTCCAATTTCCAAATGAAGTGCTAGAGGATTTCTCCTCACTAGAATTATATGCTTTGGGGAGCAGGTTGATTCCTGTAATATGCTAAGTACCTAAAAACTTTCAGTTCTAATACATCATGTTTTCATAGTAGCTTTCCTAGAAAGTAAGAATAAAAGCATACTACTACAAAAATTACCTGAAGAATAGAATCTACTCCATATTCCTTCCTCCAATTGAGCATATCTCCCCACATATGGACTGTTTTATCTATGTCAAATTTTCTGGCCTTAAGAAATCTGCAAATAAAACAAGCAGTCTATAATACATTTGGCCAAAAGAAATAAGTAAATACAAGAGGATTTCTTCATTACCATATTACATTCTTGTAGAAATTGTTACTTCAAAGATTAGAAGGGCAATCCAGATAAAGCATTCATCTGATTAAATCAACAGAATTGCATGACTCAATTAACACAAAGAAGCATTATAAACAATATCACCCCATGTCAACAAGAACTCTTCAAATGATAAGACTGAACCAAATGAACCACTGAAACAGTAGTTACGGAATCCCTTTTGAGATGAAAGACCTCAAGATTACTCCGGTAGAGAATTATTTGTCTAAATTTGCGATAGACAGATGTAAAATATATTAGGTACAGAAACCAAACATTGCATCTATGGTAAACGAATCAATCAGAAATAAAGAGCATGAATGAATAATAACTCCCAAGTCTATCTATTTCAAAATCCCATGGACTTGTAAAGTAATGAAATTCAGCTATCAGGGAAAATGCATACTCAATAGAAAAGTAGCAACTGCGGCACAGTGAATGATTTACCTTAGCATTGTATGGTAATCGTCGTGGGAAGCTGGAAGCAGATCTTTTTCCAGTAGCACCTGACGAAACGAATTTACAGCTTTTTCCTCATTGGCATCACGAACATCCTCTATCAAAATTGATGGGTATCGATAATCAGCTACACGGTTATTACGTTTCCGGAGACTATAAGTGAGCCTCGTCGAGGCAGTCATTGCTCTTCTCCTAAGAGATCTGGACTGAGACTTTCGCCGCTCATCCTCAGAGGTCTCAGGCTCCAAACTCCCGCCCCTCTCATCGCCTTGAACTAATACCTCCTCTCCTAAATCCAAAATTATCAGTTACCAAATCTGCAATCCTTGAATAACAAAACAATATCAATATCTCAATGCCGGAAGGGCTTAGATTTTGTACCTGACATTCTATTCGAGACGTAGACGATTCCCACCTTGAAGATCTCTGCACAAAGAAAAAAAACACGAGAACTAGCTTGAAGAACGAGAAATGCAAGCCCCCGGTGATCTAGAATATTCTCAGTTGAGCCTTTTACTTTAAGGAAAATACAAAATCTACCAAGAATTCATTTAAAATCACAAGCAAATACCACAGTTCAGCTGCATTAAACCTGCATAGTAATATAACCCAGGGAAACAACTCCCAACCTAAACCTTAAATCACTCAAAATGGTCATCGATCGACAACACAAGACCAACATTGCATATCCACAATTCATCCGACCGAAAAAATCCGTCACACTCAGCGTTCGACAGAGTACCTGAAGACGGGAGCCTAGAAACCAAATAGGCTTCGCTTTCTGATTTCGAAGTCGCTCTTTCTTGCTCTTAATCTGCGGCGTGACAGAAACTGTACGGAGACGCAGACAGGGACAGAGAGAGAGAGAGAGAGCTGAGAAGGGAGAACGTAGCAAACAGGAAGAGAGAGAGGGAGGGAGCGAGGGAGAGGGGGAGGGAGAAAGGCACGTCACTGTCAAAAGCGTTAGTAGGAGAAGACGTAGCGTGCAACGGCCGCTTCGGCTTAACGTTAACGCCGGCTGTTTGGTGGCTTTCATTCTTTCGATTCAGGTGCGACCAGCGCCGTTTGCCGCCCTCGTCACTGTTTGCTAACGGAAGGGGAGGTGGGAGGAGCGGAAATCAGGTGCGTTGCCGTTATTTTTTACGGTGCACGAAATGGGATCAAATAACAAGAAAATGGCATCGTTGAAATTCGGTAAGAAATGCCGACCACTTAGAAAGGGCCACGTGGAACACATGACGGCGATGATTGCAATAAAGGAAGGTGGTGCACGAGGAGGCTCTGTCCACGCGGAATCACCGTACCTGTGGGCCCCAACAATGCCACCACTTTCCTTGAATTTGGCAGGGAAATGGGAAAAATTTATATATATACTCTTTCAATTTTAAATTATGAAATAATTTGAGATGAAATTATGTATGTTAATAATATTTTATTAATTTATTTTTTTAAAATAAAAATTTTAATTTTAAAAAAATGCTCGCACATAATAAATTATTATACTACAATATTATTTTAATTATCTCTCTACTTAAAAAATAATATTAAAAAATTATTATTAATGAAACCTTAATTTTTTTAAATTATTTTATATTTTTTAATAAAATTTTTTTTACCATTATCTTATAATTTCAGGTAGAGAGAATATCTACTATAATTTAAAATAATAATAATAATAATTTTAAAAAATGTTTTTATACAATTATTTTTGTAATTTATAATTGTCATTGCAAAATTTATTTGAGAAAAGAACAGTTAAGTCCAAGAGAAAAAAATTAATATCTTTTAAATCTAAGTGGAATAAATATTAATTTAAATTATTTTAAATTTAAAAATTTTAATTATAAATAACATATTTAAATTTTAAATATAATTTTTATTGTAATTGTAATTTTATTTATAATTGTATTAATTAATATATATTCTCTTGATTCAAAAATATAAAATATTTTTTGAGGAGTTGGATGTTTAAAAATATAAAACACTTTTAGTCTTTCGATGTATAATCATTGTCTTTTTTTTAAAAGTATCCCTGTTGATAATAATTTTATATTTCTTGTAGTATATTTAATAGGGATAAATTTAAAAAGATAGAGTTATTTTAAAAATAAATAATTATTTTTATTAAAAATTAAAATTTAATTAAAAATATTTTATATTTTTAAATGAAAGAAATATAATCTATCTAAACAAAATTTACCAAGTTCTTTTAAAACTTATATTTCGTTTAATTATACCCATGGCATGTTTTTAAAAGTCAATTCCCGGGGGGTTAATGAAGACAAATTAGAAAATAATTTTGACTTTTCCTTGTGTTTTTTCCCGTTTTTGACTTCCGACTTTGGAATTTGCGCCTGATGACCGACGAGCAATGGAATCTGCCTCAATGCCTTTATTTTAGGGGACAATAATAATAATAATATGGGTGTGTAAACACGAACAAGTTAAAATGTTAGCTTATATTTGTTTTTTTTTTTATTTATTGCCGTTGCCAATAACATTTTTATTTTCCCAAATTGCCAAGAATATATTAGATCACACTCATTTTAGCCATTTGCGTATTTAGGCATTTGGAAGAATATAAATATGATAATTAGCATCAACCAATCAAGATGAGGTAAGTTTATCTATTAATAGTCCAAGATTCAAACATTTCTATTATGTATTAAAAAAACACACAAACATACAACTAAAATATGAACCTACATTAAATTCATGTCTTATAATAATTATCATTCACAAAAGAATGGGGATGTGGATCTACCATATTCTCTATCTACCATAATGTAGATTAGTATTTATTATCATATTGGGAGAACGACAATTATATCCTAAAATATTAAATTAATAATAATTTAATTTCTGACAATTTTTTTTAAAAAAGTTAAAAATACTGATTTAGATAATTACAAAATCAAGAGTTTCAATTACAATTAAATATTTAAATATCAAATATAATTTTTAAATTGTAATAAGTATTTTTATTTATAATTATTTGAATCGATATTTGCAACTCAATTTTGAGAAAACTTTGTGAAAGATCTAACTATCATTAATTCAACTTTTTTGGCCTAACTACCATTCTCTCCATAATATATTATTTATGCCTCATTAAAAACAAAAGAGTAATGCCAATATTTTTTTCATTTTGGCCAAAAAGAAATGCCAATATTTTGTTATGGGAAATGAATTTTACGATCAGCATAATCAATTATTTATTTACATACTATCCTTTTATGAATAAAAATAAATTTTGTGTGATTATAAATTAATATTGGTTTTCTTTTAAGTAAGACTATGATCTTTTAGGATAATATATTATAATTAAGAAAGTAAAAAAATATAAAAAAATTTTAATTGTATTGAAAACCTATATTATATATAATATTTAAATTATAAATAGTTATTGTATTTGGAGAATATCACTCATCAACCAACCGGAGATTAACTTTAGTGAAAGGAGTTAGCGTCTCACAACATAATAAATCAATATTTAAATTTTTGTTGAAATAGTTGCCAACATTTAATACCATTTGTTTTTAATAGAAGGATATTTGTGAATAATAAAAAAAAGAATATTACTCATCAATAGTTAAGAATTAAAATTCATTTATGTGAATTCGATTCTTTTTTTCCCAACGGATTCGATTCTTGAAATGAGACATTTCATTTATATTAGAAATTAGTTTTAAAAATTAAAAGAGATAAAAAAATTTGGAAAGTTTTTAATGGAAAAAATATTTAGGAATTAATGACTAAATTGATTGGCAAGCCATCCTTTCAATATTAAATTAAGACAATTCATTTTATAAACTAACATAAGAAAAAAAATCAAAGAATAAATAATTGTTATACTCTATAAAAGGATTTACCATTTGGCAGGAAAAGATTTTCAACCAAAAATTTGTAGTTTCTAATATACAGTGGCATCACCAGTTTGATTATATATATATATATATATATTTGATCTGGATGTATAGATTAATTGTATTTGGGTCAAGCTTAAAATACCTCAACATATAAAAAAAATTATATAGCCACGTTCAATTTTAATATCTCAAGCTTTTGAGTTTATTCATATTGGCCCAAATAACTAGATTATTAAATATTATTTTATTTTATTTTAGCCAATTTTAATTTTTATCTTAAAAATTTAAGATTTTTTCAATTTTTACCTTGTCTGAATTTATTTTTCTAATAATAAAAAAGTCGAGTTAAGCATATTTAAATTTAAATTTATTTGAGAAGTAAAGAAGTTTTTTTAAACTTATTTAAACTAGTCCATCAAGTTTAACATGATTTACCGACTCGAACACTCCTTCATATCAGCTGGCCCTAAAAAAAACAGATATACTCAAGAAAATTATCCTCAATTTATGTTAGTTAAAAGTCTAGGATAAAAGAGTAATTTTAGTATCTTAGCCTCATAAATTATCAATTTGAACATTTCGACAAACAAATAGTTTTCATTTATATATTGTTATTAACTTATTATTTCATCTCTCGCCAAGTCTGTCATCCATTCCATTCGCGCGCGCGCGCGCGCGTGTATCACACATATAAATTATTGACAAATAGGTGTTGATATCCGTGAATATCAATTAACACTTATTGATTATCATAGATAGTATATTTTTTTGGTCAACGTCATAGATAATATATCAAAGCGTGGTGTTTTTTCCTTTTGATGATAATACAATTGAGATATCACATCATTAATCATTAACTATTATTAATATTATTGTTTATATTGTCGTTGTTGTGGTGTTTTAGATTGGCAATCATTTCAATTTTAAAATATATTGGTTTCTTGTGGATCGACTTAAAATATCTTTTTTGATTTGACTGTACTATATCTTTTAATTATAATAGTTATAGTCAACTGTAATAAGCTTGTTTTCATTTACCATTCTTTCAATGAATTTGATTTTTTATTGTTATTTGTATGTTTTAAAAATAATTTATTTTATTTTTCAATTTAATGATAAAAATTGGCTAATTTTAAATTGGGTAAATGAGCAAAATTCTTCATCAACTTTAGATTCAGTAACATCATTGATCTTGAATTTATTTATTATGAAAATTAAAAAAGGTATAATTTAATTATTGAAAAAAATTAACTTTAACTGTTAATTAATTAGTAAGGGATAAAAAAAAACCTCAAAAAATTAACTATAAAATTTCAATAAAAGAATCAAAAAATTACATAAAAGGACAAAGTCCTTATCTATAATTTTTTATATTATTTTTTGATTAATTAATAGTTAAATTTAATTTTTGTTAACTATAGTGATTATATTAAAAATTAAGTATGGACTTTGGAGTGCAGCTTTAAAATAAAAAATATAAATAATAATAGGAAATCAATATTCTTTTTAAATTATTTTTCCCATCATTGTTGCTTTGCCTGCCATCCAAGTTGAAAATCTGGATCTAGTATTAAAATCATATACCAATAAAAAATTTAATTAAAAAAAGAAGAAATTGACATGTAACGAAAAAAATATAGAAAAGCATATATTGAACTCTTATTTAGACATTGATAAGACAAAAATATGAACCTTCTCGCTAAATATATAGAGTACTTGGGAAAGGCTTGGATGCTATCAAGTGTCAGCTAGTTTAATTTTGTTTTTAATTAAAAATAAATATTTTGATAAACATTACCTTCGTTTTGGTCAAATCCACTCGTTGAAAAGTATTACTTGGCGTACGTCATTACATAAGAATTATATTTTGATTATAGTTATTGAAACTATTGGATCACAAGGTCTTCTGAGACATATTATTGAAGAATATGAATATAAATGAGAATCCTTGTAATAAGTGTAACAGTACTGGCTATTCATCTAGCAAGCCATAATTAGTTCTGTGCTCACATTTCTCATGGAACCCAAACTAACTTTTTTCAAGGTAATAATTGAGTTATTCCTCACCCAACTCTCACAGGGGTCTTTTGGAACATCTCTAAACTCGATCCTCCAACTTCTCTTACTTTAGCAAAGTTGAGGCTGAGTATAGTACTATTGAATCAGTACTTCACACTCGCAGGAGTCTTTTGAAACCTTTCCAAACTTAATCCTCCAACCTCTCCCACCTCAACAAAGTTGAGATTGAATCTGATATCATTGAGTTTAGAACTTTCTCAAATTCGATCCTCCAACTTTTCTCATCTTAGCAAAGTTGAAGGTGAGTCTGGTAACATTGGTTCAGCTGGCTGACTTAATGGTATCAGACTTAATCTCAACTTCACTAAAGTAGGAGATGTTAAAAGATCGAGTTTGAAGAAATTTTAAAAGACCTTCGTGGGAGTGAGGTGAGAAATAACCTAAATATCATCTTGAAAAAAAAAACTAAACCTACTATAATAATATGATTGGCTCTAGTGTTGGTTGTGGCTATTTAGATGGGTGGCCAATATAGCTTTCACAACCTCATGCCCGAGAGCAATTCTTTTTTGAATCTACAATTTAATGGGTAATTTCAATCACCTGTGTAGTTTGAGCTGCATCTCCATTCTCGTTCACAGGGGAAACTTCAAGCCTCTAGTGGAAAAAGCTTATTGCTTCGCTCAAGATGTCCTTCCACCATTTTATTACTTTAATTCTATTTTAATCTAGCAACAATAGTTGTAATGGATTATTCCTTATTTATCTTCTTTTGAATTGTAAAACTACTTGTTATGCTTTTTTGCTAATATAATCATTTGACCTTCTTTCAAATAGGAAATATGAATAAAAAAAGTTAAAAAAATGAAAATAATTTATTATTATAACAATTACTTTTGAAAATGCACGTGCATCGTTTGGTAGATTTAAATTTAAATTTTAAAATTAAAATCTTACATTTAAAGTTCATATATTTAAAATCTTTTATTCTAATAGTCTAAAAATTTCAAATGAATAAGATAGATGCTTTGAGATTTGAAACAAAAATAAAAAATTGGAAGTAATGGATTTACCTTGATTTTTCAATTGATGATAGATGAAAATGAAATATAAAAAAAGATACAAGAGTCATACATACATTAACAGTAAAAACATGATGAAAATGATGTGTTTGAAGTGACTAAAATTTTAAATAATTATGCTATGAAAGAAAGTTAAAATTACAAAAGAAAACACACCATAAATTTTTGTATATTCAAATGAGAGATTTGATACAAATTTAAATTTAAATATCTATTAATCCAAACACGTGGAACAATAAAATGGCTTAATACATTCTCTTTACATAATTAATAAATGCTGGCATCATCTTCATTTTCTCTTGTTTTTATGGAGAAATATAAAAATTAAATTTATTTTTTTAGTCAATTTAAAAGCAAGTGAATGCTCTTTTTCGTTATGCCATGATTTTACTATTTCACGTGTCAAATTTATTTTATGTTTTCGTTTTTGAACATTTGAATTGATGTTGAAACATGAAAGCTGCAGAATGCTTTTTTTTAAAAAAAAATCCAATGTTCAATACTGGGACTGGGAGCGTAAATTTATTATAATTTTTTCAAGGAAGATGATGCTATTTTTAATTTATTTATCGAAGTTTTAAATAAAAAAATTATTATGTTTCTTGCTTTTTTTTCATGCCGGAAAGGGCAATTGTAGAAATAACTTATCAATTAAGAGGACTAATAAAAAAATATCAAAGTAAAAGTAGATATTTGTACATAATTTTCATTATTTTAAAAAAAGCCCATGATTGTGCATCAAAAAAAGTACTTTTAAAAGGCTTAAAAAAGAAAGAGTTTGGATTGCGTATATTAAAAATTGTAGAAATAACTTATCAATTAAGAGGACTAATAAAAAAATATCAAAGTAAAAGTAGATATTTGTACATAATTTTCATTATTTTAAAAAAGCCCATGATCGTGCATCAAAAAAAATACTTTTAAAAGGTTTAAAAAAGAAAGAGTTGGATTGCGTATATTAAAACTATAATATATATATATATATTATATATATATATGAGGGGGTAATAATCAGTATTAAAACATATGATGGTTAGATAAATGATTTTTCTATAAGGATTAAATCATATCATAAATCATTTTGGAGCCATTATCTGTTTAACCTAGTTTTATATATTTTGACTCAGCATATTCAAAAAAAAAATTCTTAATTGCATGTTTTTTGCTGGTAATATATTTTTTTATTGCAGAATCAAAAGAAAAGATTAACTATAAACTTAAATTATGAAAGAGGATCTTGGAGTTGAAGGATTTTCACTTGAATATGAATAAATAGTAATATTTGTAATTTTTCATTACAATTTTAAAAAGAGGTCAATTAGTATCATTTTTTTTCAAAAGTCAATAATAATTTGAAAGTAAGATTAGGAGATGAGATCATAAGTGAGGTGAAAAAATATAGATATTTAGAAAAAATTATTCAAAATGATAGAAAAATTGATAGAGATATTGTAGATATGATATAAGCTTGGTATTGTCATAATCATCATTAATATTTTTTAATATTTTTGTTTTTCAATCATTTTAAAAAATTTAAAGTAATTTTTTCAACTTAGCAATATATAGAAACAATAGATAATTTTTTAACTATATGTAATTTTAAAAATTATTAATTTTCATCCAATTGTTATATATAGAATGTACTCTCTCTGTTAAAAAATGTAAGAATGTAAGACATTTTTTAAGAAGTTGAATATTAAAAAATGTAAGACATTTTTAGTCTTTTGAGATATAATTATTACTTTTTTTAAAGTGCTCTTATTGATAATGACTTTATATTTATTATAGGGTATTTAATAGGGATAAATACAAAAAAAATAAAGTTAGTTTGAAAGCAGGTAACTATTTTATTAGAGGGTAAGATTCAATTAAAAAATATTTATATTTTTTAATTGAGGGAATATCTTAAATGAGGATAATCATATTATTTTCTTAATAAATAAAGGTTTTTTTTATCTTTCTAAAATATTTTTAAAATATTTTTGTCAAGCCAAATTCGGCCAAATCAGTTAGGTCGGGTCATGCAATCGGCAGCCTAGCCCTATCCATGTGAAGTCCTATCTCAAATCCAGCAGTTTCCTGTGCCCTCTTTCTTTAAAGGCATGAATACATATGATTAAAGAGATCTCATGATTAATATTAGTTATTGATATATATATATATATATATATGTACACACACACATATAGTACACACATATATATTAAATTTATTGAAAATCATACTGATTATATTTCGAATTTAGTATAAAAGCATAAGACCAACTCAAGTTTGGTGAATACATCATTTAATTTTATTTTAAAAAATAAATTCTAGAAGACTTGTATGATTATATCACGACGTGCCACGCATACCTCCGCCGCCAAGTTTAATAGTGCGCAAGTGCGTTTACCAAGAGAATTAATGGTGTGCCCCGCGTGGCCTTTATTGTGGACTATTAGCCAGCGTAGAAATTTTCAGATGGATTTGGTGCAATATATTATCTATAATTTATCAAATAAAAATATGATATTTAGCATCAAATTCAATCAAATAAATTTTCAAGTGTCATTATTTTTATAATAAAATCCTTATTTAATTTTTTTACATTTTCTCTTTACTATAATTAATGTTAAAATTAATTTATATTTATTGTCATTCAAATGTTATATTTTTATTAAATAAATTATGGATGATGTGATTTAATGGATCCATCTAAAATTTTTTCTAACAAGTCATATAGGATTTGGTTGCAATGAAAAGGAAAGACTTTAAAATTTAGGTTCAACTTTAAAAAAGTTGGAATATTTAAAAAATAACTTCCCCGAGTTGGAACAAATTTAAAACTCAAAAAAATGATGCTAGCACATTGGAAATGAATTTTCTGTGGCCAACATTGGAAATAAACTTTATTTTAGGATTTCAATATTAGTTGGAACAAGATTTAATATATTTTTCTTTATAAAGTTGACAGCTCAAATTTTATGAATTAAAGATTCTAATTACTAGTTACTTCTAATAAGGATCTATTTGCTCGAGTTTTTCTGGGGAAAAATCACTTTTAAAAAAATTAATTTTAAAAAACTCAATCAGAATATACAAACCAAGTTATACAAAAATATCAAACAATATAAAAATATTTGAAATAATTAGATGCAGGTATGCCGTAGATGATAGAGAATATTTATAAAAAAGACAAGAAAAGAATTTATATACTTAACTTTATATATTTAAAGTGGTTATGTTCAATTAAATCAAGAGATGCAAATTTTATATATTATTTATTTTATAAAATTTTTTTGCTATTAATATTATTAATACATTCTAACAACAAATATTAATAACACATTAAAATTTATTTATCTTTATTTAATTAAATAAACGTATATTAAGTATATAAAGTGAAGTACCTAATTCTTCTCCTCATGAAAATTATGAACATGAATGGAGATATTATTGAATTTAAAAATTACTAAATAATAAATATTTTTTATGAATAGAGATACATAAAAATTTAAAAATCATTAAATTAAAAATCATCTTTTAATAATAATCAAACATAGAATAATTTTTTTAAAATCATTATACAATAAATAAATTTTATAAAATATTTAAAACAATATAAAATCCCTTTTTTAGCTTAAAGAGATGGATATAAAAGTTGACAATACTAAATATTAGAATACTTTTTACAGACTAAACATTGGAATACTATTAGACATTGGATAATTCATAATTGTGTCAAAAAATTCAAAAAGGTGAAATTTCTCCCGAAATAAAAAAAATAAAGGTCATATAAAGTTGGGAGGAATCTGGAAGGCTCTGAAGTAAACCCCACATAAAGGAGACTTTTTGACTTTGGGAACTTTAAAAAAAGTCACGGCGCAGACATAGGAAAAGTCACACGTGACTCCATAATTATTTTAATAAATAAATAAATAATCATAATTACTTGCACCCGTCATCATTACTAATCCACGTTTGGGGAAGAATTTAAACACTGTTAAGATTCAAGAGATAGGGCGCTGCAAACACAAAAATTTGATTTCGGCTGTTGGATTTGGAAAGTTGACTTATTAGGATCACAAGGATTTGAACCTTGTGAGGTCTCTGAACCAAACAACATATAGAGGATTACCAATCAAATTATAAGACTATCATGTGTGATTTTCATGTGAATAAGAAACTTGACAAAGTTTTACATTACCTATCCAAAACCCAATACACCTCTCATCTTTTATTTGAATTTGAAATGGTATATAAAATATAGAGGAAATTATCAAAAAAAAAAAAAGGCTTCAAATAATATTGATGGTTTGCAATCACGTAACTCGAACACATTTAGTAGGATAAAGTTTTTGTTATTGATGATGCTGTAATGTTGTAGCATGCTAGTATTAGATATGATTTCCTATACCTTTTACGAACCTTGATAAATGGGTCTTGAGATGAATGACTTATGAATAAAAAAAATTTTATATAAATTTTATTAAATATCAATCAAATATTAATTAGAAATTTCATTCATGACATGTTATTGTATTGATTATGTCAAAAATGTTAAATTACTATTAATATCAACATGTTGCCATATTAATATTAGTATTAGTAAAAATTATCACAAGGCATATTATTTACGAGGTATGAATAATACATTTTATTTCCTAAACCATGCACCAATATGTTTAGTTATATATAGACAGATTTTTTGAATTTTATTGGCAAAAAGAAATATGTGAGGGCCCTTATTAAAGGAAAAAGTGAATATGTGAAAGGAGAATAACAGTGAGGGCCCTTAGAAGAGTAAAAAACAGTGAGAACCCTTGCCAACGAAAAGTTTATTTATATACACTACAATTCTCAATGACTTTCCTAATGATTGTAGAAACTTTTTGACATTTAACATAACCTAATTGATTCTTTTACATGATTTTTTTACTGTGACTTTATATTAAAAAAAAATTTATTTATATACAAATTAATCGATAAACTTTTAATTATATATAGATAAACTTTTAATTGTTCAAGACTCTTACTATTTTTTCCTCTTCTGAAAACCCTCACTGACATTTTCCCATATGTGAATCCCTAGTAATCCCTAGTTTTTTTTTTTTTTGGAGGAGCATTCATTAAGAGGGTTAATCTTTCCAGTTATCATTCAAACAAAACAAAAACTTCAATTAGATACTCCCTTAACCAGAAACACAGCTAATAAGGCAATAAATAAGAGAATACATGTAAATTTAAAAAAAAAAAAGAAGAAGATATATAACCAACTTGGTTCCCCTTTGACTATTCGAGAGAGTTTACTTATTTTGAAATCTTAGGTTTGAAACTTGAAATGTGTAATTACATTAATAAAAATGTCAAAAACATCCCAAAGGTACATGTGAGACTGCCATTGGCAAGAAAGGTCTCACATATTCAAGTTTTCCAGAATATCGAACAATAGAACAAAATAAATGCATACCTGGGCTAAGCCTAGACAAGAACCTGAGTTGGGCCTGACCCAAAAACCTACCAAGCAAGTTTTAGAGCCATGGCCCAACTAAGGACGGTGCCTGTTGGACCCCGACCAAGCCTGTACTAGGTTTAAACTGGTCTGCTGGGGAAAAAAACAAAGAAATGAAATGCAAAGAGGCTGAATGAAATAACCCTCTAAAACCATCAATCTTTTCTTTTGGGCCATTCACTATTAATTAATTAACTTGCCAACTTATGATAGACTAGGTCTACCTAATAAATCTCTTAACATCTGTTGCAAAAAGCCAGACAAAACCGGTGTGCTCTTTCAAGGAAAAGAAAGCGAAAAATTGTGCACAAAGCTCATGAGAGCAATTAGTTGGGTTGTACTTCCAGGCAAAGTAATGACTTTTCCATAATTATCAACAGCTTCACATGGTATGAAATCTTAACAAAAATAATGAATGAGAAGTAATCAAACCCTAATTTAAATTTGATAACTTCAAAAGAGTAGGCCATTCTTGCAAAAGCAAAGATATACACGCATACACATCATTATGACAGCACCAATAGACTCAGAACAATAATTACATCCATCCGTTGTCCTCCAAAGATATGATACCCCACATTGCAGGAAAAAGCAAAAGGATCAAATGGATGGTCACAGTTCATATTCCATCATTTCTGCCATACTTCATCAAGCCAAATAGATTTTTAAAATAGATTTTATAAAGAATGCATGCCTTGGAAAAGAATAACATAGAAGAAATCTAGTATGAAATAATTTTCTCTTTGTCTCTTCTTGAATATATGTTATGCTATGCAGTGAATTTATATGATTATATAGAATCCCGGTAGCCCCAACAAGGCACTAAAGCATAAGTATATAACCCATAACTGAGGCATATGCAGACTTCCCAAGAAAAAATCTAGGTAGAGCTTCTAATCCAAGGCATTTGCCAGCTGGTTTCTTAAGAAAAACGTAACATGCTCAACAACTTTTAATTGGCCTCTAAGCATATATGTTTCTAAGCTGTTAAAAAAAAATTTCTATACATTAATCATTTTCTGTAGGAATATGATAGCAAACTTAAAAAAGCTGCAACTGAATTTTCTCCAATACAAAAATGTTTTGACCACTCAGGGAACTACTAAGGATATTTACATTCTAAAACGAACAAGGAGCAAAAAGAAGTTCTGGTAAATTATATGTAAACTAAGATGGCTTTCATACACTTATTATACACTTTATAGTACAAGATTTAGGAGCTTTCAGAGGTCTTCCAAGTAGCACTTTGGCTGCGTCTTTTCTTCAAACTCACCTGGAAATAAGGGTTATGATAAGCAAAAGTTACATCATAACTCAATATGCTTATAGAACCTCTCAGCTCAGTTGAATCCAAGAGGCAACTACAAGAAGGACCCAACATAGAGTTTCACACAAGTCTGACATGATTGCCTTGGAAAAAATAGGACACAATGGCTAGCCTTATTCTATTAGGTAGAATTGGCTACATGAGTCATACGACGCCATTATACTCTATCAAGAACTAAATTTTTGGATACATTGTTTACCAAAAGGTCCTGCTCTATAACTTCATTGAATGTTGGTTTTCCTCCAACCCTTGTCACAAGACTCAACTATCTGCTCTACCCTCTTCACAGGGGAAAAAAACATAGGACAATGGCAGATTTTTTTTTTCTGGAACACCCAATCATGTCATGTTGAGCTGTAAAAGATTTCCACTTATTATTAAAATATTTTATTGGAAAATTTGATAGCAAATACCTAAAACTTATTTCCCAAAATTTTAATTGAGTTAGCATCAGCTAGTATCCTGTTTACGAGAAAGGAACATTGAATGTTCTAACGTTCATCCACCAAATATATATATATATATATATATATTTCCACACAAAATCTGTCGTTGATGAACAAGGTTTTTACGTTTACATTCTTTAAAGAATTAGAATATACATGCTCAATTGCAAACTTCAGCCCAGGTACCCTTGAAGACAATCAAGAAAATTATGAAAACAGTTCAGAGTTCAGACATTAGGGTTTAGAATGGACATGTAAATTGCAGTACCCATGATCAAACTAAAATTGACTAAATTCTTTTGGCAACTTACGAACTCTACAGATCAATACTTTGTCATTTTTATTTATATGATATACGATGCAAGAATATACCTATTAGAAACTTCAAAGGGGAAATCATCACACTTGGTCCAGTGAGTAACGAAATATGCCTATGACTTCAAGAGTTATTGCACAAGCATGCCTCTAAAGGCTAGCTTCTTCTTTATTAAAACAACGTGATGGTAAATAACAAGCTTTGCACCATACCTTAGCAGATGAGGGGGGCAAGGAAGACCCACGGACAGGGTTTCTCAGCTGTTTTATCTCTTGAAGATGGTTTGCTATCTCCTCCAGAAGCTTCAGCTGGATCCTTTTACTTTCTTCATTCTCTGAAAAGAAAGTCAATTTATCCTTTCCATGCTTTAGCATCCTCAGCCTTTCTCCAAGAATCTCAAGCTCAGTGCCAATCCTTAACTTCTCATTAGCATTGGCATCAGCACCATCACCGCTTTCTGCCTTGCTTACCCTTGAAAATTTACTCACTGCAATACTGTTCAGAACTTTGAGACTTCCTGAAGTGAGATCATCATCTCTGGGTTCATCTGAAACAGCATTGAATGAAAAGCCATTTGTCTTTTCAACTTCCTCTTTCTTAAGTTCTATGTTGTCATCTATGACATGTACATCAAGAACATCTGGCTCAGTATCAAGGAAAGAACTGGGCAGATTGCCATGATATTGATCCTTGAGTTGTCTGTTTTCTTTAGCTCTTCTCCATCATTTAATCTGATACAAGTTTGATCCACTCTATGATTTGATTGAAGATGTGCTATTTCAGCAATCTTGGCCATTGAAATGGAACTGTTAGTCTGCAGGTGATCTTCATGTGTTTCCGCTGAAAATGACGGCCTTTGTCCCAATTCATCTAGCTGCAAATTTGACTTTCCATTTGATTGCTCACTTACTCTTAAGTTCATCTGTCTATAACCCTCAAGTTCCTTTTCAAGAAAATGATTCTCTCTTCCCTTCTTATAAGAATTTCTTGCAGAATATTCATCTCTTCTTCCTCATAAGCAACTTTTTCCTCTATCATCCTCTGGTATTGCCTAGTTTCAATTTCTATGAAGGCCTTCTCTTCCTGCAGACGAGATATCATTGCCATTGCTTCATCAGCAGCAGTTGCAGCAGCAGACCTCTCTTTCTCTAGCTCTAAACAAAGAGCAGCATAGGCAGCTCTCTCTTCTTCAAGTGCTGCCTCCATCATCTTCATACGGCTCTCTTCACTTTCAACAATCTGCATCTTGTCTCTTCTATTACTCATGCAGATCTCAGTTGATGAGGAGTATTTGTCCTGTGATGGGCTATCAACCAGTGATCCACCAAATAGATGGTTTGCTATCTCCTCCAGAAGCTTCAGCTGGATCCTTTTACTTTCTTCATTCTCTGAAAAGAAAGTCAATTTATCCTTTCCATGCTTTAGCATCCTCAGCCTTTCTCCAAGAATCTCAAGCTCAGTGCCAATCCTTAACTTCTCATTAGCATTGGCATCAGCACCATCACCGCTTTCTGCCTGCTTACCCTTGAAAATTTACTCACTGCAATAGTGTTCAGAACTTCGAGACTTCCTGAAGTGAGATCATCATCTCTGGGTTCATCTGAAACAGCATTGAATGAAAAGCCATTTGTCTTTTCAACTTCCTCTTTCTTAAGTTCTATGTTGTCATCTATGACATGTACATCAAGAACATCTGGCTCAGTATCAAGGAAAGAACTGGGCAGATTGCCATGATATTGATCCTTGAGTTGTCTGTTTTTCTTTAGCTCTTCTCCATCATTTAATCTGATACAAGTTTGATCCACTCTATGATTTGATTGAAGATGTGCTATTTCAGCAATCTTGGCCATTGAAATGGAACTGTTAGTCTGCAGGTGATCTTCATGTGTTTCGCTGAAAATGACGGCCTTTGTCCAATTCATCTAGCTGCAAATTTGACTTTCCATTTGATTGCTCACTTACTCTTAAGTTCATCTGTCTATAACCCTCAAGTTCCTTTTCAAGAAAATGATTCTCTCTTCCCTTCTTATAAGAATTTCTTGCAGAATATTCATCTCTTCTTCCTCATAAGCAACTTTCCTCTATCATCCTCTGGTATTGCCTAGTTTCAATTTCTATGAAGGCCTTCTCTTCCTGCAGACGAGATATCATTGCCATTGCTTCATCAGCAGCAGTTGCAGCAGCAGACCTCTCTTTCTCTAGCTCTAAACAAAGAGCAGCATAGGCAGCTCTCTCTTCTTCAAGTGCTGCCTCCATCATCTTCATACGGCTCTCTTCACTTTCAACAATCTGCATCTTGTCTCTTCTATTACTCATGCAGATCTCAGTTGATGAGGAGTATTTGTCCTGTGATGGGCTATCAACCAGTGATCCACCAAATTCATAGCTGTGGCAGGCTCTTTCCTCCATATCATGGTCCATGAGAGCATTTTTTACATCTGAATGGGAGAATAACAGATACAGCAAGTTAAAAACCAATATCCAGCATGTATAATAAAATAAAATACAGTGATTAGACTTCAAATAAAATTCAACCATAGATAATTTCTACTTAAACTCAACTTTTCATCTTCTAGCCACTTGAAAGTAGTTTGAAATCAAAATAGCTACCATATATCAATACAATTACAAATACAAGAAGTTGAACTTGGATTTTAATTTCAATCAGGATCGAATGAATGAGAAAGCTATTAACATATGGTAGCTCAATGCTGTAGAAGAAAGCATAATCACGTTACGAATATATGCAACTTGAACAGAAATCATAGAAAAAGAAAATAATATAAGCACAGATCGTTTCTCTCACTTACCAGTGAACCAACTTCTTTCCCTGAAGTAGGATTCACTTCCGTTGTTTTACTTCCAGCTATATCCCCTTCACAAGGCAAGGAGGGATTTTCAGTAGGAAACACTGAATATAATTTCCCACATTCATAATTACCCTTCCTCCTCCGCCTGATTCCTGACCTTCTTCTCAGATTCACAATTCTCTTCCCCTTAGTATCATATCCATTTTCCCTATCAACTGAGGCTAGCAAATGTGGGCTTGACCATGAACTGCAAGATGCTTCATCTTCAAAATCACGAAACTCATTCGCAGATTCTTCTGTGCAGTCATTTCTCATTCAAAGTGCACGTATGATCCTTAACCCTCACCAGATCATAAGGAAACCTCTTCACAGCCATCACTTGAACTGAGCATATTTTTCTTATCGGCCAGTCATAAAGCACTTTATGCAGACAGAAATCGCTATTCTTATACCCCATAACCCCCTTACAAGGACATGGCAAATAAAGTCCGAAAGCATCAAAAATTCGAGGCAAAGAAAGCAATAGCCGATCCACATAGCAAGAAATAGGCTAGAACCAGGTCAATAAAGGCTCCAACAAGACCTCCCAACGTCCAAGAATGGATTTCCCGAAAAGCCATCCTTCTCTAAAAAGCTCAAAAACCCACAAAATTTCACCGAGAATCTCAAGAAGCAATAGACTATTTACAAGAGCCAGCACAAGAGTACATGCAGGAATAAGAGTAGCAGAACCCACGAAGCCAATTAAGAAGATTTCTTTGACCCGGATAGAAAAACCCCGATCAATAGAACCCACAAAGCACAGTTCAGATCATAACAGAAGAAAAAAAGGACCCAAGGTCATACAAGAAAGTCTACAGCAACTAAAAGCTTAGCTCATTGGAAGAAACTGAAGAAAACCAAACAAAAAAAGAACCTTTATAATTTGAAATCATAACCCCAACAAGAATCAACGAGAGGGGTAATAATGATTGTGCCAGAACTTGGAAGATTTCCGTAAGAACTTAAACTCTGCACAATTGTTTATTGCAACATCCATTGTTCCAACCAACTTTTTTGCGTCGGACAAAGACTGGGGGACTTTCCTGGGCGGGTTTTTAACCAAGTGAGGAAAGTGGAAGGCGCGGTGAGAAACGGCGTCGTAGGCATGTTAGAGAAATGCGATCAATGAATCCACGCGGCTCATTGACAAGACTATAGAAGTCTGAGTAAGAAGTTGAGTTGGCTTGGCCTTTAAGGATTAAGGAATAAATGTACATAAGCCGAAATGATATGCCAAAACTTCGCCGCAAAAGCCAATTTCTTCATGTTCGGTCAGATGGCGGTTGCTTACAGATTGGCTTCATGTCTTATGAATTGTTTCTAGTTTTTTCTCTTATTTCAAAGGTTCAATCATATCAGCATAGAATAAAAGTTCGTCTATAATAAAAATTTAAATGATTTCCTTCATTTAAAAATATAAAATATTTTTTTAAAAAATTAAATATTTAAAAATATAAAGTATTTTTAATCTTTTAAATTTAATTATTTTTTTTTAAAAAATATCTTTATTGATAATGATTTTATATTTATTGTAAAATGTTTAATAAGGGTAAATATGAAAAGATTGTGTTAATTTGAAAGTAGGTAACTACTTTATTGAAAATGAAATTCAGTTAAAAATACTTTACGTTTTAAAACGGAAGGAGTATAATTTATAAAATTGTGAACTTACACCTCACTAGCAATATAAAAATCTTGTTGATAAACAATTTATGATGTTCTAAGTCCGAATGCAACTTTGGTAAGTCTACAAGCTCATATCTAAATAATTGATTAACATGATTGTTTTAATTATAATTAATTATATTATAATTCAATCTATTTGGATACTGAAATTAATTTAGCTATATAATTATTATAAAGAACATTGCTTTTTAAAATTAAATTATTGATAAGTTGTATTTAATATCATTAAATTTGTTAAACTTTATTTAAGAATACAATATGTTATTTAATAGTAAAATTAAATCTATAAGTAACCTCACAAAACTTATTTTAAACATGATTCTGACTCAATAATAAATTATTAACTTTTTTTATTGTTTGGGAATTTGTTTCTAAAAATCGATTATTTAGGCCTTATAATCATTTATAATGTCTTTCCAAATAGGAAAATTCTTTTTTCCAAATAGGCAGTACTCGTCTAGCTTTTTGTCACCAAAAACAAGTCCATACTTTAATAGTTCAATCATATCAATTTTTTTTTTCCATATCTACGATTCTAACAAATAATAAAAAAGACCAAACATTGCTTGCTAGCCTATACAGCTAGAGCTAATAATTTGAACAAATTAAGTATATTAAAGCTGAGCCCTAATAAGCTTAAACTTATAGAAAAATTTAAATAGCTAAGTCCAACCCAAACCTCATTGAGCTTCGAGCTGTCTTGAGTACTTGAATTATCACTTTTTTTCATTTTAAAAATAATTTAATTAATTTTTAAAATTAAAATTCATTATTTTATTTTATAAAAATATAAAAATATATTTTTTTTGGAATACCTAACACAATTTTGAGAGATTTTTTTAAGGTGAAATGGAATGAAGTGGAGTGGGATGGCTAAAAGACATAAGTCATTGTTTGTGATTTTTTTTTTTAAAGAATGGTGAGATGGCAAAGAAAGGCCTCTAAAGCCCTCTGTTGCCATCCACAACTCAATATTTTTTATCCCCTAAATCGGAGGCTCAAAGATAGAGTGGCACAATATAATTATTTTTCTTGCAAAATTACCCCCATCCTTCTATCATAATAAAAAAAGTCTCATATATTATTTTCACTCTTCAACTATCTCTCTCACCTCTTATTAGGATTGCACATGGGCAAAGTCGGGCCAGGCATCACCTCAAGCCCGGTGCCTAAACTGATGTGCATGTGGGCACCGGGCTAACGTGATGAAATGGTGATGACTCATATTTATAATAACTCTCAAATAATGATAATGTAAAATCATTTTTTTCCTATCATAAAACTCTCAAAACAATAAAATTTTATTTTATTCCACCTGCTTCATTACATTACATTCCATTAATGATTGTTCATTTTCATTCAATTAGAAACTCTCAAACGCACTCTTAGCAATGTAGAAGACTCAAACTTATTTTTTAAAAATATGTGGGTATTAAATTTTAAAAATTAACATTAAAGTATATTTTAAATTTCTGTTTGGATATTTGAATGATGCATGACTTGTCAGGGTAGTTTAATGTATGGTGTTAATGGGACTTTCTGTTCGGTTAATTATTACCAACCACGTGGTAAGCTCTCATTGGACCTAATGAGTGGTGTGTCGCTTGTTCCAACTCACCTTTGGCCGGGTGATTTGGCGTCTGAGCATGTGAAAGGAAAGGGCTATAAGGTGTAGTCATGCAATTAAATACTTGTTCGGTTTTGTTTTGAAATATGGTTCGATTAAATGTTTTTGTGTGCCCACTTAGCAATCACATGATTAGTTACATCCACATGCATCATTACATATTAACTTTTGATTACTGAGACTTTTAAGTCTCATTCCCCCGTGGTTAATATTTTTACAGGAGAGAATCCGCCGAGAAAGCACCAGAGGCGTAACTTTGGTGTATGAGACACCATCTTTTACTTTGCCTCTCATTTTGTATTATGCAATGTATCTTGTGCCAATCTAGGACATTTCTTATTTTGACAACATGTAAACTCTAATCCTTTTTATTAAATACAATTATATGACCAAGAGGATTATGTTTGTCCCTCTTGATTCATGACCTGATTTAAATATCATGCCATGAGGATCTTGTCTGTCCCTCATGGTTCTAATTGCTTTTTTGAGATATTTAAGACTTGTGGTATATTGTCTTGGACGTATCATAGTAGAAATTTTTCTACCATGATAAGAGTATGATAAGGGTTCAATAAAAAAATAATTTTGTTGAATTAATAATTTGTGAAAAATCAATTTGTAATTTTGAGGGTGTTACACAAAGTCGGGCTAGGCATCACCTCAAGCCGGTGCCTAAACTGATGTGCACGCGGGCACTGGGCTAGCGTGATGAAATGGTGATGACTCATATTTATAATAACTCCCAAATAATGATAATGTAAATCATTTTTTTCTATCATAAAACTCTCAAACAATGAAAAATTTTATTTTATTCCACCTGCTTCATTACATTCCATTAATGATTGTTCATTTTCATTCAATTAGAAACTCTCAAACGCACTCTTAGCAATGTAAAAGACTCAAACTTATTTTTAAAAATGTGGGTATTAAATTTTAAAAATATATTAAAGTATATTTTAAATATTATTTTAAAATATTTTATAGATTAACATAACAAGAATATGATAATATAAGTATTTTTAATTCTTTTTTAAAAATATCTATAATAACATATTCAAACATATGGCATTATAAAATTACCTAAAATTTAAAAAATTAATTAATATTTTGTATATATTTTTTCAAATGTAGATTTTTTTATTTATGGTTTCGGGTCAAGTCCAAATCTGATTGGGGCTTGGCCTTAATTTTTCAGGCTCCAAAAATTTAAAACCACTATTTAATTAAACTTAGTTTTTATTTTTTATTTTTGGCTTATTTAGACTTGACTCTAATCACTGGAGTACATTATAATGGAAAAAGAATATGCTGTGCTTATTATTAACAACTATTAACATGTTCATATAAAGTAAGGGATTCAGTTAAAATAAACTAATTTCTTAGAATTGAAAAAATTATTTTCAATTAAATTTATTAATTAAAAAATGTTATTATAATTAGTTAGAGAACGTTAAAAAAAGTATATTATTGTCTAAGATAAAATGTTTTATATTAGGAACTAGAAAGGTTTTTATAATAAAGGATTGAAAGAGATTGTTTTTTTAATTGTAATATGATTTGAAAATAAATTATATAATGGCATGCGTCTCATACTATTTATTTTTGTCTCTCAGATGCAAATTTACCCCTTTCATGTGACTCTTCTTGTCATTAATCACCAGTGAATTAATTTTATATTTTAAAAATTTGCATAATATTATATTCGATCTTATTGCACATAGCCTAATAATACTATTAAAATATATAAGAATTTTTCTTGTAAGACATTTAAAATATGTGAATTACGCGTTACATATTTCACATGAAAGGATATACGGTAAGTAGTAAGCGTTTTTAGCTTGTTAGCCAGCTAAACATTAGCAGGAGCATTATCATTCATATATATGGACTTGGCTTTTTTTATTTTTTTTTTTTCTCTCCACTTCTCATCTCAACCGTCAGATTCATTTTTGAACGGTTGAGATTTAATATTTCAAAATTATTATTATATTTATTTTTTAAAAATTTTATATTTTAATAAAATTTTATGAAACATCCAATCTCAACCGTTCAAAATAAATTTGACAGTTGAGATGAAAAGTGGAGAGAAGTGGAGGAGAAAAAAAATAGAGAAAAGCTGGGTCTCATATATATGATATGAGTTTCGAAAATGATGTGGCAATAGAATTATTTATTTATCATAAAAAATGTCAATAATTGCTACATAACAACACAACTGTTAAGGACCACATTTTATGAGAGAGGAGTTTTCCTCATTTTTTTTTTCTTTACTTCCTTCGTTCTCACTATTTAAATTATTGTATTAAATAATTTTTTTAAAAGATAAAATTAATGAATGATGGAGATGAAGGAAGTGAAGGAAAAAAATATGAAGAGACCCTCACTCACATTTTATCCCTCAAGCTCTCCATAATTATTAGTTTGTACTATCCGCGATGTCTACTATCTGTCACTGTCAAACAATATGCCTTCGTATTTGGTCAAAAAAAAAAATTATGCCTTCGTATTAATATCTTAGGCACGTGCGCATATATAATATATTTATATTATAAAATTAAATAATATTTTTATCTCTTAACTATTTATTAAGGAATTCTTGTATCCTAAATTTGCATATAATATAATTTTTTTAACATTTAAAAATGGTACATAGAATACCTGTTATTAAAAAAAGATATCTTTAATTGTTAATTAACTTAAAAATTATAAAAAATGTTTTAAAAATTACAAAAAATAACTCAAAAAATTACACATGAGCATCCTTTAAGAAAATTAAATCAATTAAGTCATTAAATTATATATAAATAAAAAAACAAATGTTATTGGGTAATTAATAGATAAACCAATTTAACTAGTTATTGGGTAATACAGCTGGTGTTAAAAAGATGTTCATCCGTAAATAACAAATATATTAGTTAAATTGTAATTTTTAGAATGTAAATTTTAAAAGTTAACTTATAAATTGTGTGTGAAAATTAAAACAAATATAATATTTTTTTAGTTACTTACATATGTTAAATCGATTGATTTGTTAATTACCTAATAACATTTGTATTCTTGTATTTATATATAATTTAGGGACTAATCGACATTAATTTTTTTATAAGATACTTATTTGTAATTTTATTGGTCATTTTATATAATTTTTAAGTTCCTTTTTTGTAAATTTTTGGGTTAATTAACGATTAAAATTAACATTTTTAACGGCAAGGTGTTCAGTATACCATTTTTAGATATTGAAAAGAAAAAATTGTACCACATGTAAATTTAAAGTTTAGTTTGGTTGCAAGAAAGGATGTGAATGAAATAGATAAAAAAATCAAAACAAAAATAAATTAAATCACCCTTTCTCCTCATGATAAATATGATAAAACTTAATATTATATTATCATAAATAAAAATCATCACACACTCTAAAACCCTCATGGATCATGACTGCCAATCCAATTAATTAAATTAGCCTTTTCCCTTATAAATATGATTCATCTACCCCCTTCAAATTTAATTATTTTATTTTTACTTTTATTTTTTTAGTTCATTTTATTCCATTCCTTTCTAACAATCTAACAACCAAATAGGATTAAAGATTTTAGAAGTTTTTTAGTAAATAGTTGGAGAGTAAAAATATCATTTAATCCTATATTATATTGCCTCTTGCCACCACAGCCAGTATGGCCTCTTGTGGTCATTTAGTTTTGGCAACTTTTTTAAATTATTCAATTATTGGAAATTGGAAAACAATGATAGATTAAAAATTAAAAGGCAACACTTATATATTTAGCTTTATATATTTAATATATTTATATTTAATTGAATTATAACAAATGAATCTTAATGTATTAATAAAAATAATAATACTAATTTATTATAAAATAAATAATCTATAAAAGATACATGCCTTTAATTAATTAAAAACAAGCATATTAAGTCTGTAAGATTAAGTATATAATTTTTTTTTGAAATTAAATTCCGGCATCTAATCCAAATATTCCTCCTGTATGATTCACAAAAATGATTAATTAACGGGGTTTCATATTTGGATTCGCATTTTCATTATATTTTGTTTAATCCTTATATTATTGTCTATTTTAACCTATAATTTATCATTATGCCACGTAATCTGATTTAAGCTTTTAAAAGGACATCGTTTTATTTAATAATATAAATGATTTGATATGGTAAGAATCGACATATCAAAACGGATAATTAATATAATATATTTTGTATTTAAAAATCTACATACTATATTTTTTGGGATTAAAGATCAATTTTATCTTTAAACTAATCATAAAGATATATAAATAATTCTAAACCCAACTTAAAATTAATTTCATCCCTTAATTTTAAATATTTGTTAACTCTTCTGATTTTGTCATTTTATGGATCTTGCATTTAATTTTTTTAAGTTTTTGGTGGGCCCCACCATTTTATATTTTTATAATTTAAAAATTTCCCACCCTCCATCCTTCTCTCTCCTCTCTCTCTCTCTCTCTTCGTCTCCTTCTCTCCCATCCCTCATCCCCACTTTCCTCTCTCCTCCATTCATTCCCCCTCTCCTCTCTCTCTCCTTCATACGCACTTTCACCATCATCTCCCCCTCCCCTCTCTATATATTGTAACAATATATGGGTGTGTATATATATATATATATATACATATATCAGATCAAAGAGTCTGAAGAAAGTGAATGTACTTATTATGCCCGAATCGTGCCTTTTCTTGAAGAGAGAGAGTCAATTAATGTAGTAAAATGAAAATCGTTACCAAATTAAAAAAAAATCTTAAAAAACTATATAATAAAATAAGATGTTTCACAGAGAGTTTGGAAGTAAATTATATATGAAGAAAGTGTTAGTCACCTCACAATACCTGTTCATAAGAATTGTTACCCTAAGTTGATTGTGTAAAATTAATTGACCTTTTAATAATTTCTTAATTACCCTTTATTCCACATGAAAAATGCATATTAAAAAATAAATGAAAAAAATTATTTATTTACATAAGAGGGCTTGACCTAAAATCAAAGTCTAAGGTTTACGTATCTTATAATGGAGATTAAAGTCCATGTAGTTCAAAATGTTATTAGTTAGGTTTTCTTTTAATTTTTTATCAGCTTACTTTATGAAGAGAATGTTATCTTGTATTATATAATTATATTTATTTTTAAATAAAAAATTGTCATAAGGAAGTATCTTTGGGTAAAAGAAAAATAATCAGTATTGAAACTTGCAGTGATTTAGTCTTACTCACAATCCGTTAGTTAATACTCTAAGTACACACAGTGATTTAATATCACTCATTGCAAACCCTATAAGAAATTTCTAAGTAAAAATTTCTATAAAATAGTTTAATTATTAAATTTTAAAACAAAATTTGACACTTGTGATGATTTAGTGTCATTCATAGTATCTTCTTTTGATATTTTTAAGGATTCAAGATGATTTAGTATCACTCATGGCATAACCTAAAATATGCTAAGAGTTTTATTATTTTCATTATTTTTTAATAATGCACAAGAGAAGGGAAAATTTACAAATATTGAAACCTGTAATAATTTAGTATCACTCACAGTCCACTAGTTGACGTTCTAAATGCATATAGTGATTTAATATCACTGTTGACAAACTCTAAAGGAATTTTCAAAATAAGTTCTCTATAAAATAATTTAATTATAAACTTTTTTAGTGTAAAAATTAAAACCTACGATGACTTAATATCACTCACAATATCTTATTTGATATTTCTATTTATCCATAATAATTTAGTATAACTTATGGATTTTAAAAAAACATGTTGATAAATTTTAATATTTTTAAAAATTTTTGACACTTGATATTCGTGATGATTTAGTATACTTACTTCATCAATATATCAAATACTCACAGTAATTTAATATCACTTGTGGTTATCCCATTTTTTAAGGGGAAAAAAGAAAAAAAAAGAAGATTATAAGAATATTTTATTAAGAAGACTATATAATAAGTTGTAATAACATTATTTTCACAACTCTTAACAAACAAAAAAAAGTGAAAAAAGAAAAGAAAAGGGAAGAATCAACGTCAAGTTAATTTACAATATCTTCTCATATATAAATTGATGATTATAAGAGTTTAGGTGTCATGTCATTTTAAGACAAACTCACAACAAAAGATCCACGGTGCTTTAAATTAATAAACAAACTAAAGAAAAGGAAAAACAAACAAACAATGAAGAATCGTTGTGAAACAAAACCAAAAACGTGTGTAGGGAACTTAGGCTCCAGAATACCAGATGTTAAAACTAAGTGAAAAGCAAATACGTGAAGTTCAAAAATAAGAAGCCCGCAAATCATTAGTTGTTATGTGCATAGAAGAAATGTTTCAATAGGGCTTAGATATTGACTCAAGAAGGTTTGGTTTTTCCCCCATTCACCATGCAAAGCCAAAGGAATAACAGGAAAAAAAAAAAAAACACTCACTTCCAACACTTTGCCAATGCTTTTTTGCCATCTCCTCCCAGAATTTCCTCTCGCTCAATTTCTTCTCCTCAATTTTCATCCCCTTCTTTTTTTTTTGCTATATTTTTTATAAGTATTAATTAGGGTTTTCTCACTTAATGACAGAATCAAGTAAAATAAGACAATTTTATTTTGACTTTTCTTCATCCTTTCAGATTTAAAATTTTTCCCTTAACAAATTTCAATCAAGACATAATTACTTTAAATTATATTTTAAATATTTTAATTTTTCCTTTATGGTAATATAATCAAGGAGATTTGGAGTCAATAAAAAAGGAAATTAATATCATCATCATCACAAAGCCCATTTATTATTCCTTTATTTTTTATTTTATTTATTATATTTTTATAATTTTTAATTTACATTGAAAACTTGCATAAAATACGATATTCACAGTACTTATGGAGGAGAGAGAGGGAAGAAGGTACGGATCTTCTTCTTCTTCAACATTAAACTCTGTTTTCAAGACTCTTATAGTCATTTTCCTTGTTCTTATTTATCGGTAGGACAAGACCGTCCTTGTAGAATTTTTGAAATGACAATCTATTCCCTTCGCACAACTGACGCCCTGGGGTTGACACTCGGCTGCACCGTTCACCGTCGCCATCGTCAAGCCATTGGTCTACGTCCGCCCGGGCTCATAACATCGTCAAGTTGGTTTTTCTTAATCCTATTACTTCTCTTTTTCCGTTTTGACTCTCCCGTAATGGAGCCGGCTCATGAAATCATCTATCATCGACGAATGGATCTTTTCATGAAATGGGTTCATGCCACGGTTGGTCATGGAGAAGTTCGATTTCCCTGATGACAAATATGGGCTTTCCTTAAACCGGGTTTTGTGGGATCTGGACCAATTTGAGTACGTTGCATTGGAATATGAAACCACGAATTCACAATTCCCTCTCTGATTTTATTTTAAAACATTGATTGCGAGGGTATTTTTGTATTTACTGATTGTATATCAACAATTTAGTCAAACGATGTTAGGTAATTTCTGTCGCTCCCTACTTGAACTTCTATTTCATTCCAGTGTCATGCCAATTTGAGTGATTATGTTTGCCTGTTTCACTGTTCTATGGATGTGAGGAGCGAATTTAGAATTAGTAGTGCTTAGGCTAAGCAGTTCTTCCTTTTCTATTGACCTTCACTCCTATCTCTCAGAATTTCCCTATCTAAAGCAATTTTCTTACTGTCTGGTGTTTCAAGCAGTCTGCCCTATATACAGTTTTCCTTTGCTTTCAGTTCTCTGTGATGGGGCTGCGAATCCAATGGCCCCTTATCTGTCTGTCTCCTACATTTCAAGTTTTCCTTTTGCAACTTATATGACTTTAATATTGATGTTTAAAACGCCACATATCAGTTGCATTGAAGGTTTGGTAAAATTTTAATTGAACTAGGTGACATGAGGTTTAGGTGGCAAAGATGGAGTGAGGTGTAGGTAGTGACAAAGGGTTCAAATTTTGATATAATATTAATAATATAAAAAATAGACTTGAACCAGCCATGAAGGTGCGCGCCCAATGATTTCAAGCCAAACTATAGGAGGGTTAATTGTAATTTACCCAGAATTTTCTTATGAACCAAAAACACAAAAATTTAATACGCTATTGTTGCGTTAAGAAAAATTATAAGAACTAATTTTCTTGTATCCCCCCACTAAAAAAAAAAATTTCATTGCAGCATTGTTCTCATTGCGTGCTTTTCTAACTTTACTATTATAATCAAGAACAGTCCTTCTTGATTAATAGTAGCCTAGCAGGCTTGGTATTAATTGGATGGAGGAAAAGAGGCTTCAGTGCCGTTGGGGAGGAGTAGTGGGAATTTGAACCCCTAGCCCTATGTACCAAGGCCACCTTGGACATAGGCACCTATTATTTCTAAGGAAGTTCCGCTTGAACCAAGACGCTTGGGAAGACTAAGTTACTCTGGTTTCTTAAAAAAGTTAAAATTAATGATCATTTCTTTTATTTGTCGGGAGGACGTGAAATTAAAATGTAAAAGTCCTTTGGTTAAGATCTTTTCAGTAACTTGTTTCTTTCATTTTTGGTGTTCATTTTGCCCAGGTTTGATTCTATATGGCTGCCAAATGAAACATTGTAAATGTGTTCTTTTAATGCTTTCATTTGAATCAACATTCACTGAAGCTTTGATTGATTATACCATTTCTGAAGGGGACTTGTTTCCCCCAGGAAATTCCAGGAGAAAAAAAAAAAAGAGAATCAAGAAAAACTAGCAGTTGATGATTTATCACCATGAACAAGTTGTTAGAATTTGGAAGGAAAGCCTTATTTTATGTGCGAGTCCTTTCTGGATATGAACAGTGGAGAATAAGATCTTGTAGGCTGCAGCTTGAAAAACGTCTCCTGCAGGTCTGGCACCCTCTCTCATCTTAAAAACTATATTTTCAGTTAATAGCTTTTCTCTTTCAGAATCCACATGGGAAGATTAGGCGTGTAAGTTGTGAGCTGGGACTTGGGTTTTCAATTAGAGCTGTTGCTCTAAGCAAGGCCCAAGAAATAAGCACCACATTCTACAATATAAAAGCCAAGGGACATCCCTCAGTATCTATAGAGAAAAAGGAAGAAAGTATTCTGCTGTTCTCAGAAAACAGCTGGAGATTAAAATCCGGGTATTTTTCAATTTAAAATGGAGGATTGATGTATTTACTGAGTGAAAATTAGTGTAACAGAGTTTATGTAGAATAGTGGGGGTGGTTAATTCTATCAAGTGTTATAGATATACCAATCTGGGGTATTAAAAATATAAAGCATGCTCTTGTTGATGTTGAAGAAACATTGGCCATGGGCTCAATAATGATTATTTCATTCGTAAATCATAATCATAATCATAATAATATAATTTGTCTTCTTTATTGTTATCAAGCTCCTTATCACGAGGGTGCAAATTAAGATTTACCTATTTTAGTTCCCATTGTGAAGGAAAATATGGATTTTTCACTTAAATGCACTTACCTATTGCTTGGCCTTTTGGTCTTTTTAATTTTCAATATCTTCCTTTACTTCCTTTCTGATGCGCATGAAATTTTCACTGCAAAAGGCACAAGAAAGGAAAGAAGCAGTTAGAAAAATACCTGAGCAGATCATTTTATTCGAGGTTCGTCGTATGGTGGAAGAGATGCAATCTTTAGACAAGAAGCTTGAAGAAACGGTAAGTTGCATCTTCATTCTTCACTAAGAGATTTAAAATCTGGGAACTTCATATTCAAACTAATATCTAAGGTCTTCCATTTTATCTTATGTTAGATTATACCGAATTTTCTTGAACTTTAAAGTTTGAAACATATGTAAATAATCCCATTAACCCACCCTGAAAACTAGATAAGAAATCTCCTTAAACTTTTTAAAGTTTGTATAGATAACCTCCTTACTGTCAATTATTCTGTTATTTCACAAATGGAGTATAATATTTTATAGTGCCTTCATCTTCATCATCATCATTTTTGTGCAGACAACCCCTTTAAACTTTTAAGCCACGTGTAGATGAATTCTTGTTATATTATATTCTTTTAATGAAATGACAAATAAATTAATGACAGGGGAGTTATTTGCACAAGTTTAAAAGTTCAGGGATGTCATCACATGATTTTAAGAGTCACGGAAGTTATGTACAATTTAACTTCTATGCAATGTTTGGCATGTAAAAAAGTGGTTTTTTTCAGAAAGAAAATGGAAAATGTACTCATCCCATTTTTTTTTCTAAAAGCATTTGTTATTTTCTTTCTAGAAAATACTTTTTCGCCCACAGCCCCACACATTGCCTTATTCTATTTTGCAAATGTTCCAAGGTGTGACAAAACTCTGAATTTTTATGCAGGAGGCAACCATTCAAGAATACTTCAAACCAATTGACAAGGAAGCAGAGATCATAATGAAAATGCAGCTAGAAGAGGAAGAGAAAACCATGACGGAGATGATGAAGACAATGCAACAACAAACTTTGCTTGAGGAAGCCAAAGCAGGAAACATCTCAAGCGTGCGACAAGCAGAGGAGTCTCTTCAGGCCAACCAGAAGAACCCAATAGCATCCACAGCCACTTCCACCACAAAGGAAGATGAGATGAGATGACTTTGAGACCATTGATGATGGTGGCTTAGACTGTGTAACGCATTGCTGGGTAAAATTTTGTTGAGGTTTAATTTGATGATATAACCATATTTTATGGATTTGAATTACCGATGCAGCTTTAGGGAACTTTCATTGGTCATAGTTATTTTGTATATTTCATGTAATAATAGTGAAAAAAAAAAGAAATCTGCCAGTGATATTGTCACAGAATTCAAAATACAATCTTTCTATGATATAGAGAAACAAAGATGAGAGTCCATATGCATAATAAGCATAACGGTGGGTGAGGTGCATCCTCGGCCTTGGCAATTGGCATATTGTCAAGGCCATGGCTCTCCGTCAAAATAATAATAATAATAATAATAATAATAAATAATCATAATAAACAGACACCCATACTCACACAATTAAAGAATCTAAACTTTAAAAGGTGCCTTTTTTAATTCTATTTTTGAGTCATTAACATGTTTAACTAGAATTAAAAAAAATTTAAACTTATTGATTCTGCATAAAATTAAGTTTATTTTATTTTTTTAATTTTTATGCAATATGTATGCTTTAATAACACATTATTTTACTAATATTTAATGGAAGGCCAAGAAAAAAATTTATAATAAAAATTTAATGATATGACATCAAAATAAGATAAAAAAAGAATCTTTTTTTTTTCTTTTCACACACATGTATGGAGTCATACTTTTGGCTGATGGAAATAAACAAAAAAAAAAAACCTAGAAGAAGCCATAATTTAAATTATTGTTCCTAGATAATTCGATTGTTCTTCTAGTTTGTTTTTTTCATCATCATCATCACCCAACGATTTGATATTTAAGATAGGCTGTGCGAATCAAGACAGGTAGCATCACCAAGGCTGCAAAGCTCTTTTAATAAGGTTTTAATGCAAATACATCATCTAAACTAAAATACGAGATCAGAAGTTGCTTCCTTCTAGTTGAGCTGTGTTATTTTAATTAATTATTAAAAAATAAGTTAAAGTATACCTTTGTTCTTTAACTTTATATTATATTATATTATATTATATTTTAATTCTTTAATTTTATTAAATATTCTTTTAGTTTTTTAATTCTAATACCATTAGTTTCATTAACAAAAAAAAAATTTATTAAACTTTTAAATATTAACAAAATATTCTTAAATGTTGATATATTAAGTTTAATTTTTAAGATAATAATAATTGACACAAAAAAAATCATTTAAAATTAATGATATTAAGATTAGATGATAAAAAAGATATTTTATAAAATTAATCAACCTTATAACTTAAAAATAATATAAACATTATTTTCATATAAATATTAAATGGGTTAAATGACAAATTTATCTTTAAATTATAAGGTTTCTTTTGTAGTATAATATTCTCTACAACTTTTAAAAATGTTGCAATATTTATTTTACTATTAATATATGCTAACAAAAAAAATGATAGAAAAAGATCCATAAATGTTTTTATTGGTTATTTTTTTTATAATTTTTGAGATCATTTACAGCAATTTTTTAATAATTTTTAATTTTTTTATAATAATTTAAATTTAATTTTTATTATTAGTAGATGTGACATTTCATTTTAACCATTGGTTTCTATAATAATTTAAAATTAATTTTTATTATTGGTGTATTGATAAGGATTTCACAAATAATAGTTACTTGTTTAAAACAACAAGTAATAGGTTGCATCAACTCAATCTAATGGGGCAGAGCTTTTCAAACTTTATGATGATAGCTTTGTTAAGCAAAATGGTAGCAGTGGATGTGAAAGAACCCTATGAGACAAAAATGAAAATTGAATTTTTGATTTTAGTTGCAAATTATCTTTAGTTCCTTCGATAGTTGTGAAAATTATTGGTATCACATAGAGATTATATTTATGTTGGGTGAAAAGCTTACATAAGATACAAGTGTTTTCAGATGGCTTAGATGCCACTAATTTTGTTCTAAATGGTTGTGATTACAATTATCCTTTTAGGGACTTGATTGATGAAGCTAAAGCTTTTCTCTTTAAAAAAGGTTATATTATTTTCAACCATATATATAGGGAGCATAATAGAGATGCTGATTTTCTTTCTAAGTTATCTTATAATATAGTTAATAGTTTTTGATCATCATCCATTTCATAACTTAGTGTTGGAAGATGATGAAAAAGTGTAGGTTTTTGGTCTTGTCTTTGTTGATTTTGTGCTTGCCCTCCTGGTTTTTTGATGGTATTCAGTTTCCATTCAAAAAACATTTCACCAAAGCTGAGCATACTCCCATACGCCCTATGGTTGAAAGATGAAATTTTCCTTCTAATCCGATATTAAAAAGTAAAAACCAAACCAAAGCAACTTCTTTCTTGATCCCAATTACATTAACTTTGAATTTAATATTAAAATTCATTCGCCAACTAGGATTTGCACACAAAGATCATAATGCCTTATTCTTGTCGTTCCTATATCTCAGATTCTTCCACACAAAAATCCAATTCTGTGGATCTTTTTTCTCAACATTCTAATCATAAAATTGGGGAATAAAATTCCAATCACTAACAAACACTTCTAATCACAGTCGTCTCTGGAAATCTCTTAGAACTGTACCGAGAGAATCTCTAGCACTTGATAAGAGAATATACCTTCCATTTTTTGATTCGCAATCCACGTCCCTCCACATGGACCAGAAACTTCCTCACGTCTGTGCCAAATGACCACGTTCAAACCCGTCAATATCGTCATCAACACCAGACTCGTTGCTGGTAGTGACCGGAGTATCCCGGCTCCAAGAATTTCTCCAATGGCGGGTTTACCACATGGCTCTATGTTCAGTCTGTACACAACACGTCCTAAAATATGTTACATGAAGCAATTGAGCTGTTCCTCTGCATGTTGCAGATTGTTTGCTAACGAGAATAAAGCTTTGCTTGTTTCTCGCCTTTCCAGGTTCTTACTGATTCTATAATGTATATCATCTATTTAGTTGCTTTTTCTTTATTTGAACACTTTTTTCACCTATTCAGAAGTTATTCAAGTGGCACTTAATATTAGTTTTGCCAAAATTACTTTTGTCTGTTCATGTCGAGTGCATTGAGTGTTCTACGTATTGTTGGTACTGAAGTTTACATCTTTCCCTTTCTTGTTCTATTTCCATCACTTTTAAGGGAATGCCAGGCACATAATACCCGAGAGTAACTTATCAAAAACAAACGAATTCATAATTGCCAAGACTTACTTCCAGAAAAGTTGTTCTATTCTTCGTCTTCTGTGGGCTATTGATCAATAAGGGTGATTAAATGGCATGCTTGGTTGCAACTATTTTTAACTTCAATGACTTAACATATAAGTTTAGATGAATATGTCATACAATTTCTCTTATTATATGGAAGTTTGGGAATTTAACGTTGTGGGAACAAGATTATTGGATCCCCGGAGAGTCAAATTGAGATATACTTCTCAAGATTCGTATCTAAATACTGCGGTTGAAATAGGCTGAAAGTAATTATTATCATTATAATAATATAGAGGTTGGGATATTGCATCTGTGCTTCAATGCCGATTGTGATAATTGAATAATGAACTCTTACGTGGAAATCTTGACATCTTATTTTGTCTGGGATAATGGGTAGATTTTGCACAGAAGCTCACAGATATTTTGTTGAGGGTTTAATTTGTTGGAAATATACGCCTGAAGGTTAAGTAGTTAGTTACCTTTATATTGCTATCTTTCACATGTAAGAATTTGTTTATATTACATGACTCAAAGACGATGTCATTAATGTAGCCCACTTTGGGAGGTTCTTTAGTTATTCTGCTGCTCTTGCTCTGTTTTTCAATGGTATTGTATTCAGCATAATAAAATGTTGTTTTTAAACTACAGAATCAAAACTGGAAGCTTTAAATATGATGATAAGGACAGTTATGAGGCTTCAAAGCCTAAAGATGTACTAGAAAGGAAAGATAGCATCAACAGCGACGTGCTTTTAGATGGTAAAGAGGGTTATAATGTTGGAATCCCATTCCTGGTTATGATGGCAATTGCAATGGGCATAGCTGTAACGGCAACACTAATATCCATTTACCAGCAGCCTATTCTTGGATCATCTTTTGTTGTACGGTCTCTTTCTGAAAGTTCATCCTCTTCAGCGGTTGATCCAGCCGCTGCTGGTTTCAGTTTCAAAGTTTTTGGATACAAAATTATACTTCCAGAATATGCACCAGGGTATGCCTAGCTCCCCTAAGTGCAGATTTGCAGTTTGTTTGATGGGACTGTTCTTCAATTGTGATTGACTTGTGGTGATAGATTTTCTATTAATTACTGGTATTTAACATTCTTAGACTTGGAGTCAAGCAGTAATTTCAAGTTAAAAGAACACATAAGAGCTAGCTAGTTTGTAATGCCTTCTCCATTGTCTGGGTACTACTTTTAATTCTCCTTAATAATGAACAGAGGTTTGTAAGGATAATACCTACTCTTCTGCGCTGGAATAGCATTGTGCTATTGCCATCTAATAGCTACATTTCATCTGAACTTCTTGTAGATGGATCTACTTCTGGTTGCTTATGGCTCCAGGCTGTGGACTTTTCATCAGTGAAGAGGTTTTAAATATTTGGGTCTGTCCTTTTCACTGGTACTTCTGTTTCACTGGTCCTTTTCATTCCAATTTTTTTCTTAATGATATACTTTCTTAGTTTCTTTATTTGTTTGAACCCTTTGATTGTACTTGAGCAAATAATTTAGGTTGGCATATCACTCTCTCGGTTTCTGTCTCTGGATGGAACATGGCAGTCTTTTGCAGAATCTTTCTCAAGGAATGGTTCATATGTGATATCAACAGTTTTCTGGGTTTACTGGTAGTTAGCAACTCCATCTTAATCTGTACTTCTTTCCTATGATTATGTTAATTTTGTCAAAGAGCTGGTACTTCTGAAGATTCCAGTCAAATCATGGCATTACGTCTTGTTACAATTCTCCTGTTACCAAAACTTGTTGATCATGGAACTTGAATTTTGATGGGCAACGCTGGATTTCAGGGGGGTGTGCATTAGTGACCTGATACCATTTTACTTGGGGAGGCTTTTCATTCAGTCTGGGGTATCTGATGATGTTTCTTCAAGGGTTCGTTCTGCCTACTTTCTTCTGAGCTCCAATGGGTTAGGTTGAGATCACATTTGGAAAAAAATTCATGTTGCTGTGTTAGTCCAGGCTTAAGCCCTTTTAATCCCACCTTTTGGGTTTTTTTTTTTTTGGGCGGGGGTGGGTTTGATGTATTACTTATTCCTGGTAATTTTCAACTGCTTATCAAATGGTTTTGTTCCTTTTGTACAAGTTTAATTTCTGATGATGTCTATAGCTAGGAATTGGCAAGGAGAAGGCCTTGGGGATTACGAAGGTGGTGCAAAAGTATGGCAATCTAATAGGTTTTGGTAAGCTGAAGACCTTTGTTATCTGCAATGGGGTTTTTTTTTTTTGGCTTAAAACCGTTATGTGTATTAATTATTAAAAATTTGTTGAGACCAAGATATTCCCATATTATGATGTAACAAATAGTTAATTATTGTATTTTACGAAATTATGATGCAAGATATTACAGCCACATGGTTATAACTGTATAAGAACTCCCTTAAATTTCTAACAAGTCATTTGTCACTTCAATTGCACCATCAACAACCCCCCCCCCCCAAAAAAAAAGAAGCTTCCTCCCTGTCCTCTCTCTGGTATGGGGGTAGACCTTAGAGTCCTTGTATGTTATTGCTTAGTTCACACTTTATATGGGCAGTCACAGACCAGTATCGTCTACTCATCCTAATTATTAACTATTCCAATGTTATTCCTTTAATTTTCTCACCAATTTTTTTAGTTATTTACTATCGAATCCTCACAAACATATTTATTATATTAGAAAAATTAATCATTTGATTCCTATAGTTTTGATTCTATTGTAACTCAGTCTCTAAACTTTAACTCGTTGTAACTTAATTCTTGAACTCTCACTCGATTGTAACTTAATCCCTAAACTTTAACTTGCTGTAACTTAGTTTATATAGTTTCAACCATTTAAAATATTAGTTCCTAATTTTAAAAAATAAAATTAGAAAGATTAAATCTTTATAATCTTTATCAAATTACAAGTTTTAGTAATTAAAATTAATGCCTAAAAGTCCACTGAATTTTAACTTTTAGAATTTTATTTTCAAGATATAAAGACTAATATTTTAAATGGTTAAAACTGTAAGGACTAAGTTGTAGCGAGTCAAAATTTAAGAATTGAGTTACAACCAAGTCAAAACTTTAAAGATTGAATTACAACGAGTCAAAGTTTAAGGATTAAGTTACAATTGAATTAAAACTATAGAGATTAAATGATTAGTTTTTCCTATTATTTTTAGTCAAATATATGATTAGTGCCCATGTATTGAGAGATTATGCTTTTATAAATTTCTAAAGAGCATTTTACCTTAAAGAATATCTAAAGGGAGAAGTAAACCCATCCTTTGTGTGGTTTCAGCGGAGTGCTTTCTTTCACATATGGCATTTCAGAAGTTTGAACTGACTCACCTGATCGTCACATAGTTATTTGCTCAGTTTGCATGAACTGAAAACCAACATGTGGAAGTTAGGTGTCCAGAAAAACCCCTAGATAATATACCAAATGGTAGATTGCATCCACATAAGCCACAGTTGGGCAAAATGAACATTTTCCCTTTTCTTTATGTCTATACAATTTCCTATTATAAAATTTACTTAATTCTTTCATTGACCTATGGTATTCATGTGACTTGTATTTTTGCAGTTCAACGATTTTCTCTTGGAGCAAGGAACCCCACTGCTTTTCTAGCGGGTGCTATGGTTAGTGACTTTGTTTAATGCACTTGCAATGATAAATCCAGTTTTACCGTGGTCTGATTTTGATGTATAAAATGAGGCCAAATGAATTGTGCCATGGTAAGTTATGGTTTTGATCTATAAAATTTAAAGAAGTCTTGTATCCTCTGAAATCAACCTCCAAATTATGGATAGTTGAGAACTTCATAATTATGCCTTCCTTTCCCCCTTTAACCATTAGGATCAATGACCCAAAAATCCTCCTTGAGTGAAAGCCTTCGGCAGACCCAATCATCTCACAGATAAATCCTTTAATAAAATGGATATATATTAATACTTGCGGAAAATTTTCCTAATATGCGAAGCCTTGTTGATGATTAGATTCATTTATTGGTTATAGGTTTTGAAAGTTGAGGTCATTGTTTTATCGCTACCATGTGGAAGTCTTGATAATGATTAGCTAGCTTCCGTCCTTTTGTAGATATGATAGGAAGATTCATTCGTTTCTTAAACTGAGAAACTCATAAGCTATAATAAGACAATTTTATCTCTTTTTAGTATCTGTTCACTTATACCTTGAAGAATGCTTTCTTGTCAAATTTGGTGGAAAAAGTCAAGTAATGTACATAAATATTGTTGCTTAAATAATGCATGGATTAAAAAATGGTATGGGAGACTTTTGATGCTATTTTTTCAAATTTGGCATAAGTCAGGTAATGTACGTAGCTGTTTAGGCGTCTTTTTAGGATTGAGCTCCTTGATAGCCCTGATTGTTTTCTAATTCTTTCTTTGAGTATTTGTTCGTTGAATCTCTTTGGCTTCAGTGAATCTATTATTTTAATGTATGCTTTTTTGTAATTATGCTCGCCCATGGTGAGACCGTTTTGTACTTTGCATTCTGCTGGGTCTCTGTCTTGATTGAGAGTTGATATGGATTAAAATAATTTTATTTTCCTTTTTTTTTTTTTGGTTTTTTTCATCTTTTTATTTTGAAGAAAATCCATTTCCAATTACAATTACTAATAAGAGTAACAACAAAAAGCTTTTGGTTAAATGCAGGGTATATCTGCAGAGTTATTTTTTGCTGGAGTCTGCTGTGGTGGTCTATTCACACTTCCCCTTCAGGTGAATATGCTTTTACTAGAAAACATGCAGGACTAATCACAATAGTAACCATCTTGCAATGTAATTCATATCTTTTTAAAGACTCTGACTTGTTGCTTGCATCACTGAGGGTCTTCTCAAAGAAAATTCAAGGGCTCGATAACAAAATCTCGGGAGTTTCTTGCAATCTGAATGCTGAGTCTGGAATAAGCAAAATATGATAATGTTTCTCATCGTATAGTTTATACCCATATTTACAGCTTTACGTAGGTTTTAAAGAAAACAATAGCCACGGAGTAGATAAACAGATAATCCTATGTCCATTTTTATTCCATTGGGTTGTCTTAAATGACACATGATGACTTAAACTGTAATATTTAATTAATTCACTTCTACGAAAAGTCTCTTAAGTGCCATAACTAACATAAGTTTTTCTTTTTCCTGTTTGGTCAGCTTGGAATAGGTTTTCTTTTGAGGGAACGCCCTTTGTTTGCCGTTGCAACTGTGATGGTATGATATGATCGACTTATGAGAATTCGTATAGATCTTAAAATATTCATATTTATCATGTACATTTGTACAGGGAATTTGGACCATTTTTCCATATGCCTTGGCTGGATTAACTGCGTTATTCTTCTATCTCCGAAGGCCTTACTCCACTTAGTCATTGAATTACTTAGGGCAAATCATCTAGTAGAAGATATCGTGGAGCTCAAAAGTTGTACCATTTTTTCAGAGATGACCAAGTTGAAAATGGCAAATTTCATCATAATTTACTATATTTCTATTACATTGATTTTCTTTTTCCTATTTTCTCAGCTCTGAGTGTCTTACTTCTCCTTGAACTCAACAGTAAGTGTTGATGTGAAGATCTATTTCTCTATGTAACGACATAATTTAGCTTGATCTGGAGTATTTTTAACTTCACTGTCACCGAGACTCAAGATATCTGAGCTGAATCTCATATGCTTCTTTTAGTTCAGCTAATACTTCTGCAATAGTTGGTCTCAGTGATGCATCCCTTTCCGCTGACTTCACAGCAATGGAGGCTGTCTTCCTCATGCTCTCCAGATCAAAATTTCCTTTTATGCTTTCATCCACAATTTCATATGCTTCTGCCTGCAAGTAAGGCTTTGCCTGCAGTTGGTTGTTAAGAAATAACAATGTGAATCCCTCAACAGTATACACTAACAGATACAAGGAAGAATTATAAGTAGTAGCAATATTATAACTATTTGTATATTTGAGAACCAAATGCTCAAAGAGAGCTTATTTGATATAAATTTTAAACTAAATAATCACACTTTTACTATATTGGGGGATACACTGTGAAAAAGTTTATCCTTTTCAAGTTTATTCCATAAAGGACAGCTACGAGATGAAGTTTCATGGGCTTTTCCTTATTTTTTTTTTAAATGAATTAAAGCTTTCTTTGACATGGTATTACAATCTCAATGAGTTGGTGGTTAGAAGATTATCTTTCTTGCTCCTATTCTCTCGACTAAAATTATATTCTGCTTATGGTGTAATAAGCCTGTACTTTGTCCATGATTTAAGCTTACAGGGCTTTCATGTGAATGGAAGTGGTCTTTAAAACTATGTCAAGCTATTGCATTGTAGAAAAACAAAAGGAAGATTTGAGTTACCCATAACACCAAATTGAAAGAATCAGGAGACCCAGAGTGATTCAATGGCTCTCTGCCACAGATGAGTTCCAAAAGAACAACACCAAAGCTATATACATCACTTTTCTCAGTGAGCTGTTGGGTGGAATAATACCTGTGCAAAGAAATAAGTTTAAGATGGTATAGAGCTTTCAGGAAATCATTAATTTCTTAATCTCAGGAACATACTCAGGGTCTAGATAGCCAGCAGTGCCCTTGACAACAGTGGTGACATGAGTTGCATCTGCCTTGGTTACTTGCTTGGAGAGACCAAAGTCACAGACCTTTCCGTTCATCTCCATATCCAAGAGGATGTTACTGCACTTGACGTCACGGTGTATGATTCGTGGTTCACTTCCATTATGTAAATAATCCAGTCCTTCCAGAATAGAGAAAGGAAAGAAAAAAACAGCCTTAGACATGTAAGTGTAAGCATAACCTTTCATGATCAAAGAAGAAACAGAAACGTCCATCTTTTGAAGTGTTATTGTCAGAACCGGTCACCACAAAAAATTGGAAATTTGAGAACAGGCCTCAAACCAGCCAAAACCAGTAAAGTCGGCGAGAAACTGGTTGAACCAAACATATTATTATTTTTTATTTTTTATTTTTTAACTCATATTTGTAAATTATGATTTACATATATTTATACCTAATAAGCATTATGAAATGAAAAAAAATGCAAGATACGCATGAATTATGTACACATGTATATATTTAAATTTATAAATTGTAAATTAAGAAATAATTATATATACTTTGGATGAAAATGATGTAATATTGATTGATGTTATTTTTTTTATTGTTTATTATTTTGTCTGAAATTTAAACATTCATTTTTGTTACTATATATAATTATTTCTTTTTACTTTAAGCATATAATATATTTAAAATGTATCAATTTATTTATGACCGGTTGGACCACGGTTTAGATTATGACCCGATCATTGAACTGTGAACTAGCATACCAATCGGTTCAATGGCGGGCCTAGTTTTAATAACATGGCATTGTAGGCAATTTACCACTTCAGGGCCTATTTTTAAGAAACAAAGGTGCTGAAACAGCAACAAAGTTTCCTTTTTCTTTTTGGCTCATGCACGCCAGACATGACTTTGTTGAGGTACTAGAAACCTCACTGGTGAGATTAGAAACCTGTGTTTGTTGTTGTAAAATATCTTTCAAAATTTGATGTCCTCATGTTCGTACCACATCTATCTGAATTGTCACTATTTTCATATCACATGTTCCTTCTAAATGTGTCAGATGCTTACATAGACATTGGATAGGAGAATTTAAGGAGGGTTGCCTCCCTTAGTTTTCCCCAGGGCAATAAGAAACGTTCATTTCTTGACCTACACTAGTTATTTAAGAAACTAGTTTGTACCTTTTGCTGCATCAACTGCTATTTTCAATCTTCGAACCCAGCTTAATGACCTTTTTTGGCTGTTTGTACCTGGAGGAAAAGAAAATAAGTGTTAAAACCCTTACCCTGACAGCATTTGGGAATATTTGAAGCAAAAAGAATAAAGAGGATAGTGCGGAAATTTTTGTTCAATCAAGCAGAGTACCATAAAGGTGATCATTTAGTGATCCACCGGCCAAATACTCGTACACTAGTATCTGATGCTTTGATTCATGACAAAATCCTTCCAATGACACCAGATTTTGATGGCGGATTTTTGACAAAAGGTGAACCTAAGCACAACAGAAGATATGAAAGAAAGAATTAGCTCACCAGAAGGGAAGAAAAATGATAGAATCAGGCTTCCCTGTAACAGATATATCAGAGACACACATAACTGATTCAATATAATGTTTAAGAGGGATATGATTCTTTCTTCGATCAATACCAAAAGGGAAGCCAATGAGACATATATTTGATAAATTATGGTCTTAATTTCAAGGCTCCTTTTGAGCTCCCACTGAAGGGGAAATGGTCCAAGGATCATTCCTTATGTTCCTAAACTGCATGTATTGCTGTCACAGAATGCTTTCACCATTAGAAAGGCAATATGAGTTCAATTGCAAGCGCACTTAAGAACAGTTCTGCAGAGCATGTGACCTGCTAACCTTAAGGGTGCTAGAATGAGCTTCTAGTTCATTACTTCATTAGAGATGACCTTTTGTCTCATTGACAAGTTAACTGAATTATAATGATGTAAAAAGGTTGTTATATGGAAGTGTAATTTAATTAGTGAACCTCATTGATGAAAGAATCAGCTCCTAGTTGGGTTTTGTCCAGCCGAACTTTGACAGCGACTGATTTACCATCTGGAAGCTTTCCATGGTAAACTGATCCAAAACTGCCTCTTCCTATAACTTCTTTAAAGTTTCCAGTAGCTACTTTGATTTCTTTGTAGGAAAACACTTTTGCTGCGCCCCAGTTCCTCATATTAATTTCTACTCCTGAAAGTTAGAATAAACATCTGTATACCAACACATGTAAGAAAAGCTAACCAAATATGCAACAAGAAAGAAAAATAATTGCATACTTGCTGTGTGAGAGATTTCATATCTCTTTTTAGTCATGTGTAGCAGTACCCAAAGAAAGATAAACAAAAACACAAGTGTGGCTCCGCCAACCAAGCTTAGTATGATTGCAAGATGTCTATGCGTTTTGTGCTTCATTCTGGGAATTATTGTAACTTGTGGTGTCTCAATTGAAGGAGCGAATGATGCATCATCGCATATGGCTGCGTAGAATGAAAGACACAAATTCCCAGATGTTCTGCAGGAAGGGAAAAAAAAAAAAAGGTATCAACGTGCATAGTTTTTAAGGAAACAGATCTAATGCTTCCTCCATACCTGATCTCTACGGTTGCTTTGTTCAAGGACTCTGGTAGTGGACCTTGTAGCTTGTTGTTTTCCAGATTCCTGAAGAACATAAAACAATGAATTGTACGAGCAAATGATGATACAGTGAAAAACAAATTGAAAGAAAACAATTGTTATATGATTTAATGAGATGTTTTATCTGATGCCAAACTTACAGAAAATGGAGGTTTTCTAACTCTCCCAAGCTATCAGGAACCAATCCTTGGAGGCTATTGTTTTGCAAGTCCCTAAACACACAGTGAAAAAGAAAAAGAATGTAAGGTTAATGTATCAATTGGTATCCGCCATATCAGTTTTGAGATACAATGTTTGGATAGAAGATAAAATAAAATATATTATTCATAGAACTATTAATCGAGTTTTACTTGGTATAAGATGAAATGTTCTTTTGACATGGTATTTGAACCTTCATAACCCAGAAGTTCACTTAACAATTTAATCTGATAATCATAACATTATGATTAGTGAAGAGTTCAAACTTGTATCTCCTAAGCTAAGCTCTGAAGTGTTTTAAACATTCGGAAGTCTTTAACTTACAAGATTCGAAGGCTAACCAAGTTGTCCAGCTCCACTCCAAAGGATTTTAGCTGATTGAAACTCAGGTTCCTGAAATTTTTGAGCACTCATTAAACATCCTCTGCATAAAACCGAAGACCAAGTTTTACTCTAGGGAGGCATTACAGTTTCTCAAGATGTTGCAAGCTTCCCAAGTTCTGTATTTCACCAGCAAGCGAAGCGTTGTGCAAATCTCTGATAAATAATCAACACCAGAACAGATAAATAAGAAAGAGAGTATGATCACACATATCAACGATGCCAATGGACTTTATTCTAGCTAAGGAGATTTACAATTTTTTGAGGTCCAACAAGTCACCAAATGTAGGCGTAATTGATCTGAAATTCACACCGGAGAGATCCCTGGAAAAAAAACTTGCTACTATGAGATCACTAATGAAATAACTGGAAGAACCACTGTTTTGGAGAAGAAATGAAATGAGGCACATACAATGATGTGACAAGGCTTCCTTCACAGCCAATATGATCCCATGGTGAAGGCGAGCATGGATCATCTTGCCATCCTAGATCCAAGCCAGCAGACTGCTGAATAACTTGTAGTGCGGAGACTGGAATAGTACAAATTGAATAGATCATAAGTTAATTAAATTAACAAGTGAAATCAGAATAATGTGTATTCTCAGAAAATGTGGTGAGGCACCTGTGGTTGAAGAGACTTCGGATGGAATATCAACCATCTGATATACCTCAAATGCATTGATTTGAGGGTAAAAGCTGATACTCTTCAGTGTTATATTCAAGCTGCCGATCCCCTTTCGTGTTACATATAGGGCACTGATTTCTGAACTCTTTATTTTGTAGTTTGATTTTATGAGATCTCCATTTATGAAAACATCAAAGGCGGGGAAAACAGGAAGAATGCCAGCAAAATAGAGAATGATATAATAGTCCCCTACTGCATCAAGAGGGAGGTTATATGTCAGCAGATTTCGCCGTGCCAGAACTCTCCCGGATTGAAGAACAGCAGCTGGTGGTTTTTCCATTAGACTGGACTGATTGAAAGTAAGCTGAACCTTGAATCCAGTTGCAACATGAAAGGGTGCAAAACTTCTATCAGCATCCCATATTCTATCATATGGATCCAGAGGGTACCTGCGTTTTACAGCGCTAAAACTTGAAACTGTAACTAGTTACGAAAAGCTTTTGAGAAAAATGCAAATACTCCCGATAGCTTTGAGCCATTTTGCAAACACCCCCATCAGATTTATAAAAAAGGAAATACCTCCATCAACTTTCACCCATCAAGCTTTAAGTTTTTCCATCCATTTTTCTATTAAACACATTGACGGAGATGTCATCTCAAACTCTGTCTTTTTGTCACGTAATGGACCATCATTCGTTTAGAAATAATACATGGCAGAGTTTGAAGTAGAATCTTCAACAGTGGAGTCAAAGGAAATTATACGGGGAAATTTTAAGTCTTGAAAAGTGATGTTAAAGAGGATGTTTGCAGATGACATAAAGTTGATGATATCCTTTCATTTTCTCCGAACATATTTATGTAAGAAAAGGACATGGTGGTTCTTACCGGATAGACTCATTGGTGTAGCCACAATCAATTCGATAACTCTTCCTCAGTAACTTATTTGAGAAATATTCCATGCCATTTGTGTAGGCTCCTGGAGGAAGAGGTCGGATTTCAAGGGAAGAAATTACAGGAAATCCACCATGTGAGGCAGCAAGTAGACAGAAGGGTAGTGTGTCCGTATTGACTGTCCATAGAAACTCTTCGGTCCATGGATCATCTTTAGTAAGATTTACAATAGCAGCAATGGCTGTCCCAAGAGAAACAGAGAATGTAGGAGGATGCTCAAGTCCATCATAGTTGTTGTACACAAACTTTGCTCTAACAAGAACAAGACTTGTCACATTAGTCAAAGGTAATTTATAGCATTTTCGACCTTGGGAATCCGGGAAGAACCGAAGAGAGACATATGATGAGGAGTCGTTATCATTGTAACTGATGGCTGTAGTGCCTGTGCTTATGTATGCAGTGTCTGGGGTCCATGAGATGTTAGATGAATCATTGAAACTGGTTCTTCCACCACAAGATAGGCTTAAGAAACCTGTTCCATGAATGAGAAAGATCTGCTCATGCGTTTTCACATATAGAGGTATAAAGTTTCAGCTTATTTTTAACCGAAAAAAGATTGCTTGCTTTGACAAATGTATGACTAGCTTGACATTATTAATTCATATCAAATTACTCACTCTAATATGCTATATTGGTCTTAATTTTTGGATGAGAATATGTTGTTTTTCTAAAGTGTTTGGTGATCTTTCATCTCTAAATACACTATAGTTCAAGGAATTTGGATTTAGCATGTGAAAGTTAAATACTGAAAGTTTCTGAATGAGAAAATGACAGAGACAGACATCTGTTGAGAGAAGAATAAAATAATCCCTTACCATCTTGATCACAGAAAACGCCAACCCAGAAACTATACAACAGAAAGAAGCCAACCCGTAAATCCCAAAACTCCATGAACTCAGATTGCTACTATGAAGCCAATTGCTTTCTGTCTTCCTCAGAACAACAAATATAATAACAAGACAACTGAGTCAAAGGAAAAGTCGTATCAATGTTTGAATGAATAGACCCATGAACATTGATCACTTTAAGGTGTCACTGGACAAAGAAGAATGAGTGAAAAATGATTGAAAGGGGCAGGGAAAAGCTTGAAGGAAGGGAAAAGAACACAAAGCTGGAAAATATGTCTTGATTTGTTAGGTGACAGAATCATTGAAAGTAGAATGATGAAAGAAGAAACTATAGAATGATGAAGAAAGATGAAATAACTGAGTCCAGGTCCTTCAAGAGAAGTGATGATTAAAGAAGTTTTGTAGAGTCATTGGCAATAGCAATGATTATAGTTAGTTATATTGCCATAGTATTATCACTATCTTTCACAAGTTGTTAAAATCACTGTTATTTCTCCACGGGTTAGTGATGAATGAAAACTTAGAATGCAAGTTTTAATGTCAGTCAAATTAGTCACAATCGGAATGTGAGAGTTAAAATCACTATTATTTCACCACGGGATAGTAATGAATGTTAATTTCCAATTTCTTAGAGAATTAAATTGAGTTTCGTTGTAGATCTAAAACTCATCATCAATGCATTATCTAGAAAAATTAACAAGTTATAATTTCAGAAATGAAAACTTAGAATACAAGTTTTAATGTCAGTCAAAGTAGTCATAATTAATATAATTCTTTATTTTATTTTATTTTATTTTTCTGCTTTTCAGCTTTGCTTCAAAATTCATACAGAGATCGATCCACTATGTAAAGAAAATAAACTTGTCAACGAAGCCATAATCAATGACATTATATATCTACTTGAAGGAACTGGAAAAAACTCACTCATTTGGCTCATGATTTTCTTGGATAAATGAAAACGTAAGATAAATATTAATCTAATCGGCAGAAAATATTCTTGTTCTTTAATTTTATCAAAGGCGTCATTTTGATTTCTTAATCTTATGCACTATGAAAACATTTGGTTCTTTAATTTTACAAAATGTTTTATTTTATTTTCTTAATTTAATTTTATTTAAAAAAATGTTGGCATTGAACTTTTAAATGTTGACAAAATATTTTTAAATATTGAGATTTTAAGTTTAATTTTTAAAATAACAATGGTTGATACAAATATTATCATTTGAGACTAATGGTGTTAGAGATTTAAAAAAAAAAAAAAACCTAAACATATGCAAATTAAGGACCAACTTGAAGTCTTAGATAAAATTAGAGGATAAAAGATGCATTTTTTGCCTTATAATGTTAAACTGAGATATAATAAACCTCACATATCTTAAACTTACCAAACATAACCGTTTTTAGGTTAATGAAAAGAAATCATGGATTATATATGATAGATTGTATAATATTTCTTATTACGCTGGTTAAATTATAATTAGTGCTTTCTTGTGTTAAAAAAAAAAATTACAGCTTCATGCAAATAGTTCTGCGTGGCATATAACCTCTTTATCCTTATTTTAAACATAACTAGCTTTGCATAAATATATCTTTTAATAGAAAAATCATTTAGATCGGAGAGATCTTTAATATATGTTTTTTTTTAAAAAAAAAGAGATAGTATATTACGTTAACCTAATCAAATTTCCACATTATGATGACTTGGATTGTTGAAGCAAAATTGATTAAATGTCGTCAGACTACTGAGCACACTGATTAGGAATTGAGAATTACAAATTACGTTAGTATGAATAATCAACAAATCTTGTTTAGTAAAATAACTAAGTTCTCTTACTGATGATTACATCCACTTCGACTATTTTTCACATGAAACAAAGTAAATCCACCACTATGAATCATAACTGAATGAATTATTAATAAACAATTATTAATAAACAACATGTTTAAAAATATAATTAATAATGACATGAGTTTACAATGCATATAAATTATTTGACATTTTTCTTCTTTCTCTCTCTTATCCTATTATTCATTTATTAATTTTGATTATTAATGGTGAGATCAATATATTTCAAATATTTTTATTTATCATTTTAATTTTTTAAGTTAAATGATGAATACTTAATTTGTTATTTGTTTGTTTGTCTTTAAGGTGGAATGTAAAAAAAAAAAGAAAAAAAAATAGAGAATAAAATATAGGATTGAAAATATAAGACATTTTTATAAGGTTAGAAGTTAAAAAAATATAAAGCATTTTAATTTTTTAATGTAAAATTAATGAATTTATTTTTTAAAAATATCATTAATAAATAAGGGAGAATTCCCACATGATATAATTAAATACTCTAAGATCTACTGACAAATGAGTAAAGAAAAATGACAACTAAGTATGTTTAAATTAAAAAATTTATAATTGAGGTTGGAATTTAACTAAAATTAGCAAACTAACATTAAAAAAAAATCAGTTAATATAACGTGATTTACGTTTAGATATTTTTTTAAAAAAAATTAGTTAGATAAATTAAAATTTATTTAGATGATTTCATTGAAAAGTTAGTTGAGATTTTTAATGACAAAAATAAATATGAATTTTTTTGTATATATTTTTATGACTAATTTGATATTTTTAGAGGAAATAGTTAAAATTATAATTTTTTAAAGAATTAGATTACAAATCAAAAGTATGAATTTTCAAATTTTCAACAATACACACACACATATTATATCAGTTTTAGGCAACATAAAGTGATTTGGTTAATTAATCTAAAATATAAATTAATTGTTCAATAAAATTAAAACTAATTATATTCAATGTCTTTTTTTAATTATAAATTTCCAAAATATATATAACCACACTAATATCCTAACAAGATAATTATAATTATAATAATTATAATAAATAATTCTAACAATGATCTTGCCAGGCCATTGGTTGCCTATCTGAGTGTGTGTGTGAGAGTGAGAGAGTGAGAGAGAGTGTGCGCGTGTGTGCGTGCGTGTGTGTGTGTGTGTGTGTGTGTGAGAAATTGTTGCGTGTGTGTGTGTGTGTGTGATTGAGAATTCTTGCTTATTCCTTTCAGGTTCAATCTCTCCTCTCTCTCACTAGCTTATCTTTCACACATACTCAATTTTCATGTGGCTTTTCTATTTGTTTTCTCTCCCCTTCCCTTTCTCCTCACCCGAAACTAGCATAGGTAATCTCTACAACTCTACAACAGCCCAGGTTGCTTCTTTGTTAGAAGTGGATGCATTAAGGTTAGAGCCTCAAGTTCAAGAATACATCAAGGCAAGGAAGCATAGATTTGATAGGAGAAGAATGGAGGACCACAACCACACTTTCAAAGTAGGACACTCTCAATGCAAGAAGAAGGACAACAACAAGCAAGAATCAGCATGAGCAACACAAACAATTGAGATCAGACAATGATGGTGATGATCTTTGGTCAAATTTGGTAAAGTAAAGGAGAAGGAGGTGGAGATGATAGAACGAGGAACTGTTTGGAGGTGAAGCAGAGCAAGGAGAGTATCGAGTAGTGAAGAGAATGAAGAGAGAAAAGCCCAATGTCTACCACCCACTTAATGCAGCATTGTAAAAGCTAGGGCAATTGGCTTGTAAAAAATGCCCATTCAGACCCCAACGCTAATTGCAATTTTTTTTATCCAAATAAAACTTTTTAGACTTTTAATATTCTAACCTAAGTTTGGAACATCCCAACCTAAGTTGGGATGTTATCCAAACACACACGAAATATGTTATTATTTTTTTTATTCAATTATTAATGAATCTTGTGGTATTTAAATGTGTTGAATGAAACTTGTATGTAACTTTCTCATAAATAAACCACACTTAACCCTTCATCTTTAAGTGAGATTTTCTATTGAATAAAGGAAAATATAGAAAGATGATATCAATTTAAAGACAATTAATTAATTAATTGGAAGTGTAATTTAATTAAAAATGTTTTATATTTTTTAATAGAAGAATTAATTTTTAAAATACCTTGTTAAGAGAGATATCCAAATTTTGTATAAGCATGCAATTAAAATAGAGTTAAATGATAATTTTATCCTTAAATTATAGGTCTAGAAGCCTAAAACTCTAAACCTTATTTAAGTACAATATCTCATTTCAATATTTTGAAAGTGTGCAATGTTGCCCTACTAAGGTTGACTATTAATTGACTAAAATTATAAAAATGGACTCAAAAAATTATAAATAAGTACTCTATAAAAAATTAATACTGATTAAGTATCTTAAATTACAAAGAGAAAATTGTTATTTTTTTTCTTATGTAAAAGACTAAAACAATATTTTAATCATCCCCTTCAACTGGCTACTTGGTAATTATCAGATCTCCATTATGACACCAATAGTGGTAGTAATTAAAAAATAATTTTCTTGTTTAATAACATCTTATTAAAATATTTTGGTCTTTTATATGTGAAAAAAAATAACATTTATCTCTTGATATTTATTTAAAATTTAGATAACTTAAATTGATATCAATTTTTTATAGAGCACTTATTTATAATTTCCTTGATCACTTTTTATAATTTTTAATCTTTTTTTATAATTTTTTTATTTGTAACTTTAATTCAACGCTCACATTAATGTGCACACAAATATATTATTCACTGTATCCAGAAAAAGAAAAAGAAAAGAAAAGAGAGTTCTTATATATAGAAAGATGACATCAATTTAAAAATAATTAAGTAATTTATTGAGAGTGTAATTCAATTAAAAATATTTTATATTTTTTGACACATAAATTAACTTTTAAAATACCTTGTTAAGAGATATGTTCACATTTTGTATTCAAACATGTTTCAAACAAGATTGTTTTTGATGAAAATATACAAGTATGCAATTAAAAAAGGGTTAAATGATAATGTTACCTTTAAACTATTGGTCTATAAGCTTAAAACTCTAAAAAAATTAATAAAATATTTTCCTTCAATATTTAAAAAATGTGCAACGTTGCCCTACTAAGGTGACCATTAATTAACAAAAAAAATTCTAGTAAAGAACCCTAAAATTTTAGAAAGGACATATAAAATTATAAAAAAGGATCAAAAAAATTATAAATAAGTACTCTATAAAAAATTGATACCAATTAAGTTTCTTAAATTAACTTTTAAAATATCCCCTTAAGAGAGATGTCTACATTTTATACTCAAGTGTGTTTCAAACAAGATTATTTTTAATAAAAATATACAAGTATGCAATTAAAAAATGATTAAATGATAATTTTATCCTTAAACTATAGGCTTAGAAGTGTAAAACTCTAAATTTTTTTAGTATAATATTCTCCTTCAATATTTCAAAAGTGTACAATGCTGCCCTACTAAGGTTAACTGTTAATTGACAAAAAAAATTATAGTAAAAAACCTAAAATTTATAAAAAGGATATATAAAAGTATAAAAATTGACCAATAAATTTCAAATAAGTACCTTATAAAAAAATTAGTACTGATTAAGTTTCTTAAATTATAAAAAATATTAAGAGACAAATGTTATTTTCTCTTGTTTAAAAGTCAAATAACATTTTAATCATCCACTTTGACTAGTTACTTGGTAATTATTAGCTCTCCATTATTGACACCAATACTGATAAGCAATTAAAAAGTAATTTGTTTGCTAAATAATATCTTATTAAAATATTTTGGTCTTTTACATATAAGAAAAAACTAACATTTATCTCTTAATATTTATTTGTAATTCGGATAATTTAAATTAGTATTAATTTTATAGAGCACTTATTTATAATTTTCCTAATCATTTTTATAATGTTTTAATCCTTTTTTATAACTTTTTATTCATAAATTTAATTAATCACTCACATTAATGTGCACACAAATATATTATTCGCTGTATCAAAAAAAAAAAGAGAGTTTCTATATATACATATACATATACATATATATATATATATATATCTGTGTGTGTGTGTGTGTGTGTGTGTAATATATCCTAGAAAAATTATTGTTTTGACCTTCTACAAGTCATGAGCCTGCCTATTTTTGGGAGAAACAAAGGAGAATTTCAACTTCCGAACGCGGATGTGGCTTGAACGATGAAAAGATTCAAATACTCGTTATTTGTTAATTTTATTATAATTATTAATTGTTAATTATTTTATTTTATTTGTCAATTTATTAATATAAATTGTAAATTATATTTTTTGTTAGATAAGTATTAACATTAATTGTTAATTTGTTAACTTTACTTGTTAATTTATTAACATCATTTATAAATTATAAGACCTATTGATAATTTACAACTAATGTTTGTAAATTAACAAGTAAAGTTAATAATTTAACAATTAATATTGTTACTTATGATTGAATAATTGATGTTCAAGTCTTTTATAATTATTAACAAATCAATTCATGAAATTTACAACTCATTGATAAATTAACAAGTGAAATAAAAAAATTAACAATTAACAATTCTGTATTCAGACAAAATTAATAAATGAAAGGTATTGGAATCTTTTCATTATTAAAATTATTTTTATTTTATTTTCTTGAATTGAAATGAAATTTTAAATTTTTTTTTACATTCACTAGTAATTAAGTCATTTTTAATTGACATTCCTAACAAAAAAAAAAAGAGCTTAACTATGTGTAATGTTAGTTTTGGAGTAAAGGGGAATTTCATTGACTATAAAAAACTGTACAGAAACCAGGAAAGAACGGAAAACAAATCACATCAAGGACTTGAAAGTAGAAAACGCTTTGAGTGTATACGAAGAGAGTATACCGTAAAATCAGCATCAGTGAAAATGCGAAGGTTTCTTGTTTTCCAAATATTTGCAGTAGGGCTATGCAATTGTTTTTTGGTCTTCAATCTAAGACAATCCGATTTGGTGTGGGTTCGAATAAAAATTAGTTTTTCAATATTAAAAGGATCAGACTCTTTTTTTTAAATTGAACTAAATAAAAGATCAAATATTTAAACAACCGTAATTCAATTCAAAAAAATATTTAATATAATTATAATTAATTTATTAATTATTATTATTATAATAAGTTAATTTATAATAATAATTAGTAATTTTTTATATTTTATACTTGTAAAGTGATGGATATCAAACAAAAATTTATCCTTGATCAACTTCAATTCTTTACTTTTATTATTAAAATTTATTGTTAACTTAATAAAATAAATTTTAATATATTGAAGATTGTTTAATTTAAACCCTTTATATTGCCATTGAAATATTTTTTTTATTGTTATTAAAAATTATTGTGAATTAATAATTATTGTTATGATATAATAAATTTTATATATTATTGTGTTGGTTGAGTTTATTAGATTCAAATCAATTACTATTTTTTATAGATAAAAAAAATAAGTGAAATATTAAATAAGGTCGAAATCAATCTATTAATCTTATCCGACCAGGCTGCGATCAACAGTTACCCTAACTTTTTCAGGAGGTAAGTGTAATGTGTAGTTTTAATCAACCATAAAGTGACCAAACAAGATGTGGCATCAGAAAAAAGAGCACTGCCATGGCAGGACAGTTCGACAGAGGAAAGTGAGAGACAAGGAAACATGACATTGTGGCTCATCTAAGTCCACACATTTTCTGATAACTTCATTCATTATTAATACTTTTTTATTTTACTCCTTCAAATAAAAATAATTTTATTCTAATATTAGGGAACCAGTTTATGATTTTAAAATATGCCATGTCCTTAAGGGCAAAAATATTATTTACCCATAAAATAATTATCAGTTTAGAACTGTGCTCGCAATTATCCCAAGTTAAGAAAGCTACTAAATATTTTTTTTATTAAAATATGCTTATGTAGTACAAAATACTAAAATAAGCACTTTTCACAAAAAAAAATAGCAATTATTTGGGAACGGAACTGTTAGATTCTCTGCATTCATGCATTAACTAGACATATTTTTCATATATGGTATGTACTTGATGTAACATTGCTGATAATTCATGAATAATGTTATTTATTTTATATTTTATAATTGTATTTTTAAAGAAATAACAAGACTATATATGAATTTATTTTTTTAATATTCTTCATATAAAGACTCTTTATATTTATCCGAAAGACACGGTGCAAAATCTGAATGTGATGAAAAAGTGGCGGTTGTGTGGACAACAACGTGTTCAATTGTCAGCCAAGCTCCTTGGTCCCATTCTCATGTCTTAAATGGTTCTGTGAGATGACAAGATTCCAAGAGCTAGAAGATAAACAACTCTTAACATTCCTTCACTACTTCACTTTCACTTTTTTCTTTGAGAACCAAAGAGAAAAGTATAAAAAAATTAAAATTAAAAAGCTACATCTTCATCAGCAGCTCCTCAAAGAGAAGAAGAGAGAGACATGTCTCTTCAACTGAAGGAAGGATCAGTAGTGTCTGCTTCTTCTTCATCTTCTTCATGGAACCACAGGCTCAACAGCCATGCCCTCAACCCTTTCCCTCTTCACAAGACTAGCAAAACTGGTAAGCAATCATCACAACATTATTATATTGTCTTCATACAAATAAGAGTACTTCATCTTTGAGTAGGTTTTTTCTTATTGACATGGCTGACTAGGTGGCAACCAACAAAGATTGATCTTTTTAGTAAGGATATGTCTTAACTCACAAGATTGTCAATTTAAATTTAGTATTCTTTGAATATGTAGGCATGCTTGACTTTTATGGAGTCAAGACCTGAACTTTCTATTAAAAAAAAAAAAATGTAAATGATCAGCTTTGAGTATTGTATGTAGTTTTTTTTTTCTTTTTGATAGGGCTATTTGACTAGGTGAGTACTAACAACGTTGGTCCAGTTCGTATACAAAGATTTAGCCTACAATCTATCAATTCGTGAGTTCAAATCTTTTTATTACTGTAAGATTCTTGTTAGTAGATGTTATGTAAATATCTCAGTGCTTGAAGGATGCATCGATCTTGGTGAGCCAGAACCAACTCAACTAAACTTATTATTGAAAAAGAGAAAAAGAAACCGACTGTGCTGAGCATTGCATGTACAATTGTACATGTTGATTTTGATATATAACCGAGTGATCCTGTACGTATCATTTTTTGTTTGTTGATAAAATAGTGGAAGATATTGTGTACCATAGATGAAATAATATTAGAAAGCAAAGTAGGGTTTTCACTGGAAAGTGGAAAGTGATGCAGAAGAAAGCGATGAAGATCTGTTCAGAGTGCCGGACATGGAAGCGACGGCAGGCGGCGGAGGAGGAGGAGGAGGAGGAGGAGAGGCAGTGATTTCAAATGGGAATACGAAGGCAGCAGGAAGCTTAAGCAATGTGACAGTGACAGATTCTCAGCTTCAGAGTGGAAAACGAAGAAGAGGAAGAAATCCTGCTGACAAAGAGTGCAGACGCCTCAAGAGGTGTGCATATATATATATATATATATATTACCAGATGTTCGATTCTTTCTTCTTCATTAGATTTTTTCTTCTCTTTATGGTTTCTCTATTTCATGTGACCAAAAGAACAAGGCCGATTTAATTTGCAGCTCCTTCTAAATTTATTGATTTTGAATTAGATTCTTATAATTTATTTTATTTTAACTAAATTCTTATAGTTTGATCGATTAAGTATATTATTCCTAACTGTTAAAGTTGTTAATGAATGAATAACTTTTTCAAAATAAAAAATATTTTTAAAATTTGTAGAAAAATTTATTTAATACTTTTAGCTAAAAAATAAAAAATAAAATTTGATTTGGTATAGTGTTTACATTTTTCTTAATTTTTTAGGTAAATTCTACATATAAAGAAGTAATTTAGAAAACATAACTTAATTATATAAATGTTGATTATTAAATTATGTAATCTTTTAATGAAACTATAAAAGTGCATTATTTTATTTTATTAAAAGAAAAAAATTCAAAACCCGTGGAGATTAATATATTTAATCAATTAAATTTTAATAGTTTAATTAAAACAAAATGAAATACAAAGACCCAATTTAAAATTAAAAAAACTAGAAGGACCCGTAGATTAGTATTTCCATGAAAATATACGTAATTGTGTGTGTATAAACAAAAAGAAGCACTCCCTCCTGATTTAGAAGATACTTTTACTAAAATAAAATTTTATTAATTGTATTTGTTTCAACATTACCCTTCCTTCTTTGTTATATTTCCTCAGTCTATTTAATATTTCACAAATAAAGTTATATTAAATGAAGAATATTTTTAAAAATTTATATTTGTATACTTTTAAAATAAAATAAAAAAAGTATATTTAATAAACTTCATTGGTAAGCACAATTTTACAAAAATAAAATCTTATGAACTGGGGCGGAATTAAAAAATATTTTTTTTTAAATGTCATCTGGGATTTGGACTGTTGCCTTCTCTACTATCCCTTCTAATCCCTAAAATCTCAACCCTTCATTTAGAGAATTAGATGAAATTGCTCTAACCATTAGCTGAAATGAGAGAATAGATAGGGTAACAAACATTCTAAATCAAATAAAGTGTGGTATGAACTGTGCTATGTATGTTCATTTTCATAGAAATAAATGGTGGGATTCATTGAGTCAACTTTTTTTTTTAAATCATAATTAGAATGATGAAATATGAGTTGGTAACATGGGAACATGAAAGAACAGGTTGTTGAGGAACAGAGTATCAGCACAGCAAGCAAGAGAGAGGAAGAAAGTGTATGTGAATGAGTTGGAAGGAAGAGCCAAAGAGTTGCAAGACCAGAATTCCAAGTTGGAAGAGCGTATCTCCACTTTGATCAATGAGAACACTATGCTTCGTAAGGTATGGTGCACTTTCTATTTTTTTATTTATATCCATCAAAATCACAACCTTAATTTTTCATTCTTATTCTTCCTTTTTTTTTTTTGCCTTTTTTGAATTTCACTGAAATTTTATGAAAAGGAATTGAAACTTTTGGTCCTGAGATTTTTTACACTTATATAATTATTCCTCATGGTTTGAAGGGAAAACCAAGACTAATTGTGTATGGTTATAAAACTTTAAGGATACAATTAATAAAAAAATTAAATTTTTGAAACCAAATTAGTAATTGAGACAAAATTAAGGAATTGAAAGTTTTATTATTCCTTATAAATATTATATCTTTTTAAAAGCAGCATAATACTTTTCAATTTCAATTTTTCTTAAAATTATATGTATTATTTTATTTTCAAAACTTGTATAATTTTTCCTCAAAGGAAAAAGTAATATTAAATTTTGAATTTTATTATAATTGCACTAAGCGCTACTAAAAATAGAAGGGAGTTTAATATAATTTCAACAGAGATCATGAATTTTTTTTTTTTGAAAAACATAACTTTGTATTGCTTGAAATTTATTATAGGTCCTTATACTTTTAGTTTTTGGTATTCTAAATCCCTCCAGAAGCGGTGTTATAGGAATCTAAAGCATCGAAAAACAAAAGTGTAGGAATTTAAAATAGAAAAAAAAATAGTACAGTAACTTATAACAAAAACTCGACTAAAGTGTAAAGATTCAAAGTTATATATATTTTTTAAAATAAAAACCTAGTACAATATAAAGAACAGTATATATGTTAAAGAAATCAGTAAGGACAAATGTAAACGCAAGCTCAAAAGGCTAAGCCAGATTTTGGAGAATGGCTTCCCAAACTAAGTTTTTGAGTTGCTTTACTTTTTCATTTCAAAGCGAAATTTATGTAAGTTTAGATAATGGATGGGAAGCATGTACATTTTTTTTGAATGAAATTCAAGAAATGTTATACAATTGATTTTTTTCCCAAAAAAATGATAGTAATTACTTAAACATTTAATTAATTTTAATCTATAATAATTCATTTAACTCTGTTAATATGTGACTTGCAGGTTCTTATGAACACAAGGCCTAAAGTTGATGAAAGCAGTGAACCAAAGCAAGATCAATTAAGTAAAAACTAACAACCTAAATAGAAGGTGCCTCAGAGTGATCAACACATCAATTATTCCTTCATGCTACTAGAAATTGAAAACCTGTCATACCCTTTTCCCCTATATGCGTTCCCTAATGAATGATTAATTGAAGATTATATAATTAAAGATAATGACAATGCCTACTTAGGTAGATAATTCCAAGCACATATTGTTCATGAGAATTCTTAGACAACAACTTTCAATTTGTATTGATGAACTATGATGGAACCAAATGTTCACTTTTTTTTTTTGGAAGTAAAATATAACTCTTAGTCTTTAAACTTTTTTTAATTATCCAATTAATTCTTAAATGTTAACTCAGAACAACTTATCCTTATTGTGTCATGATTTGGAATAGTTCAATTGAAATTTTCATCATCTTTTGATTCAATACAATTCAATCTTTATAATACCTTAATAAACCACAAACCGAGATGTGCTAAGTTGAGGCTTAAGAATTAAATTGATAGTTGAAGAAAAATTTAGGGAATTAGTAGTTATATCATCCCTTCTGTCTTCATCACTAGAACAAAATTCAGCAAGGAACAAATTTGGCTGTGGAGGGAAAATTCCTGATTGAGTCCATAAGCCCCATGTGCCTAAACTGTCATGAAGAAGCCTCAGACTACAAAATTTGTGTGATCAAAAATGAATCTATATAAGGAATGCAAAGAATAGGAAATAATGAAATGCATCTAACATAATACATAACCATCACTCAATACAAGAGCTATTGATCATCCTTAACTTGATCAAAATAGTAAAGTGAAGCCCAACATATAAAGATATCTGTAAGGAGAAGACCGACCACATCGAAAACAAACTTTGGAGCAAATAAACCCCAAACCTGCAAGAATATAAAAGCATAGACTGTACTGGATTAGCAACACAAACAGAATTAGGATTGTAAAAAAAAAAAAAAACATCATACAACGTTTTTACCATCAAGTGCCGTCTCTGGACTGTGACACATAGTATTGCAAAAGTTGTTGTAATTGCAGTACTCAGCCCATACATTATATACGCCTTAATATGGCATTGAATCATGAGTGTCAGAAAACAATGCATTCAATGGTTAACTAGCAGGAAGGATTTGATGGGATGAGTAGCCTAAATCTACTCGCTCAATGAATGCCTCAATAATAGATATTGGATTTCATTAGCACTTGAAAATTATCCAGATATATTACTTTCAAAAATTCAAAACAACTCTAACGATCAGAACACTTCTCACATATGCTATTCCTTCCAAAAACTTGAGATTTGGTGCTTTCTAATTATCACAAGATAAAATCTCTGATAGCCATTCAATTGAGTTGAACAGTTGTTACCGTGTTATGAGGGACACTCATTGAGTGAGTAGATTTGTGTTACTCATTGAATTCAAATCCCTAAGGAGAATACTCACAACTAAAGGAAACTCACTTGAGATAATTGCGTGTAGAAATAACGTTTTGTTTGATTAGCCTGTTTCATGGTTGCTACAAGAAGTGGGAGACCGAGTATGGGAAGGATGATCGAAAAACCGAATGTATCAATCGCGAGGAGGATTGCTTGGCGAACGAGGACAAATTCTTCAAACCTGAAATGAATGTAGATCATTAGAAAGCCAAGCAAACAGTAAGATACGTGAAGAACCCCATCAAGAGATGAAGTTTGATCTAGTGCTGGTTGTAATGTTGGCCTTGAATTGTAAAATATCTAGTGATTCCTCTAGTATCTGAAGCATCAATAAAAACTCCAGAAAAAATAGCAAACATATAATGTAACTAGCAAACATATAATGTAACTAGCTGATTATTTACCCCACAAATGCAGCACCATAACGGAGACCATCAAAAGCACACCTGAAAATAAAGATGCAAAGGTTTAACAAGTGTAGTTTCTGGACAAAGCATTAATAATTGATATGTTAAATATTCTTAGCACATGCTGAAAAAAGTTGCAGAAACCACAAAAGAGTCCACCAGAGAAAGCTGAAACAAATTCATCCTAACCTCAGACAGAAACACCTAACATACCAGTGACCACTGCAAAAAAAGAGACACACAGCAAAAAGGCTCCATTGCATCACCCGGAAGGGATAAATAGCTAAACTGCTACTAGGTCTTTCATTAGTACACTCTTCTTTATCGTCCATCCTCAATATACAATAGCCTGGAAGGTGGTTTAAAAGCACAAGGAAAAAATCCTCAGAAAAATGTATGTAGCTTCATGCTCATAAAAATGAAGGAAAATATATTACTAATTTGTAAATAATGGCAGGAATACATCATGAGAGTCATATGTTTCAAGCATTTGCGCAGCAAGATCTACTAACATAACAGAAGATAAAAGTAAAGAGAACCTCCAATTATGGACGCAATGGCAATCATGGGACCCTGCTTTCCTGAGAGAAGAATGACAATTGAACTCCAGGCAGATAACATGGCCATTGCTTTTGTGATTAATTTTTTCTTGCAATCCAGACAGTTATCCTTAAATAGTCCTCCAAATGACAGTAATGACAGTTGCCCCAAAGAAATAGCATAGATGATCCTGGGAACGTAATTTCTCCCAATGCTTTCAGGCGCCAGTACAAAACCAATGCTATTACAGTCTGATATCCAATGCACAATTATTAGCAAATAACTCAAGATGGTACTCCACGTGATGTACTTCCATGGCTGCTTAAAGGAACTGCTATCGGTGGCCTTGTACAGTAGAAATGCCAACAGGATCAGAACTAGCATGGGTGCAATTTCGGCTACATACTCCCATACTGGAAAACTTGATGTGATGTTGAGAATCCATGAAGTGTGTTCTTTCATAAAAGCAGATGTGGCAGCCTGTTTTGTCAACCCAAGTTCAATGGAAAATTGACAAAACGTGCACAAGAGAAGGAACCCAACACTCTACAGAAAATAAAAATGATGTTCAGTGACTTCTCACTATGAAAATCTACCGAAGTTCTATAAGAATTTATGCGTTAGCAAGCAAGAAAGTTCTCAAATAACAATGAACTTGCTAAGCACAAGAGAATGAAACCTAGGTGAAATACACACTTCTGCTAGTAGCTTCTCCTTCATGACCGCATATCGAAACATCACAATCCCAGATGTGGCCAAAAGGAAATTTGCTACTTTTCCTTCCTCCACTGACAACAAAATCCAAGCCAAAAAGAAAATAACCATGAAGTCTTGGAAAGCCAAGGTGTAATGTGAACCAATGTAAAAATCCAAATGCTTCAAACTTACAGATAAAACTGTTTGAAAGGAAACTGCATGCACGGACTGCCAGTAAAACGTATGCAAAAGTTGAGATGGAGAAAATTCCAGAAGCTCCAGATAGCGGCATATACATACCAAGCTGCATGTTCCCTCTTAAAATGGAAAGAATTTGAAAACTGAGTGATACAAACATGATTAAAATACCAGACATCATCAGTTTTAAATCAAACTCAGTCCATTTGACGCGAGCTAACTCAGCAACAGTTGCTAGGAAATTAAGGTATGCATCAATTTGCCTCTTAAGTGTAGGCAAAATTGTACCACTGCCATTTTTTTTGTCTGACAGTAACTTCTTAGTAGAATGCAGCCAAAGGCTCTCTGCTTGTGCATAAGTGCTTGCAATTCGAGACAAGTCATCAGAGGAAAATCCAACAGCTGATGAAGCTGAATAAACGTCTATATATCTCTTCACCTGAACAAATGCATCCTCAAAATGATTAAAACGAGATAACAGAAAAGCAAGGATATATTTACACACACACACACATGCAGAGAGAGAACATATGACCATTTTCCTGACAATTTATTTCACTTTTGGAATTATCAAATAAACACCCAGAATGTGATGTTAAAGCAAAGATTTAGACTCAAACCATAATGATGCTGTTGGAAAGCGTGGAAAACAAGATAACAATCAGAAACAAGATTTACTTAGCATTAAAATTGCATCAAGTGTAAATTTTGTAGGCGAGAACTTCTAATATTTTAATAAAAAAGAGATGATACAAAGATGTGTTAGATTATGCACAAAAGTCAGCTCCACAGTATTTCGCAGCATTGCACTGTCAAATCCCAATAGCAAATCCTTTTCCTTGAAAATAAGCACATGTTTTAAGACAAAATTTATTGAAGAAACTCCACAAGAACTGAAGGCAACTTGATATGTTTGTGCAGAAACAAGACTAAGAAATAATGCTGTAGTCCAGAAACGGAAGCAAGGGAACTTTCAAAGTGCAATATTGGGTACTCAAGGTCCATTTCTTAATAACCTAGCCAAATCTATGATAGTTAAGATTGAAGAGAAGACAATATACTCATTCTGTAAAGGGAACCAAAAGTTCAAATGTTTAAAAACCTGCCAAGAATTGACACATAGTACATTAGCATAATTCTGCATCCAGACATCTGACTCTGACGGCTCCTGAGGGGCTGCCAAATCCCACCTCCCAGCTCCTAGAGCATAAAGCTCAGGATTGATACGACCAATGCTGAGGAACAAAATTAATAATGCATTGTGAGTTCTTAAATTAGTTCCCAAGACATTTCTTTAACAGCATGAGTACATCATGACTCCAGATTTAAAGCATACATTGACTTAAAATGGCAACGTAACCTACAAAAAATAACGCTAAATATCTTGCAAAGAGATTTAACGAATGGGATAAAGCTACCAAAAAGGATTTGGTTCATTCTAACAATAAACTAGGGGAAACCAAATGAATAGTGTACACATGGTCATGGTTTAGGGCTTTTTAGGGCAAAAATTTTCAAGGATAATAAATATAAAAGGTTAAGTGTCTTCCCCCTCTTCATATCAGCCAGACTTGATTGCAAGAGTAGCTCATGGACAACATTACAATCTAATTTGTTAAATTCATGTTGAACTATTTCTTTGATTTTATCTAGCCCTTCCTCTCTTTACAACTAATTAAACCAATAACTTTTCAAAAGTCCTCCACAGCAGCAAATTTTTGGACACTCCTATTTATTTTAATTATTTGTTTAACCATTTTTGGATGTTTTTTCCATGCATTTAGGATTAGTTATTCTATTTTAATTAGGATAGAGTTATACAATTTTGATCATGATGAGATTATTTTAGATATTTTGTTCATGTGAACTATCACTTAGTTACTTGAGATGAGAGCTTGGAGACCTTTCTTTCATTATCTACAAAGGTAACGTTTCCACTAATGAAATAAATTCAGAGGAAAATTGAACCCAGAATTTCCATGTCAATAGTTAAGACAGACCTTAAGTTCTGAAGCATCATTCGAACTTCTTTATTCAATCTTTTGTTTCACATAAATTTCTCCACATCTTTTACTGATATCCTATACTTTCAGCAATAGTAACTGCCCCTGACACAAATAAATTTAACCTCAAATACCAGATATGAAGCCGAAAGAACTAAAGTCTGAGACTGGTACCCACAGCATGGAAATTGTGAGGAAATTAGGACATTTTAGCTAGTTGATAAATTACATAGAATCACTCATATGTACCAATATAAGATGAAAATATACAACAGTAACATTGACAGAATGCTTATACTGCACCTTCCATAAGGGAAAGGAATACCAACCAATGCTGAAACTGTTGCCGCAAAGTCAAGCTGCAAGAGTACAGTCAAAGATGAATAATTATTGGTCTGCATAAATTTAAGTGCTTTAAGGGAGTGACACTAGACAAAAGAGCTTTTCAAACCTGTTGCATGGAGCTGATGCAGACATTATTCCCATCCTATCATTGAAGACAAAATTAATGATTTTAGAGGAAAAATAAAGAGTAATCACTCTTCACCTCCCTTGAAAGATGCTCAAGCTGAAAATTGTATAAGCTCTCAGCTTGTTACAAAGAAGGAACATGACTGTTACTAAGAACAGTCCCTCTTATACATATTTTGAGTTTTATACAATACAAAATACACAAGACTGCAAGATAATAAAAGCTCCTGAAGATTATGATCATACAATTACCTAAAGATATCTTCAAATAATTTTCTACTCAAATAAGATTTGATATACCGATCCATATTGATTTTACAGTTTTCATCTTCCAGTTGTCCCACCACAGTTTCCCCGTCTATATGTAATTTTCATTCTCAGTGGTCTAATTTTCTGGCGTAATTATGACCCTTTGTGAAGCTAGTAATGAAAGATATACAAATACCATGTCAAGTCGACAAGTAGAACTATAAATTCTGGCAGCAAGGAAGATTGAGAGTTCCTAAAATTCATGGCAAAGACAGCAGTTTCCACCTGCAAGATGAGGCAGTAGGTATCGTAAATGAAATTGAAAAGAATGAAAGACAAGGGATACTCATGCACCCAAATGTGTGGACATACAAAGATAAAATGCACAACACACCTCTTCAGAACCTCCACCACCATGATCACCATTTAGGGTTTGTCCATGGTCACCCATCACAATAAGCATAGTATTCTCATGCAAACCCCCAGGTCCAGATTGACTTTCCAGCTCTTCAATTACTCTCTGTAGCAAAATGCTAAGTTTGTTTATCAAATTGAAATGGGATAATGCGTACACCAAACCAGCTAAATTAAACTCAAGTAAGATAACAGAATACAATCATACACAATTTAAGACAATGGGGAGGTCCCAAAACATAAGAGCGCAGTAGATCTTCATGATTTGTGCTGTCTACATCTTAGTATTAATAATTAATATTGTGACAAGATTTTAAACACGCTAGAAAAAGTATTAGTCTATAAAACACTTGGCAGAAATATTAGAAATTGATAGAATATATATTTATTACAAGAGATCCTTAATCTTTATGCATTCCAAGGCACTTATCATCATCATCATCATCATCATCTACATATGCAAGAATAGATAAGAACAAAAATAGAAACTTGATCATGCACTCAAGCTGCTGAAGTCCTTAACATATATAATGAAGTGACTCCCCTAAAAAAACCACGAGCAGAACCACAAAAAAAAAAAAAAAAAAAAACAGCTACAAAATGCTCTACCCCATGATTCATCTATAAACAAAGAAGCACCACTGAAGATATGAACTAACCAAAAGTTCCCAATTATAGAAAAGAGAAAAAAAAAATCTGCATGCTGAGAAATCATTCCCTTCCTTTGTCCACAACCTCTGAAATAAATAAAGAAAAACTTCTCTAAATCCCACAGACATATCTCACCAAAGACCCCAGATAATCTAATTCCATAATCACATAGCCACTCAAATGTAATAACAAATGAGTGCCAGATTCTGCATTTTACATGCACAGATGTACAACAAAGGAAAGAGGAAGAGAAGTAGGGAACAAAGGCGAAGTAGATGGCAAATGATCTAAATCTTATTCAGCAGGAAAAAGTGCAACATAAAAGTAACCCTAGCGCTGTATATGGAGCCCAAAGTACAATTATTAAAATAAAAATAAATAATAGTAATAATTTAAACTAAAACCTAGACAAGACAAGATGAAACCCGATACTCTAGTTGCAGTATGATGTCTCAAAGAAATAAAAAATGGAAAACCAACAAGAAATAAATTACAACAAAGACAATTCCCATACTTTCGGCAAGTAACTTCAAAAAGCATTGTAAGAACTAAGACAATATGATATTAGAAAATATGATCAATATACAACATAAAACCAAAATTGTCAATCACTATTTATTTACTATGCATTAATGTGACATAAATATAAAATCAAGTTATCTATTTCTATTCATTCAAATGATATTTTGAGAAAAGCTAAAGGAGTTATTTGTGACCGTAAGGTGCCTAATAAACTTAAAGGAAAGTTTTATCGCACTGCTATCAGACCGGCAATGTTATATAGTAGTGAATGCTGGGCTCTAACGGACAGCAAGAGCATAAAGTTGGAGTAGTAGAGATGAGAATGTTATGATGGATGTGCGGACATACACGTAAAGATAAAATTCGAAATGAGCACGTACGCGAAAAAGTGAGGGTGGCACCTATTGAGGAAAAAATGGTAGAAAATCGGTTGAGATGGTTTGGGCATGTACAAAGAAGATCAAGGGAGGCATCAGTAAGAAGAGTGGAACATATAACTTTGAGTCCGATTAAGAGAGGTAGAGGAAGGCCTAAGAGAACACTCTTGGAAGTTGTTGAACGCGATCTCTTAATTAATAATATTCCTAAAAGCTTGATAAATGATAGAGCACAATGGCGTCTTGAATCCATGTAGCCGACCTCACCTAGTGGGATAAAGCTTGCTTGTTGTTGTTGTTGTTGTTGTTGTTGATATTTTGAGAAACACAAGGACACTTGATACTTTTTTTTTTCAAAAAGGAAATTGAATATCCCCAAGCAATGCGTGGGGAACATTTCTGGTTGAATTAAAAGTAACATCACTAAACCTCAAAAGTCTTATCATCTTTTTTTTAGTTGTTTCAAAAGTCTTATCATTTAATATTAAATTAAAACTGCCAGTCAGAAAGTTGACATACCTCTAAAATAGTATTGTATTGCTTCAACTTTTCTATCATGGGTTGGAATTAACACCAAATATATGTCCAGCATGATCCTGGAATATGCAGAAAAAACATAGAGAAAATGGAGGAAACTACTTATCCTCTGTATAATAATCATGATGATGATGATGATAATTCAGTGAAACAAAAGAAGTAGAAGACTAAAAACCATAAGAAAAATATGTTATGCAATTTTGAAACTACTTATCTTATGCTTTTTTATTAGTTATAATATATAATGAGATATAAAATATGAAGAAATGGCTCATCAGATCACTATAAGCAATTACTTGTGCTTTCAGGTCTCAGCAAATCTAACAACCTTCATTGACACTGCATGGCATCCAGAATACGGTCATATTCCCGAAAACAGTTTAAATACAAGTTCTTCTAAACTAAATCTCAAACCCAGGTTATTGTATACATACTTTTTCCTCATTTTAAACAAGTTTTTAATTCATTTACTTTTCTTAGGAGAAGAAATTTTATTAGAAAGAATAATTTACGGCTAGCTGAAGGTGAAGATATCTTCAAGCTAGATATTACAAGAAAGCCCAAAACAGGACAAAGTAAAAGAAAACCTATAGTGACAACAAATCCGATGGAGGTATCCAATCTCTTTGCGCATTAGATAAAATAATTTCCTTAAAAAGACAATGTGCTGAGTGCCAAAGGGAAGCCATATGCACATAAATATCCCACAGCAAAATTAAAGTAGAAGTTCCCTCAAAGATGCATGCATACAATTCCAACCACACAACCAGCGAATCCCATCAATTGCATTGCCAATATGCTCCTAAATAAATCTGATACATCACAATTAGCACAGCTACACCAGTATACTTGTCAAGCAATAATTCAAAACTTTATGTAGAACTTCACAAAATATTCTTTTCAAACTAAAAATCCAGTGTTCAAAATCAACCTCAATAATTCAAATCACAATCTATTAACAAAAAGAAAATTGAAACATATTGGCAATGCAATACAAAATAATTATGTCGGAAGTTTAACCACACAATCAAACAAAATAAAACGTTGTAGAAAGATAAATACAATCTTCAGTGAAAGATATCAACCATACCACTCCAAGAAAATGTGAAATAAGAACATCCCAATCTTCCTCATAAAGAGATGGAATAAGGTGGTCAATGCATCCATTGTCAACCTAAAGGATAACCAGCATTATGTTAGAGTGACCAAAATTACGAGTCAAATGTATAAATTGTACGTCTATTCATTAAATGAAAAGCCACAGAACATTTCACTCAGAAGTTGTAAGGATTAAAAAATTACCCCAAAGTCAAATCTAACTATGATATGGCATTCTTTTAAAATTAAAAATAATATTATGGCATACCGTATCAAGATCTTTGACGTTGAAAGAAGGGTATGGATATGATCTTTCAAAATGATGAGGAAACAATTGAGTCCATGTATCATCCCCCATCATAAGAACCTTTTTCCCATTCTGAACCAACTGTAAGTGATTTGAATTTAGAAATTTTGATAAGAAGAACCTTTAGACTTCTCAAAGTAAAATGAAATCACATGAGTACAAAAACTTAGCACTACAATACAGGGAAGAGAAGAAAAATCCTACCTGATGTATTAGGTTATCTTCAACAATTGCTGGTGCACCAAAACTATTCCCAACATCTACAAAAGTGGGCAGTCCCCCGGTTGTCAAGCCCTACCCAAAGGAAGGAGCCACAAGCTGTCAACCATAAATTTTCTAACATTTTAACTGTAACGGACTTCCATAAAATGGAAAGGAAGAACAAAATCCTCGAGGATCAGGAATCATCTTTGACTGAAAACAATTAAAGCAGATGATATGATAACCCATAATCTCTGAGAAGCATCCCAGTCCCTCTGAAGTAGGTGAGTGATGCATGCGGTAAAGAGTATTTATTAGTTTTATATCACTATTCTTTTCTAAATATTGTTCTGTATCATGTGGGCGATATTTTCATTCTACTAGCACTGTGTGGCAGTGAATAACGGAATCCCTGTGTTATTTATACAATTGAATATTCTCCTTGACAACCAACTCTCTAGCTTTCCCTAATTCTCAGCTCTTCTTTATACTCTCTTCCTCTCTGCATGTTAGATATAGAAAACTACAGGAACAAAGGGTCTACAGCCCAAAAAAAAGCTACAAAAATCATCACATCCACAAGACGGTGCAAAGGAAAGTACCTACTACAAAAATGCCAGCAATTCAATCACCAAATGCACCATAAAATGAATAGGGAAAAAAAAACACAGCTCCACAATGATTCCCACTCCCTTTTTTCTTTCGAAGCCAGAAAATGGATGGAGAAAAAGTGAAGGGCTAATCCAATGTTCACCTAGAAGCTTAATCCACAACTTTTGAGCTACTTCACTTGCAAGTAAAGATGTTTATCAAATTCCAGAACCTGCTAGTTGTGTGCAGCACAATATTTCAAAAACAGTCCCTAGAGCCACAGTACGATGCACATAAAAATTATTTGATACAATTCAATCCTAGACCATAGAAAGATCCTCACAATTAACTCAATCATCTGCCACCCAATAGATATCAAGACAAAATCTACTCTAGAATAAAATATTTCTAGACTTGAAAACATTAATTCATAATCGTAAATTACTGGTAAAGTTTAAATTACTCCAAATTCCTGGTTTAAGACTTGTCTTAATATTTATATTAAACATTAAATTCTTCTTGATGTATGCATTGGAATATTATCCCATGATGCACAAAAGGACAATGCAAAATCTAATTACATACTGAAAAAGCCAAAGTAGAAAAAATCTATTTAAATTTACTTACAGATTGAAAACCAAAAAGAAACAAACAAATCTGAAAACTTAGACTGCCACTAAGATTATACGATAGGAATAGACTGCACATAGTTATCACTTCATCACATTTTATTCATTATTATCAGAAGATATTTATTACAAAACTGCTATAAAACAAAAGCAATTAACTTCACCTTCAATCGCTGCAAACTTGTTGTAGGTGGATCAGCAAAGGCTTTAAAGATTCTAGCGGATGATCCATTTCTAGAAGCCACCATCTTCAATACTTGTAATTTATCCATCCATGGTTTAGATTCTGAAGCAAGCAAGGAAAATATTGTAAAGTTGCAATTCACGGTCAATCCAAAAATTTGAAATAAAGTACCAAAGCAGCGATTCCGTGGGCAAATATACAGGTTAATTCAAGTCTTCGTTACAGTTGTATCAACTTCACGGGGAAAAAATGAGAAACACGATATATACAACGACCCGCACACAACCAGAAAACCAAAGATGATACGAATTCACGCCAACAAATACCGGAAAAAGAGAAGAAAAGTAAGAAGAAGAAGAAGAAGAAGAAGAGTGAAATGAGAAGGTAACATTAGATAACTGACCAGGAAAGAATGAACTGGGGGCGACAAAATCAAACCTGAAAAGTGATTAAAAAAAAAAAGTCAAATGCACCCAAATCATAATCGTGACAGTGAAGTAAATAGAAAAAGGATCCTGTACAACTCCCCAGAAAAATAGTGAGGTGACATGGAAGATTCACAGACTAAAGAAAGAACAACATACCTGAGAGCATCAAGAACAATAATAACCAAACGGTTTATAGCAGGCTTAGTCCAACAAGATCCATCAGAAGAATTAGTGGTGCTGTTCAAGTGATCAAAAGAAGAGAAGCAAGGGGAGTGGGAAATGTCAGAGCAATTGCTGTAGTAAGGAAGCTCGGTTCTAGTAAGCAGAAAGCCTCTGGTGAATAGGAAAATGGCGAGGGCGTGAAGCAACATCGTCAACCACATCGGCCATATGTATTCCCATTTTCCACCTGCCCTTTTCCGTCGTGACTCCATCTTTCTCGCCATTTCTGCAGTCCCAAGTCCCAAACTTTGATCTCAAGAGTTTCTCTTGAGCAGAGTGTTTTTCTTCGCTTTCCCTTCGGCCTAGTTGAATCCGAAGTTCCAAGTCCCAAACTTCGGTCTCAACTGTCATTTTTGTTTTTTTCAAGTTTTTTTTTTTTTTAAATATCCTTGCTCTTCTGCGGTTCCGCCTTGACAAGAATTTTGAAGGGCAGAATTCAGTAAAGTACCACAAATGCAATTTTTCAACTAAGAAAAGTTAGTTTTTATTGATATCATACAAATAGGATATGTAATTTTATTTTTATTTTTAATTTAAATAATTATATAATTATATTAAATATTTTTCCATTAATAAAAAAGGATAAAATTAAAAAAATAATTTATATATTTCTATCAACATCTTTCCTAGTTTTTAAATGGAAGGCCTCATTGATGATAAATATAAATTTTGTATTCATTAATAATAGATCATGTTGTTAAACATTTATAATATGTTTTTTGAAAAAAAATATTGTTGGTGCTAAAATCCAAATTTGGCCCCAAGTCCAATCATTTGAGTTTAAAATGATAATTTTAGTTTAAGTTCACATAAGTCTTATAGAAAAAAGATGGTTACTTATTAAGAGGAAGAACTTACACACCAATTAGGAAATAAGAAAGAGAGAATAAAACTTAGGAGAGCATTGTAGCTAGTCGCCTTAAAAAATGAAGCATAGAATCATGTAAAAATTGTCACTTTGCACAAGTAAAAAGAGGAAGTCGCCAAACACTTGCTCTCTTCAATTTCTTTGAATTGCAATCAACTCAAAAACATTCTAATTATTTCAACACTTGATCTAATCAAACGATACGCTTCATTTTTTTAGCAAATTCAACATAGCTTCCTCATAGCACCACACCTTAACTAGAGAACAATATGTTTTTTAGTAACTAATGGAGTTTCAACTCCTAACAAAATAATAGTAACAATACTTCAACACTTTTTTTCTTTCATCTTACATTTCTTGTAATTTATCTTTTGTTAGGCAAAAGTATCATTTTCTTTAATTCCTAATGATAAAAAGATTTCAAAAGATTTAAAGCAATTATACCATTTTGTGGGATTAGCTTATCATTTACATAATTTAAATAAATTTTATTATCATTTTTTCAAATTTTAATCTCTCCTCAATTACTTGTCAAAGGTGATATCTAATACATTGATTTTTATTTTTGGTAAAGTGAGTTATGTTGGTATTTGGAGTAAGGGAATCTCAAAATAATTGAGACACGAGAGAAAGCACTTGAATGAAAAGAAATTTTTATTGTAAAATGAATAGTTATCAATATCATGATTATTCTCACGGTGCAGTCTTCCATTTTTTTTCATATTTATTTCTTTATTTTTTTATTTTTAAGCACTTGCATTCTTAAAAATTATAATAAAGGATTCCAAAAATTCACTATTTAATTTAAAAATTAGGTATTTCACACCGTTTGGGGACATGGTCCTCTAAGGCGCTAGGTCACCAACACACATTTTAAAATATTGTTTGTTAACAAAAATAGAAAGAAATTTAATATTTAAACAAAGCTCAAAGTCTTAGGTATTTTAAAATATTGAAAAAAATCAAATTTTACAGAATTCACCACTAGATTGAAAAAAAAAAGCATATAAAATTTTTGAAAATATGCGTCACAAAAAAATAAAGTTCTTAGTAATAAGATTTTTTAAAAAAAATTAATATTAACTACTGCAAAATTTAAATGTTTTTTATTTCTAAAAAGTAACAACAATATTTCTATGTATTGAGATTAAAAATTATTTAATGCACGGTCAAGTATTAAAAATAAATATTTTTTCTAATAGGCATGGGCAGAAGGAGGGGGACTCGTAGCCATGGCCCTTAAACTTTAGATAATTTTTAAATATTTTAAAATTTTTTAAATACTTTATAAATGCTAAATATTCTTGGCCCCTTAAACTTAGGACCTTGAGTATCTCCTTCCGCTTGTTAATTCCTTCCCGCATCCCGTTGCAAAGCACCGTTTCATTCCACATAATCAAATCTGTGCCGTTCATAGGTTTTAGTTAATCCCAACCATGTAATATAAACATGTGCGCGCGCGCGCGCCAGTGTGACGGTTGCGATGATACATCCATATTTGGTTCAATCTCCTCCGTATTTCGATGATTTGATCTCCTTCTTTTTCTTAAGACGTGGCTTTCTTATACCCCTTTCATTAAACAATATAAAATATTTTTAATTAAATTTTATTTTAATAACTACTTACTTTTAAATTAATTTTATATTTTTATATTTATTCTTATTAAACACTCTATAATAAATATAAATTCATTCATCAATAAAAATATTTTAAAAAATAATAATAATTACATCTTAAAAGATTAAAAATATTTTATATTTTTTAACATTTAATTCCTTAAAAAATACCTTATATTTTTAAATGGAGGGAGTATTTCTCATGCTTTTTAATTTTTTTTTGCCAGAAGTGTTTTATAATCTATCTATATAATTTTATATTTATAGTGGTTTAATGATCTATAGATTTCTATTTCATTTTTTTCTTGTTAGCCTAGTTGTAATCTATCATCTCATTGACAATAGAAGCTGTTGAATTGAAGCATTGAAGCGATTAAAATCGCTACCCGAAGCATATTTCTCATTCACCTGTTTTCCTCCCAAAGTTCTTTTTCTGCGTCTCCCATGTGCAATTGGGGTGGGGAAGAAGATAAATCTTTTAGATAAAGCAATGGACGATCAGGATTTGTCCTTTGCACTCAACTGTTTTGATATGCTATGTGAATTTTATAAATAAACTAATAAACAGCCCGCATTTATCATGCAGGCCAATACAGCGTCGTTCAAGTGACAGATGAAAATTTTATAATGTATACTTCTACCATTAAAAAATATAAAATATTTTTTAAAAAATTGAATATTTAAAAATATAAAATATTTTTAATCTTTCAAGGTTCAATCATTATTTTTTTTTCAAAAATACTCCTATTGATAATGACTTTATATTTTATTATAGTTATTTAATATGGGTAAATATAAAAAAATAAAATTAATTAAAAAATAAGTAATTACTTTATTGAAAATGAGATTTGATTAAAAATATTTTATACTTTTAAATGGAAGGAGCATATGTTTTAATCTCGATTTTCTTATTGTTAAATTCCGGCTCCACCCACTATTAAATTCATTGAGGGACTACTAGCATTTTCTGCTTATCACTTATAGATGTCTTTTATTGTTATCGAAGTAATTATAATCATAAAAAAAGTATCAGCATTTATTTTTCACAATTATATATAATGACATAAATATATATATATATATATATATATATAGTAATTATCAATATCACTTATCAGAAGAGCTTTGACACTTGTCCATTTCCGTTTCTCGCATATCAGGATAGATCTAGAAATAACTCTATGAAGGGTTAAAACACAAAATTATATAATAGTGGAAGGTAGAAATAAATTTTAACATTTTTTTAAATAAAAATAAAACATTTTTTAAAAAATATGTAACTTTTGATGCTCGCATACTATTCTGAACATCCATTCAATTACATTCTATTATTAACTTGGTGATTAGAATCCGAAGCAACAAAGCGTCGGAAATCTGAAGTGATCTATAAGTGATGATATTGTTTGCGTCAATTAGGCATGTCTTCCCCAAATTCCCTCTGCTTTTCCATGCTCGATCGCTTCATCATCATCCTCATACCATTGACTACTCTCTATTTCTAGCATTTGTTTGCTTGCGTGACACACATCCCCTACCTCGCAGTGTTGAAATTAATCAGAGTTTAAGATTTCTTGCACAAATGAAAGATTATGGCTCTCTTATTTCATTCTGGGCACTAGCTGAGTCGAAGAGGATCGCGCCATATTTTGCTATTTTGGGCATCTTGATCAATTGTTACTCTCAAATTGGTCACATGAACTTTGCTTTTTCTGTGTTTGGGAAGGTTTTCAAGATGGGTCATAAGCAGCCTGGTACTGTAATGTTGAATTCGCTGATTATAGGGCTATGTTTGAACAATAACGTTCTAATAGCAGTTCGGTTTCATAACGACCTTACAGATAGAGGATTTCAGTTAGATGCAGTCGGTAATGGTATGTTGATCAGTGGGTTATGTAAAGATGATCTCATAATTGAGGCATGGGATGTGTACAGTAAAATGATTGATCAATGAATATCACCTAATATAGTCATTTATAGATCTCTAATGAGTGGTTTTTAAGAAGATGAGTCAAGTGCAGCAAGCTTATCAGATGCTCGATGAAATGGTACAAAGAGACATTGATCCAGATGCCTGGGTGTTCGACATTCTAATTGTTGCATTTTGTAAAGAAGGAAGGATCATGGAAGCTAATGCTATTTTTGCCATGATGGTGAAGTTTGGTGAGAAACCTAATGTTGCCACTTATGGTGCTTTGATAGATGGACATTGTTTGGCATATAATGTTAATGAGGCAAAGCAAGTGTTTGATAAGATGATCAAAATTAGTCTTGCACCAAATGTTACATGCTACAATATCATGATCAATGGATATTGTAAGGTTAAAATGATGGATAAAGCCATGGATTTTTTTAAAGAAATATTGACCATGAATTTGGCACCCACCATTATAACTTACAATACTCTTATTGATGGCTTTTTAAAAATAAAAAGGTTGACATGTGTTCAAGACCTTCTTCACAAGATGCATGATAGTGGTCTTTGCTTTCACAAGATTGCTTACAATACTTTGTTTAATGGATTGCGCAAAAGCCAACTTCTTGACGAGGTAATTACATTATATACACAAATTAATTAATGCCCAAGCAATTGAGCTTGATTCATATGTATACACTCAAATCCTTGATGGTTTGATAAGAGGTGGCGGATTAAATTCCGCCACAGGTTTTTTTCAGCACCTATTGGGCAATGAACACTGCAGTCAATGAATTTTGTAAAGAGGATTTGTTTCTTGAATACATAATGTTGCTTCATAAAATGAAAGAGAATAGCTGCATCATTGATTTTACAACTTCTCACGACTTTATTGTTAGAGGGTTTTCTTGAAGGAAGAGATTGATAAGGCAGGAAAGCTTCATTATTAGAGGGTTGTTACAAACGTAAATGCAAATGTATAATTAAGATTGGGCACCGTAGTTGATATTCTTTTTACATGATTTTTGTTTGTATATGTCGACAGTTTTGGTGCGTACGTATATACTATTCCCATTTTCAATACAACAGAAAGTTCGAAAAAAATTTTGGTCATAAATATACGATAAATTTAAAATAAATAATGCTTTTTTTTATTTTTCCCTTTATTTATTTATTATCATTTGAAGTTTTAAATAACAATTCATTGTTGTTATTAATTACAAAGAAGGGTGAAATTGAGAAGTTATATATATATATATATATATATATATATTAATTACAGTTTCAAGATTATAACTATGATTTCTTAATACGCGTGATGTTTAACAACTTCATCTTATATTAAGGATAAAGGAGTATGCATGTATATGTATACAAATACTTTGTCAAAGTAGTATGAAAAGAGTCGGAAATATATGTCGGGCTTGAAAAATTGTCTGTTTAAGTTTATTTTTATAAAGGCTTTGTGATTTAGAAATTGACAATTTTTATGAAAATTGAGTTTTGAAGTCCAACATTGATAGCCTTAGAAAGAAATAGATTTTGGCCTAGGCGGTCCTTCAAATCTAATTTCCTTTTTTCCCCCTTCTCCAATGCAAAAGCCAAAACGCAGTGCCTTAAACCCTAAGGCCATGTTTGGTAGAGAATATGGAAAAGGAATTGGTGTTGGAATCCTAAAATAGTTATGTTTGGTACTTTCTTCATTTTAAATTATAAGACACTTTTAGAAGAGATTCAATATCTCAAAATATAAGACGTTTTGAAAGATTAAGATTTCATTAGATATACTTATTCTAATATTATCCTTTCTCTCTTTATTTAATTTATATCCCTTTATCTTTTCATTATGTTAAATGAAGAGTATTTTTAAAATTTTATATTTTTATTTAAAAAAAATAAAAATATTTAATTATGTTTATTAATATGTGAGATTTCATTTAAAAAATGACTCTTGATTTGGGACAAAGGGAGTACATGTCAATTTGAACTCCCAAGAATCTTGTAGGAAAAAAATATTGAATTGAATTCCTTAGTTAGAGGCATTTTATATTAAGGATCGAGGGAGTGCATATGTATTTGTGCACAAATATTGTGTCAAAATAACATGGATAGAGCCAAGAATATGGCCCAGGCCTAAAGGGCCATGTCGTTTAAACATATTTTTATAAAGGTTTGTGCTTAAAGAATTGACATTTTTTATGAAAATTGGGCTTTCAAGCCCAATCTTAATAAATGTTAAAAAAAAGAGTTTCAGCTTAGGTGACTCTCCAAACTTGTTTCTTTTTTTGTTTTCCTTTTCTAATTTAAAAGCCAAAATGCAATGCCTTGATGAAACCCTAAGGCCATGTTTAGTAGTATGGTTGTACAAAGAACTGGATGGTACTGGACTTTAGCCTAACCCAAAGTCCAGTATCTTTTATGAAAAAGGTTAGGTTAGGTTAGGTAACCTGTAGTTTGGTTTGTTAAAAATTGTGCCCTAAGGTTAATCATTGTACTATGTATATTGTTATTTAATGAATTTTTCTTTTGTTATCATATCAATTGAATGTTTATTATGATAACTGTCTTCTTAGACAAATTATAGTGATTGTTCTAAATGTTCCTTGTCGATTATCTATGAGGGATCATAGATGAAATAAGACTAGTATGACTTTAATTAATTATAGAGATATAAATTAAAGTCACAGGCATTTGAAAGAGTACAAGGTGTTGGACCGACTTGTTATGAGGAAGCTGCATAATACAAGTCATAAGCTTATCTCATATGTAATCACATCACTAAGTTCTTTAACTTGAGATCATCATGGATTCCTACATGATGACCATTAAAATTTGACCTAGTCAAAAGCCACCTTTGATCGAGTGATTATAAAGCCTGCGATTGAGTTTAATGATATTTATATAGAGAAATGTGTGTAATCAAGATGAAATTTGCCTCTCATATTAATGAGAGATATTACTGGGCCTCTCGATGAATAAGATTGAAAAAGTGTATGGTCATACTATAATGAAAAGGGTTTTTTCATTATTATATCAATCCACTCAGAGATCGAGAAAGTAATGGTTAAGTAAAGGAGAATGACAATTTCATGTCCCATAATTGATCGAAATATCACTTGACAAAAAGACTGTGATACGGTTATATGATAAGTTACATCGGATCATCAATCCCTATATGAATTGGGTAGTTGCAATGTCTTGCTGAAGGTCACTTGTAACCTGTGGACTAATAACATAATTAGCCTACTGTCAACTTTATATGGTTCTACAGGATTGCGCATAAGAACAGCCCAACTCGAGTTATAATATTCAAGTTTATTGAATTGGAATATGTTTAGATTCAATGAATGTAATATAGGATAAATGAATTATATATATATATATATATATTTGAATATTTAATTGATATATATATATATATTTATAAAATTCAAAATATAATCATATATATTTTTGAAATATATATATTCATATATTTGTGTGCTTGTATATATATATATATATGATATATACGTATATGTATATGATATATAAAATTAAACATATATGATATAATATATATATATTTGAAATAAATATGTATATATATAATATAATATGTATATATGATGTATATTATATTATAATATTATATTATATTACATTATGTTAGTTTTAAATTAAATTTTATATGATATATTAAATTTTATAACTAACACGATATGAAATAATATCATATTAGTTTTATAGTTTGAATTTAGAAGATAAATTCAAATTAGATATAATATTATAGATTTTATTTATGAGAGAAATTTAATCTGAATTTTGGTTGGTTTTTCAAGAGGAAGGTAAAAACCTTAATCTATATATAATAGATATAAGGGGACATGCAAAATGAGAGAGTTAGAAAAGTTCTGATGACCAAATATTTTGAGAGCCATGAAATATTCTAGAGAAAAGAAAACTAACGTTCAAAGAAGAATAGACATTGAGAGCGTTAGCATACTATTCGATTTAGAGAGCTATTCGTGTGGATACTGGTAGAGGGAGTAGATCTACGTTGTCGGCACCTAAGATTTATACTCTTAAAGAGAACGCATGTGAAGCACAACAAAAGAAGGTAACTCGTCTTTCTACATTGACTTAAACGATTTCATTCAGTCCACATCAAGATAAGGAATTTAAAATTTTAATCTTCTACTGTGCCTCTCTATCCAACACGATCTTGTTCAATGATAACCTGAAGTTTAACAAGACCGAACTTGGTCCATATGATTGGGAGACTGGTCCTGTTAGTGTAATATTCACTTATCTTTTTTTTTCTTTTTTATCTATGAGGGTCATAATCCATTTCAACCTAATAAATTCAATTAAGATAATAAAAATATTTATAATTATAATAAATCTATAATAATTTTCAACAAGAAAAAAATATTTCAGTTACAATATAAATAATTTAAATTTATAATTTCAACAAAACCAATACTCAATAAACTTTATCAATACTACATTACAACAATAATTTAGAAACAAATTCAACAAATCTTCATGCAATCATTTCCTTAACATCAATTACACTTGAAAAATTTATTAAAAATAAATTAATTATAATTATATTAAATAAATAAATAGGACCAGACTGGACCAAGCGATCCAAATACCCAGTCTTTTGTTCAGTCCAACTCGAAGAAATAGTTTAATTTTTTAGTCTTTTTGGTCCTAAATGACTAGTGTTTATATGGATCGAACAGAACTAGACCATCGTGAGTCGAACTGAGTTAAACAAGATTAGAGAATTTTTGCATAGCCCTATTTAGTAGAGTGGAATTCTAGACTTGAAAAAGGAATTGGCGTTAGAATCTTAATATAGTGATGTTTGATGCTCTCTCTGTCCCAAATTATGCAACATTTTTTGAGAGAGATTTAACATTTCAAAATATAAAACACTTTAGAAAGATTAAGGTTTTATTAAATATATTTTATTTCAATGTTACCCCTTCTCTCTATTTAATTTTAGTCTATTAGGTTGTTAACTATATTTAATAAGATTTATTAATATGTAAGATTTTGCTCAAAAATATTTTATAATTTAGAATAAAAGGAGTATATGTCAATCTAAACTCCTATGAATCCTAATTCTATGAAAAAAAAAGTTGACATCTTATATTGTGCACAAATATTGTGTTAAAGCAACATAAAAAAAGTTAGTAATACAGGCTAAACTTAAAAGGCAACTTATTTAAACCTATTTTTATAAAAGTTTGTACTTGAAAAATTGATATTTTTTTAGAAAAGTTGGGCATTAGATCTTAGACTTGATATGCCTTGAAAAAAGATTTTGGTCTGGGCAATTCTTCAAATCTAGTTTCTTTCTTTTTTTTTTTTCCTTTCTTCAATTCAACAGCCAAAACAATTCATCAATAAAACCCTAAGACCATGTTTGGTCAAGTGAAATTTTCATTTGGAAAAGAAATTGGTGTTGGAATCCTAGAATGGTGATGTTTAGTACTTTTAAGGGAGATTCATTAATTATATTTATTCTAATATTATCTTTTTTTTTCATTTAATTTTCATCTTTCTTTTTTTAATATATTAAATAAAAATATTTTTATAAATTTATTTATTCTAATATTATCTTTTTTTTCCATTTAATTTTCATCTTTCTTTTTTTAATATATTAAATAAAAATATTTTTAAAAATTTATATTTTTATTTAAAAAAATGAAGCTATTATCTGTATCTAATTATATTTCTTGATTTATAAAATTTTATTTAAAAATATTTTATAATTTAAGACGTACTTATGAATAGAATTCTTTGATTAGAGCAAAGGCTTGAATTTGGAGCAATTCTATTTACCCTCATAAAAAAAATGGAAAGACAACTTTGCCCAGTCATATAAGTCCTGACCTCCTCTTCAGACGGCACGAGCAACGGAGAAGGGTAGCAGGAAGCCAACCTTTCAAGAGAGCGACGGCCAGATCGACGGAGGGAGCGACGGCGAACGACGCTGCCCAGGTATTGTAGGGGATTTCCCTCCTTTTTCGTTTTCCACCCTCGCTTTTCTTGATGGACGGCATGATATATCCGATAAAGCTCAAGAGCTATGATTTCTCCGAAAATCTTGCGCATGGGTAGAAGAATCCGGGTTAATCGATTCAATTTCAGTTTCAATTTCAAAGAAACAAGAGCCATACTACTGTATCGTCCTAATCCATGACTTTTTGGGCGGAAAAATTATGTGATGGGCCCATGAACTGAGGAAATTTAAAACTTGAATTGATATAATCAACAATGCTATAAAATTGTGTGATTCCGATTAAGCGATAATGCTATAAAATTGTAGAAATAAGTGATGAATTAGAGGGTTAAATTTATTTGAAGAGCAAAGGAAAAAAATATGATGAGAATAACCTCTTGGCGAAGAACAGAATGTTGGCTTCACAAGCCCCAATTTGTGAAGTTTGACAGTTCAGAAAATACTGCTGAGTAGATCTAAGATTGAGCTCTGTTCTTCCTAAATCTTGAAGCTCATGTTCTTTTTCTTTTTAAAAACTTTGTGCGCTTGAAGGTCATCAATGAGAAATGTTGCTTCTAACTCAAAAGATGCACACTTAAAAAACTGAGTTGCTGTCTCATTGCATTCAATTTCATAAGCTAGTTATAATACTTGCAGCCAATTATGCCTTAGAGTTATGTTAGTTTTCTGCATATTTTTTATTTTGCATGTTTTTTGCTTTTATCTTCTTTCAGACGTATATGTTTTATGATCACACTGTCCGTATCGTAGGCTATGGTAATCTTAAATGAGGGAGTTCTTTTAGGTTTTTGTGTCTTTTCATGAGCCATATGAAAGTCACATATGAGATATTTGTTGGCAAAGACTGCTCATAAATATTAATTTTCCATACGTCCTGAGATCTTGGCAAATGCTATATAACCATTTCAATAAAGCGAAGACATTCATGTTTTGCTTAAATGGAAAAGCATACTAAAGCAGTGAGATAATATTTCCCACTCAAGTCGATAGTAATCCAAAGCTGTATAGTTTTGCATGTTTCTCTTAATTGATGAAATTGTTCTTTCAGAAGTTTGTGGAAGAAGTAAAAATGTCTTCCTCGCATCTCCCTGCAACAACAGAGACAATTGCCCAGGCACTGGAGGCCAAAAACCCATCTGAGGCTATCTCTATCCTTTATCGTGTACTTGAGAACCCCTCTTCATCTCCAGAAACTCTACGCATTAAAGAGCAAGCCATCACCAACCTCTATGATCTTCTTAGGCAAGAGAATAGGGCAGAGGACCTGTGCAGCCTTCTCACTCAGTTGAGACCGTTCTTTTCTTTGATCCCTAAGGCAAAAACTGCAAAAATAGTGAGGGGAATAATTGATTCTGTTGCAAAAATACCAGGGTCATCTGATCTACAAATTACACTCTGCAAAGAGATGGTGCAGTGGACTCGAGCTGAAAAGCGTACCTTTCTGAGGCAGCGGGTTGAGGCAAGGCTTGCAGCACTTCTTATAGAAAATAAGGAGTATGCAGAAGCTTTGACCCTCCTTACTAGCTTGGTCAGAGAGGTTAGAAGATTGGATGACAAACTTCTTCTTGTGGACATAGACTTGCTGGAAAGCAAACTACACTTCTCCTTAAGGAACCTTCCAAAGGCAAAAGCTGCCCTCACTGCAGCAAGAACAGCTGCTAATGCTATTTATGTGCCCCCAGCTCAACAAGGTGCCATTGATTTGCAAAGTGGGATTCTGCACGCTGAGGAGAAGGATTATAAAACTGCGTATAGTTATTTCTTTGAAGCTTTTGAGTCCTTCAATGCTCTTGAAGACCCCAAGGCTGTTTTTAGCCTAAAATACATGCTGTTGTGTAAGATTATGGTGAGTCAAGCTGATGATGTGACGGGCATTATATCTTCTAAAGCAGGCCTCCAATATGTTGGGCCTGACTTGGATGCCATGAAAGCTGTTGCAGATGCTCATTCTAAACGTTCACTGAAGTTGTTTGAAATAGCTTTGCGGGAGTATAAGGCACAGTTGGAGGAAGACCCAATTGTCCACAGGCACCTTTCATCCCTATATGATACCCTTCTGGAGCAGAACCTTTGCAGATTAATTGAGCCATTCTCCAGGGTTGAGATTGCGCATATTGCTGAGCTAATCGAACTTCCCATTGATAATGTGGAGCGGAAGTTGTCCCAGATGATTTTGGACAAGAAGTTTGCTGGCACATTGGATCAAGGTGCTGGATGCCTTGTCATATTTGATGATCCCAAGGGTGACGCCATATATCCTGCAACCTTAGAAACCATTTCCAACATAGGGAAGGTTGTGGACAGCCTTTATGTTAGGTCTGCCAAGATCATGGCATAAGCTATCTTGTTAGTGATCTTGCTACAAAACTTTGTTACCGTTTCTGGATGATGAGCCATCAACTTTGTTCATGTTCTTGCGACATGAGTTTGTTACTGTTTCGAAGAAACCGTAAGAGCTGAATTGAAAAAACAACAAAGCGTCAAACGCCATGTTTGTTAGATCTCCGAATGAACATATAATGGTTACACAACTAAAGAGGTGGTGTGCCACTTTATCTAGCTACGATATTGTTAGTCAGTCGCTTATTACAAAATGAAAAAATAAAATAAAATAAAAGTCAAGTAGCTAGTTTTCAGAAAACTGATTCCCTCCTGAATGGCATAGCACACTCATGCTATTGGATTTGAAGATGGATAAGGCAACGAGAGAAAAGGAAGAGGAGGAAGAAGTGAAATTGAACGGCGAGGGTGAAGTTGCATGATAGACTAAGACTAGGAAATCAGCACATTCACAAATTTTGGAATCGGGTTAAATATTTATTTGCATCACTAAAATCAGCTTGATAAAATTTGATAGATAAAATTGTGTTGGAAGGATGCCTTCAATCAGATTGAATAGTGTTAAAATTTGATCCAATAGCAGTATTACTAAATATTTTGTATTGTACCGATTGAAAGATCTTGTAATATGTCATGAAAAACAATTGTTTTTTTATAGCTAATAAAGGTTGGCTAGTTAGTAAGAATTTAATTATAACTTACAAAATTGTGGGTACACATTTTCTCATTGATGTGAAAACTTTTTTTGTGAGTGATTTATAAGTATCTTGTTAAGTGTTGTTCAAACCTAGAGGAATGTCATGATCTTTGTGAGTTCCTAAAATCCTACCCACTTAAATTTTTTGAAGAAAAAAAAAATACAATTGTGTATCTTATGAAAAGGGAAGGGAACTATATAATTTGAAATATATAATTCTGCATTTTTATCAAAAAAAAAAGAAAGAAATAAACCATTCTATCTCATAAGACATCTAAATAGTTGTTTAAATATATTTTTACAAAATCACAATTTTACCTGATTTATGTTTTTCAATTACACTTAAAATCACTCTCATAAACCAAATTATCACATAACATAATCAATTATATTCAAAATCAATCATATAAATCAATTTTATCCCATGTGAAACCAACATTGACACTCATTCAGTTTTAATAAAAAAAAAACTCATTCATTCAATTTTATTCATTTGCATGTACATTCAGAAAAATATAAATAATAATTCCGTGAGAACAGAGGAAGATGTATTAGCAGAACAAGGGAGGCAACCAACAACTTCTACTTTCTTTTATTCCCCTGGCACTAAAATATGCCTATAATATAAAATAACAGCAGTTATAATTAAGATCTGAGGGTGCACCCACTCTTATCTATACATATACACGTTTTAAATTGTCCTATTTCCAAGGAAGGTAGCTACTTGTCACGGGCTGAGAGTCTAGCGCAGCACACGGCGCCCGTGCGGCGTCCTGGAGGACCCCATAATCCTCAGGACAAGCCTTACCACATACGGATCACACTGGTTTCGCCCTGCCATGGGCTCATCAGGGAGGCGGCACTAGCCCCCGACCAGTTGTGCACACAGTCCGAAAACTGAGGCAGAACACCCCCAATGCTAATGTCGCCCCCTTTACCCATATTGTGCGAGGCTAACCAGCGGATCGTTCATTATCTTGGTCTTTACACGGTCACGGAGATATCATCCGTGACATTCTCCCACACCCAATCTAGCACGCCCTCGTGCTAGGGGAGAACGACTCCGCCCAAGGATCGTACGTACAGTACTGCCACAAACACATCAGCTTACTTGCTGAGTGGCCACCCGAGTCCTGCACTCTTCGGACCCACTCGCACCCGCGAGCCAACAGGAGTGGAGTCGACAACGGCCAACCTTCCCGCCCGAGTCCCCACTTTTGGACCCACCTGCTTGGAGGCCTTTCTGGAGCGGTGCCGAGGCCGACCAGTCCCAACGTGGGACCCCACGCGCACACGACAGTAAAGTACGTCCTGCTCTGATACCACTCTGTCACGGGCTGAGAGTCTGGCGCAGCACACGGCGCCCGTGCGGCATCCTGGAGGACCCCATAATCCTCAGGACAAGCCTTACCACATACGGATCACACTGGTTTCGCCCTGCCATGGGCTCATCAGGGAGGCGGCACTAGCCCCGACCAGTTGTGCACACAGTCTGAAGACTGAGGCAGAACACCCCCAATGCTAATGTTGCCCCCTTTACCCATATTGTGCGAGGCTAACCAGCGGATCGTTCATTATCTTGGTCTTTACACGGTCACGGAGATATCATCCGTGACATACTACTGTGAAACCAAGATACCTATGGACAAAGATAATAATATTACAAGAGAACAAATCCGGATTTAGAAAGGATGGAACTCACAACATGGTTTCAAAACCAGAACAGCGTTACAGGTGAACAAATCCGTTTTAAATTGGCACGGTTTCAATCTTGGAAGCAGAATTACTAGCCATCAGAACAGCGTTATAGGTGTGCAAGCAAGAAGGAGCTCCTAGACTACGGGTTTTCTCGGACTCTGTTGAAGCTTTGAATCTTATCTTCAGAGATTGTGGTTATTGTCACCCACTTAGACATCTAATCAGCGAGAGCAGAGATTAAGTCTACAGTGACTGGGATATCTCCATCAGCTATATTCCCAGGCGAAAAAGGCTCATGAAGCAGGTAGCGACACCATGTTGCTGGGACTTGCCCCATGAACTGTGCTGAAATGCTGTTGTCTGATAAAGTTAACTTTACTTGAACTTTTGTTCTAGTTTCTTTCAAGCTTCAGCTTGCCATTTTAACCAAGAAAACAGAAAGGATGGAACCCGGCGTAGTGGTAAAATACATTAGAATGGTCCACCATAAATTTTGAATCGACAAACAACCTATAGGAAAAATATGAAACCAGCATACATAGAAATCACTACTATAGAAATATCAATACTTGACGAATGACGATTATCTTTACCAATATTTGAGGTATTTTCATCGTGAAGTACAGGGTGTCATTTTAAATAAACAACAAGTATTAAGTGTCATATTTGGCAATTTCTATAGTAGTGAATGCCATTATGAAGTTCTTTGGCTATATTTCTGAACCATTAGAACGATCACAATCATATGCTCAAGGAGTGAAAGCTTAAACTATTCATGCCCAGCACAATTTCTTTGACACAAAATATATAGGCCTGTGCCAACCATTCATGCTTGTTCAACATCAACAAATGCATAACTTGAATTTGAGATATAGCTCCTCATCTTTTTTTACTTTTTTTTTTATCAGACCTCTATCGATCATTTCATGAAGAAGCCTTTCCACTTTATCATTTTCTTTTTCTTCCACAACACCTCGAATCATTGTTTCATAAGTTATAAAATCAGGTAGGTAGCCATTCGTTTCAGTGCATCATCAAACAAGCCCTCTTTACAAAGTCCTCTGATCATAGCAGTGTATGCTTTGAAGTTTAGATGACAGCCTTTAGCTAGCAGATATTGAAAAATACCCAATGCATCAGTTACCCTAACGACTTTGCACAAACCATTAACAAGGATAGTGTACGTGTACACATTAGGATGAATCCTTTGCTTGACAATTCGTTTCAATAGTGTTATTGCCTCATCAAGAAGCTGGCTTTTGCAAAATCCATCTAATAAAATATTGTACGTAATTATATCAGGCGGTGACCACTCTCGTGTATGGCATAAACAAGATCTTGAACACATGAATTTCTTTCTGATTTGAAACAGCCATCAAATTTCTAGTTTGCATTTCTCTAAAGAGAGTCATGGCATTATCCACCATTTTTATCTTGCAATACCCATTGATTAAGACGTTATAGGTAATAACCGTTGGTTCCAAACCACGTCTGAGCATCTTATCAAATACTTTGCTTGCCTCATTAACGTTGTTAGTTAAACAATATCCATCCATCAAAGCATTGTAAGTGACAACATTAGGTTCCTCATCAAACTTCACCATCTTAGCAAACATAGCACTAGCATCTGTGGTCCTTCCTTCCTTACAAAATGCATCAATCAATATGCTGAAGGTATAATAGTTTGAGGATGTTGAAAAATAAAGCAGCTTCAGAGAGTTGTAACTGACCTATGCTATAGAAGCCATGGATTAAAGAGTTGTATGTGACAATGTCCGGAGATATTCCTTGGGCAATCATTTCTTAATACAAATTTCGTGCCTCAATTACAAGTTCATCTTTGCAGAGACCAGCAATGATTGTGTTGTACGTAACCACATAAGGCTTAATTCCTAATTGATCCATATTTCGTAGCAATTTAATGGCTGATGTTGTTTTACCTGATTTACAAAGTCCATTGATCAAGGTATTATAACTGACCACACCTAACCGAAATCCTTTTGATATAATGTCGTCATGAAAATGGAGAGCATCACGAACATTATTATTCATTCATACACAGCCCTTTTATAAGTTTATTCAACATTATCATATCAGGCTGCCACTCATCTTGAGAACATTCCCTAACACAGAGAAAGCACAGTCCATCCGACCCACATGGCAGTAACAATTGATCCAAATGCTGACAGTAACAGAACATGGCTCCGCTCGTGCCCAGAGTGAAATAACAGCGTGATAATGTTTCATTTTCACAATTGCTACTAAAATCTCAGTAATTTCAACAATGTAGGGTGGGGGATGCATGTGAAGCAAGAAATTGAATCACGAGGGAGCATTGTGGATGGTACGAGGATTAGACGAACGAGTATGAACAAGGAACTTGCGAGGGAGGGAACAGGGGAAAGTGAATTTGGGGACGTCATACCTAATTGTTGCAGACAACATCTTTGCTCGCTTCAGCGGTTCAGCTTTCAGATTTCCGATGCTGAGCTTTTTTTGAGAGCTATGTTCGTCCTAGATAGTTATCTTCATTTGGTTTATTATTTATTTAACTAGTTTTTAGCGGCACAATTACGTTCTCAGATTTAATAGGGACAGTTAAGTAGTTAACGTCTTTGGTGGGTATAATATTATAGATTATTTGAACGAAATTGTGTTTGCGTGCTTTGTTCCATAATTAGATAATTTCCCGTGTGTTACACAGGTTGAATTTAAAAAATTTAAAACAAATACCTTAAATATTATTGATATCTATACATTTAAGATTGCTCTTGTAATATTTAAATTTTATATTTAAAATTTAATAATGAGATACGTAAATTTTTAAAGATAGAAACTAGAGAATATTAAAAGATGTGGGATAAATAAAAAAGTTGAGACGGATGGAGTTATTGTTCCTGTAATACTTGAATTTTATATTTAAAATTTAATAGTAAGATATATGAATTTTTAAAGATAGAGACTAGAGAAAATTGAGAGATGCGAGGTAAATGAAAAAGGTAAGACGGATTGAGTGACTGCTCTCGTAAAACTTAATTTTTATATTTAAAATTTAATGATGAGATATATGAATTCTTAAATATAGCGATGACAAAATATTGAGAAATACGAGATAAATGAAAAAGCTGAGACGAATGGAGTTGCTGCTCCCGTAAAACTTAAATTTTATATTTAAAATTTAATAATGAGATGCTCCCATAAGACTTGAATTTTATATTTAAAATTTAATAATAAGATGCATGAAGTCTTAAAAATAGAGACTTGAGAATATTGAAAGACGCAAGATAAATGAAAAAGTTGAGATAGATAGAGTTACTACTCTCGTAAAACTTAAATTTTATATTTAAAATTTAATAATGAGATACATGACAAATAAAATGAACCAATGAATGAAGAAAATTAAAATTTAACCGAAGTTAATTGACCAATAGCAGCAAAGAGATGCTGACCAATCAATGACTTTCTACAAAATTTGTATATATATATTGATATTGCACTTCAATTAAGTTAATTATTGTCTTTATCAATTTTTATATATTTTTTATTTAATAAAATATTTCACCTAAAGTTAACAGTAAAAAGATAAGTGATTTAGTTTTAAAGAAAAGTTCATTAATTATGCATTGAAAAATTAAAAATAGGGGGAGTGATATTTAAAGCTCTCCCAAAAAAAATTATCACAGTAAAAATCTATCAATTTTATATCAGATATTGTCTTATAAAAATATATATATGTTGTTGTTAAAAATAAAATCTTAACTTTTTTAATTTTTAAAAAAATTCTAACAAAAAATATAAGTTAAAATTCAACTTTTAAGAGAAACATATAAGAGTTTTCACAAAACAATATCTTATACAAAATTAATAAGCCTTTATTGTAATAAATTTTTTTGAGAAAGCATTAAATATCATTCCCCTTAAAAATATCTTATATTTTTAATATCTATAGGAGTATAACATAAAAAAAATCTTACATTTTTAAATGAAAGAAATATGCATTTAAAAACTGGGGAAGGGTTGAATTTTTTTTAATGTTTTGTTTAGTAATTTTATACATTGACCTGCTTCAAATGGAACACCACTGAAAGTCCACTTAATTCCAGAAAATCTCAATGGGCCCACACAATTGTGATAACACTAAACTTAATTAAATTATAATTTAAAGAGATTTATAAGGTATGGGATTATTGAGAGTAATTAAAGTGTTTGTCTCAAGAATACTCTTGATAAATAAAAATTACTTGGCCCCAATTAATTTGATTTATTTCCCATGCACGCCGCCTGTTTGATAAAAATGAGTGAAGAGTTTTGGGAGAATTATTACATCAAAGTCTCACTCAACAGATTTAATTATTTTCATATTTATTGACAATTGAGTTCAAAGGATTGACAATATCATCCATATAAGCTCAGTCGTCAATAGATCAAAAAATAATTAATTGTGTTGAGTGAATTTTAGAGTTATTCTCCCAACAACTTTCCAATCCAATATCAACTTTTCTGTTTGGGTCTGTCTGTCTCTTTTCCTATCATGTGACATCTCAATTTTTTTAAGGTAAAACAAAGTTTGCGTGGAAGCATTTCGAGTCACTCAGGCAAGATTATTAACGCTTTTTACCGTGAGGTTGAGAGATGGGGATCACTTTAATGCTAAGTTTTGGGGTTGCCTTATCTGTGAGGTGAAACTCTTGTTGCAAAGAGAATAGATAGTGTACATCATTTATATCGACTGCAAGGATAACGAAGCTGCACAACACTATGTCACTAAATTACAACACTTTCTCCTCATAATCAAGTTAATATTTTGAAGTTGTTTAATAAAAAAATTAATTATTGTTAAAATAAAAATAAATCTTATTTTTTTCCAAATGAAGAATTGTTATTATAAGAGAGAGTGTGTGTATGAGGTGTAGTTTTATTTTTTTACAATAAATTTTAATTACATTAAGTCTTTTAGTCCTGTAGAGTAAAATGAAGATTATTTGGCACTGCAGAGTAATAAATGTTATTTAGAAATCCTTGACTGCGATTTTCTCTTTTTGTAATGACCAAAATGAATCAATAAACTTTGGGACATTTCTACTCGACCAATGAGCGGTGCCTTAAAAAAATTATAAATAACTAAATGAAGCATTTAAAATGCACCATGCATATAATATATAGAGAAAGACTGTTGAGTGATGATAAAAAATCTCTCTCTAAATTCTTGTACGTGGTCTAGTGTCAGGAAGTCAAAGACAAGGATTATTTATTTGACCTGATTGTGTAACTCTAGCTAGGCTATAGCCTCCTATTGATTATGCAATCGTCAAAAAAGTGTAGACAGAAAAAAATGGACTTTACGGTTACCTTGAACTCGCTCATTTTTTGATGCATTTTCCAGATGCTCATGATGGAGAGACCTGAATGGAGACAACATCACATATAGACAATGATATGATCTAAACTTTCTGCCAAACACGATAAACTTGTCATTATGCTGTTTTCCTATCTACATTTAATTGAAATTTTCATTCATTTCCCCCTTCTAACAAACCATTTTCCAAATTTAGATTAGGTTTCTTTGCCTGTCTAATTAATTTACATAAACAAACCATATAAATTTCATTATATTTCTATGTCTCTCCTCGCATGAGCAATTAAAAAAATTCAAATCACTTAACGGGTATTGCTCATAGTAGAAGGAGTTATAGCTATTTAAGTATAAGATTTCAAGTTGGAGTATGTGTAAATACAAAAGAAGTTTTTGAAAAAGTTATCTTTAATTAGGCCTAATAATACTCAAATTTGATCCAATTGGATAGTTATGTTAAAAAGAAAAAATCTAAATCTATCTTTTTCTTTCCCTTCAAATAGAGTAAATTGCACATTATATTGATTGCGATGAGATGAGCTTGCTTCTTCAATCAGTGATCAGAATTTTCAAACAGGGCCAAAATATCCCTTGTTGATGAAGAATTATTGATGTTCATAGAAGATAACTACTGCACATGTGCATGGCTTTAATGTTCCTGCCAACCCTACATGGTCACGCGCCACTTATATGGCTCTTAATCAAAAGACTTTGACATGGACCTCAAAACCCATTTTTTGTTTTCATCTTCCAGAAAGGAATGGTAGTAGATAGCTACTAGTGGAAGATATCATGTGTAATTATTATTATATGGGACCCCAATAGATACCCCACTTCATTATCTCTACCCAAGTTCTTTAGTGTTCTTCGTACTTTTTGGCGTTTCTTGCTTGCTATCTCTGTTTTCTTTCATGTGAAAAGGTATATAATTGACTGTGGCAAAAGGAATATTACCTTTTTCCTCCATTCAATTTTGATTTACAGTTACAATTAGATTATGTTATGGTGAATTTGAAGCTACAAACTTTTATTTCCCATTTTTGACTTTGTTCGGTAACTTCCGATGTTCATGTGTGTATCTTTATTGTTCCTGCTATGATTTTGTCTTCATTCTGAGTAAACTCATAGTTAGACTTTATTGACCTTGCAGTTTAAGATATTGTGAAGCCTGAACAGATTCAGAGGGTGATCATCAAAAAAAGCATAGTATGACCCACGAGAATGGCCCATGGCTCTGGACAACTACAATCTATGGTTTGAACACCACCTCTTTGATGAAAATGGCCAAAGAACTTTCCCAATATCAACAACTCCATTTGTGGTCTCCGTCTCTTTCTCCACTTCACTACCTTAAACCCTTCACTGCTATACTTTTTTTCTTTTTATTCTCTGACATCCCATTTTAGGATCATATTACTGGGTTTTTTTCACTTGATATGGATCTTGCTGACAAGCAGCAGCTGCAGCAGTCCTTGGGAAAGAGTACGAGGCATCGATGCAGTGAATGGTTTGCTCCACAATTTTTTAGTGCTTTTGTTGCTTAATTTGATCATGCCCCCCTTTTTTGTGAATAATATTGTTTTGGGTAATTTTGACTATGATTGGTAGCTGAACTTAGATCCTTAATTCTTGCTGACGACCTTGATACCATGAAATCAAAACTCAGATTTTGTGGTTGAGTTTTATTTATTGAAGCTTTAGGTTTTTATTTCTTTGTTCTTTTCCTTCTTAAAACATTTCTATTGAGGCGTTATCTACTGATATATATATGTATATGTATATCTTCCAAGCTTTCAAGTTCTAACATTCTGGTGATGTATTAGTCTTCCTGTTTCTAGTTTTCTCTAGGGTGACCAAGTGGTGTTATTTGGAATGGTCACTCTGGCTTGTCATGTGTTCTTATTAGCTCATTCACTTGGCCACTTAGAGTGTTTTTAAATTTACTTATTCCTCTCTTCTTTTTCTTCTTCTTCTTGCTGATCTTACTCCTACAATTAAATGGCTAAAGATCTGCCGCTACTATTATTATGAGATAATTTTATGTAATTAGTGATCTCTCCTGCCTTCTGCATAGCAAGTTGAATGGATTCATTTTGGTCATGTATATGCTAGAACTGTTAACCTGAACACCTTAATTATATTGTAATTCCTTCTAGATAATTTTGCTATCATATGTAAAGAGCTAATTATAAAGTATTTATCATTTTCGTTTTGTTATGGTTGGGGGTTGGCATCTATAATAGATGTAAAGGTTTCCTTGTAAGAGTTGTTATCATTTTACTTTATCTCTGTTTCCTGCTTTAGTAAAATCTTTGTGATTGCCTTCTTACGTAATTGAGCTATACCATCCCTATATCAATAAAGGCTGCTATGAATCTCAATAAAAAAATTGATTAAATATTAGCTTTATTCTTCATTGGATTGAATCATACTGTTATTGGAATTTAGAATCCCAATGTCTAAAAAAAAAAAAAAAACTTCCTTCTTTGGGTTGGTTGTGCGCTCCATAACTTAAATACCTCCCAAAATGAGGGAACTGATCATTTATCTTCATGTATGTGTAGAATCTGAATTATATCTCAACTCTCAAATCAAGGGCTTGTAAGTGAACGAATAAGTTTGATGCATGATGTTTAAACGCACAAGAATTTTATTGTAACTGGTGTTAATGCGTTTTCTTTAGTCAATCTGATTATAAGTTTGATGCTACGAAGTTCTGAGTCAGATCAAGTTCTTTTTGACTGCCTCCCCCCCCCCCCCCCGGGGGGGAAGCTTCATGATTCATAGAAAACTGATACCCCATGGGTGCTAAACTTTTTGCTTGATTCTTCTCAATTTCAAAATTTAGGCAAGAAATTCATCGTTTATCAATGAATCCTTGAGTTAGTTTTCATATTCACAAGTTTATGCCTGCAACAAATTATTTCTGATGAAAGACTGATTGTTAACCATTTGTAGGATTTTTCGAGATGTACCAAGTGATATAACTATAGATGTGAGCGGAGTAATATTTTCTTTGCACAAGGCAAGTATTATTATCCATCTTGTTACTATGAACTTAGTTTTTTTCTGATTGACAGCATGACAATTCTGATTGTTCTTTTCTTTACATGAAGTTTCCTCTTGTCTCTAGAAGTGGACGAATACGGAGCTTAGTTGCAGAACATAGGGATTCTGATATCTCAAGAATTGAGCTTCTTAATTTGCCAGGAGGTTCTGAGTCTTTTGAGTTGGCTGCAAAATTCTGTTATGGTATAAATTTTGAGATTACATCTACAAATGTTGCTCAGCTCTGTTGTGTCTCTGATTTCCTCGAAATGACTGAAGAATTCTCAAAAGACAACCTTGGCTCCAGGGCTGAGGAATATCTAGATAGCATTGTTTGCAAGAACCTTGAAATGTGTATTGAAGTGTTGCAACAATGTGAAAACCTGCTGCCTCTTGCTGATGAACTAAAAATAGTTAATCGTTGCATAGAAGCCATAGCCTCAAAAGCTTGTGCAGAGCAAATAGCTTCTAGTTTCTCACGTTTAGAGTATAGCAGCTCAGGGAGGCTACACATGAGCAGGCAAGCCAAATGTGATGGTGACTGGTGGATAGAAGATCTGTCTGTTCTTCGCATTGACATGTATCAACGTGTCATAACTGCAATGAAACGTCGTGGGGTCCGGCCTGAGAGCATTGGTGCCTCCCTTGTGAGTTATGCTCAGAAAGAATTAACAAAGAAATCCAGCTTGTGGAATCCCTCTAGCCAGATTAAAGTTGATTCTGATTTAATTGGTCATGAAAAGCTTGTGGTTGAGACTATAGTCAGCCTTTTGCCAGTGGAGAAGCTTGCTGTTCCAATCACTTTCCTTTTTGGGCTTCTGAGAAGTGCAGTGATGCTTGATTGTACTATATCTTCTAGACTTGACTTAGAAAGAAGAATTGGCTCGCATCTTGATGTTGCCACTATTGATGATCTTCTGATTCCATCGTTTAAGCATGAAGGTGATACCTTATTTGATGTAGACACAGTTCATAGAATTTTGTTAAACTTTTGTCAGCAGGATGATAGTGAAGATGATCTGGATGATGCTTCTGTTTTTGAATCTGACAGCCCTCGTTCTCCTACACAAACAGCATTAGTTAAAGTGGCAAAATTAGTCGACAATTACCTTGCTGAAATTGCCCCTGATGCAAACCTGAAGCTTTCAAAGTTTATGGTCATTGCGGAAACCTTGCCAGCACATGCACGAACTGTTCATGACGGGTTATATCGAGCCATTGACATTTATTTGAAAGTATGTTTTGTCATCCTTCCTTGCAGATATGAGCACAAGATTTTTGCAAATCACACAGATGAATTTTCAGAGGGAAGAAATGGGGTGAACCTGTTAGGAAAATGAACCCAATCCAAAGGAAAATTCTGTTCATTTTAGAAATGCTTTTTGATCAATTTCAGTGAGACTACCAGCCTAACCATTCTCTTGCTAAAACAGTTTATAAAGATTTATAGATACCAAAGTTAATTCTTGTTTCAAAAATGACATTAACTTTTCTTACATACATACTCAGCTGTATTCTTAAATATGGCATGCTATCTCTTGAATCACGTAACATTTAAATCTGCATGAGGGCAAAATGAATAGTTTCATTTCATTTAAGTCTTTTATTGGACTTCTGATAAAATATACGAGGAAGTTTGACTTTGATACAACTTCTTGACTCACAACACACTATCAACCTCAAAGATGAGTTTATCTCTGTCCACTACCATAGAGTATTAGGTCCTTTTTTGGTTCAACTTAAAGGTGTTCACCTATGACTCCGCTCTATATATATGTGTGTGTGTGTATCTTTCTATATCTTTCTTATAGTTCAATTCTATCAGACGTGAAACTTTTTCTCACTTTTTACTCACACTTGGCCCCTAACATCTCTAAAACCATATCCGTTTTAATTCTTTTGTCAATGCTTTTTCAGGCTCATCCAGGTTTGTCAGATTTGGAGAAGAAGAAGCTATGCAAACTGCTTGATTTCCAAAAGCTTTCACAAGAAGCTGGGGCTCATGCTGCACAAAATGAGCGTCTACCCCTACAGTCAATAGTTCAGGTTCTTTACTTTGAGCAGTTGAGGTTAAGAAATGCCTTGTGCTGCTCCTCTGTTGAAGATGACCCTAGGCCAATGCATCAGTCATGGCGCATGAGCAGTGGAGCTCTGAGTGCAGCAATGTCTCCCCGAGACAACTATGCATCATTGAGACGAGAAAATCGCGAGTTAAAACTCGAGTTAGCTCGGTTAAGAATGAGATTAAATGATCTGGAGAGAGACCATGTGTTCTTGAAAAGGGATATGGCAAAGTCTGGCTCAAGAAAATTTATGAGTTCTTTCTCAAGGAGGATCAGTAAGCTTAACTTCTTTGGACTTGGCTCTTCTAGAGGATCTAGTTCTCCTCCATCCAGGAATTCTCAGAGAATAGATTCAAAGGTGATTGGGAGAACCTGTGCTAGCACTGACTAGGTAAAATTGTAACAACTTGTTGAACTGGATTCTCTACAATAGTAATGCATTTGGAGAAACACACAAAAGAATGTAATTGTATATCATCAGACTCACTTGTACTTTTTACACTGATCCTCTCTTTTTATGAATACATTATTTTATGACTGATAGATTCTGATCGGTAACTTGATTACTCTATTTGCTTTCTTGTTTTAATTTTCATCGTACATGCTTCTTGTGAAAAAAACTACAAGTCCTTCCATTAGGCTCTTTCCAACAAGCTTCATCGTAATGTTTTGGTTCAGGGCATCCAATCTCTGTTGGCCTGTTCCTGTCCTACAAGCTTCCATGTTTCTGATGATGATTACTTCGGTTTTTTTTCCCTGGTTTAATCTTAGCACTATATCTTTGTAATATTCTGTGTTGTCAGTGACGTGTTGCTCCCCATACTCCAAATTTTTTTGAAAATAGGTATAATTTTGTTTATAAAAAATGTAAAAATCATTGTTAGCTCTCCACATTTGGATAAAATTTCAGTCATGGCCCTCACATTTGGATAAAATTTCAATTTGTCCCTCACGTGATGAATTCTGGATTCAGCCCTGTGTGTTGTACCTTTTTACTTTATTAATTTACATATCATTGACTTTTCTTATAAAAAGAAAAAAAGGAAAATAAAAAACTACCAAGTCATGTTTGTGAATACAAGTGTCATTTCATTTTGTTTACCTTCATTTCTTTCTTTATTGGCCACCTTGTATATTTGCAGTGACATTTGTTAGTATAACAAAATGCTCTCTATGATTTCAAGTTCAGGTTTCTTGTGATTGCTGAGTTTTGTCTGGTTAAAAACACACGTGTATTTATAAAAAAAAATTGACACAATTTAGATCTCGTTTGCTTATTAAAAAGAAATTAAATGAAATGGATTAAAAAAATAAAAGTAAAAATAAGATGATTAAAGAAGATAGTGAATATATTTATAAAGGATAGGGGTAATTGAGAATCATAATTCTTGAGATTTTTTGTGGATGTGATGATTCAAACATTTATAGTATATATTAGTGAATTTTATTATGTTTATTATGAGGGAAGAGGGATTCAGTTCATTTTTATCTTAATTTTTTCAATCTATTACATTTCTTTCTAATAATCAAAGGAGACTCTAGTGCTCAATTGTATTTTGAATAGAATTACCTTCAATAAGATGATATTTGTGAACAATAAAAAAAAATGTTAACACAAATTTGTTGTCAAATTTGTCACAGAACTTTATGTTGAACCTCTTTTTAAAATGTTTGTTCTTTTTTTATTTTATTATATTATATTAAAGTAAACAAGATTATATTAGAATATCACGGTGAAATAACCAAGGTGAAAAGTTAAAATGCAAAAAAGAAATAATCCTCATCTAAAAAACTGATGTCAAAGTGAAGAAAGCAAGTAAATGAGGAAAAAATGTCCAACAGCACATCATGATTTTAGTTTTTATGAAGTTGTTCTTTTATAATAAGTTTGTTGTGAACGCAGTTTAATCTTAAAAAAGTTGGAGGGAGATTATAATTTTTCTGAAAATTGAAAATTCAGCCAATGACTTTGTAAGTTAGTAGTCCTTATAGGTGGAAGTTTGCTCGTTCAATCGCGCTTATAATTTCAAACTGATAATGCATGCCCTTTAATTAAAATACAGAAGAAAATTGAAAATCCACCATAGAGCTTAATGGAAGTAAAGATGATAAGGCCATTTAAAATTTAAAAAGGGCGCATCTAATTATAAGAAGACCAGACAATAAATTTTTTAATGTTATGTTTGGATATGTATGAATTTAGATTTAGATCAAATCTTTTGTTTGGATACTTAAAAATTTATGGATTTACATTTACTCTCATGAATTACATGAATTTCAAATTTGTAAAATATGATATTTTAAATTTAAAATTTAAATTCAAATTCACTAATTCAAATACTACCTAAAAGTTATTGTTTGAGCCAAAAGGGGGATGATTATTGATTTGTTGTAACATATAACTTGATAAGTATTTTGATCATCCTTTTCCTTGAGTACTTTTTTTTTTTTTAAATTTCCGCAAGTTAATCCCATAGGCTCACAAGAATCTCTCAAATCAATTAAGAACTTTTTTACCTTGTTATTCAACATATATTAAGTTTTTTATTTTTTTCTGTCCAAGACATATATTCATTTTAATTAATAGTATTTTAGTATATGCATTTAAATTTAAAATTAAGCTAAAACATGTATTTTAACTATCGAAATAACTTGCGTAGTTTTTAATTTAAACTCAATTAAAAGGAGATAACATATAATTTAATAAGTTGTCACAATATCCCTATTTAACCGTTTTAAAATCCCATACCATAAAGTTAAAAAGTACCATATTTATGTTTAAAATGATCTTATAAAATTTATATGACAGCATATTCTATTTTATAATTTATTACTCCATAAATATCAAAAAATTAAATAGAAAATTTTATTCCAAAATTTATTACTTGTGTAAATATTAAAAATAAAAATAAAAATATATTTCAATTTGGAATTTATTATTTTATCATTTTTGACTAAATCTCACCCCCAATAAAGTAGTTATCTACTTTTAAACTAATCTTATCTTTTTATATTTATCCCTATTAAACACCCTACAATAAATATAAAGTCATTCATTAATAGGGGCACTTTTGAAAAAAAGGCCATGATTACATATTGAAAGACTAAAAATATCTTATATTTTTTAACATTCAATTCTTCAAAAAATGCCTTATATTTTTGAACGGAGGGAGTAAATATTAAAAATATAAACAAAAATATATTTCAATTTGGAATTTGTTATCTTATACTCCATCTGATCCTATATATAAGTCATGTTCTACATATAATTATATGAAAAATGAGAATATGAAAAAAATTATCTGAAAATGTAGATTGTTAATTAACTTTTTTTTTTTGACCATTTCACATTTTTTTAGAAGTGAATCGTTTTTTTTTTCAATTTTATCATTTTACAATTTTATAGAAGTAGAGTAAAATGTTACCCAAGTATGATAAAAAAAATATTTTTGAAGATACTATATTTAATATGGATTCTCAATTTTTTTTCTCTTTAAAACAAATTCAGTGATTTAACTAGTTAAAAATGATGTTGAAAACAAAAATGATGGTACATGTAAAAACGCACGTTAAATTAATTGTGTAAATAGATAGAAACAAGGAAAAATTAGTGAAAAAGACCAAATTAGAATCAAAATTGGGACCAAATGTATTTGAAAACCAAGTCTATTATTATATTCATAAAATAATCTCAATATTGACCAAAATGCCCTGTGTGAAATCCTCTTTTCACATGCCCTAATCGGAGAACCATTGAAACAACTTTGAAGCTACTAAGCTTGAAGATGATTGGCAATGGTGACTCCTCCCACTGTTGTTGCCTCTGCCTATTAAAGGTGATTGGAAACTCCTCCCTCTGTCGCCTCCTTATCCATTACCTTAGATCTCACTCCAAATCCCACTATGTCATATGTGAAACCATAAAATCTATGTTTTCGACTATGGAGGATGCCAGCAAAATGAGCTACATCACTAGACAAGGCTTGAACATGGCAAGGTGTGGCCTAGTTATGGATTAAGCCAAAAGGCTGATGTTTGTAATTGTCAAATCTCAAATTTATATCTTTGGTAAAGAAGAATTGCAAAGGTGAAATCACTCAAGTTGAAGAATCCCAATAAAACGCTTTTGTTCATTTGACAAAAAGAAATAGAATGACCTCTCATTGTGTAAAATTAAGAAGATTGAATCCCTCAACTGCAATAAAACTATCTCATGCTATTTTTTTTTTTTTTGGAATTTGTTCATGTTAAATCTCTGATGTCATCTTTATTTTATTCTTCTCTAATTTTCACATATTGATATTAGACATTAGCAAATGGGGATAAATGTTCAAAGAATCACAAAGAGAGCTATATATATTTATAGGTATAAAATGGATGTCTGCTTCAATTTTTTGACTTTGATATTTGATAATCAAATAATATTATCTAAACTTGACTTACATGCTGCTCCTCATCAACAAAAACTTCATATCCATGTAATATAAATGCTTCTAGCGTGTTCATATTCTTTAGACTTGTGTGACTTGAATGATAAAGATGATGCTTAAACAACAATTATTTAAAAAGTATTATCATTTATTATAATATCAACAAAATAACTATTATACAAAGATAAGAATAACTCTTCATTGTCTTTGCAAATTAGCTTTTGTAGCTCTTAGTTTTACTAACATTTGAGGATAAACTCAACATTCTCAAAATTAAAGTCAATTTCACCAATTATATACATTCAAATGTGATCAAATCTCATGTCTTCTACATTTTTTTTTTGCTAGCTCATGTATTCTACATAAAAACAAGACTTATGCATCCATAATTAGAGAGTGTTAATTAACCAAATAAAATAATAAGAGAGCTTTAGTTTAAAACACACAGTCTTTAAGTTTACTCCCCTTTTTCTTTTAAATCAAAGTCTCTATGGTGTAAATTAGTTTCGTAATATTATAAATTAATTGAGAACTCTTTCATGCACTTCTTCCACCCAATCAATTTTTGTCAATTTTATTTATCTTCATCTTTCTGTTGTAACAGGATTCAAGGTATAATAATCTGTATATATGCTTATACTAGTTTGTATTTTATAACTTGGTCAATCCAAACATTGATTTTGATAAAAATTGTACCGTGCTTTGTTTTTCATTTGCACAACGATTATCTAGCCCTAGAATATGCATTACCCAATCAATTAACCTTGAAGGTTGATGTTTATAGCTTTAGAGCTCTTGTAATAGAAATAATTAGTAGTAAAAGCATTTAAGGGCAACTTGGGGAGAAACTAAGAAAGTCCTCTTGAAATGGATAAGTTTCGTTTCCTACTTTTGTAAGGTGCCATGCAATATAAGACAAATACATATAATGATTCCTTGATGCTTTTTCACTCATAAGTTCCCACGTTTTCTTTCATTAGTTCAGTCATGACCATGATTTCTCACTTGCTACTCAGTACCTTGGATAAAAAGCACATGATTGACTAGTGAAGGAGAATATGCTCATAATCATTTCATTTTAGATAAACATCTTATACCTGAATGTAGCATGGCATGAATGACCTACTTGTGATAGCCACTAATTTTCATTTTAAGCATAATGCTTTGGACGCATTGAAGTATAAGATTTTGTTTGAAGATAAGAAAAATAAGTTCAAGTCAAGAAAATCTTACAAATTCAACTCATGTATATCATAAATCAAGTGAGTTACAAGAAAATATTGATTAAGCGATTCCCCTGAAAGATTGAATGAAATTATAATTGTACTTTGAAGCATATTTATGACTATCCCCCTTATTTATTTTGTTTGTATAGAGTAGGATGTAGTTTAATGTGGGCATGATATTATTCTTAACCCCTCATGGTATATTTTTTTAATATGGGGTACCATATCGTCTTTGTTTATCATTTTAATCGTACTTGACAGAAAGATAAACCAACTTAATGGCATTAATGATCTTTCATTGAAATTATCGCCATTCATTCTCACTCTTCACGTTTACTTGTTTTCCTGGGATAATTGAATTATCCTCCATGTTACATTATTAAATCTGCATCTTTTATAAATTAACATAGCTTATTATACAATGTATAATACTTAAAAAGAAAGAACTTATTGTAAGAGTTCCCTTATTTGTATTTTGTATCAAGTAAGATGTGGTTTAATATAGGCATGATGTTGTTCTTACTTCTCATAATATATTTTGTGATTTAGGATACCAGAACCAAAGGGTGAAAGGATTTTGGCTAAAGGTGTGAGGGTTTTGGCTTAGATGTAAGAGGTATGGCTTGGGTACAAAACTTATGACTTAAGATGCACATGTTATGGCTTAGGGTGTAAGGCTTCTGGGTTAGGTGCAAGAGGTATAGCTTAGGTGTAAGGCTTCTAGTTTAAGGTATATGTGTTGTGGCTTAGGGTGTAAGGGATTTGGTTTAGGGTGCACAGCTTCTAGCTTAATAATTTTCATATAATTCATAGTTGTTTTCATATAATTTAGAGACACTAACAGTGGTGTACTTTCTATGTGTTTGATTTACATGTAATCTGCTAGATATTACATATAAGTTATTCTTTAAGCATGCTTGTGAATTTCTTCATATACTGATTTACATGTAATCTATAGTCGTTTTCATGTAACACATGAATGCTGATAGCGTGCCCTTTATATGTTTGATTTACATATAATCAGCTAGAAATTACATGTAAATCATTCCTTTGTCATGCTCGTGAGTTTTTTCACATATTGATTTACATGTAATCCATAATCTTTTTCATGTAATTTTGGGAATTGATAGGGGCGTACTCTCTTTGTGTTTGATTTACATGTAATCCGCTAGAGATTACATGTAAATTATTCTTCAAGCATACTTGTGAATTTTTTTTATTGATTTATATGTAATCAACAATCATTTTCATGTAATTCTAGGGGATTAACAAGGGCGTATTCTCTATGTGTTTGATTTTCATGTAATTCACTAGAGATTACATGTAAATTATTCCTTAGGCATATTTGTGAATTTTTTTCCATATTAATTTAAATGTAATCTATAATCCTTTTCATGTAATTATAGGGTTATTGACAGTGGGTCATCTCTATATGTTTGATTTACATGTAATCCACAAGATAATACATGTAATTGGTCAAACTAGAAGCCTTACACCTTAAGCTATAACACATGCACCTTAAGCCAAATCTCTTGCATACTAAGCCATATCTCTTGCACTTTAAGTCAGAAGTCTTGTACCCAAGCCATAACTGTTGCACCTCAAGTTAGAAGCTTTACACTTAAGTCAGAAGCCTTACACCCAACTCATAATCCTTGTACCACAAGTAAGAATGCTTGCACCCAAGCTAGAACCTATGCACCTTAAGTCAAAATCCTTATACTCTCTACTTATTGAGTTTACATGTAATCCATGATGATTATTTCTAATCAAGGAGTGTCGATTTTTTTCGATGACACTTTCCAGCAACTTTTTACTTGCTGGCCAAAGCTTCGATGATTGAATTTTATACCTTTTTAGAAAAAAAATTAACATAAAGGGGTATTTCAATCATTTACTCAAATTATTTAATAAATAAAATATTACCCTTAGTCCTTTAAGTCCATTTGGTCCCTAGAACCAATTTTATTTTTAACTAGGTCATTTTCACCAAATTTTCTGAGAAATAATTTATTTTATTAAATTTCATAAAGTAATTGATAATTGAAAAAAAAAAAAAGGAAAGTAGTGAAGAGGGAAGGGCAAAAGGGGGGCAAAAATTGTAGGACTATACAATACACGGATTCACATTAAGTGTTTATCGCGTTGATAAGCATCGTGTGCTCATCACTCAAATGAGTGATCTAGGCCATTCATTTAAACTCAAAATCATATCTGTCGTTGATTTTAAATTGATTTTTAAATATTTTAATATTATATTTGTTAAAATAAATTAAAAAATGATAAAAAGTTTAATATTAAATTTCAACTGTCAAAAGTATATTTAAATAATTAATTTATAAAAATTATAAAAAATTAATATTAATATTAAATTTGATTGTCATTTATCTGTACTGTCCAGAGTATATTTAAATAATTATAAAAATATAAAAAATATATATTAAATAAAATTATTCACATTAAATCTGTATTGATAAAATTAATGATGAACATATTAATTAAAATTTGACATTTTTTATACATTAAAACTTGAATTTGCACTGTCCGGGTTCCAACAGACGTGATGGGTACCATAGCATTCATCATCTAAATAGCATTGAAAATAGTCTTGATTTAATATTAAAATTTTTTATAATTTTTATTTTAACAAATATAATATTTAAATATTTAAAAGTTAATTTAAAATAAAAAATAAAGATGATTTTGAGTTGAAACGAATCCGAATGCTAAATTGCGAATACACAGGAAAGAGCGGGTCAGATGAGCCAAATCGGGAACGCAGCATCGGTCTTTCCCCTTCACAGCTTCACATCCTTTTCTTCTTTGTCCAGGTTAACTAAAATCGACGGCGGCGCGCGACGTTCGGCGTTCTCTCGCTGTCTTTCTCTCGCTCTCTGTCTGAGGGCTTATTGTGGAAATCCCTTCTGCTTCTACATTTCAGAGGTGCGAGTTCTGCTGTAGCTAGTTTGTTGTCACTTGTTTATACTGCCCGAGTTTCCAATTGTTATATCCATGCTCGTTTAGGTGGTGGAATAATATAATAGGAGATTGAAGTGCTATCGGAAATCATTGTCTTCTTCTTTTTGTCTAATTTTCCGGGAATAACTCATGCCTGCATTTCTAAACTTTGTTTACGTGAGTTTTGTTTGTTTGGCTGTTTGTTTTTCCTGTCCATGATTGCTGAAAATCTGTTTTCAGTGGTTTGGTCTGTGCTGGTGGACTTGTGTCTTCAACTTTCTTTGGTAAATTTATGAAGCTGAATGCGTAACTGTGCGACAGCAGTGGTGGCCATAGTTAGATCAGCAAATGGCTATTCAATTCAGTGTTTGTTGAACGATAACTTCTTTGTGGTTTCAAATCAAGCCTTGTTGCCTGAGCTTGGGAAAGTTGAAATATAGTTGTTATTTGAGTTGGTGTGCCTGTTCCGTCTCCGTTAAATAAACATAATTGAGATGAGCTATACTGTTGTGTGGGTTTCTACAATTTATATAAATATATGAATGTTTATCATGTAACGTGGGAGATTGCTTTAATCTTCTTGCTTCAATAATTATCTAATGTGCACCTGACCTCATCTCTGTTTGTCTCCCTCAACCCTTCTCCAGAGTTTAAGAGCAGCTTACCCTCTTCAGCAAAGATTGCTGCTTTCATGCCAGTGCTGACTTTTGGTACAGTTACTTCAGTAAGTAATTTGTATCGAATTTGCAGAAATGGCAGTGTGTTTGTGAATTCTTCTTCACTTTGTGCTCCTAAGACTATGGATTTGACAGATGCTAGTGAAGCCCATGATTGTAATTACATAGAATTGCAGCATATAATGCAGAATTATGCTACCTCAGGTTACTTTGAAAAAGCTATGGAGACACTGCGTTGCATGAGAAATATAGAAGGGAAGCCTACTGTTTACGATTATAATGGTTTGATTTATTGCTATTTGAGATCCCATAATGTATCAACGGACAAGCTAGAGCAGTTGTATCAGGGAATGAAAAGGTTTGGTCCCGTTCCAAATGCATTAACCTTCAACACACTTCTTAATGGACTGTTGTCTCTCAGTAATCTGAAAACTGCGTTTTTGATTGTGAAAGAGATGCACAGTAGCGGGTTTGTCCCGTCATTCAGCTTATTGTCAAGAATGTTGAAAAAATGATATACTCTGGGCATTTTATTGATTCTCTCAATATGTTTGACTTCATGATGCGGTTGAAGTATTATCCTACTCAACACACTGTAGATTCTTTGGTTTCCATGCTTGCTAATGCTGGGATGATCCGACAAGCATATTTTGTATTGTCTACCCTTCTAGAAGAGGATCACTTCTGTGGTACACATAATTATAATAAAATTCTATGGGCTATGTGCAAGTCTAACCAGAGTTATGCTGCTCTACAACTATTGTATTTAATGAAAAAGAAAGGCATAATCCCCAATATTTGCTCTTATACTGCTTTAGTATATGGATTTTGTAAAGAAGGTTGGTGTGAAGAAGATCTTCTACACTGTCTAGATGACATGGAGAGTGATGGTTGCAAGCCCAATGTCAAAACATACACTATAGTCATCAAATTTCTGTGCGATAATGGGAGAATTGAACAGGCACTAGAATACCTGGCCAAGATGCAATGTAGCGGATGTGAACCAGACTTGACCACCTATAATGTAATTCTTCGTGAACTTTGTCATCAAGATAGGGAGGATGATGCTGTGGAACTCCTTCAGGTGATAAATCAGAAAGGATATCTTCCTAGTCCACATACCTGTGCTGCTTTATCTGGAGGCCTGTTGAAAATAGGGAAATCAAGGGTTGTACCTTTGTTAGCGTGCAAGCTTACATGTTTCTGATGATGACTACTTTTCCATTTTCAGTTTTTTTCTCCATGGTTTAATCTTAGCATTTTATCTTTGTAATTTTTTGTGTTGTTGCTTTTTACTTTATTAATTTTTATATCATTGACTTTTCTAAAAAGAAAAAAAAAACTACAAATCTTGCTTGTGAATAAAAGCATCATTTCATTTGTTTAAGAAAAATTGCGTGTAGATCTCATGAAATAGATTTATTATAATAAGTTTCACAAAATTTAAAAATCACAATCAAGATCTTTGAGATCTGAATATAATTTAAAATTAGGGTGCAAAAATAATGCGTATATTAAAAGTACATTCTATAAGTTAAATAATTTATAACTAGTTTATCATTAATTTACAATTATCATTTTAATTTTTTATAACTGTAATTTCAACTTCTTACATTAAATATTTAAACATTTTAATTGTTAGATATGTAAAGTTATAATTGTAAAAAATTAAAATGATAGTTATAAATTAGTGATGGAGTAGTTATAAACAATTAGTGTTAAACTTTTAATAATATATGATTGATTTAACTATTAAATATGTAAAATTATAGTTGTAAAAAGTTAAAGTGATAGTTGTAAATTACTAATAAAATGGTTATAAATTATTTGATTGATATAATGTATTTTTTATAAGAGCATTATGGCCTGCTGACCTCGATTTCAAATTATACTCAAATCTTACGGGATCTAGCTATAATTTTTGAATTTTGAGGAACTTATTTATAAATAAGTCTACTTTATAAGATTTACATGTAATTTTTCCTTTTGTTTATTTGCATTTCTTTCTTTATTGGCCACCTTGCATATTTACATTAACATTTGTTAGTATAACAAGATGCTCTCTGATTTCAAGTTCGTTTCTTGTGATTATTGAGTTTTGTCTAGTCACATGCACGCACGCATTTATAAAAAATTTTCATACAATTTAAGCTTCGATTGTATTTCAAATATAATTGCCTTTAATAAAAGAATACTTATAAGTAATAAAAAAAATATTGATAGTCCGATTTGTCATAAAACTTTACGTTAAATTTCTTTATGAAATGTTTGTCCTTTTTTATTTTGAGAAAAAAAATAAATATTTATATTAAAGTAAAAAGATTTAAATTACAATAACAGCATGAAATGACCAAGGTGAAAAATTAAAATGCAAAAGAAATAATTCTCTGATGTCAACTTGAAGAAAGCATGAAAACAAGGGGGGGTAAAAAAAGTCTAATCTCACATCATGATTATTATGGCTTTTATGAAATTGATCCTTCAAAATAAGCTTGCTGACTTGCTGTGAATGCAGTTGAGTCTCAAAAAAGGTTAAAGGAGGATTATAATTTTTGTGAAAATTGAAAATCCAACCAATGGCCTTGTAATTTAATAATTTTTGTAAGTAAAAAGTGGTGATTTCATTTTCGTTTATAACTTCAAACTGCTAGTGTCTGTCCTTTAATTAAAAAAACAACAGAAAATTAAAAATTCACCACAGAGCTTAATGGAAGCAGAGATGATAAGACCATTTAAAAGGGATGCATTTAATTATAAGAAAATCACATAATGAATTTTTTATTGCCATGTTTGGATATATATATATATATATATATATAGAAATTTGGATTTGGATCAAATCTCTGTGTGGGACACTTAAAAATTTCTTGATTTGGATTTACTTATATGTATATGAATTTGAAATATATGGATTTTAAATTTAAAATTTAAACAATGAGATTTTAAATCCAACATTTAAAGCCACATTTACTAATCCCAACATACTGAAAGTTGTTATTTGTGCCAAAAGGAGATGGCTATTGATTTGTAAGTTGTAACTTGATGAGTATTTTGATCATCCTTTTCTATGAATAATTTTTTATTAAAAAGTTTAGGCAAGTTAATTCCATTAGCTCATAAGGAGGAGTTGGCTTTCCTCCTCCTACCAATTCCTCTTCCTCCCCTCCTCTCAACTTCTCCACCCTTGGATCACTCAAATCAATGGAAAACTCTTTTTGTTATCTTATTATTCAACATATATTCAAGTCTTTTTTTTTTTATTTTTTCTGTCCAAGACATATATTCATTTTAATTAATAGTATTTTAAATTGAAGATCGGATTATACCTCAAGTAAAAAAATTTAAGTATTTTAGAACTATTATTCAACTTGATAAGAAAATGGACAGAGATATTGCCCATGAGATACAAATAGGATGGTTTAATTAAATAAAGGCTAAATGAGTTATTTACGATATTTAATAAACTTAAAGAAAAGTTTTATCAAATTGTTATAAGATCAATTATGTTATATGGGAGTGAATGTTGGGCTTTAATAAGATAACAAAACATAAAGTTGGATTAGCAGAAAAGAGAATGTTGAGATAGATGTGCAAATATACACATAAAGATAAAATTTGAAATGAAGACAAACAAGAGAAAGTGGGCGTAACACTTATTGAAAAAAAAATGGTGAAAAATCATTTGAGATAATTTAGACATGTACAAAGAAGACTGTGAAAAGCACCAATGAAGAAAGTGAAACCAATAATTTTCAACCTTATTAAGAGAGGTGGAGGAAGGTCAAAGATAATACTTATGAAAGTTATTGACAAAAATTTCTTAGTTAAGAACATTCCTAAAAGCTTGATAAATGATAGGGTATAATGATGTTGTATAATTTATCTAACTAATCCCACCTAGTGAGATAATGCTTGTTATTGTTATTGTAGTATTTCAATCTAGGCATTTAAAATTAAGCTAAAACATGTACTTTAAAAATCAAAATAACTTGTGTAGTTTTTAATTTAAACTCAATTAAATGAGATAACATATAATTTAGTAAGTTGTCACGATATCCCTATCTAACCGTTTTAAAATCCTATATCTTAAAGTTAAAAAGCACCATATTTATGTTTAAATTGATCTTATAAAATTTAGATGTCAACATATTCTATTTTATAATTTATTACTGCATAAATATCAAACACTTAAGGGCAAATTTTATTCCAAAATTTATTACCCGTGTACATATTTAGAATATAAACAAAAATATATTTTAATTTGGAATTTATTATCTTATACTAATCCTATATATAAGTTATCTTTTAAAAGTAATTATATGAAAATGTAGATTGGTAATTACTTTTTTTTAATTACATCATTTCACAATTTTATAGAAGTAGATTCCTTATTATTTTTTTCAATTTTACCATGTTGCAATTTTCTAGAAGTACAGTAAAATTTCACCCGAGCATGATAAGAAAATTCTTTTAAAGATACTATATTTAATATGGATTCTCAATTTTTTTTCTCTTTGAAACAACTATCAATGATTTAACTAGTTAAAAATGATGTTCCATGTTTTTTCAAGAGAAAATAAAGATGTTGGTGTGTAAAAATGCATGTTAAATAAAATGTGAGGGATTTTTTGAGATGTAATTCTAGCTAGTAATTGTGGTGTGTTGAGTTTTGAGATAGAAGGAGATTTTGTTGTTGTAATTGGTATTTTGAAGAATTTGTTTGATGGCGGTGCACCTGTGAATCGGCTCCAGAAATTGTTGATCAAGGAGCTAAGGTGATTTAATAAAGTTTGCTTATCTCATGTTTATATAAAGAAGGAAATTGATATATAGATAGATTAATTAATATGAACTTGGCTTATAATTTTGATATTGTTATTTGTAAGGTTGCTCTTGATAATTGTATAGAGATTTTACACAGAAATGCCTTGGATGATATGCACCCAAGAGATGTAAAGTTGCAATTTGGTTGTTTTGCCCCAATTATTACCACAAAAAAAAAATGCATGTTAAATAAATTGTGTAAATAGATAGAAACAATTTATTTTATTAGAATTTAAAAGGTGATAAAAAAGGAAAGCGGCAAAGAGGGGAGAAAAAAATTGCGGGACCTTACCGTACACAGGAAAGAAAGGGTGAGGTGGCCAAAACGGAACGCAGCATAGGCCTTCCCCCTTCACGGCTTCGCATCCTTTTCTTCATTGTCCAAGTACTAAAATCGACGGCGGCGCGCGACGTTCGGCATTTTCTTGCTGTCTTTCCGTCGCTCTCTGTCTCAGGCCTTATTGTGGAAATCCCTTCTGCTTCTACATTTCAGAGGTACGAGTTCTGCTGTAGCTAGTTTGTTGTCACTCGTTTATACTGCCCGAGTTTCCAATTGTTATATCCATGTTCGTTTAGGTGGTAGGATAATATAGTAGGAGATTGAAGTGCTATCGGAAATCATTGTCTTCTTCTTTTTGTCTAATTTCCCGGGAATAACTCATGCCTGCATTTCTAAACTTTGTTTACGTGAGTTTTGTTTGTTTGGCTGCTTGCTTTTCCTGTCCATGATTGCTGAAATCTGTTTTCAATGGTTTGGTCTGTGCTGGTGGACTTGTGTCTTCAACTTTTCTTAGGTAAATTTATGAAGCTGAATGCGTAACTGTGCGACAGCAGTGGTGGCCAGAGTTAGATCAGCAAATGGCTATTCAATTCAATATTTGTTGAACGATAACTTCTTTGTGGTTTCAAATCCAGCTTTGTTGCCTGAGCTTGGGAAAGTTGAAATATAGTTGTTATTTGAGTTGGTGTGCCTGTTCCGTCTCCGTTAAATAAACATAACTGGAATTCACCTCATGTATCTGGAATTTGAGATAAGCAATACTGTTGTGTGGCTTTCTACAATAATTATCTAATGTGCACCTGACCTCACCTCTGTTTGTCTCCCTCAACCCTTCTCCAGAGTTTAAGAGCAGCTTACTCTCCTCAGCTAAGATTGCTGCTTTCATGCCAGTACTGACTTTTGGTACAATTACTTCAGTAAGTAATTTGTATCGACTTTGCAGAAATGGCAGTGTGCTTGTGAATTTTTCTTCACTTTGTGCTCTCAAGACTATGGATTTGACAGATGCTAGTGAAGCCCATGATTGTAATTACATAGAATTGCAGCATATAATGCAGAATTATGCTACCTCAGGTTACTTTGAAAAGGCTATGGAGACACTGCGTTGCATGAGAAATATAGAGGGGAAGCCTACTGTTTACGATTATAATGGTTTGATTTATTGCTATTTGAGATCCCATAATGTATCAACGGACAAGCTAGAGCAGTTGTATCAGGGAATGAAAAGGTTTGGTCCCGTTCCAAATGCATTAACCTTCAACACACTTCTTAATGGACTGTTGTCTCTCAGTAATCTGAAAACTGCGTTTTTGATTGTGAAAGAGATGCACAGTAGCGGGTTTGTCCCGTCATTCAGCTTATTGTCAAGAATGTTGAAAAAATTGATATACTCGGGGCATTTTATTGATTCTCTCAATATGTTTGACTTCGTGATGCGGTTGAAGTATTGTCCTACTCACCACACTGTAGATTCTTTGGTTTCCATGCTTGCTAATGCTGGGTTGATCCAAAAAGCATATTTTGTATTGTCTACCCTTCTAGAAGAGGGTTACTTTTGTGGCACACATAATTATAATAAAATTCTATGGGCTATGTGCAAGTCTAACCAGAGTTATGCTGCTCTTCAACTATTGTATTTAATGAAAAAGAAAGGTATAATCCCCAGTGTTTGCTCTTATACTGCTTTAGTGTATGGCTTTTGTAAAGAAGGTTGGTGTGAAGAAGATCTTCTACACTGTCTAGATGACATGGAGAGTGATGGTTGTAAGCCCAATGTCAAAACATACACTATAATCATCAAATTTCTGTGCGATAATGGGAGAATTGGACAGGCACTAGAATACCTGGCCAAGATGCAAAGTAGAGGATGTGAACCAGACTTGACCACCTATAATGTAATTCTTCGTGAACTTTGTCATCAAGATAGGGAGGATGATGTTGTGGAAATCCTTCAGGTGATAAATCAGAAAGGATATCTTCCTAATCCACATACTTGTGCTGCTTTGTCTGGAGGCCTGCTGAAAATAGGCAAATCAGGGGTTGCTTTTGAGATATTACGTTGTGTAATTTCAAAAGGCTGTGCTCTGGATATTGCAGTTTTAAACATATTATTCCACTGTCTATGTCTTGAGGGAAGATTGCAAGAAATGATATCTTTGTTGAAAATAATGATGGAAGGTGGATTTTCACCAAATAATGTTTCATATAACACAATTTTGAAGGCATTTGCTCAAGAGAATCTTGAAGAAGCTTTTAAGCTCTTGGATTGTTTTGAGTGGGGTGCTAATAAACCAGATTCCATTTCCTTTAATACAATTTTGTGTGCTGCATGTAAACAAGAGAATTCACCAATTATTGGGAGAGTCTTGTATCGCATGGAGTGTGAAGGCATTAAGCCAAATGCTATTGGTACATCTTGTTTAATTCAGTACTTCTGCAAAGTGGGGAGATTCTCTGCATGTCTGGAGCTTCTAGAATTGATGCTGCGTGATGGTTTTTATCCAGCAGTTACTTTTAATGTGGTTCTGGGCCAACTTTGCAAAAATGGGTCACTTAAGACTGCATGCGACTTTTTAGATGTCTTCAGAACACTTGTTTTCCACCTGATATTGTTTCATATAACATTCTTATACATGCTTCAATTAGAGAACGCAATAAGTTGCTTTTAAGCGAATTATTCAAAGGCATGTATAGGCAGAAACTGAGACCTGATTGTTTTACTTATGGATCCATGATAGGTGGTTTTTGTAGGGAAGGAAAAATATCAGCTGCCCTGCAATTAAGAAAGCAAATGCTTGAGAATGGGATTGTTCCAGGCATTGCGATATACAACACCATACTAAAAGCAATGTTCCAAAGAGGCAAGTTTTGGGATATTATTTGGTTATTAAAATATATGGCCATGGAAGGGTGTCAACCTGATAAGATTACATGTGAGATTCTCAAACAAGCTACATCAAAAGGCTGGTTGAGGAGATATCCTGAGCTCGCAAGAATACTAGAGTTTGTGATACATGATAAATAAGAAATAAAATCATCATTGACTGGCATTGTTGTTTTTGTGGCATGTTGGCAATTTTTCTTGGTAGGCTCAGATTGGGCACCATCTGATCTTGATGACCATAATTTTGTGTGGCCTTCAAGACTCAGTTTTTGTCAAGGTAAAAAGGTTTGACCCTGATCTTTTTATGGTTTCATATTTTAATTCTTAGTTTTGTGTCTCACCAAGAACAATTGGGTCCTCATTGTAAATAGTTATAGGGTATGGTGTATGTGCCACCCTACATGAAGAAGTTACTTTGTTTGGGTTAGGTTGTCTAGAGTATCTTGTCTGTTGTTCTAGGATGGAACAATGCCTTCTTATTCATGGGATTCTTTTTCTGCCAAATGTCAACGTTAGTCTGTAGTTGGGCATCTTTTTTCCTCCTTTTTTTCAATTTTAATAATTATTTTATTTGAATTTGCAGTTGTCATTGCATTCACCATATATGGACGTTGCAATGCATGCCCCGTCCTGTCCATCGTTCAAAAGATGACTTTCTTTTCCACTGGGTATGTTTCTGCTGGTTGTTCGTGCAGCAGATGTCATGTATCTGTTTATCTATTGTGGTGCAAACATGCGGTTCTCTTTCATGGATATGGTACTATCATTTTTCAAATTCTATATAGAAAAATATTGTACATTTATTCCATAGAATTTCTTCGGTTTTTTCTCATCATGCCTTCTAGTATTAAGTTGTTGATCAGAAAAATGAAGGCACTATGAATGGTCTTCTCCAAACCGCGAAACTAGATATGGATGTTACAGATTCATGAGCTCATCTGGGTCACAATTCTCCATACTAATGGTGCAATTAACCACTCCTGTTCATGTTTGCCTGCATGTCAGTCTTAGATCACTCATCTTTCTCTTCCATCCATAAGCCCAACTGATCTATTTGCCGCTGGTGGCATCATTAAGGTGGTAAGGTTTTCATGAGAAGCCACCAAGTTCACTTTTAGGATGCAACCCCCTTTTTTATTTTAGAAGTTGTCATGGGGAGGCTATTAGTTTCATAGAGAAGATTCATTTTTCCTGATTTTCTGACTATTTAAATTGTGTGTAAGTAATGCACTGTATGTGAATGGATTGTATTTATGCAATAAGGTTCTCTCAATTTAGAGGATCCCAGTCGCTTGCATGGGCACATGATGCAGCTGATTCTTGCATCCATCTCTGTGCAGACTGCAGAGCGAAGAAACAAAGTGATGGAGCTGGGTAGCACCAAAATGGTAACTTTTGCATAATTTTTTTTTTTTAATTCTGACTTGGCTTAGTATAATATACTTTCTTCTGTCTGCAATACAAGGCAGTTTCTAAAAGCTCTGTTTGGTCCAAAAATATAGGACAATATGTAATGTTTATAATTCTTTTCGAATTATGTCCTTCATTTATTATTACTTGATGTAATCAAGGAGTGTTGTAAAGGAGTTGAATACTTAAATGTCGACATTTATTTCACTCAAGGGTAAAATTGGAAAATACAAAACTATTGAGAAGATTAAGGCTTGAACTAACAATTTTTGAGAACCACAAAGTAGTTGACAATGTTTTTATATTGTGGACTGGAGGGGGTGAATGATTGTTGGGTTGAGTTGATTGCATAGTTCTGACTCTGAGTAATTCGCCCACAGAAATTGAGAGGGACCCTCAACTAGTTTTGAAAAGGTGTTTTCTACATGATACATTTTTACCTCATTTCTCCCTGATGAATGCAGAGTTTTATTGCAGGAAGATGTTAATGCTAACAGTTAATCCTTCCAGACCACCATATAAGGCATTTTTTAGAAGTCTTGCTTGGTTCAAAATGTAAAGCATTGGATAACTTTTATAATTGTTTTTTCAATTATACTCCTATTTCATTTATTACTCTTTTTGGAAAAAATGATGCATTGGAATTTTAATTATCATTATCAAAGCACTTATATAAGATATTTAGTAATGGTAAAATTAGAAAGATGTAATTTTTTTTTTCAGAAATCAAGGTTTAAACTAACATTTTTTTTGATAATCGCGAATTAGTTACTAATGCTCTATATTTTGATCCAAAGGGAGTAATTGTTTTCTGCTTTTGTTTTATTTCTTTGGACTTTGTTGTTGATGTAACTCCTCTCAAGCTTTAAGCTTTCTGCTTTTATTCTTTTTTTTTTTTACCTCATTTCTGTCATTGATAATACACCAATTTTGCTGATATTTGTTTCTCAATATCCCTTTTTGTTGCATTACTCTTATAATCGAATATCATTGAATCAGATGCTTCTTGAAATGGATTGGGATTGTGAAATCAAATTCAAGCGTTCACATCCTCCCTCAAACAAGCTTTTTATTCAATCTCCTTCCAGTGGTAGTTTGATCACTTAGATGTTCTTTCTCATCTTCCTCAAATTATAAGCAAAGTAAGATTTTAAAGAATAAAGATCATTCTCAAGACTAAAATGCTTCCCAACATGTTAAGCTTACAATGCATATGTTTTGCAGGTGGTGCTGGATATTTTCTTTTCCAAGGAAGAGGCATGAAGTGGCTTTGATTGACTTGGGGTTTCGTTGCTTATATACATAATTTTTTTTTTCCAACAATGCTTGTTACACCACAACATTGATTTTGTTGCAATGTGAAGGTAGAAGAGTTTCATAAGTTAGCATATTCATTCTGGGTCTGATTGATACACGTCATATCAGTTTTGACCATAGACTGAGGTAATTTTTCATCGGATTTAAGTTTGTATTTGTGAAGTTATTTATTAAACTAAGATATAATTTAGGATGTATATATCATTGTATGTATAGAGATATATTGCTGGATAAAATTGTGATAGGGATAAGGTGTCTTTCAATTTAGGTGAAGTTGTAGCTGTTGCAAAGTCGTGGTTGCTTGTGACTCAACAGATGTTGTTAATATGACCAGTGGAGGAAACTTCACTAAACATATGGATGCTAAATTGGTGGCAGATATGCGATTTGCAGTGTTTTCTTCTTTGAATTAGAATATTATTTTGAATCTTGTACATTTGAAAGCCAATGATTATGCCAGTTGGCTAGCTAAATCTTCTCATGATATTTATGTTAACTTTTTGATGTTCACCGATCCTTTGTTAGTTGGTAGGAGGTCATTGGATTTGGACAAATAAACTGGGGAGAATGACATTTAAGGCTCTCAAAAGGAAATTTATCATAATAAGGATCTATAAATTTTGCATTGAATATTGTCTTGTAAAAATACATATATGTTGCTCAATACTGAACATTGACTCCTTAAATTTATAAGAAAATCTTAACAAAAAATACAAGATTCAACTTTTAACAATAACATATACAATTTAACATTTTTTTTTTGCTCAAAAAAAAAAAAAGATTCAACTTTTAACAATAACATATACATGTTTTTACAAGACAATATTCAATGTATAACTTATAGGTGATGATAAATTCCTTTGAGAGGACCTTAAATGTCATTCTCCTAATAAACTGTGTAGCTTCTTCTGGTGTTTCTTTTTTAGCTGTATTATTTATTTACTTAATCTTAAAAAGAGGTAAAGCAAAGAAAATAACACATGTGGCTGCCTCCTGTACTGGATAATTGCTTTATCCTGAAGATCACCATGTGAGGACTTGATATGAATTCATGAAGAATGAAGCTCAACCACTTGTTATTGCAAGATGAAAGATCAGAAGCCAAGCCAAATGGTGCTCCCAAAGCAGGTTGGGTTCTGACTTGATATTGATGGTTCAATTAACAATTATGGTGCTGCTGTTTGTGGTGGACTATTCTAGGATGACAATGGAAATTGGATTAAGAATTTCTCAAAATATCTTGGCTACTGCTCCAGTACCACTACACAATTAATGGGTATTCTTGAAGGCCTCAAAATCTATTGGCATGGCAAATTTGACAAAGTTAATGTTTACTTTAAATATCTTAAAGTTCTCACTCATTTAACATGATTCCACGGTCACGGAATTTGTTTAGAAAAGCAAATGAGTATGTTGATTGGCTTGTACATCAAGTTTCCAATGATAATTTAGCTGTTAATTTCCCCCCCTACATTCCACCTAATGGATCTAGAAGCTTTTTGTATCCTAATTTGTCACCTTCCTACACATTTTTTTTTTCCTGTTGTGTTGTATTAAAAACAAGGGAAAGCCATCAACACATTATGCAAGGGAGTCAGATGTTGGTGATGGTGTTATTGATGATATGTAAAATATATGGATCATTGGAACCTTGTGAGCATATTGAGTATGATATATAAAATATTGTCCACTTGATTATGACCTCTGACGTCTGGTTCTTTTTAGGGGAATCTTTTATAGCTATTTTATAATAACTAATTTGTAACTCCTACTACTTGACTCAAGGAATACTGTTCAATGATATATAGATTATATATATACACACATTAAAAAATAATAATTAAATGTTAGATTTAAACAACTGTCTACACATTGATAATCGTTGGAGGCTTACAATTTCACAATGGATATTTAAATTTTCTAACTAAAATTTTGTTCACTAATTTTTTTCAAGTGAAATATGGCATGGAAGAGCCTGTTGCCAAAATGTAAATTTCGTAGGGATTAGTTGCAATTTCCAAGCAATGTTTTGGTGTGCACTCAAACTACTTTTGTGGTCATAAAAGATGCTAAAACTAATTTTGGCCACCAATTTAAATGACACCCGCCTACTCTGGGGTTCATTAGTATAGATACTGATCGTTCGGTTATGCCATATGGTAAAGCAGCATGTGGGGTGTTACTACAGAAGATCAAAGAATCTAGGTTTCAGGATTGTGCTGTAAATTAAAGGATGTCCTTCCAATTATAGCAGAAGTTCTTAGAATCAAACTTGGCTTAGAATTTTGCTGGTATCATAGGTTTACTAATATTGAAATCTTCGGTGACTGTTGTTGGTGTTCAAAATTTGATTTCTCGAGATCAAGTTTCTAATCATTCTTTTCAACATATTGCAAATGAGACTAAACTTCTATGCTGGACTTGAAATGTAAATTTGAATTTATTGTTTACAGAGGCCAATTGTATCGCACAATCTTTAACTAATAAATCCTGTCATTCCTTTAATAATGGTTTTACATCTTTAATCAAAAAACCGCCAATAAATGAAAATAGTTGATGAAAGATTTAGTTTTTTCCTTTAATTTGTATCTTGATGTTGTACTCGTTTTGAGTCAATTATATATTCTCAGTTTCATTTAAAAAAAAAAAACTTCAATATCCTCAATGCCATTGTGACATAGTGACAGATTGATCGTCCTTGCTTGTGACAAATCATGGGTTCAACCCTGCCTGCTAACACTTGTAAGGGGAAAAAGAACCTTTTTATACCCATAAATTTTCCTAAAAGGGTAACATTTTCACTGCTTTCCAGCTAACTACAAATGATGAATGCAATTCCCAGTTTGGTTCTCCTATCCCCCCCCCCAAACAAATGAATTATGTCACTGTATCAACCTTGAGGTGAAGAAAACTAGAGGTTACTATCAACCTCAAGAACAGGGTCGAGTTTAAAAGGAAATAGAAAATGTAAAGTTTCTACATAATTCATTCCCGCTTCAGTCAGACTGCACTGGCTCTGTAACTGGAGGTATACAATCCACCTTGTACCGTAACACCTATAATCCACGTAACGTAATATAATACATGTCAGAAAACCCTAGGGTTCTCATTTATCCATAGATTTATGGGGAAAAATGGCCTATTGAAGCACCACAAAACAATCACAAAAGAATGAAAAAGGATTCCAATCTTTTGTAGTTACAAAGCAACAGTATAAAGAGAAGTGAGCTCCACATTTAATAGTACATTTTTGTGCTTCCCCCATTCAATATTACAGAACGTGTTTTTTAAAGTATTCTGTTAAAAAATGTAAGGCATTTGAAGTCTTTCAAAATACAATTAATAAATTTTTTCTAAAAATACCCTCAACTAGGAGGTGTAATTAATAAAGTTTTTTGGGTTGAAACAACCTATTAAAAAAGAGTAAACATGGAAAGAGTATATAATTTTTAAGACAATCAACCAACTCAATACGAGATATAATTTGGTGAAAAATGCATTATAATATTGGACGGAGAGAGGATCACTCTTTTTATATAACTGCCTAACTGTGAAGAATTTAACTCAAGATGAAAAAAGAATTAAAAAGAAAATTAGGCAAGAGGACAAAGGCTCAAATAAAACAGGGATTCTATGTAGGAGGTTGCAGTGTCTTATCAAAGTTTTGATGCCCTTTCCCCCATAGAATTTCATTAATATGTAACAGTATGATTCCAAGGGGAATAGTAAGATGGTTTCCATTCAACTGAATTAATTAACCATTTACCTTCTTGAAAAAAGTGGAGTAGGTGTTGTCCCAAGTAAGTTTATAGCTTCCAGCCATGAATGTGCAGAAGTTACCCTAAAATTTGTCATGAAAACAAAGATGAGAAACTCTTTAAGCACTTGATCTAATAACAAAATCTGCAACAAACTTGCCAAACTCACTTGGTCAGATTCATAACGCCGGTAAGGCAACATCAGCTGCATCATATCCAATCAACCAGCATGAAGATCAGGAAAAAAAAAAACACACACACACACACATAGAGAATAAAATGCAAAATAGTAATTTATGCAGGGCATATAACCTAAAAAGGATTGATGAGAAAAGCTAACTGAGAATAACAGAGCAAATGCTTCTCCTTGGCATTCAAGATTCAACAACATGAAATTTCCATTTCCATTAGAACTTAATAATAGAAGGGAAACTTACGAACTTGAATGCCATTTGCATATGCTTGATGTTTTTTAATATATCCTACAATTGTGTAGAAGGGTTAACACCCATTATTTTTCTGATGTCTACCCTGTAGGAATTTTCTGTAGTTTTCTAACCAACCTATGACTGTATAAAAAATTATTTTGTTTATAAACCATTATGGAAATCCAAAAATCCCCTTGAAGTTAAAGTCTTGTTTAGGCAATGGCCGTAAGCATTTGGTTGAAGGAAAATTCTCCCAAATATGGGTGCTTCCAGGCCATTCTACTGTATTTCGTTTGAAGGAAATATTCTCCTATTTTTAATGTTAATAATGGTTGATTGCCTTGTATCTTTTTGTTGCTTCTCATTGAAGTTTGGTTCACGACTTTATCAGATTTAGAGCTATATTCTTTCATTTATCAGTTTTAGAAGGTTGCATATTGTAACAGCTTGGAGTGACGACTTGGAAACTGTATTGCACTAACAAGTAGCGAACTTTTGGTTCTCAATATATATTTAACTATACACCTTGCTTCAGGAGAATATCTTACTTCCTGCTATTCATGCACCGCTTCATCTCTTCAACAAAAATTCTTCTTTAATCCACCAAAAAATAAAAAAGGCTTGGGGAGAAACCAAATCAAAATAAGACAGAGATATTAATGTGTAACGGCATTGCAACTTACAGTTTTTTCACCAGAAGGGCTAATAAACTCCAAACTAAACCCAATATCCTGCAAATAAGTAACACAAAGTTCAATATTGGAAAGCCAGGGAAATACACATTGACTGCTTCAGTAAAAGGTTTAGCAGCATTACCATATTAATCTTGCCTTGTACTAATGAAAAATCCCAAGCAATGTATGAATTTATTGAGTCCACTGCGAGTAAAACCTAACAAAAAAACATCACCGTAGAAATTTATAACATAAAAGACAGCAAGATGTGAACTTCTGATTGAGTGCATCAAAATAATTGGCAAGCTCTGTTGAGTTACTGTTCATTGGAGTTTCAAATTGTTTTCCTCATGCCTAAGGGCCACTTGTCCTCCCGTGATGTATCGGTTTCTCTTCCCATTAACAAATTTGTTTATTAGATAAAAAAATGTCACATCTTCTCAATGGTCTAAAGATCATTTCAGAACAATATACTCTTGTTTACCGCTTATCATACCATGCCAACATAATTTAAGCTTCAAAATGTCAAGAGCATTACACAGATACCAAAAAAGCAAAACAAAAGAAAATAAAAATAGGTTAACCTCAATCAAAAAGAAATTCATTCATACTTTTTGCAAGAACTATACACATACCTCGTAACTTTTTCCAGCAGGAACACTTATCTCTTTGTAGTCATCATTTTCCCTAAAATTTGACAAACTGACTTAAAAAATGCTAAATCAAAACTTTTATTCCAAAAACGACAACAACAGAAGCATATTCGAAAAGTACCCTTCTAACGCCCCAGCAACTTCTGCAGAAATGAAGAAAGGCGAGTTTGCAAAGACCTCACTGACCAAAATAACTTGTTAGTTGATAGAAAAATGAACCAAAAAATTAATGAGTAAAGGTAGGATAAAACATGTTCATAGAGGCTAATTAATTGGGAAAAATTCAAGCTAAAAGCTTTATTTGTTAGCTGCAAGCAAAGGCATATGTTGCAGAGCTGTCCAAAAAACTAATACTTCTATCGCTTTAAATTCCAGAGTCAAAAACCAATATTTGGGTGGTTGAATTTGGAGCTACAAATTACATGACTAGTATTATTTTCTTCAAAATTTTATTCCATGAAAAAGGAATTTAGCAATGACAATTGACAGAAGACTTGATTCTGAAAAATGTCCCTCTAGTACCTAATTGAACTGTAACTTAATCAATCATTCAACTAACTTGGGACCTTAATTATGTCACCCACTTCTCTTCTACTCCCATCAAATTTTAGGACTTGGAGTTAGGGAGATGATTCATATTGACGAGGGGTAGGCTGCACTCTATCTTGTAACAAAAGCAGGAAAAGTCATTAAAATGGCTCTACCTATTTATACATTTTTATAGTGAGCCAAAGTTGTAGCATTAAAGACGCTCAACCTTAAATTCATAAAACTAACACCAACAACAACAACAACAAGCCTTATCCCACTAAAATTCATAAAACTGACGTATGATATATTTATCTCCAAGGGATGCTTATTTCAACTGAGATTTGGCAATTATCCAAACATACAAAAACCTCTTATCATGCACACAATCACTTTTTCTCTCAACCTTTTACCTCAATTTCATGGTGCAATTTGGAAACTAACAAATATTAAAAAAAATCATGGGAAGGAAAAAATCTAAGGTGCCTCACATTTTCCAAAAAAAATTTCTCTCTTGTACAAACTAAAAATCAAATTACCCTTAAAATTCTGAGATCAGACAATGGAAAAGAATATTTCAATTCTGTCCAAGGTCAATTTCTAAAGGAAGAATAGATTATTCTCTATGGGGTCCACTTCAGAGAGACAACGTACTCATTTAGTTAATTGGGATTGAGTGTGTGGCGAGAAGAAGTGCGGAGGTCCGGGCTTATGGCATTCAAGGTTACAGAATCAAGCTTATCTCATGAAGGTGGGATGGAGATTGGTCACAAGTTGTAATGCTCTATGGGCTCAGGTGGTACGAGGTAAATACTGATGTGGGAGGATTTGTTGCCCACGATAAACATAAAGAGGCCTGGACCTAGATTGTGGAGTGGAGTTAAAGCAACTTGGGAACAAGTGAACCAAGGGTTGGAGCTGGTTAACAACTCGGATCAACATAAGGTGAGGTAGAATATGAAAAGCATGGGGTATAAAGGCATTTGATTTTGATTCCATCTAGTCAAATATTTGGAAACTAAAAATCCCTCAAAGGTGCAAGAATTATACGTGGCTGGTGCAGCATGGGCAATTGATGACAAATGAAGCATTATTAAAGAGAGGGTTGCATGCTTCAGGTGAGAGTGATCTGTGTGAAGGAAGCAGAGAAGATGTTTCACATGTTATTCGTGATTGTGCTGTGGCAAGAGAAGTCTGGAAGAATGTGGTTCCTCCTTTGGAGCAAGGAACGTTCTTCCAGATTGATATACAGGTTTGGCTCACCATTAATCTATATGATAAGAGAGATGAGGGTCATAGCAGATGGTGTGATTTTTTTGGAGTGATGTGCCGGCCATTTTGGAAAAGGAGGAATGAGAGGGTTCATCAGAATTCAAATGAGGGAATGGCTTCGTGTGTGGCAGAAGCCAAGGTGTGCTAAACAGAAATTGCACTCTGCTATTATTTGTCATGTTGATGCTTGTAATCAGGAGGGTGCACAGGAGGTCGGTGGGGCATTGATTTGGGTTGATGGGACATATATTCTCCTGTGACTTCTGCAGCTGGCTCTGATGGTATCTTGAGGACGGCAAGAGGGAACATTATGGAAGGCGAGAGGGGACATTATGGAAGCTTCTGCATTACAGCTGTTAGAAGGGGATAGTCTCACTGCTGAACTGTGGGGCTGTTTGATGGGGCTCTTACTGGAGGAGGACTTCATGTGATTCCTGGAAGCATGGTTTCGACGTTACTTTTGGAAGCAGGCATCACTTAGTTTTGTCTTGTTATTGTTTTTAGTTTTGTTTTTTCCATCCTATCCAAAAAGAGAATAGATTATTCACTACAGCACCTACGGGGACTGATGGGCCCATAACTCTTGGGCCAAGGGAAAATATTTATAAGAAGGGAACGAAGACAAAACATAATGCAAGCGAACCCAAAAGGCTGCATTATCTAATGATGAGGTGGCCAAAGAGAAACCATCACATAGGGCAATAGGTGTAGGAGAGAGATAGACGTAACAGGTTAGAGTGCAGTTGTAAAATGCTGCCCAATGAACAAGTCACGACGAAGTAAATGATGCAAACCATGATCTTGGGCAAGGACAACAAAATTAGACATCCCAAATGCTCGCACTGACTTTTGTGAGGATATTGATAATGTGAAAACAGGTATTTCCTTGAACTACAAAACATAAAAACCAGTTAAGGGAATGTGCCCAATCTTGAAAGTAGCAGAAAGCAAAGGATACATGAATTATCCATGCTTAAACTTAGTTTATGCGGAAATATGGAGCACGACATACAATAACTTGAAGAAAGGAGCCAGGTCCAAGAATAATGAAAGTCATAGACAAGCCATTGAGGTCCTCAAGGACCAATTCAACTCAAAAGCTAAATGACGTTTTATTATAAAGAGTTAATGAGCAAAATGAACCCTGAAGTATTACGCAAAAATCACCTTGAACCTTGAACTCTTAAAATGTGTAAAATGGACACTAAACTTTTAAATTCACAACAAATTAAACCCTACTGTTATCTTTTTGTTAACACCGTTATTGTTCACCATAGACCCCAATTAAATGCTAACGTGGCAGTCCTTTATTGATATGTCATTTGTTAATTAGCGCCACAAACCCTAAACTATTATGAAAGTAGCATCCTGGACTCTAACCTTTGAAATTTTGAGCAAATTACTCCCCATCGTTTTTGTATAAAACGTTAACTATTATGTAGACCAAATTAGCCTCAACGTGATCCACTGCTGTGAATGTGTTAGTGTCAATGGCGATGGATTCATAATTTTGTGAAATGACTTTTTTGGCCCCTTTTTTGCAATGTTTTCCAAATGATTAGTATATTATGCTTCCATATATTTTATAACTCTAATTTAGTCTTATTTTGAATAATATTTATTTATTTAACGGTAAAAACTCAGGATCCCATTTGAAAAGAAATTTATGTATCATAGGATTTTACAAACGATGGATGCAAAAGCTGACGATTTCATTAACAAATTTAAAACCCAAATTAACGAGTTAATTAAAATCCTCTAATATTTAAACTTTTTTTTCCAATGGGATTCCAAGATTTTACCATTAAATAAATAAACATTATTAAGACTAAATCAGAATTATAAAGTATACGGAAGCATGAGATACCAATCATTTAGAAAACATTGCAAAAAAAAAAGGCAAAAAACGCCATTTCACAAAGTTATAAGTTGTTTGCCACAGCCAACGATGTATTCATCATGGCAAACCACAACAAGGCTAATTTGGTTTATATAATAATCAACGTTCTATACAAAAACAGTGGGAATAATTTGCTTGAAATTTCAAAGTTCAAGATCCAGGATGTTGCTCGTGTAATAATTTAGGGTCTGTGGCGCTAATTAACAAATGATACATCAGCAAGGGACTGCCACGTCAACATTTGACTGGGGTCCACGATGAACAATAATGGTGAATAGTAATGACGTTAACAAAAAGTTAACGGTAGGGTTTAATTTGTTATAAATTTAAAAGTTTAGGGTTCATTTTGCACATTTTAAGAATTAAAGATTCATGGCATTTTCCAAGCAATACTTCAGGGTCCATTTTGCTCATTAACCCTATAATAAAGGAACTAATACTTTGTCAAGGAGAAATTCAACACAAGCCCTAAAGTTTTCTACTTTCACCTCACAAATCACAAGCTTCCTATTGGCAGTCATACATTCACACCAACAAAAAGGCCCCTGAATTATCTTACCATAACAACACTCAACATATCACTCTGCACACTTAAACCAGCTACAATATGGAAACTTATTATCCCAAGATACCGATCAATGCATAATAAGCTGCAAATAATTTTCATAAATTCTACCTGCACAAAATGTAGGTACCAATTGTAATAATCATTATGGCTATTAATAATTGATTACAATCGACTACCATAGCATGAATAATATGAATGCCAGAGCATAACAGTACCTGAGAAATCTGATGAACCTTTCAAATTCTACTGTGTAGACATCAACAGCTTGTTCCAGGACAGTAAGTTGTTCCTTTTTTCTATCAGGTTACCAAGAGAGATTGAAGAACTTAAGAGAGTTATTATAGTCCTCCAAATTATATCTACATTAAAGCCAAAAGCAAATATACAGATAAAAGAACAAGACAAAACTCCTAGCAGCCATTGTAAAAGGTTAAACTCCAAATATAGGTGCATCAATAACTTCTTAGACAAGTTTTACTCATAATAAATAAACAGGAGTGAGAATACTTTAAAAAGCTTACATAGATAGGCTTATACAATATAATATTTTAAATAAGCTAGCCTAAAGAACAAGCAATACACGCAATGTCACATTAAATTGGATGAAAAGTTTATCAAGCAATACACGCAATGTCACATTAAATTGGATGAAAAGTTTATCTCCAACTAAAAATTTTTTCTTTCTATCAATGATGAATTAAGTGTGTTTCCAATCACTTGCTATTGAATACAAAGCTAATAATGAGAGGAGGACCACAACAACAACAACTTTATCCCACTAAGTGGAGTTAGCTACATGGACCGCATTATGCCACTATGCTCTATCAACAACAACCACTTTGCATAAACTGTTCACTAAAAGGTCTCAAAAACTTCCTTAAGAATATCACAAAGCTTAATAATGAGAGAAAGAATATCAAATATCACCAAAGAATACTTTCAACTGGGTTGCTTCCTAATTAGCACAACAGGCCGCTATTTTAATTAGACCAACTGTACTCTATTCCAAGACACTTTCTTTTTCCAGAATATTTAATTTATCCTTAACCCCGTTAAAAAGCAGTCTAGAAGACTTTCAAGCTTCACAAAAATAACACTTGCTTAATGAAATCAACCACATACTACCTTTTTTTTTTTTGGGTAACAGAAATCAATAATAAGAATTCACAAACTACCAAAGATGCATGTTATCTCACAATTTACTAGTCTCAAACCGCTCCCATGATAATGAAAGGAAGAGTCGAATAGCAAGAATCATCATCGTAAGGCTGTATAATGGCGGTCCATAACGATGTCGTTGCTCTTCCATGGGTCTACCGGTTTAAAAAAAAAAAAATCTTGCATTATTGCTTTTCTCATATATTATCATATTCAGATATCAAATCAAAGAAATCAAATAATGAAAACAGTAACTTTATACCCATCATCATCATTTATCCGCTGAATAAAATCCAGCAACACCTGCAACTCGTACAGAAAATAAAAAATAAAGTTAAGAAAAAAAGATAAATTACAACATGAATTAGTGAGGGGAAAAAGTAATTGATGACAAAAACCCAACAAGCTACAAAAGTAGTCCAAATGCGTCCAAATTTTACAGAACTACAACCAAGATCATGAAATCTCAATTTCTCATTCATGCCGCAGCCTAAAAGCAGGTTATCAATTGCATAAAATATTTGATGGATTAAGCCAACCACCTTATTTGAAAACATTTAAATAATTCTATTGATAAACCAAAAAAAACTGCCAAAGCCATACTTGTGGAACTCCAACCAGATACTTCACGAGTGTTTTATAGACACCTGTGGCAGAACCAAGCTGAGCTAATTGCCTTCTCCTGCAAAGCATAAATAGTTAAATATATTATTATGTAACAGCTACACACAACAGGGAAGACAAAAGAAATGAGCCTCACCTGTCCATTTGTTGTCTCCACAGCAAAGCATATCGATCACGTATGCTTCCTCCAGCATTTACCAGAGTGTCAACCTCTGCTTGCCTATTCCTTTCAGACCGTTCACGTTGCTGTCTTAGGAGAGTTCCTCGAAAATCTTGAGGCAAATAAGTCATAACTGCAAATGAATTTTAGTTTCTTAAACTCAGACTTAAGAAATTAACAGAGGAATTATCAAATATGCACAGCCAGGCAGTTTACTATGTAGCTTGAAAAAAATCACTAGCATCAAGTTCCTTCATTTAAGGACTGTTTGAAAATCCAATACAGTGCAGAAAATGAAACCTCAAAGAAATTCAGCATACAGGATGCCTTTGCATTCTTTAAGCAGCAACCTTCTTCCTTACTTAAAATTTTAAATGACAATAGTTTCCTCTAGCATATTATCATTCATTCTATGGGATCCCAAAAGCTCTATTCAATTCTCTAGTATGGGCAAAGCAATCACAAAAACCAATGTAAGGCAATTTTATGCACCAGAAAAAGAGAACTCAAGTGGGACTACAAATTAGATGCATGAAATTCTTGCAGGAAACATTTTCTGAATAATATTACATAGACTGAGAACATGGAGTGGTAATGTAGAAATACCAACAGAGAAACAGTTGTTTAGGAATATCACCCAAGGATCATCTGAGGGTTGATTTGATGTCTCTGAATTCTGATTGTTTGCATCTTTGAGTAACCAATTTTGGGTATTGTAAGGGGTAAATAAAAGAATCAACACATGTAACCCAAAGAAAAAAAAAAACAAGATGGAGAAAAGAAAAGAAAAAAATCGACGGAAACTCATTAAACAGCATTAGTTTCTCCATTATAGAATCTTGCAAATGTTAGTTGATGTTGGAATTGTAGAAATCCCGTTGATTTGGTAAATAGTAGCAAATAGGATTGATTTGATTTTATCATAATCCCTTATTATTCTCCTCTGACCATTGGAATCAGATTTTATTATTGTTTCCATTTTTGTAGGCTAGAAATCAGGGATTAGATTGAGTTGGCACTCTATATATATTGTAAATAGTAGTAACAAGGATGATGATTGACAGTGCTAAAGAATTTGATAGTCCTTACCACCTTGATGCATCTTCTAGAAAGTATGGTAGTGTCTACAATAAAGTCTCCTTTCCTAGGGATAGTGATCTTTTGTTATGGCAGCAGCGTGTTGGTCATCCAAACTTTCAGTCTTTGAGTCAAATGTTTCCTTCTTTTAGTTCTAATAAAAATGTTTCCAAGTTTTGTTACGATGTCTGTGAACGTGCAAAGCACCAAAGAACCACTTTTTTCGTAAAATACATCAACCCTCTCAACCGTTCACAACTATTCACAGTGACCTTTAGGTACATAGCCGAATTTCGAACAGAACGCATCAAAAATGGTTTATAAAGTTTATTGATGATCATACCTGCATTTGCTAGACCTTTCTCCTCAAAGATAAAGCCGATGTTGTCTCAATATTTGTGAATTTCTACAAAATGATTCAAACCCAATTTCAAACCTCTAATAAAATTCTACATATAAATAATGGCACTGAGTTCTTCAACAACTCTCCAGGCAACTTTCTTCAACAACATGGGATTGTTCATAAAAGCGCCTAAGCTTATAGCCCCCAACAAAACGGCATAGCTGAAAGGAAAAACAGACACATTTTAGATGTTGCTAAAGCCCTTCTTCTTACCCATAATGCGCTTAAATTTTAGTAAGGTGATGCCATCCTAACCAATACTCATCTCATCAATCGAATGCCTAACCATATCCTTTCTTTCAAAACCCCACTTAAAGTTCTCCATGCCACCTATCTTATTCCTCACGTTGAAAATAACCTCCCATTGTGAGTTTTTGGGTACATTGTCTTTGTTCACATTCATCACAGTAGCAAACTTGATCCTCATGCAATCAAATGTATTTTCCTTGGGTATTCTGCTTCACAAAAAGAGTTCAAATGTTATGATCTTGTTACAAAGAAATTCTTTGTTAGTTGTGATGTCACCTTCCATCGAGAAGAATCCTTCTATCCCAAGTCTCCAACTCAAGGGAGTACTGTGAGTGAATTAGAGCCTATGGAAGAAACCCTAGTATCCTCTTCACCACACCTACCTAAATTAGAAAAACCCTATGAGTATGAACCTCCTCTTGAATTCTCTGAGTCAAATGAGCTTGGATTAGATAGTGTACCTAACACTGAAGGGAATCCTAATAAGGGGGAGAGAACAAACACTGACAAATTCTATAACCAATTATATGTTAGAGGAAAACATTGAGGAACCAGACCTAAGTTCTCAAAGCTGACCATGAATCTAAACCTATGACAGTTCCTGAATCTCTAGAAGATATTAGTGACTACGATCAGCCAAGTGAGACAGTAGAAGATTTGGATCTTCCCGTTACACTACAAAAAAAGCCCAGATGGTACACCAAACACCCAATAAACAAGTTTGTCTCCTATAAGGCTCTCTCACATTGATATTTGGCCTTCCCAACTAATCTGGATAATAGTCAGATACCAACATGCATTGAAGAAGCCCTGAAGTCTCTAGAACGGAAAAAGGCTGTTATGGAGGAAATGAATGATCTCAAGCTAAATGACATGGGAAGAGGTCAAGATGCTGCAAGGAGAGAAAGAAGTAGGCTGTAAATGGGCGCTCACCGTGAAGTACAAAGCAAACAATAATGCCAAAAAATTCAAGGCCCGTCTTCTAGCAAAAGTTGGGTTCTCCCATATCTATGGAACAGATTATACAAAGACATCTACAGTAGTCGTTAAGCTCAACATAGTAAAAATTCTAATGTCCCTTGTTGCAAGTCTTGAATAGCCATTGTATCAGTTAGATGTCAAGAAGGCCTTCTTAAATGAAGACTTCAAGGAGGAGGTGTATATGACATCACCACCTGGATTCCTACTCCAAGAAGAAACTAGTTTGTAAATTGAGAAAATCCTTATATGGATTAAAACGTCACCTCGTGCCTACTTTGAAAGGTTTACACAAGTTCTAAAAAAGGAAAGGTTCACTCAAGGCTAGAGTGATCGTACATTATTTTTCAAAAAGGGGGCAAAAAGAACCATTTTGAGAGTATATGTGGATGACATTGTTCTCACAAGGGTTGACCATGAAGAAATGGAGAAGATTAAATTAGCATTGGCCAAAGCTTTCCAAGTGAAGGACCTGAGAGAAATGAAATGCTCATTAAGGATGGAAGTAGTGCAATCCAAGAAAGGGATTTATATATCCCAAAGAAAATATATCATCACAGGAATGTTAGGGTGCAAGTCCGGTACCACTCCATTGAAGTAACATCTAAAAGCGAGGAGGAGGAGGAAGAGAAAGATGACAAAGACGAAGATGAAGAAGAAGGAAATGAAGGCAAAGATGTTGACAAAGGAAGATACCAAAGACTATTTGGGAAACTCATTTATCTCTCCCATACTAGACTAGACATTGCATTTGCAACAAGTGCAGCTAGCCAGCACTCTCATGCTCCTAAGGAAAAACATATAAAAGTAGTTTACAAGATCATACAATATTTGAAGGGCACATCTGAGAAAGGAATATTGTACTAGAGAACAGACAAGAAAAATATAGAAATATCCACAGATGCAAATTGGGCTGATGCCCATGATGATAGAAGATCAACATCAGGATATTGCACACGGATGGAAAAACCTAGTGATTTGGAGAAGTAAGAAGCAAAATGTGGTTGCACAAAGTAAGCTAAAGCAAAATTTCAAGTTGTAGCTCAAGGTATATGTGAAGGGCCTTATTAAAGAAATAATTCGCACAATCCAATCCAGCATGACAAAATCAAGCATGTTGAGGTTGACAAACACCTTATCAAAGAAAAAAATTGAAGGGCCTCTCGTATCACTCATACATGTGCCCTTATGGAATCAAATCACGAATATCTTTACTAAGAGTCTATACAAAGAAACATTTGAGAAGTTTGTTAGTAGTTGGAAATGGTAGACATATACTACCCGACTTGAAGGGGATTTGTGGAAATCCTGTTGATTTTGTAAATAATAGTAAATAGGATTGACTTCATTTTATTATAATCCCCTATTATTCTCCTTAACTGTTGGAATTAGAGTTAATCATTGTTTCCATTTTTGTAGGCTAGAAATCAAGGATTAGATTGACCTGGCACTCTATATATATATATATATATATTGTAAACTCTTGTTCATTGTGAAATATAACAATCATTTGACTCTCACTCACAAGAATCATCTCATAAGATCTTGGGTGGATGGCCTTTTTGTTGGCTTGGGCTTTCAAGTTCAGGAGTATATAATAGCATGTCATGCATGCATATCTTTGGAATTCTATCATTGTGGAATTTTACAATTAGAGTCAGCTTATTTATTTCCCATTTTTTATTTCCTTTTTATGTGATTGTATGTAGAACTTAATTGGGTCCCTTGTTATGCAATCATTTCTCTATTTCTATTGTGTTACTGTTGTCATGTATTTGCCATCTAATCTAGCCATTTAGTGCATGTAGGCAGCAGTTTTTTTTCCCCCACTTTTTAGAACCTAGGATTTTGTGAGATTGGCTTTTCTTGACCTAATATTAGGTAGCTACTTTTTTGGCAAGTGAATCCACTGCTCCAGTCTAGTTAAAATTCAAGTTATGCTTTGTCAATGATCATAAGTATACAATTAATAATGTGGGATATTAAATGTCGATACCTTCAATAATTTTTTTTTTTTTTAACTGGGGCTAATAAGTGATATCAAGCTTTATATATACAAATTTACAAATAACCAATCAATAAGGAAGTTAATAATAATATGTATATATACAAGAAACCTCTCAATTGGACTTCAATACAAGTGCAAATTATTGGATTGAGCTTGTGCAAATTATCTGCACCAGGTAAGTTAACTACAGGAATGAGCTTGTGAATAACGGAACAAAATGACAAAAGCCCTGAAAACAACCTGATAAATGAATAAGAGTTGTCCAATCTCACCAAACGCAGAACCAAAGAGAAGCCTAGAATACAATTATATCCCATAAAAAATGTAAAGTATAAGACATGCCCTTAGAAATGTGACCATTGCAGACAAACCACAACCTACAAACTGCCTGTTGTCACAAATTACTATGAGCATCATGCTGACTTGGACAAGCAGCCAGACAATGACCCTGGATAAGGTGTCTGAAAATGGCTGGAACACACTAAAAAGTAATCCCAAGCTAGTTTGAGGGGCATCAGAAATGTGCTTGGATAATTGCAAACTGCTGAGCGAAAGGAATGAAAAGGCAAAGCCTGAACCACCAAATGATCCACAATGAAAAGTAGAGTTGTGAAAAGTATTGCTAAAATCTCAGAAACCTCAATTATTAGAATGCCCACGAACTAGAATCCCCCTTGCTACATTTAGAATCCATTTCTCTCAATCCAGATAGAAGAATCAGGACACTTGGCTCCTTTTCTTTTAATTCATGTGAGTCTTTCTTTCAATTTCTATCCCATCCTATTACAGAAAGATCAGTTCTAGATAAACCCATTTGGAGTTCTTTTACAGAAAGATCAGTTCTAGATAAACCCATTTGGAGTTCTTTTTTCTTAACCTGATAAAACTATCTGGTTAGTTTGTATCCTCAAATATTGGAAGGCTGTCTATTGATAGGGTGTAAAGAGCTCGGAAGGAAAAAGGAAGCTACAATACTGTGCCATTGTGCATTACTTGCAGTCATAAGGTGCATGTAGTTTGGGACAAAAGATTAGATTTTTAAGGATGATTCGTTAGAGCTAATGTGGGGGAAAGGTTAATGTGGTGTTCTGCTCATGGTTTTTTAAAGGGTTACAATCTCTTATTGGCAAAGAAATTATTCTGCATTTTCGCACTTTTGATTTAATTCTTTTATATATCTGCATAGAAATGACGAAAGCAAAAGCTAATACACAATCAAACATGAATTAACTTGTTCAAATCCAATAATTGAGACATGAGCGATTATAAGTTTGTTATCTATTGAAAGCAACTAGCTCAAGACAAAGGCAAGGAGGTACCTGTGTTAAAAACATGTTCTGCATTTTTAGCTTGGAAAGACTCCAATATTTTCAAAGTATTATGAACTTTGTCTTTAACCCGGTCAAGCACTACGGTACATTCTACATCATCAGGTGTTGACTGCCGCTTAAGCTGAATTCACAGCATGAAAGCTATCTAAGAATGGATACCATTTTCCCAGTTATGGACGAACTTGAAAAAAAGAAAAAGAAAAAAGAAAAAAGAGCCTTATACCAAGCAGAATGTCAAAATTATGGTTGTTCTGTTGAAGGAAAACTCAAAAATGCATTCACTTCGTTTTCATGAGTTAAAATATCAGCCTTCATAAAAAATATAAATACGAGTTGAACGGGAGGGAAAAAATGTAGATGGAAGATTACCCCTTCTGGCCAATTGGACCTTTCTAATAAAAAGATTGTCTCTTCCATATACTCTCGATTCTTCCACATATTCTCGTCAATTTTATGCGGAGGCTGATGATCAGCTTCATCGATTAAAATGCTTTCCCCTGGAATGGCACAAAAAAAATATACATATATGAGAACAAAGGTGTCGATCCGATGCATGTTTACCCTAATATACATGTAAGATTGTACATTTTAGGAATCTTGGACGGACATACAGATGTTATATATAAGAATGCCGGCGTGATTTAAAAGATATTCAAGATTCGTATATGGTGCCCATGCTTGGTTAGACATAGGAATCTTAGATATTCAAGAGCAAATCTATTATCTGGGATACATTTAGATATCCAATATTTATGGGTATCGTGCATTTCAATGTATAGCCAAGAATGTGGAGATCTTAGATTCTCACACCCTATGTAAGCACCCAAACTTAATCTATTCCCATTTCAAGCTCTAGAAATCAAAACAAGCACTTTTTTTGAAGACAGTAAGATGCCAAGGGCAACAGTTAATCCCACTGTTCAGGGAAGAAAATTTACAACGCCGTGACACAGGCACAAACTCATGCGCCATAGGAAAATCTACAGGCAGCTAGTTCAGCAGCTTCGAAGGCGAGAGCGGGGAGGGTAGCAATTACAAGGGGAAAAAAAAAAGATTGCGTAAGAGAGATGAAACCTTGAGTAGGAGGACAATCAATGAGCAAATTATTGGCCATAGAACGAATTTCTGAAGAAAGACGAGATACATCATCAGAGAGAGGCTCAAAAGGGTATTTGTCGTAGTAAGACGCGAGGAAACTCCTAGTTATAGGCACAAGACCCTCCGTAGAAGCCATCCGATAGTGTGATCGAGTTCAAGATCAACCTCCTTGGGACTTGGTCTCTCTCTTTCTCCTTCTCGTCCTCCTGGGGTCTGAAAACTTCACAACAGAGTTTTAGTGCTTTGCTTTTATTCCTTTGGTATATTCTTTCATACGAAGTGGCGTATAACGGTGGCAGCTTAGACGAGTCACAGAAGTACGACACCCACCGACTGCTCCGTTACGTAAACAAATTTCAATCCTTCACTTTGCTTTTAGATTTTTTTAAGAATAAATTCCCGCCGATTAACACGACAATCTTGTCATAGTAATTTTTGCAGAACCACTCTTACCGTGTAAAAGTTTCCTGGCACCAAAAAAAAAAAATTTATGTCCAGAAAAATATAAATTAAATTTTTAAAAATTTAAAGATATGGTTAGTTCATAATAATATATAAAAAATTTATTTTTAAAAATTTAAAAAATATTTATTATTGATATACAATAATATGTCATTAATAAATATAATAAATTAATTATAATATAAAATATAATAAATATTGAGCAGTTTAATTTTATAATATGAACTATGTGGCATGAACTAATTATTACCTAAGCAATTTTCCATGATATTTATTCAAAAAAATTAATTGCTTAGAATTTAATATTTGACATGAAGTAATTATTACCCAAGGCTTTTCAAGATATTTATTTAAAAAATATATTGTTTAGAATCTAATGGTCTTATCTCAAATTATCAAGAAAATTAGATAAAAGATTTTTATAAACATTTTGACACCGCCCTACTATCACCACATAACTAGTGGTATTTTTATAATCTTGTAGGTCTCAAATTTTATTGAAAGAGCAAGTTCCCACAATTAATGTTTACTTTTATTTTCTTGATGAGTTTTCAAAATTATCCCCTCAATAAAAATATTTAAAAAATAAAAAATTTATTATGGAAAATTAAATAATCACTTTTAATTAAATGTTTAGAGAAATTAACAAATGATTTATCAAAAAAAGAAACTAATAAATAAGTTGCAGTGCACCAAACTTATAATCACTATTAGATATTTAAAATTGTAAACGTTCCATCGCTATTTACGCTCTGACATGACTTGATTTCTTTTACTCTTGCACCGGCTGCATGTTACAAGAATGAAAATTGTTGTTCATGTTAGATCTTTGAAATGATTCAAATTAATTTTTTTTTTACCAGTTACTCAAATTACATTGAAAGAGATAGAATTTAAGTGATTGAAAACTAAAATAATTCTTCTTAAAATTTATAGTAATAACTAATGACTAATAATAATGTATCATATATATATATATATAATTAAATCAAACATTATTTGTTAATCACAAATATCATGCTGCCATAAAATCCGCAGTTTAAGTTTTTTTTTTTTTGGGTCATGAAATCTACACTTTATGTTGAGTTAGATTCTTCAAATTCTATCTAATAGGTTGGAAAAATATAAGCAACGAAAAAATATTAATGGGTTGATTGAAATAAAGAGTTGAGTTGGTAAAATGTGTTTGGATAAGTCTACAAGTCATTTGATAATATTGAAAAAAAAATTCTTCAAGTCTAATTTAAGTCATTTATAAAAGCACGCTAGAACTTGGATATATGTGGGGTAAAAGAATTGTTGCTGTTGTTCTTGTTGATTAAAAGAGTTTTAAAAAAACATAATAAGCAAAAAGTGTATAATTATTTTCGGTAAAAAATTTGCTTTTAATGGTATGATTATTTAATTAATCACTTAATAAAAAAATTAGGTGGTCTGACGGTCTTACAGAATATACAAAATTACAGAAAATAGTTTGTTCACAACTTGTGAATAAATTATTAATAATATTGATATGATTTATCAACATTGTCAATTCATCCTCAACAAAACATTCATTAACGATACTGATTTGGAAATTACTGAAATTATACTAAGTATAAAAAAATCATTTTAGATAACTCTGTTTTTTCCTAAAATAAGTGCAATTTATTGAAGAAATGCGGGGAATGAAAACTCCCATGCAAATTAAATGGCTATAGATTTTTGTATTTTATCTGATATCTCTAGCTTTGATATTTTTATTTAATAAAGATGCATACCAAACTTAATATTTAAGGTACATTGATTCAATTTTCTCTACCCCTTCACTCTTAATTTTTTTTTTTTTTTGCACAAACCCTTCACTCTTATTTAAAGGAAGAGAAAAGAGAAGGAAAAAATAAATAAATAAAACCCATCTAGAAATTAGAAAAGACGTAATAATTGCGAAGCCAAACTTTAGGAAACTAGAGTGTAATTTCATCTATATGTTTTGTTGGTAAGAGGAAGAAGAAATAGTTCCAAACCATAGGAACGCTTTCAAATATTCCAGGGAAAATTACATGCCAATCAATTTTTTTTTTTTTTGAGCCAGAAATGTGCCAATCAACTTCATTTCATAAATTTATTGTCACTAGCACATTTAAAATCACGACGCTTATCGCTTTCACCAAGTGTCATTTCCTTTTCCTGTTATTATATATGTTGTTAGTGATGGCATGTTCCTTGCAATATGCTAAAAGTTCCTTTCAAAAATATTCTCCCCAATTTTTTACAGTATAAAATGTAGGTTTCTTGGATACTCATGTAGAGATTATATTTTTTAAAAACATTAAAAGCAAATGATGGATCTTTTCAAATAAAACCCTTACTACTCATACCCATTTTATTTGGTCTCGTCATTTTAATTTTATCACCCATGAAAATTTATTTTTATTTTTCTTTTGATTCCCCATTTCAGATTGTTAAGTAAAAAATTATATGAAAAATTTGACCCTTTCTCTCCATTTTTTTGGGTCAAAAAATCCTTGCTCTTCATCAAATATACACAAATTACAAAATACTGTTTTGAAGACGTTGTCAGATTCCCATTATTAAAAATAAATAAAGTAAATGCAAATTGTATGATCATTTCTCTATCAAAGGAAAAGTTTATTTTTTGTCTTTTTTTCTTGGATAAATTTAAAATTCATAATAATGATTTTTATTTTTTTCTAAAGATAAGTTTAGAAAAGTTATCTTGAAGTTATTGATTTGTGACTTGAATTAATTTATTTTTATATTTTTTAAACATAATATCCAATTGTTATAGATAAGAACTTAGATACTTAAATTTATACGCTTAATATACTTTTGTTCAATAAAATTAAAGTAGTAAATTTTAAAAGGTTAATAATATTAAATACAATAATTTGTTACTACAAAATAAATAATATATAAATTCAACATGTCTTAATTTAATTGAACACAAATATATTAATTATATAATTTTATATTAAACATATTAACTAATGATTATTTGTTTGCGGGTAGGATTAATTTTTTCCAAATACAAAATAAAGTTGAATTGAGATTAACCCTTCTTGTCCCGTAATTGCCTTGTAGTCCACATATTGTCGTCAATTTTATGCGGAGGATGATGGTCTGCTTCATCTATTAAAAAGCTTCATCCTTTCACCCTCCAATTTTTTTCTCAAAAAGTGTTTTTGTTTTCTGGATCCGTTACTGCTTGAAGGACTTGAACTTTGGCAGAAAAACAATTATTCTCGCATCAACATTCCCTGCAGCTCTTAAAAAGCTATTCATCTTATCTGAAAAGGTGAGGCATTGCAAATAGCATTAGGGAAAGGTACATTAACAACTTATAATCAAGAGAACTCTCTATTACAGGCATTACAAAAGCCATCTGAAAAGAGATGGACCTATGTCTAAGCCCTCACCATGCCAATGTCATGTCTTAGTTGTATGGGTAAATGTGCAAATATGATCACATATTATTTTTGCGTAAACATCTGATAGTTTAAATTATACATTCAGTAATCTACAGTTAACTTTAGTAGACAGACATTATGTGAGACCCATAATGACACGTGACACTCCACAAGCACTCCATGTCAGGATGTGTAAAGATGTAAATTTAGTTATAAACTATTTTTTGAAGGGCACCGGGTAACCTCTACTATAAAAAATGAATCATCTAACACATTCCCATCAATTTTGACTAAATATCATTTATTTTTAAATTTATGAAACTCACAATACATCAATTTTTTTTAATTTTCTTCACTTCATTCTCAGTTTCAACTTGAAAAAAAGAAGTTGAAAGAGTTTTTATCTAAAAATATTTATGAAGATGATGCCAACAAAGTAGAAGAAATAATTCATGATTAAATTAAACTTGAATCAAGCTTCTCCTATATGTAGTAAAATCAAGCTTTTATTTTATTACCATCATCCTCATGAATGCCTTCAGATAAGAACTCCTTGAATCTCTTCTTCTCGAGCTAAGATTGAGAACGAAGGCAAAAAGATTGAAAAAATTAATGCGTTGTGGGTCTTATATATTTAAAAATAAATGATATTTGATCAAAATTAATAGAAAGATATTGAATGGTCCATGTTTTATAATAGAAGCTATTGGATGCATCATTTTTTAAAGTTCATATTTTATTTTATACCATATGATAATTTAAGCTATCATATGCTCCTGAAAAAATAGTATGTTGCCCAATTTGCACCTGCTCATTATAATAGGGGAAAATTTCACTTGTGCCCTCTAAAAAATTATCATTTGCCCAAAAAAAAAATATTACCCTTGCATCCCTTAATTTTTTTTTTATTTTGAGTCTTCACTCTTTATTACCTGAACATTTTCTCAAGTATTCAACTAAGAAAGTTAATATTATTTTTATTATTGATTTTGAAGGAGAAAGAGATATAGAAATTAAAAAGAATGTTGATTCATATTATAAATATAAGTATATAATAAAATATTATTAAGTATTTTTTTCAACTTCTCTAATAAAATAGTAATCTCTATTTTTTAAAATATAATAAGGCCATATTCTTTAATTTTTAAGTTATACTCATTCATACTCCTAGGTAACACTTTCCAATAAAATGTAAAATATTTTTTAATAATTTATATTGAAAAAAATTATTCTAAAATGGCATGATTCTTTGCATTAAAAAAGAGTATCAGGGTTTGATATCAATAGCTACCACTTATTCTATCATTTTCAATATATTTTTTCTTATATTAAGATAATTTTTTAAAAAAAATTGTTACAATTTTACAGTTGTTTATTATTTCTTATGTATTTAATTTTAACAAAATTATTTTTTATTAATTTAATAAATATCTATAATTATATTTATCAAATATTAATATTGTTTGATATAAATCCCACCGATAAAATTTTTCATAAAATTTTCTAAGTCCGTCACTGCATCCAATGATATGATCAAGATCAACCTCCTTTACAGTTGGTCTCTCTCTTTCTCCTCCTCATCCTCCTTAAAAACTTGACAATAGAGTTTAGGTGTTGGTTTAAAGATAATTAACTAATTTGTTGGAGGTATAGTTTGGTTAAAAATGTAACGGAAAGAATATAATTGAATGTAATACATTTCTTTATGGTACAAAATGATTAAATATAAACAATGATACCAAATTTTTAGAATATGATGATGATGTACCAAAATTGAACAATCTTATATTAAATAAAAATTTTAAATTGAATATAGTTGGAAAACATAAGAAATCTTGAAAAATGTGATCTACATATGTATTATAATCAACAAACAATAAGTTTTCTTTTAGTCTTTTCTTTTTTTATATGAAGGTGTTATTTAATAAACAATGGAAATTCAGGCAAACAAATTTAAAAAAAATTAATCAAAAAAACCATTAGATTTCAAAGCTCGTTCCTTTTTTTTTTAATACACAGTCACGAATAACCGTGTAAGAAAAGGAAGACATGTCTTTTCTCATAAGGATTTGACACCTTAGAGGTGGATCATCGAAAATGAAAATATCGCAATTGTTGCTTAGCACTTGATGAGAAAGCTAATTTGCACATTTATTGGTTTTTCTAAATACATAATTGAAAGTAATCATCTAATTTCCTATGATAAGATCTCTAATCTTCTTTATAGTTTTTAGTAAGGGGATGATTCGAGGTGATATCGCTATGAATAAGCGCCAAAGCTTTAAGAGAGTTAGAGTAGACATTTATATTGGTGAGCTTATTCCTCTGAGAGAGTTTGAGATCCTCAAGAATGCCCAAAAGTTTAGTAACAATGCTAGGATAATAACTAAGGTATGCAAAAAAAACCTTTTAATCGATTACCTTGATCATCATAAATTATGCCTTTACAAGCGACAAGAATATCGGTGGAGACTGGGCCATCTATGTCCAGCCTAACCTAGCTAGGTTTAGGTGAGATCCTTCTTGGTAGAGATTTGTCCTGATCGAAGTGCACATTCTCGAGCCTTGATTGAATATTAAGATCATCAATAATATCTTGGATACAAGTGAAAATGATATCTCTGACAAGGATGTGCTCTTCAAAATAAATTTATTTTCTAGTATGAGTAAGCAAAAAGTTTCTTCCAAGATATTCTTCTAGTATTTAAACCTCCAACATTATTCTTTATATCTTAGAGTATCCATCCTACAAGGAAAGGAAAAAGAAAATGTTAAATTTGGAATACTTAACCAATTTCATCCATACTTCCTATAGTTGTGCAAAATGTGAATGGAGAAGTTAAGGAAATCGCAATTAAAAGGACAAGTTCTTATGCAAGTGTTTGAATCACTAGCATTGACAAATTTGGTGTGGAGGTATTCCCATGCTGCTTTCTAAAGAAATAATTTAAGGGTAAAGTAGCAAATTTAATCATATACTATTTTTCAAGAAGTATCTGGTAGCCTAAATTATCAAATAGTGTAAAATAAATTATGAACTTTCAAAAATCAAGCATCCAGTAGCCCGCTGTTAACTTCAGCTGACAAACATTATGTGGGATCTACAATGACACGTGGCACAACATGTCATCATGGTAAAGGTGTAAATTTAGCCATGAGTTATTTTTTAAGGAGTATTGGGTAGCCTTTACTATTAAAAATGGACCATCTAATACTTTCTTCTCAATTTTGACCAAACACATTTTATTTTCATACTTATGAAACCCATAAAGCATCGATCTCTCCAATCTTTTTACCTTCATTCTTAGTGTCAGCTCAAGAAGAAAACGTTCAAAGAGTTCTTATTTAAAGACATTCACACAGACAATGCCAATTAAATATAAACTTGATTTTAATACATATGGAAGAAGCTTGATTCTAGCTTAATTTAGCCATGAATTATTTTTTCTACTTTGTTAACGTCGTCTTCATGAATGTCTTCAGATAAAAACTCTTCAAACATCTTCTTCTCTAACTGAGATTGAGAATAAAGATAAAAGGATTGGAAATATTAATACTTTGTAGGCTTTATAAGTATAAAAATAAATGGTACTTGATCAAAATTAAGGAAAATCTATTGGGTGGTCAGTTTCTTATAGTAAAAGCTATCTAGTTTTCCTGAAAAAATAGTTCGTTGCTAAATTTGCACTTTTACCATGCTAACGTCTCATGCCTGTGTCGTGCCACGTGTCATTATAGGTCCCACGTAATGTTCATTAGCCGAGTTAACAGCAGGTTACAGGATGCTCCATTTTTTAAAGTTTGTGATTTATTTTGCACCATCTGATAATTTAGGCCATCAAATATTTCTCGAAAAATAGTATATAGCTAAATTTGCACCTTTACCTATGATTTAATTGTTTTATAAGTAAGCCATTTCTATATTGTAGTCTAAATTTAAGAATTGGTATTTCCTCCATGATTTTCAAAAATTTTATAGGCAAATTTAATGGAGAAGTCACCATCAAAAGAAGGTCCCTAGACAAGAACATCATTATCTCTATGAGAGTTAGGAGGCTAAACAAGTAAAATGAAACTGATTGCATTGGAATGAAGATAACACTTTATTTTTTTCAATATTCCATTTGCCTGTAATTAAGCAAAAATTTGAGACTCTAGCATGTAGGATGACATCAGTTTTAAGGGAGGCATAAATAACAAGGGGCTCAGGGAGAGAGAACACTTATCATACCATAAGAATATTTGATCTCCCTTGCCGACTTTCCAACTAACATGAGTTTTAAAGGCATCCCAAACTTTACAAATACTAGTGTAGGTGTAAGAAGAAGGGCTAGAATTAAAGACAATAGGGATAGTGGTCTTATTACATTTGTATTTATTATGAAGTACCTGAACCCAAAGGCAATTGGACTTTGTAATAATATGCCAATACAGTTCCATAATGAAAACAATATTTCAATTTTTGATATTCCTGAAACTAAGGACTCCACTTTTCTTCCATTTAGAAACGCAGTCTTAAGAAAGAAGATGCAATTGTTTAGAACCATTAGAAGAGTCCCAAAGAAAGTTATGAGAACTTTTTTCTAATTCATAAAGAACATTATCTGGGAGGAGCATACTCAGCATGGTACAGCTAGAAAGGGTCAAAAAAATAGACTTTATGAGGACAAATTTCCCATCAATGTTAAGATAACGACTCTTCCAAGAAGATAAATGTGAATTAATGTTTTCAATGAGGGCAGCGAGAGTTAACTTAGATGCTCTTTCATGGAAGATAGGAATCCTAAGATATTTGCTAAGGTTTCTAGTGAGGAAAATTCCTAAACTAATGCTTATCTATTAATGTTGACATTTTTGGAGCAATAGAGCTTTGATTTAGCATTGTTGATTTTTTGCCTTAAAGCCTTGCAAAAGTCAAGGAGACACTTTTGTGTGATTCCAACTTGAATCAGAGAAGCGTTTGCGAAAAGCAACAAGTCATCAGTAAAGAAAAGATAGGAAATAGGAAACTCATTAGCTGTTAGGCTAATGGTTTCCACTCTTTCTTATCAATACTACTAAGAAAGCAATGACTTAAACATTTAACGTAGAGAACAAAAGGACAAGAACAAAGAGGATCCCCCTGTTTAATGCCACGAGTAGAATTGAATTCATGCAAAGGTTTTCCATTCTAAAGGGTTTTCATTCGTGTAGTGGATATAGTTGCCATAATGATTTTTCTAAAAAGAATATTTATCCCAATAGCTTGGCGAGTATCCTTGATAAAATTCTAAGAAAGTTTGTCAAAAGTCTTTTAAAGATCTACTGATAAGTGACATAGGTATATGTTTTGGCTTATGTTTGATTAAATTTATTAATATTTCATACCTATTTATTTAATTAGTATTTATATATTTTCCTCTTCTTACTTAATTATAGGATAAGAAAGTATTTTAATGCAAAATCTACTCATATCTTTTTTATTTTATAGGAAAGAAAATAAAATCAAATTGAAGAAAAGAATGAAAAGTGTGCGCACGTGAGGACATGATATTCAAAGAAAGAAAGAGATATAGATGAGATATATATTAGAGTTCTATATTAATTAGGAAAAAAAACCTCCACTTTAACTATAAATATTATCCTCCATTAAGAGAGAAGACATTCAATTATTTATTTAAATACCTCAAAAAAAATTTTGAAATGGAATATTTGGAGCCTGTAAAAGTATCTTAAAGGCTGAAGGCATGTGTATGTGTGTGTTAGAGGAAGGAGGAATATATATATATATATATATATATATATATTAAAACAATGAAGAAGAAGGAGGTACAGGTATGATATTCAAAGACAGGAAGAAGTGTAGATGGGATATATATTAGAGTTTCACATTAATTAGGAAAGAAAAGAAAAGCCTCCACTTTAATTATAACTATTTCCCTTCATTAATAGGGAAGGTATCCAATCATTTATTTAAATACCTCAAGAATTTTTTCTGATATGAGATATTTGGAGCCCATAGAAGCATCCTAAAGGCTGAAAGCGAGATCGTTGAAAAGTTCTTTGTATCATATTTATTTTTTTCTACTCCTTAATTTTATCTACGATCATTTATCATGATTGAAAATATTAAAATAGTGTTATTTAATTCGATTATGTGTTTCTAATATATCAAGTTCGGGTAGAGATGTAGTTCAATTGAGAAGCTAGTTTTATATTTCTTTTGTTTTAACTCTATGCATTTATATTATATATTTTTATTTTTTCAATTATATCTAATTTTTTGTTCTTCATATTGATTTTGATGGACTAAGAGGTAAAGAGAGAACCTAGATATAAAAAAATAGATATAAATAACTAAATTAGGGATACTTATAGAAATTTGTGATAATTTAAATTATAATGTCATGATTTAATTAATTGTTTGGGTATCGTGAATTCGACCCTAATTAAAAAGGAACTGACAACTCAAAAAAATATTATGATACTTTAAAAATAGTTGTCATTATAATTGTTTAGAGCCAATTCAAAGGATAAAAGCTAGCAACACATAAGGTGAATTTTGAACCCCAATATAGCAAGTTATTGTGTTTTCTCCATCATCATTTTCTTACTTTATTTTTATTCTTTATATTCTCATTAAATAATTTATTTTATCTATTTTCTTGAACTATTAATCATTTAAATTAATAAAAATGCAACTTTGCAATGGATTTGATACTTGAAATACTCTAGGTAATTTATTATTGTGATTTTATACACTTGCAAGCAAGGATGGAGTAAGAAAATTTTATTAGAGGGCCAAAATGACAAAGCATATATGATAATAAAATAAATAAATTTATATACATCACTAGCATAACATAAATATTTTAACGTATATATTTATATTCAATTTTACATACATATATATAACTAAAATAAATATCTTCTCATTTTTAAGTTTTGCTCATTAATTTTTCATGGTATAAAAATAATTAATTATTATGCATACGATAAAATTATTAGCTATATCTTTCTTAACATGAACCATCATTAAATTAGTAAAAATTTCACCTTTTTCATGAGCATTGAATGATTTAAATTTAAATGCATCCTTGAGATCTAAATTACTATTAATATAAAAAACTTTATTACTCACTTATTAAATTTATTATTTAATTTTTTTAATTAATAATTATAGTAAATAAATATATCAACACAATAATAACACTCAATTGTCACAAATTCTTTATATTGATAAGAGCTAATTATATTATAGTAAAAATTATTTATATAATAAATTTCAATTGTTTGATCATTACAAGAAAAAGTAAATTTTTAAAAAAGAATATATCTTAACCATAACATTATCCTACAATAGAGTAATGCATCCCTCGAACACTCTTTCCCCTTCATGGTAACTTCCTTGATCTTCTCATCATTCCATTAAAATAATGCATCCCTTTTTCGACGACCTCATTATCATTTAAGGGAACATTTTGAAGAAACGTAACATACAATCACAAGGTAAAAAAAATGTCATATACACAAAGTAATCAATATGTACAAATAATCAAATTATGTTACTTACCATCAAAAAATAAGGCAGCTACTAACATATAATCTTTTCTCCTTATTTGATGCAACATTTTTGTATTTCTTGACCTCCCTCATTAACTACTAAACAATAAATTCACTTTAATTGTAGGAAATCAAAGCTGTTGTCTTACAAAAAATGACTTTCACCAATTGTGAAGTCACTTCTCTTCTTGCAGAAGGACACGTATACCCAATATGTACAAAATAAGCAAGGGCTCAAACATGTTATTTTTGTCAAAAAATCTCAACCCAACACATTCCCTTTCAATTCATTATATATCTCACCTTCCAAATCAACTTTGACAACCTCCCTTCCTTCTTTAGGTAAGCCCACAAACATGTGCACATCATGGGCATCTACTTGTTGCTCAATCACTTCGGGTCAATTGCTTTTATCAAACTTCCACATAGAGCATGATTTATTTGCGTGTACTTCAGATCAATAATCTTTGCCAAAACCAATTGCATTTACCCTGACCATGAGCCTTTCATTCCATTTCACATGTTCAACCACTTCACAAACTTGTCTAGGCGAGTAACGCGTGGGCAATCTCTTTTTAAATGTTTCATTGGATGAAGACACACATGCTCTATGATGCCTTTTATCCCCAATCATTTTGTTGAAGCGAATCCTCTCTTCTTTTGACAAATTCTTCCAACCCTTTCTTGTAACATCAATAGCATTTTGCAATCCTTGACCATGCCTTTCTTTTTTAAGTCATATGCATGAACATGCAATCCACTAAGCCTCAAACAACCCATGTCAGTTGTCTTAACCATGATTCCTAATTGCCAAATATATAAATTACAAGTCTTGAATTATATGACACATGGTTAGGAATTACCGACATTAAAGACACTTCAGAGAAAATGTAAATGTGTGTATTTTCAATTTACATGAAATCAGTCGTGTAATCGTCTCACAAGCATGTTAGCAAATCTATTCATACATTATTTTACATGGAATTCATAACAGTTTCCATAGAAGGCAGGGACACGAGAAGGTAGTGTTCATTTTCTATGAAATCATTTACACCTTACATGTAATTTTCACACATTCAAATTTGTTCATGGATTAATTTATATGAAATATTTGAAAAAGGATTGGGTTCCAGCAATTGACAATTTAGCGTCAATCTCAAATATGAATGAAAATAAGCTCATTCTAAATGAAAACATGCATTTGTATTAAGTTTAGACAAAGTGAAGACGAGAAGAAGCAACTCACAAGAAGAGGAAAGCAAACTTGTGCTTACTCAAACAAAATAGCAGCTTTCACACACAATGCACACCCAGGTGTTACTCAGCCGCCATTTACTCTACCATCGACGAATTGCAACACATACTAGTAGTTATCTGATTAGGGATGCATGTAGAGAGATGGGTTTTTCTTTCACAAAATTTGTCGCTCACAACTCACTCAAACTTTAGACCGTCATTGCTCTTCTAACAAATCCATCCCTTATTGCTGATCGTTGCAGAGCACTCTAAAGTCTTGCAGTTCTCCAAATCGCGCAAAGAAAGGAAGAAGAGAGGGTGTTTTCTTTTTCAAATTTGTTCGTTTTAAGACAAGGGCATGTTAGTAATTTAATCACATTATTTTATTGATATTTTATTCAAACTAGTCCTTCAAGTACAATTAGTCCCTGAGCACAAATGTTGTTCCAAGCAAGTCTTTTTCACCAATTGTCCTCTTATTTTTTTTCTGAAAAATTAATCTACAAGTATTTATAACTTTTCTCAATTTTGAATTAAATTACTCTTAATTTATTTTATATTCAATTAAATATAATAATCTTCAAATTAAAATCCTTAAATTTTTCCTTTAAAAAATGAAATTAAGAAATTTTAATTTTAATTTTAATTTTTATTAATTTTAGAATAACTCATAATTTATATAATTATGTATTCAAATTAATTTATACATATAGAATTTTCATTAATAATTTTAACTATAAACGTTTTGATTAAAATAAAGCTACAAAAACGTAATTTAAAATTGAGCAAAACCTAATTTAATTGTGGCAAGATTAACCTTCCCCTTTTTTGTTTTTAAAAACTTTCGCAACAGTCTTTTAATTCTTTTTCAAACTTTTCAAATTTTGACGTTTAATTTGTTTGTATGTATTGCAAAATGAGAAATGAAGGGCAAATAAAGAGTTCACAAGAACAGCGCCCTCTTTGCATCCATATTCGGCCTCCAATACAAAATTTTTGGCCCAGTGAGAGAGCATCCCATCCTGGACAATCAATTTTTGTTTTTGGGGTTTGATCTTTAACAAATTTATCATATTTTAACCTATCAACACAGCTCACGAATCAATGCATGGGATGTTAGACCTAATCAAAAGTAATGATTGCTACAACAACTTATCAGTGACCAGCACATTAATTTTAGCTTTCATAGTGGAATTCAAATGAAACCTGTTCAAACATGTTCATGCACAAGCGATCTTGGTATCGAAACTGCTAACTGCTGAGGCAGATTGCAAAAACCTGAACTGTGACTTCAATTATGTTTATGTAATTTGTCTGTAAAGATGCAAGAGCTGGTAATGGATCACAATGAGGGCCAAAAAAAAAATTAAAAAAAAAAGTACTTCAACTTTATGAATTCTATGAGCTAAAGTTCTAAGAAAAAATAAAATAGAATAAAGGGTTAATGTGAGGGGGAAAAATAAAATAAAATAATTTTTCACATTAAATAAGTCCAATCTTTGATTATTAGAAAAATGATAACTTGCCTCAACTTTGCTGCTCTCATCTGTGCTTGCTTCTATTTCTAGTTTTGTTTACCTCCTTAATGCTTTCCTCAGTCTTTTTTGCTTTTGATTCTCTTGAATCAGCTTCAACAGCTGCTACAGGTTTTGCCATCTGCAATTAAAAACAAATAAGAAAAAATGGAAAAAGTTATAAAATTAAAACCACCAACTTCTATGGCTACGTGTCGAGGAACTTGATTTGAGGTGCCCAAACTTAATATATTCTAGTCTTTAAAGAGCAATTTGTATCTTTAACATGATTCAAAGCATAAAAAGATTAAGTATTTCAGTTTGGATAACATCATAGCATCATCTGTATGCTAAAAAACAAATAAAGAAATGCAGTTAATATATTAACAGGCAAGTTCTCAACAATAAAACAATAGTTATACAGACGAACTTCCATAAACACTGTATAGAGACTGACGGTCAAAAGTAAATGTAAACACCGTAAAAGTTGTAATACATATCTCCTTCGATCTTTGCATGCTAACTTTCACATTAATCCTGGATCAATGGTTTTTCACTGTTCCTTCATTCACTGACCCAGTGGCCAAAAAAAAAGAAAAATCATTGACGAACGCAAAGGCTTTCATTTCTCATTTAATACTTGAATACCGAGTGACCTGTTGCTCTACCATTGGGCCATGGATTTGACGGCATGCGTTACTTCCCATCAAGGATGCTTGGATGCTCTAGCCAAAACCTTGATCCAATGATATCACAGTGTTCTACAACGACTTTTCTATGACTCTCATGAGACTCTTCATTCTCTTGATGCTGGAGAAACTTGCTTCCTTTGTTCCAGAAGACTGAGGATCCTTGTCTAAACAAGATGGGCAAACTATTATAATCAATTTCCAATTCCTCAAGTCTTTTCCGTAACTGAGCTCCTTTCAAACTATTCTGGGCTTCTTTCTTGCTTTTCCCCAAAGCAACAAGCTTCCAGAAACAATAGTTATACTGATTGTTGATGTGGCAGTCCACTTGCCTCCATGAGAGATAGTCACAAAGAATCTCTCTTGATGGATAGCACACTGCTCTTCCATCAAAAGAAGGAGGATATTTCAATTCTCTCCCCTTGAAAAAGTCTTTCCACCTCATCACATACATAGATGTGAAGAATGAAACTATAGCAGAAACAACTTCACTGGCCCTCCTTCGGTATAGATTCGTGCTTTGTTTCAAAATAAAGCTATACTCGTCACTAACCCCATAGGCAAATACTACATCCGGCTGAAACTCTTCTAACACAGCCATTGCACATAAGTTCATTAAATTAAGAGCTCTCTCATCATTTGGCTTCACAAATCCATGTGTTTCAGAAAACTTATGGAAATGGCACCCATCAATTCTGACCACAATCCATGTGAATGGCATCAACTTTGTGTCAAATTCAAAGGACTTCACATACTCTGATTTTACATTATCAATCTCCTCCACAAATCCTCCAAGCTCCTTTACTAGCGTACTCTGATCATTCCAAAATCTTCTACTAGCTATCTTCTTCGAATGAACTGTAATTATCTTTCTCCTTAGCCTCTTGATCGGATCACCATTCTCCTTATACTTCACAATATCTTCCACCGCAGCTTTTGCAACAAATGAGCCTTGACGAAATATAGGCTCAAGTGTGGTATAGTTGAGATTGAACTCATCAAACAAAAGATCATTTTTGTCACGTTTCTCAGCACCCTCCAAAAAAATTTGTGCCCCCCTTTCAGTCATTCCTCGCTTAACAAGACGCCAAAAGCATTGATCATATTGATTCTTAACATGACATATATTTTGCCTCCACAAAAGGTATGCTTGAAGGACTTCAATAGATGAACAATTTATAACCCTTCCATGGAAGGAAGGAGGGTACTTTAATTCTTGTTGCGGGAAGAATTCACTCCACTTTCTTACATACACAGATGCGAAGAAAGATGTGATTATGGATAAAACTTTACTAGCTCGCCTTTCATAGAATTTGGAGCTCTTCTTGAAGACAAAGCTGAACTCATCACTGAACCCATATGCTAGAACAATGTCTGCATACTCTTGAAGCACAGAAACGGCACAGGAGTTCATCAATTGGAGAGCTTTTTCATCACGTGGTTTCTCAAAGTCATGAATTTTTGAAAGCTTTTCAAAGCCACGACCATTGATCCAAACAACAATTAGATTAGGAAACATCATCTCATCTTCAACCTCAAATGACTTCACATACTCATATTTACTGTTTGCCATTAAACGGAACAATTGGTATCTTCACTCAAGCTAGTTATCAAACACCTTGTGGGCAATATAGTTTGAAAGGGATGAGAATCCAAATAACCATAAGAAATCAATTGCAAATGGACAAAATTCAAGGGATATATCTTAATTTTGCAAATTACCAAAAAAAAAAAAAAACAAGAAGGTTCAGAGAATAGAATTAAATTTGAGCTTCAATACATGGGCGAGGCTGGAGAAATGAAGACAACGGCAACACTTCAAAGCTTAACCTGAAAACATGCAAGAAGTCAGGCTTCAATACATGGGGATCCAGAAGACTTCACTCAATCTACTGCTCGGTCTAATTTTTGAGAAACATAGTCTTATGATGTGTAATCAAAACCAACTTAGAGTCAAAGAACTAGCCTGTCATGAAAGCCAAAAGGGAGGCCTTTAAATAGGCTTAAAGTCTTACTTTGTTTAAATTTGTTTAAACTTAGTCTGATTGTTTCATCCAAATTCATCTGAGATTGAAAACACTGATCAAACCTGAACTTCGTGGAGATATCATAAAACTTTCTATTTAGAAATGACAAATTAATCAAAGTACAGTACAAACCCCTCCTTCTGAGATCATTATATTCCACTTGGACAGCACTAAAATAAACTCACAGCAATTATCATCTGTGAACCGGAAGACGCTAAAATTAATGAAAGCAAAGCAACTCAGTTTCAACTAGTAACTTCAGTTTGAAAGATTAGCTTCAGATGGCAACTCAAAGCTCGAACTTGAAACTTAGTATCAAGAACTCAAAGCTTCAGATGGGAAGAAGAAGGACCACACTTACACTTGACTTTAAAGGAAAACAGAGTTGAGTGCTGTCTACTTCATGAAATTTTTGTTTGTGAAGCAAGTGCTACATTCATGTGAGTGATAATGTTCTTTTACGATAATATTCATTCATTAATTCAATTAAATTAATAAAAAATGATCTGATATCTTAAGTCTCAAGGTTTAAGAAAAGAAGTAAACGGGTTGGCCAAAAAAAAAATTAAAAATAAGAAAGAAAGAAAGATGTAAACAATTGTGTTCTTGATGCTAAGCAGTGAGACAATTAAATTAGTCTCTTGTTTTATTATATTTTAAAGGATTACTTTCAAAATTTAAAAATTTCAAAAAACTAAATTAAAACTTAATGTAAAATAGAGGACTACATGCATTTTTGTGCTTTATTTTATCATTATTTTGATTGCAGTATTTAAATGACCCTTGGAATTTTCCTCCAACTCGATGCTACTATCATTGGAAAATCTTATTGATGTTTACAAATATTTCTTCAAAACTCAGAACTGCATCTAATCTTACATGTGCTTGACTAGCAAGAACTGAACAGAGCATAATTCTCACCTACGGTAACTTTGACGAAACTTACCCGATATTATTATATTATCATTGACAGCCTTGTTTGTTAATCCTCTCATTGCGTATGTCTCTCAACTAATTGTGTGTCCACAGACAAAAACAGTCACTGAAACAAAATGAAATGAAGTAATTATGATCAAGTTTTCATATATGCTGTATACTATTGATCTTCAAATAGAATGTCCCATCTGAATCTCTTCAACATTGAGAGGATTCTTCTGGGATCAACAAAAACTTGTTTCAAATAATCCTAAACAACATGACTTAAAAATAGTGAAGAGTAAAGTTAATTAAAATTAAGGTTCTATCTAGAAATAATAAAGATTGGACTACATCAGGGATCATCTTTGAGTCCTTATTTGTTCAACTTGATTTTAAATGTTTTGACGGAACATATTCAAGAGGAAATCCCAAAATGTATGCTCTTCGCGGATGATATAGTTCTTATAGCAGAGACAAGAGAAGAGGTTAATTGCAAACTTGAGTTACGGAGAAGGACATTGGAGTCGAAAGGTTTTCGTCTGAGTAGAAGTAAGACGGAATATTTATATTGTAAATTTGGTAAAGGACTATCCGAAAATAATTTGGAAGTGAAATTGGGAGATCAAATTATACCTCAAGTGGAAAAGTTTAGATATTTGGGAGCCATTATTCAAAATGATGGCGAAATCAGTGGAGATATTTCACATAGAATTCAAGCTGGGTGGTTTAATTGGAGAAAAGCTAAAGGAGTTATTTGTGACCATAAGGTGCCTAATAAACTTAAAGGAAAGTTTTATCGTACTGCTATCAGACCGGCAATGTTATATAGTAGTGAATGCTGGGCTCTAACGGGACAGCAAGAGCATAAAGTTGGAGTAGCAGAGATGAGAATGTTACGATGGATGTGCGGACATACACGTAAAGATAAAATTCGAAATGAGCATATACGCGAAAAAGTGAGGGTGGCACCTATTGAGGAAAAAATGGTAGAAAATCGGTTGAGATGGTTTGGGCATGTACAAAGAAGACCAAGGGAGGCACCAGTGAGAAGAGTGGAACATATAACTTTGAGTCCGATTAAGAGAGGTAGAGGAAGGCCTAAGAGAACACTCTTGGAAGTTGTTGAACGTGATCTTTTAATTAATAATATTTCTAAAAGCTTAATAAATGATAGAGCACAATGGCGTCTTGCAATCCATGCAGCCGACCCCACCTAGTGGGATAAAGGCTTGTTGTTGTTGTTGTTGTTGTTGTTCTATCTAGAAATAAAATTGACATTTCCAAATGCATTAGATTCGGAAGACCCTTATCACAGAATATATCAAAATGAAGTACTGATTCGATAATCCCAAAAAAAGAGGGGGAAATTGAAGCCAAGTTTCAATTAATGGACAAATCATATAATGAATAACTAATAAAACCCAGGTTACCAAAAAATAATAGACGAACCCCTTCATAAGGGGGAAAATGAACAAAACGAAGGGAAATTTTTACTTAAACTAAAAGGAAGAACCATGGGAGAAAGAAACGGGGAGAGAGTAGACATAGAAAAACCAAATGAACTAAAATCAGATAACCAACAATGTGAACTCTGGATTCCTAGTCTATCCTTTCTTCGTCATGTCAGAAAAAAGGGTGGGGGCGAATAGCAGACAGTAATTCGATAGTCATTATGATCACACTAATAGCACTCGGCTGCAATTTAGCAACTTAATTAAGATCCTACGAAAAGAACATAAACACAAGATTGTTCAATAGGTAACTGAAATGACTGTGTGGCATGAACCCTAAGCTTGATGAAGGTTGCCTAATCAAAGAGCCATTAAACCCAAATCATGTAAATCTTAAACAAATAATGAAGAGAAAACAAGTTTATAAGATACAAACACGACCAAAACCAGAAAACTTTCACACAAAAAAAACCCAGAAAAACGACTAAATTCATCCCTAGAACCATTGAAAGGGGAAAGATCCAGAAAAATAAGGAGTGCTGAAGCCGCGACTCACCTATGCAGTGATTTCATGACGCAACACAAAAGAAATCGAGCGTAGCTGCCAAGCCGGGCATGAATCAGAAAGCGAAGACGAGAAACAGGAGAAGAGCGTGAAAGGAAGCTTTGAGAGCAAATTGGGATTATGGAGCGATTGAATTTCAAGTGATCTGTCGACATTAACAAAGAGCTGCCGAGTGAAACCGAACGACTAGTTTCTACTTTTCTCGGAATTTTCGGTCACGCTTAATAGATGATTGGCAAAATATTAGCTGAGGACTTTCAAAAGTAATTTATTTCAAAAAAGCACAGTAAGATGTTGAAATTACCTTTCAGTATCCGGTTGAAATTAAGTTTTTATGAAAAAAATAATATTACCCCTCAAATTTAAATTAAATTAAATTAATAATAAAAAACTTGTGTGTGAGATATTAACAACACTTCATTTAAATTTTGATAATACTCCATTTATAATTAATAATAACATATTTAAATTTTAACAAGATAAAAATATTAAATTTTAATTTTAATTATTACAAATTAGAGAAGTATTTATCTTGTAGATGTTTTAATTAAGAAAATTAAGGATATATGCTTAATCTCTGACTCCTTAATCCTTTCTGACATGTTACTTGAAACTTAAATTTATTATTAGAATAAGTATTTGATTTATTTCAAATTATTTATTAAATTTTTTTGGATTTTGAAAAAGTTTTAATTTAAATTTAATTATGATATCAACTCTTGAAAAGTTAAGAATTTTTTTTAAATATTTAATTTTGACCTTTAATCATTATTTTTTATATCTTTTTATATACAATTATGTTTAATATAAAATTTTTTATTTAAAAATAGACTTGTACAGATTTCTAAAAATATTTATTTAACTCAAAATATATTTTATATTGAATAGATATAATTTTTGAAAGTTGGGTATTGAAACTTTCATACTTACAAATAAATGTCATTAACCTTCTCTCGCAATTTTAATTATACTCTCAAAATACTTTAAATTTTTATGTGAATTTTATTTCATTGGAAACTTGACATTCAAAGCTTTCCAACAATAAGTAATTTGCCTAATTTAAAATTAAAATAAAATAGTTATAACTTTTAAAAGTTAACAAAATCTTCTTATTTTTAAACTGTGTCCATTATTCAAAAATGGAATATCTTATTTGAGAATAAATTTACTTATTCTGGTATAAGCATCATTTTTTACACACTGTTTCACATGTTCATACTCAATTTTTTTGATTATCTTTCCTTATTCAATCCTTTCAAACTTCTAAGTATTATGTTTATTCTATAACCTTTATAGAATCCATTTAAACGCAACTTTAGTTAAAATTAAATTCTTAACATTCTTTTTATCATCTCTTATTCCCAATTAATCAATAATCTCAAATGCTTACTCTGTATATCATATTAAGATGTTCCTTATTTTAAAATAAGCCCACTTATTTTGGAATAGTCTATATCTCAAGCTATTCTCTCCTTTCTCATTATTTTGGAACAAATCTCTCATTCAAAAACTCATTGCATTATTCCAAAATATATTCAATTATTCAAGAATATATAAATCATAGTTAAGAATAACTTTTCTTATTTCCAAATAAAGCTCCTTAGATCATCATATGCATAAATTTATTTTGATATAAGAGCAATATTTGGGAAGAATCAATCTTGTATTTCTAACCATTTTGTTCTTCACTATTCCAAAACAAATATGTTCATTCCAAAATAAACATGAAGATTCATGCTTTGATTTTCAATTGGTTTTGCATTTCTTCAAATCTCACTCTCTAAACATTCATTTCACAGTAAGAATAATTCTCACCACACACATTTACTTCGACCAAAAATGTAATCCTCCCACCTATATCTATTCATACAATATTTTAATGAGTCAAATCATCAAATAATCATTCAAATCTTTAATCCCGCACTAATTTTAACTTTACCCTCAATTAATCACTAATCACGGGATTAAAATTCAAGATGTTACACAATGTACAGTTGGGCATAAAGCTAGCTTGATTGATTTGAAATTAAAATATATTCTTCATAAAAGTAATTTTTAAAAGTTCAAATGAACAACACTTATCAATTATTTTTACATAATAATAAGTTAAAATTAAATTTTAAATTTTGAAAGACATTTAAAAAAATTGTAATGATAAAAAATTAGAGCCGGTAATTTGGGCCAATCCGAATATGCCTAAAAAATTTAGGCTCGAGCCTAAAAAATATTTTTTTATTGTTTGGGCCTATTTGGATGGTCTGAATACCCGAATAGAAAAAATAAATTTTTAAAATATATATAATATAATAACTATTAATATTTTTAAATTTTGATATTATTTCATCCTAAAATACCATATATTTGAGTGTATTATTATAGTTATTTTAAAAAATAAAAATATTTATATTTTCTTATTTTTAATCAAATAAAATATCTCAAAATAATAATTAAAATATATTTTAATATTAATTTTTATATTTTAAGACTCAATTTTTTCAAAAAAAATTTGAGTCATATACACTATTTTCCTGTCCAAAAAATTATATTTTATATTTTTTATAAAATAAAATAATTAATTTTAAATTAAAAATAATTTTAAAAATAAAATTTGGGCATAGTCAAATTCTTGGCTCTACTACTAAATAAATATAATAATAAAATAATATTTTTAAATAATTATTTAATTATTATCCATGCCAGACTTCGTTAAAAATTAAGAATGAACTAACGTAAATACCTTTATATATACAGCTTAAATAATATAAAAGGTTAAAGGAAAAAAATTTTAAAAAATAGTGTTTTACTCATAATTAAATGATTTTATTTTATATGATATAATGATGACTATTTTTCTCATATTTTTAAAAATAAAAAGTACAGTTTATCCAATAGTTATTAAAAACTTTGAGCTAATTATGAAAATAATTTTAAATTAGTGGTTTAGTTGTAGTTGAATTGAAATTAATTTGATCATAATTAAAATAATATAATTCAATTAAAATATATAAATAATTTTTATATAACCATCATCAGGGCAATTTAAACAAATAAGACATTAATTTGCAAGTAAAGAAAATATTCATAAATAAATTGCATATAATACAATAAAATAGTAACAGAGCTATTTAAATACTTACTTATAAAGTTAATAAGTTATTATTTTTTATTCCTTTCAAGTTAAAATAATATTTTATGCTTAATAAATTATTTAAAAATTAAAATTGATTAAAAAATAAAGAAAAATATTTTTAAAAATTTTTTTAGGTATTCGGGCCTGCCCGAATAAGTCTGAAGCCGGAAGACATTAGGGTTGGGCTTAACTATATGGGCTTTTTAGAAAGAGTAAAATTCTTTAAGCCCGATCCGAATAAGCTCAACCCAAATTGAGCCGGACTCAAATAAGCTCGGCTCGTCTGAATTACCGGCTCTATAAAAAATGTCTACAAGATCATAAAAATAATATAATTCATGATAACTTTCAACAAAAAATAATGCTATAAGATAAATATTATTCACAAAAAATTTAAAAAAAACTTGCACATATTCAAAAAGGGCAAGGTTTGACACCTGCCAATGCCCAGACCGATGTGCTCGAATGTTTCGAGCAGGGTCGGGTTGATTAAGTATAGTGCACAGCCCTATCTCCTCTCATATCTTTCTTGCTCCTACCATCTCTCTCTTTCTCTCCTTTCAACACTATAACTCTGCCTTGTTTTCCTCTTGTGCATCATGTATGTTTACTTGGATAGTTTTGTTACTTGTGCAACATGTATTGTTTTGGCTACCTTGTTTGATTATTAATTTTAATTATTATTTTTATTTTTTATCGGATAAATATTATAATTATTTAATGGGCATTGTTATTTTCTTTAAAATTAATCATATGGATAATATTAAAAAAAATTTAATTCATTCTGTCCTATCAATTTTATGATAACTCCCAAATAATGATCATGTAAAATTATTATTTTTTATTATAAAACTTTCAAATAATAGAAAGTTTAATTTATTCTATTTCACTCCACTCCATTCTGTTAATGATAATTTTTTTTTATTTAATTATAAACTTTCAAATGCACTCTTAGTCTTCTTGTTACTTTGCATTTCCTTATCTATCACCGGATAATCACATCTTTAATAATTTACATGATCTCTCTATCTGGTATGCTCACTTACGTCTCTCTCAAACTGATATACCTATTTTTTGAAGCCAGTAAGTCACAACAACTTTTATATACTCATATAGAAGATATTTGTTGGGAAAAAATGAGAATCTCAACCACTCATTTCCTCTTCCCCTTGGTATAAAACTTAGAATTGTTATTACTGCTGATAATGTAATTTAAATTAATAATTTTTATGTTAATACCCGTATTCTCCACGGGAGTTTTCTTTTGTATCTGACATTCTCCCCCAGTGTTGGAGGGTTTATATTGTGGCCAACAGATTAACAGGGTTTTTGCTTTTACTTTCATTTCATTTCGTTTCACAGTTGGGGAAGGCTGAGAAATGGGCGGTGCCGCGAGGTTCCTTGTCCTCCTCACCACTCCCTTCCCTCTCCTCCACAGCCGCAGCAGCTCTTCCCTTCTCCGCCTGTCTCGCCACCGCAAGTTCCTCCTATCCTCTTTCCATCATCTTAATTGTTCTCCCTCCTATGCTCCACTTCTTCTGTCTCCTCCTCTCAAAGCTTCTCGTCAACTTCATAACCAGGCTGCCTCCTCTGTCCGCAATGGCTACTTGGAAGACTCTTCTTTAGGTCCCCACCATTCCCATCCTTGGCCTGAGTGGTCTAAATTTATTGATCATATCTCTGCTTCTGGATATTTTGATAATCGGCCGTGTGAGGATGAATTTGTGGCGGCGGGGGAATTGAACCCCTTCTTTCTGCGTGAAGCCAGTGCTTGCTTGGCCTTTGCTCGGGATCGACAGAATATTTTGCGGTTAGTTTCCAATCCATTGCCCCCTATTGTGCATATTGAAATTTTATGAGAATTAACCTTGTCACAGTAATTTTGGTGTAAAACTTTGAATTGCTTACCAGTCTCTTCTCTTGGCGCCTTTTTGTCTGTAATTATAATCGTTATAGGCTACTTTCGAGGAGAGACGTAGAGGTGGTCGTCGAACACGGCACGCCATTTCTGTTCCAAGACGCTGAGGATTCAGTGAGAAAGATGAGATCTTTTATATCCAATAGTACAATCAGTGTAAGTGTTGAGTTTCCCCCCTTTCTTAATCGAAGTTTGGTGTTCGTATCTAAAAAACATACCAATAGTCATTGGGCTTACAACCATCACTTTCCATGTCATCTAGACAGTGTAAAGGATCTTCTTCACACCAACCTTCTTTACAAAATCCATATACTAAAGCAGTATAAGAGCAAATATTGGGGATTATACCTGTGATGAGTAGGGTAATACTTCAACTGCATCATGAAGTCAAAAACATTGAGAGAATCAATAAAATGGCCTGAGTATATAACTTTTTTCAACATTCTTGATAGTAAGCATAATTATAGTCATAAACAGTAGGCTTCCCAGCTATATTTTTCATGCAACACAGTGTCTCCATAGCCTTTTCAAAGTAACCTGAGGTAGCATAATTCTTCATCATATGCTGCAATTCTATGTAATTACAATCACGGGCTTCACTAATATCTGTCAAATCCATAGTCTTGAGAGCACTAAGTGAAGAAAAATTCATAAACACGCTGCCGCAAATTTGATACAAATTAACTGAAGTAATTGTACCAAAAGTCAGCACTGGCATTGAAGTCTATTCCCTTATATTTGCGGCAACAAAATAAATTATCCGTGTATTTTGCTAATTTATACTTTAATCTGTATATCTGAATTAAGAAATGTATTGCTGAGCATGTTAATTTGCCATCGTTATGGTGGAATTATTCCCTCTTGTTGTAGCCCTGATATGGGATATAGGAAGTTCTTGGCTTACTTTTCATCAAATAGTGATGAAATACTTGTTCATCTTGCTCTTGATTTTAATACTATAGATCTAACCATGAGTGTAAAAGCAGACCTGCCACTTCTGAGCGATATTTGTCTCCTCAAAACACCACAATTGTGTTTGGATGATAAGAAATACCTTGTGAAAACCTATGTTTGAAAATTCTCTTTTCAGTTGAAAGATGAAGAGTTTACTGGTCTGCAAGCATGTGTTTTGATGAGTACGGTGCATTTATTCTCTCTTCTTCAATCTGGATCATGATAAATATGTTGAAGTTGTTAACCTAATTGTGCTTAAGATGTTTTCATAGGTCCTGGATTCTGATCAAGCTCATATGGTTGATTTGATGAAATTTATGCTGAGTTATACAAGTAACCCTTTGGTATTGTCAGAAAGGGACAATCTTCGTAATAGAGATCTTGTTGAATCATCAGTCCGAAATCTTTTTGCTGAACTTTTCAAGCTGACTTGTAATGCATCTGGATCAAACTCATGTGGTGCAATGCAAAATCAAATGCCTGTTAGATCTGGACAGACAATGGCTCCTACAAAAAAGATTGAAATGAAAAGGGGTGATTGGATTTGCCCCAGGTAAACTTTTTTATTTTTTGATTCCAAATCAACCATGTTATTTATTGACTCTGTATAATACAAGATTAGCCTGACATCTTTGTTCTAGCATTATAAAGTATTATAGCACACTGATGTTAGCAGACTCTTTCCCTAATATGTCGCAGGTGTAATTTCATGAATTTTGCAAGAAATATCAAATGTCTCGAGTGTGAGGAGGCCAGGCCAAAGAGACAGCTAACTGGAGCAGAGTGGGAGTGCCCTCAGTGAGTAATTTACTGTTGAAGTGCTTCTCTTGCCCCATGGTTATACATCGTCATTCTTTATGCCAACTGATGGATTTTTTTTTTTCTTCTTGGGTTGTTGTTGAAGGTGTGATTTCTATAATTATGGGAGGAATATGACTTGCATGAGGTGTGATTGCAAGCGGCCTGGACAAATACAGTTAGCTGTGGTCAATACCCCAACAGGAGTGGGGTTTGGAAATGAGAGTAGGACTAACACTTCGGATATTGATGGTAGGTTAGCTGCTAATGAAGAGAAGGCTCAGCGCTGGTTTAGTAAGGTTTCTCAACTGGACAGTACTTCTGATATTAACAGTATGACATCAGATGAAGATTTTCCTGAAATAATGCCATTGAGGAAAGGAGTAAATAGATTTGTTGTGAGCACAAAGAAAACACCATTGGAGAGGAGGTTGGATAATACTCAATATAACAGAAATTTGGGTAACGATGGCACTGGTGAGGTTGATGATTTTCAAGCCAGCAAGGCAACCAAGTCACCTCACACATCTGTGAGCCAGAGGCTAGATGAGATTCTTGGTCGTCCAGCTGGCCATTCTCAATCTGACAATATGAGCTTTGCTTCTGGACATAATACTAATACAGACAGCCCACCTTCAATTTCTAGTTCTCCTCAATACAGAAATTTGAGAAGCAGCGACTCTGGCCATGCTCCGTTTGTTCCATTGCCTGCAGATACATTTGCTCAAACGTCGGAGAACTTGAAGACAGGAGAGAGCAAGAAGGTGGTCCCAGTTAGTGATGCTGGATCTGGCAACTTGGGAGATAGTTCACATCTTTCTAGTTCTTCAAACCAACTTGATAGAGAAAACAAAGAGCAAGAGCAAGCTGAAAAATCTGAGAGGTGGTTTAGAAAGGTTTCTGAGCTGCATAATGTTTCAGATTTGACAAGTGCAATATCGGATGAGGATTTTCCGGAGATAATGCCAATGCGAAAAGGAGAAAATCGATTTGTTGTTAGCAAGAAAAAAGATCGCTCTTTGACTTCCCCAGCATACAAGAGACAATTGGCAATGGAGCAAGCTAGTAATACCAGCTACGTCCCGTTTGTCCCATTCCCGCCAGGCTACTTTGCCAAAAAAGACAAACAGCAGTCAGATGGAACAAATTCAACTGATAAACTCATCATTGAATCAGCATCAGAGGTGGCAGAGAAGCTTCCAGAGATGTCTGATGATACTGGACATAGGATTGAGGGTGGAGACTATGTCAAAGGTATGACCAATGATGGAGGATTTCCTGCTCGCCCTGGGTTGCAGAGAAGAGATTATGCCCAAGATGGTGGAAATCAAGATTTAAGCATGAACAACTGGGGTCCACAGGCTTCAGTACAGGGCTCAAGTAACAATGACAAGGATCCTGGTGATAAGTATACCAGGTACGAGAATAAAGATCACATGCCAAATTCGAATGAGAGTTCATCCCCGACGCCTGAGAACCAAAATGTGAGGGCTCAATGGACGGGAAAAAGTTTGGAGGGATCAGCAGTAAAGGAACCAGATCCTCTAGACATGTCAGAGGAGGCAAAGGCGGAGAGATGGTTCCGTCGCGTTGCACAGATTAAGGATATATCTGAGCTAAGTCAGATTCCTGACGAAGACTTTCCTTCAATAATGCCTATGCGCAAAGGGGTGAACAGATTTGTTGTGAGCAAGAGAAAAACACCGTTAGAAAGGAGATTGACGTCTCAGCAGTACAGAAAAAATCTTCCAGTTGTGAGTTCAGATCCAATTAAAAAAGAAAACGAAGGGAGCTGATGCAAAACTGTAGCCATTTTCCGTTCGGATGTCTCACTATATTTTATTTGGCTGGCAAATTTTGTGTCACTGATTGCCATAAAATGGATAAAAGATGGTTGAATAGAACGCTGTTCAAAATCTTATGTTGTCAAAGTGTAAGAACTTTGTTAGATTGCTATGCATGTTATTGCCATGATTGAAGTGCTGCTGCTTAAAGTCCCCCCCCCCCAAAAAAAAAAATTATTAGTCTAGGCTGACATAACTTGATTTGTCCGGAGAATACCAATGGTATCAAGCCCACCAGCCTCATACTTGATGTAAATCGTAAAAATTGATAAAACGGAATCGCGTGCAAATATTTTTTTATTTTTTTTAAGTTACATAGGCAAGCTGAAGCTCGATGAATGAAAACTAAAGAGTAAACAACTAAGCACTAATAGCTTTTGCCTTCCAAAAGAGCTTGGTGACGAGAGGGAGTGGCTTCCAGGAGAATAGTGATATTGAAACCAAAGCTATGGCTGGTTTTTGCCATTATATCTGCACCAGTGTTTGTTTTCCCCGTTGACATGTAGTACTTCCAAGTCCCACTCGCTATACAGATGAGTTCCCCAATCAAGTTGACAATGTGCAAAATGAATGTTCTTGGCCACTCTCTAAATAAGACGTTAAGAGTCTCAATAGAGTCTAAGAAGAGGTGAATTTTGCAAAAGTCATATTGCTTGCAAACTTTAAGAACAGTCTTAATAGCATAAATTTCAGTAATAAAAACTGGAAAAATATTAACTTTATTACCAACATGTCTCACAATAGAATTCAAAAATTTGAGGCATTAAATTTGGGTAATATTATTTCTTCTGTAAAATTCAATGCTCGAAATAGAATTCAAAAACTGATAAAAAAATAAAATAAAATAATTCATTTTAAAAGCACACAAGAGTGTCCCCTTGGACACGTAATAAAAAGGAAGAAAAATGTAAGGCTCATCTAGAAAGCGGAAATGAACGCAATGAGTGCCAAGCCAAACTTTAAGAAATTAGAGTGTAATTTCTCCGATATCTTTTCATGGTAAGAAGGAAAAAAAAAGAGTTAAAAATTCAAACCATAGTGAATGCTTTTAAATATGCCAGAGAATATTATTATGTGACCATCAACTTCATAAATTCATTGTCATGTTATGTCGCTTTCGAAAGTGTTACTTCCCTTTCCTGTGAGTCGGTGATTATATTATTAGTCATGTCATGTTTCTGTCAAAATGCTAGCCAGAAGCTCAATCCAAAACTATTCTCTACATTTTAATCACTCATAAAAATTTAATTTAATTTTTCTTTTGATTCTCCATTCCAAATTTATACAACAACAACAACAACAACAAGCCTTTATCCCACTAGGTGGGGTCGGCTACATGGATTGCAAGACGCCATTGTGCTCTATCATTTATTAAGCTTTTAGAAATATTATTAATTAAGAGATCACGTTCAACAACTTCCAAGAGTGTTCTCTTAGGCCTTCCTCTACCTCTCTTAATCGGACTCAAAGTTATATGTTCCACTCTTCTCACTGGTGCCTCCCTTGGTCTTCTTTGTACATGCCCAAACCATCTCAACCGATTTTCTACCATTTTTTCCTCAATAGGTGCCACCCTCACTTTTTCACGTATGTGCTCATTTCGAATTTTATCTTTACGTGTATGTCCGCACATCCATCGTAACATTCTCATCTCTGCTACTCCAACTTTATGCTCTTGCTGTCCCGTTAGAGCCCAGCATTCACTACTATATAACATTGCCGGTCTGATAGCAGTACGATAAAACTTTCCTTTAAGTTTATTAGGCACCTTACGGTCACAAATAACTCCTTTAGCTTTTCTCCAATTAAACCACCCAGCTTGAATTCTATGTGAAATATCTCCACTGATTTCGCCATCATTTTGGATAATGGCTCCCAAATATCTAAACTTTTCCACTTGAGGTATAATTTGATCTCCCAATTTTACTTCCAAATTATTTTCGAATAGTCCTTTATCAAATTTACAATATAAATATTCCGTCTTACTTCTACTCAGACGAAAACCTTTCGACTCCAATGTCCTCCTCCATAACTCAAGTTTGCAATTAACCTCTTCTCTTGTCTCTGCTATAAGAACTATATCATCCGCGAAGAGCATACATTTCGGGATTTCCTCTTGAATATGTTCCGTCAAAACATTTAAAATCAAGTTGAACAAATAAGGACTCAGAGATGATCCCTGATGTAGCCCAATCTTTATAGGAAAATCCTTTGTTTGACCACTAGGCGTTCTTATACTAGTTTTTACCCCCTCATACATATCTTGTATGGCTTTAATATAAGCAATCCGTACTCCCTTTTTTTCCAACGCTTTCCAAAGCACTTCTCTTGGTATACGGTCATAAGCTTTTTCCAAATCAATAAAAACCATGTGTAGATCTTTATCTTTACAACGATACTTTTCCATTAATCCCCTTAGTAGATAAATCGCCTCTGTAGTTGATCTACCTGGCATAAAACCAAATTGATTCTCAGAAATACTTGTCTCCAATCTCAACCTATGCTCAATTACTTTCTCCCACAATTTCATTGTGTGGCTCATGAGTTTAATCCCTCTATAGTTAGTACAATTCTGAATATCTCCTTTATTTTTATAAATAGGAATTAATGTACTTCTCCTCCACTCATCAGGCATTTTCTTGGACCGTAAAATCACATTAAATAACTTAGTTAACCATCTCACCCCTTCTTCACCTAAACATTTCCACGCTTCGATAGATATACAATCAGGTCCGTTAGCTCTACCATTTGCCATTTTCTTAAGAGCTTCCTTTACCTCCTTATCACGTATGTTTCGATAGAATGACAAATTTTGTTCTCCTTCACCAATTACTAAATCCTCCAAGTTACTAGATGAATCCTCTCCATCATTGAAAAGTTTAGAAAAATAAGTCTCCCATCTATTTTTAATTTCATCATCTGTAACTAAAATTCTTCCCTCTTCATCCTTAATACACCTTACCTGTTCTAGATCTCTTGATTTTCTTTCCCTACTCTTGGCAATCTTATAAATATTTTGCTCTCCTTCCTTCGTCTCAAGGTTCTTATAAAATTCTTCAAAAGCTTTAGAACGAGCTTCACCCACAGCTCTCTTAGTTTCCTTCTTAGCCATACGGTACCTCTCCCAATTTTCCTCATTGTTACACAAATGTATGGCTTTAAAACAGTTCTTCTTATACTTGATTTTGTCCTGTACACTATTATTCCACCACCAAGACTCCTTATCTCTCGGACCAAGACCTTTCGATTCTCCCAAAACTACTTTTGCAACCTCCCGTATCTTTTTAGCCATATCCTCCCATATGATGTTAGCACTTCCCTGAGAATCCCAAATTCCTTTATCCAAAAGATTTCGCTTGAAAATATCTTGCTTCTCACCTTTTAATTGCCACCACCTAATCCTTGGTGTTACTACTTGTCGACGTTTTTGGATTTTACTCATAATACACACATCAAGGACTAGGACCCTATGTTGTGTCGTTACAGCATCTCCAGGGATCACCTTACAATTTTTACAAAGTTTTCTATCTGTGTTCCTAACCAAAAGAAAATCAATCTGCGACCTTGAGGCTCCACTTTTGTAGGTGATGAGATGCTCATCTCTCTTCTTGAAACAAGTATTGGCAATCTTAAAATCATACGCCAATGAGAAATCAAGAAGAGTTTGCCCTTCATTGTTTAGCTCTCCAAAACCAAAACCACCATGCACCCTCGCATACTGACCAGCTTCCCTCCCGACATGCCCATTAAAGTCTCCTCCAATAAAAATCTTTTCACTCTGTGGTATGTGTCGAATCAACCCCTCCAGATCCTCCCAAAATAATTCCTTAAGACTGGCTTCTGTCCCGACTTGCGGCGCATAAGCGCTAACAATATTAACAGTCTCACGTCCAATTATCATTTTTAAAGAAATAATTCTGTCTCCAATTCTGCTAACTTCTACAACGTTCTTCTTCCACTCCTTATCTATAATGATGCCTACTCCATTGCGTGCACTTACTTTTCCTGTATACCAAAGTTTGAAACCTTGAATATCCTTAGCTTCTTCTCCACGCCATTTTGTTTCTTGCAAGCAAAGGATATTGATTTTCCTTTGAATCATAACCCCTACAACCTCTACAGATTTACAATTTAATGTCCCAACATTCCAAGTACCAAATCTAATTTTGCTCTTATGGACTAACTTCTTTAGCCGCGTGCGTCCAGAATGACGCGGTAGCCCTTGCTCATTTAACACTACATCCGGGCGCCGATGCAGCGGCTCTAACTCACTTATCACTGTACTCGAGCCATGCAGCGCGTTACTTACGGGCAACGACCTAGCATTAACATTATAACGTCTATTGTCCATGTTCATGATAGATTCAACAAATTTTTACATTGGCTGTTGATGGCCTAACACAACCCTCCATTCCAAATTTATAAGTTAAAAAAAAAAAGGAAAGTTTGATCCTTGCTCTTCATTAATATACACGAATTTATTTTCTGTTTTCAAGACACTATTCAATTCTCTTTAGTAAAAAAAAAAAAACTAAATACAGAATTTATGAAAATTTCTCTATCAAAAGAAAAGTTTCTCGGGTCGTTTTATCTTCAATAAATTTAAAATTCATAATAATGAGTTTTTCCCCGCTAAAAAAAGTCAGATAAGCTTAGAATTTACCCATTGTAACTTGAAAACCACTTAAAAATATAACCGTGGTGATAAGGGATTAACTTATATTTATACTTTACATGTTATAAACATAAAATAAAAATACTTAAAAAAATTTTGACCTGCAAAACTACTTAAATATTTAGATTTATATATTTAATATATTTTTATTGATTACTGATTTTTAAAGTTTTAATAATATTTAAAATTTTATAGAGAAGTAACATATAAAAATTCACATATCTTAATTTTTTTTTGGCCAACACATATTTTAAATTAATTGAGAACAATCGCATTTTTTTAAATTACATTAAATATATAATATTAAGTATATCATTTTGTGCCATAAAAATTTTAACTAATAATAATATTATTATATTTATGAGTAGGGCTATTTTAACAAACATTGTAAAGTTTAATTGAGACTAACCTTTTTTTTCTTTTACACATGTGTTATTGTTGACTTGTAATTGTAATTATAATTATAAATTACAATTGTAATGACTTGTATTAAAATATTTAATAATAATATAATTATTTTTTGTTTTCGAAAATCAAGATGATTTATTGTCCATGAAAAAAAGAAAAAAACAAAAGGAATTTTGGAAATCGAAATCGTCGAATCTGAAAGTATCACCTTCGGTAGTTTTCTCGAGCTAACTTTATTCTTTTAGGGTGTAGAAACTACTTTACCTTCGCCGGTGCTTCTGCGAAGGAGTGACCGACAATGGCTTTTGAAACGGAAGAGAAACGCTTGGCCGCGAGGTTCTTAGCGACGTGCTTGATCGGAGGCGTATTGGTGGGAGTGTCACTGTATGGGTTATACTCTGGCGGAGTATTGCTGCCGCAGAATCTTTCTCCCCTGGGAGTATGGAAGAGGAGGAGGAAAAAACCTATTCGCGTATACATGGATGGCTGTTTTGATATGATGCATTATGGCCATTGCAACGCCTTGCGTCAAGCGCGTGCCCTCGGTGACCAGCTGGTCGTTGGTGTTGTCAGCGACGCCGAAATTATCGCCAACAAAGGTCCTCCTGTGACTCCTCTGAATGAGAGGTTTGTTGCGTTTTCCAGCCATTTTTAGCAGTAGTTGTACTGATTACGGAAGAAATTGTACTTCTTTCACTCGACATTCCTTATTGCCTAATTTGATTCCTATTTATGATCTTTGAAGGATCTGTTAGCTGGAAATTTATAGCTTATGACATTCAAGCTAACAATTTATCTAACTTCTACTGACCGTCATGATATGATTTTCTATAGCTGATGTATTGTATAACTGTGGAGTTGTAGTTTGCTTTAATGTTGTCTGACGAAATTATATTATTTCTAGCAACTTGCTTGAACTGCCATGTTTGTGGGGATTCCGGCATTTCTGGAAAGAAATCTTTTATGTTTGATGCCTTACTTCTTATTCTGAATCTGCGTTTATTTGGAACAATTAACTTCATTTTTTGTTGAAAATTTGTATATTTTACCAATAGTTTCCTAACTGGTAAAGATATGTACTTTGTCATAGGTTGCTTATGGTTAAGGCTGTTAAATGGGTTGACGAGGTTATTCCTGATGCACCTTATGCTATAACTGAAGAATTCATGAAAAAGCTTTTTGATGAATACAATATCGATTACATTATCCATGGAGATGATCCTTGTGTTCTGCCTGATGGAACTGATGCATACATCCTTGCTAAAAAGGCTGGCCGATATAAACAAATAAAGCGCACAGAAGGAGTCTCAAGCACAGATATTGTTGGTAAGAATTATGGTTATTTGTTGCCTATGATTTTATATAATTGAAATACCATTTATATAATTTGGAGGCTATGCAATCAGTATGTGGTTGTAATTTAAGAATCACGCTTCATTCTTTAGTCTGTGCATGACACTGAAATTTTGTGTGGAGAGAGAATCAACTCCATCAGCATTCCAACTGAAGAATCGTGGTGAAGTTGAACCATAGATAGGCATGTCATGAAAATAAAAGGATAGAATTGAAAAGACAAATTGCTCAAAAAAACTAAGGAATTAAAAACCCATGTCAGTGAGGTAAACCTGATATCTTAATATTATGCATTGATGGCCTTTTGGAATTTCTGATCTATGGAGTACAAGAGTTACTGCTTTAAGATGAGAAAAGTACTGGTTATCATAAAATAGTGAAATAAGTAACCACAATAAGTGGCCCCAATGGCCGTAAAATATATATGCAATTTCCATAATAATACTGCTTCATCTTCAATAGCTGATAATTTAGCTGACAAAAATTATCATTTTAGTGTGAACACTAGATTTAATGAGGGAAAGAAAATAACTCAGCCGTCTCTTTGCTCCTTTTGTAATCCAATTTAGAGCATTTGATAGCATTTCTTGGATTTTCTTATCTGTTGGTAGTCTAGAATGTTAAATTTCCAATTTTAGCAAAAGATGAAATTTCTAAAGGAGTAAAGAACTCTCAGCTTATCACCTCTTTGAATATATCTTTTGCATTGAACTTGTGGTTTTTTCTACCCAAACTTGGCAATTAAACTGAAGCCTCTGACACACCTCATTATTTATTTCTTGCTGGTCTTGCATGTGGTTTGATTTAATGTTTGCTAGTTGTGACGACATCTCTTTGATTGTTTCTTAATGTTTTTGTTGTGAGTATTTGACTTTTCTCCAGTCAAAACTTTTGTTCGGTTATTGTTCTTGGTATTCACATTGATACTTCTTTAGTAGTAATTCAACAATTTTATGCCCAGGTCGAATGCTTCTCTGTGTAAGAGAAAGGTCTGTTAGTGATAGTCATAGTCATTCTTCTTTACAAAGACAGTTCAGCCATGGTCATAGCCACAAGGTAGAAGATGGTGTATCTGCAAGTGCAACTCGTATATCTCATTTTCTTCCCACATCTCGGAGAATTGTCCAGTTCTCAAATGGAAGGGTATGTTTATGTACATAATCTAACTTAAGGTTTTCATGAATTTCCTTTGTTTCTTAGCATTTGGCTCTTTTTGAACAATGTCCTGTTCCTCCCACCTCTCATTCCCTCTCTTCCTTTCTTTCTAAATTAAAATATAACATTCTTTTATTGGGGAGAAGAGAAAACAGCATGCTGTACGTTCCTTTATTTAATTAATGTGATAAGAAATGTGCATGCTAATAAACAGGGCATGTCACTTGCCCCCAACTTATTTTACTCGTGTTTCTTGTTCCAGGGTCCAGGTCCTGATGCTCGCATAGTTTATATGGATGGTGCTTTTGATCTCTTCCATGCTGGACATGTGGAGGTGTGCTCCTATGCATGCAGTCTTGCACTATTTTGCTACTCAAGTGCTCTCTTTACTTTGTTGAATATGGTTATTTGGCATGTTGCTGGACTTAATAGTGATGAGAATACTGTGTTAGCAGTGCTAATTTCTTAGCACCTTGAAGTTCAATATATTGAATTATATAATAAGGCATTGTAGTTAATATATTTTTTTTTTAGTTATGAAAAGGTAAAATTAACAAGGTGGGGTATAGTGACCACTGCAAGATCTGTTACCCTAAATCAGGTTGAGGTTGATTGAAAATGTGGGCTACTGGCTGAAGGGAGGTTTCATGTTCAGGTCGAACTTTAGGTTTTAGGTCAATTATTTGCATTTGGACATTTTCATTGCAGAAATGATTTATGGGAAACTCTTCAACTGGAGATTTATCTTTCATCTATGCCTTTTACTTATTATCCCTTATTAGAGTTGATTCCTACAACAATTCTCCCTGTTGATGGTATAATTACTTTTATATGTGGACCTGAGATTCTGATCTAGCAGGGGTGCAAAGACATTATACCTTTTGATCAATGGCTTTCATGTTGTACAGATCTTGAGGCTAGCACGGAAGCTTGGAGACTTTCTTCTTGTTGGAATTCACACTGATCAGACTGTCGGGTTATTTAATCTCTCTCTCTTTTTCCCCACCACGAATTGATTTATATTGTGCTTCTTATGTTATTATTTTTTACTCAAGCAGCTTACATCTTTCTCTTGCTACCGTTTTTTATGTGACTAATCTTCCATTCTAGAAATTCTCACACAGAAGGCAGTCACCCAAGGCACAAAGTCTAGCCTTTTTTAAGTTGTATTACCATCTTCTAAAATTATAGAGTAAAACCTCTATATATGTTAAAGAATCATAAATAGGATCCTACCCTATTGTATGGCACATCCTTGGTTATTAAACATCAAGGATATCAGATGAAAGGCACGTTCCTTTCTAGTTCTTGTCAGCGTGCATCATGTCACCATGCACGCTTTCTTTTAATTTTGACAAATAATCGGTTAAGATATTCATGGGTGCAGCTAGTTGGATGATGTTTAGGCTGTTGAAAGGAATTTTGACCTCTAACTAAGGATATTCTTGTTAGTTCAGAGGTGTTACTTTCTCACCTGCAATTTGTTGATGATGCTCCTCTTTCATTGGATGATGAAACATCATGAGTGATATAATAATGCTATTCTTGTTCTTCAAGATTAATTTATTCACAAGCAGCTTAGCGGGTTTTGATTTGGATAGATATTCTTTGATATTCTCTGTTTCCTGGCTATCTGTGAGACTCTTCAGCGGCCTCTATAATTTAGGAGTTCCTTTAGGTAGTAACATAGGGATACTTCTTTTTTGGGACCCTCCTGTTTAAAAGATTCTAAGAGGTTGCATTCATAGTAGAAGGAAGTCTTTTTTTCTTTGGAAATGCTGTATTTCTGCTTCTTGTGTCCGGTATTTGCCGTTTGTCATCTCTTTCTTATCAGTGGGTATGTTCCATACGCTGAAGAAGATAATGGAGGATTTCCTTGGTCTGATGTTGAGTTGAGATTGAATCTTATTTTCTGGGGAATATGTTTCCAAAAACACTGCATCAATGTCTGCTTATCCAACAACATAAAGTCAAGACTCTGTCTCCTGTCAACTGCTCTTGGTTAGCAGTGAGGCAAAGAAAAATAATTGGAACTCACTCATGGTCACAAGAGAAAGCTATTCTTGTTCACGCATCCATTCATCTCTTTTCTGGTATTGGTCCTTGAGTAAGGGCATTGGGATTAGGCCTAAGCGCTGCTATTTTAGCTATTGGTGCTTTTCATAGTGGTACATCTCTTTTTTGAAAAAAAAGTTCTTTCCTTTTCAGCAAAAGATAAGTAGTAGACAGTGGGGACTACATTTTGCCATTAGGTCATCCATATTTTTCTCCCCTGAATAGTTGGCAATCTGGCATACAAAACATTCCAGTCCTTTTCCTTGGTGACTTATCTCATGACTGTTTCTTTAAAGCAGTTTCTTGCCCCTCAAAATATGTACTCCTTTTAGTCTTTTTGATAAGTTACTTCTAACTAACTTGCCAAAACCAAGGTGAATTAGTAAAAATAATAAAGTTTTCTTAAAAATAAATCACTTTCTAATTTTTCCACTAAATTTAAAAAAGAATGATTTGATATGTGGAAAGAGTTTTCTTGAAAATAGAAATGTTGCACTTTTTAGAATTAGCTGGAGGGTAGTTTTGGAATTGTTCATCAAAGGTTACAAAAACAAGAGAAAGTGAATTATATAAAGGACTAAGAAAACTTTCTAGAATGTGACTAATAAAAAGGACTGGAGGGTAGTATATAGTAATTAGTATAAGAAAGTAGCTATCATTGTACATGTTTCCTTTTTGCTTAAGGTTGTTAGTATATGACAATTTTGACATATTTTTCTAATGGCTTTATAGTGCAACTAGAGGAGCGCATCGTCCTATTATGAATCTTCATGAGAGAAGTCTAAGCGTTTTAGCATGCCGCTATGTGGATGAGGTTATAATTGGAGCACCATGGGAGGTGTCGAAGGATATGGTTGGTTCTCAAACTCAATAGTTCAACCTTTGTGGAATGTTTATTTGTTAATGTAGATAATATTGTTTATTTGTTTTGATCAATGATCATTTAATGGAGGGAATAATCGAATTGATGTCTCTGTACTATGAATTTATTTATAAATGTTGAACTTTAAACTGTGACAATTAGTACATCACATTTTTCCCTTTTCCATGTTTTGAGTTGAGCCATTGTTTAGGTTATTTTAATGCTAGAGGAGAGGAAGTGTGGGAGGGAGGCCCAAGGGAACTAGAATCCTTCCATTCTTTCATAAGCTATCCCTTTTCTTGACATGAAACTAGCATGAGGATTAGCTTATTTTATGCATGTTTTTCAATAGATATGTTTCGATTATTGTCAGGATAGCTGCAAAATCATGTCTTCTTAGGTCACGTTTGGTATGATGGAAACGGGAAGGATGGATATAGATATGAAAATGGAATTTGGGAAAGTGTTTGTTTAGTATGGTTGAATTGAAATATTTTCCAATTCCAATTCCAGCAAAAATCATGGAATTGGGTTCTATAATATAGCCTCAGTTTTGTAATTCCATGATCACTTTTTATTTTTATCCCTCCCTCCCCATCTTCTTCAACTTCTCAAATGGCAGCCGCGTCCTCTTCTTTAGTCTCTGATGGAGTCCACCATGGAGATCCTGTCCAATTTAGTGACGGAGACGGTGACGGTGTCAGCCTCCAACATGCCTTCCACCACCTTCATCGGTGGTGACCACTTTGCTCTTGCCTGAATCAAGTGCTTCTTCTACCTCCTCTCCTCCAAGAAAGACCAAAACATCTCGCTTCAATCTTGTCTCTAGGCAGTGGGTGAGAAGCTATGATCATCATTATAAGCATCTTCACCCCCCTTGCGGAAGTCCATGGCCATATCTGGTAAAAGGAATTGATTTGGGTAAAGGGAAAAATGGCATAGGACAGTGGACAGTTTTTTTTAAGAAGATAAAATATTTATGAAGAATAAGATAAAAGTAATACATAAAATGGTTTTGAACGGTTCATTTCTAGGATCTGTGGCAAGGAAGCTTCATTCTCAGGGAAGGAATTTTAAAATAGCCCAAGAATTTCATTCCTGAATGAAAATTATGGTTTTACTAGTATTATTTTTCAGAGAGGGTATTTTAGTCTTTTGAATGAAAATTATGCTATGATTCCATAAACATACCAAGCAAGTTTTTAAACCAATATCCATATCCACCTCCACCTCCATATTTATTTTCATTTCCATTAAAATCATTTCATTATACCAAACGACGCACAAGTTCTTAGTAGAGTTGTCAAGTCTTGCTAGGTTCTGTAGCAAAGATGTGGCTACTATTTAGCTATAAGATGTTTGAAGAGATCTCTAGGTCAATATGAAGTGTTAATGCTTTTCTGTTTATAATAATTTTAAAATTAGTTTAGTAATAATTACTCTTGCATTGATTATTGTGATGTACTGATAGTTGAATTTCTGTTGAGTGCAGATCACAACATTTAACATCTCATTAGTTGTCCATGGAACTGTAGCAGAAAATAATGATTTTCAGAAGGCAAGTTTGCATAATTTATGCCAAATTCTGAATTATATGCAGCTATCACTACTAGTTACTGGTGAAGGTGAAGGTTTCATGGAAGAATACTCTTATTTTATCGTGAATAATCTGAATTACAGAGGGCAAGAACTGAAAAATAAGTAGTTACCAGAGCAAGAAGATAGCACGGAGGCCAGGCTCCAGATAAGGGAAGAAACAGGAAAATAAAACACAATAATTTGGGTAATAAAAGCCTAACAAGTATAAATGAAAAAGGTAAGAAAATGAAACAGGAGAAAAAGATTAACTAATCTGTTGCAAGAAATCTGAGGATTAAAAGAAGATTTGGGTCAGTAATTATTCATGCCAGATCTGGATTCTTTTGCAGATTTGGTCAACCTTAATTATTTAACCAAATCAGCCTCCGATCCTTCTAGATTTCTAGCCCAGGTGCCAACAGAAGGCAACAAGTGCCTTGTGTTTTGTATAAAATTATACTATTCAGGTGTCAACTGAGATTGGTTTATATACAGGAAAATAGCAATCCATATGCTGTTCCCATCAGCATGGGCATCTTCCAAATCTTAGAAAGTCCTCTAGATGTCACAACAACTACAATAATTAGAAGGATTGTATCAAATCATGAGGCATACCAGGTAATTTTCTTTTTCCACACGTCTTGCATTCATGTATGTTTTTTATGTTATTCTGTTATTTAGGTGCTGCTCATGGTATGCATCTGTTTGTGCATGTGATACCATTGCTGCCTTTTTTGGGTGTGCTTTTTCTCAAATTGAATTTTTGCAGAGACGGGATTTGAACGTGAGACCTTAAAGCTATGGGCGTTGCAAGCTACTAAGCTGTTTTACCACCATGATAAAGAGACGACTTTAGAATTACTAAGAAGGAAGGATTTAATGCATCCTTCCATGATAAAGAGACGACTTTAGAATTACTAAGAAGGAAGGATTTAATGCATCCTTCCATCTTATGTTTCTTCTGATTACTCACAAGTGTCTTCTTATTAAAGCAAATCCTGTTTGAAACACAGTTGAGTACTAAATATGGATATCTTTCTCACCTTCCGTTAGATTTAATCCCCGTTGGTCATCCTTCCATCATATTTGTACTAATAGAATAGCCCAGTTATACAAAATGGTAGTAGAACACTTCATGCAATTGATTGAACAGAAAAAGGAAGAGCCATTTCCATTCTTACCTACTCAATTTTGGTGCTTCGGACAACAAACATGCATAAACTATTTTAGGATGTGTCCAGATAATGCAAGAACTTAATAATTTGCTGTGTCTTATATTTAAAAACGTCAATGAAGATGTTTAGGTGCACTTTTGTAGTGATGACTGTAATTTTCCATATTTTCTCTTGGGTGTTTCGTATATTTGTGATTGACTTATCAGATAATGTTTTTATTCTAATTTTTGCCTCTTCCTCTAAATCAAAATTTTCCTTGTGATAATGCTCATTTTTCTTACTATTCATGATACAAATCGGATCTTTGTGCATGCGTGCACGCTTGTGCGTGTTTGGAATCCCAGTGATTATCAGTTCGTTCATTTTCTCATTGTCCCTTGTTCACCTCATAGGATGTGATCATCATAGTTAAAAAAAAAAAAAATCATATATCATGTTTTTATGATGTATTATTTCCTCATGTCATGTGCTTACAAGTTTCATCCTATTTGCTTATTATTGTCAATGATGCCATTATTGTTTTCCATTATGCATACAGAAACGCAATGAGAAGAAGGGAGAGAGTGAGAAAAGATACTACGAGGATAAGACATACGTGTCTGGAGACTGATTCATGTATCGTTCTTTACCTGCTGTGAAGGATGCACGTTCTGGTTGTTCTCTCTTTTTTTCGCCCCTCTCCCTCTTAACCATATTAAATTACAATTGGTTATGCGCAAAAGATTATGTTTGTCTTTACAAGTCAGGACCTTGAGGTTGCTGTTTCTTTTGCTTTTTGGCTATAATGTTATTGCTATTACTTTTGTTTTAGGCTATGATGTGATTATTGTATTACTGTGATTGGAGAACATTAGGTAATTTCGATCAGATTCTAGATACTCTTGATTTCCCCCGCTTACTCATTTATTTTATTATTTTTGTAAGAATCATAATGCTCCTTTTGGGCCATCAAGGTTGATGCTTGTGAACATACACAGATCTCAGATATTCAGCTCAACATAGAAGATTTGGCATAAAAGTAGACATGGTTTTTGCAATGTTGGATGTAGTCCAAGAAATTATTTGCCCTTAATTATTTATGATCTGTGATTTGTATGGTTGGTTACATATTTCATTATACATTATATTGATAAGGTGCTTAATTGCTTATTGTGTTCAACTGTTTATAATTTGAGCATTTGTAACTAAATTGTTATAGCTTTAAAGTTTGATTTGGTATTTAAACAATTAAAAGATTCTTTTGAATGAATCTTCTATTGTAAATGAATACAAATGTGGGTTTTTTGGCAAACTAAAATTCTCGGGAGCTCAAATATTGGAGATCTCGTTAAATTTTGATAGCGCCGTATTTAACTTAATAGTCGATTTAACCTCTGCCCTTAAAATCTTGTTATATTAAATTTTCGGAGTTATTTTATTTATAAATTTGACAATTTTTCAATACCTCGCAGGAGATAATTCAGAAAATAATAAGAATTAACAGCATAGGAAATTAAAATGAGAGCAAAATTCAATATTTAACCTTGGTGTGCTCTAATAGCCCTACAAATAAATGATAAAGCACATCTTCACAGTAGCAGTTTTAGGAAGACGTCTAAGGCCTCGTTTGGTATTGTGGAAGAGTTTTTGATGGAATTGAAATTAGAATTGAAATCAGAATTGGAATTAAAATAGAATTGTATTATAAAAGTATGTTTGGTATGATGATAGAATCTTGATATAATTTTATTTAAAAAATATATTTGTCTTATTAAAAGTCTAAAATACCCTTCATATTTATTGCCTCCAGCTCCCCCAAAGCTCACGGTACACTAAAAAAAAACACTCATGACCCCCTTCTCGCCGTCACACCAGAATGATGGAGAAGTTCACTGCCCCTGCTGTTCAGATCTATAAAATCTATCATTATTCATACCTCTAGCGTCATCACCTGTTGCAGCACCAGCACCGACACACTTCCAGCCAAATCTCCTCCCACACATATGCCGACAATTCCTCCTGCGGGTGCTCCTCTCTCACTTGTTGCAAGCCAACCGTTAATGTCTCCAGCACCATCAAGTCCATGAAGAAGAAGAAGAGGAAGGGAGGCAAGGGTAAGATGGAGAGATGGAAGAGAGAGAAGATGGAAAGTTACACAGAATCGGATTCATAGCTTTTGAGATGGAATCGAATTCTGAGAAATTTGTTAGAATCATGATTCTAAAGAATCATGATTATATCATACCAAACATGTTTTGACATGGATTCTGTTTCTGTTTCTGTTTCTATATTTCAGATTCAAACCTACCAAACATAGCCTAAAAGAAAAATAAGTAAGCTGAACATAAATTGGCAATAAAACACATGAATTAAACCACCCTCACCACCCCAACACCTTTTCTTTTCCCATTTCCCTACAAGGGAAAAGAGAAATATTATGATGCTCAAGGGCTTAATCTCAGTTTGATTTCTTATAGATAACATGAGCATATAAAACTTTTTAAAAAATAAATTTAACAAATAGACGATCAAACAATTATCATGGAGTAGTTATGCGCACGAGAATCATGGCAAGGAGTGAAAGAATACATCAACTGGTAACCGGCTGAAATCGTTTTTTGAGTTCATCATAGAACCGTTTAAAAAGGTTGACCTGATGGCCCCCAGGACAAACTGCAATTTTAACTGTCAAAAATACGAACAGTAAGCTCTCACAATATCTGACTACAGGAAACTTCTCAAGACAATATCAAATTGTAATTTATTTGCCTCAACGTACAGAATATAGTTTTTGCCTCCAACAATACTTTTACTCCATAACTGCTACTCCTCCAGCAGCTTTAATTTTTTCTATCATGTCATTTGCTTCTTCTTTAGTGACCCCTTGTTTGAGCACAACTGGTACTTTTTCAACTAGATCTTTGGCCTCTTTCAAACCCAGGCTGGTAAATGCCCTGACCTCCTTAATCACCTTGATCTTTGCAGCAGCATCAAATTTTTCCAACTTGACATCAAATGCTGTTTTCTCTGCCTTTTTCTCCTCAGCCTTCGGTCCAGCCGCGCCACCCTGTGGGGCCAAGTCCATGCCTTCAGTTGAAATTGGCTGCAACTTTGGAAGCCTTAGTCTCTCTGCCAGAGTAGGCATGATTTGGCTGCGTTCTTCATCAGGTAGTGCCGCAATTCGCTCTGCAAGTTGAACAACTTTCTCTGAAGGAGGAGGTCTGGGACCATAAGGATCATAAAACTGAGGAATTTTGTACTTTCTTGGCTTGGCCTTTGGATCTCTGGGTACAAAATCAGGCTGGAATGCACGAGAGTTCCCGAGTGCACATGTACTGGGCAGAGTGTGGCGACGAGGAAGTAATCTAGAAATTACAGTAAACCTCATGTTGTTGTTCAATCAAGAATGTGACTCATGGAGCCAAAATGCAGGGGAAAATTGCTCTTTTGGACATTTTATTTGCTTTGCACCCTGTCAAAGTTCAAAATCACATTCCTTGACTAAAATTTGAGAAGGCACAAGATCATGTAGTATACCACGAGACATGGAAAATAACAATCATACATGATGATTCAAACAAGCGCAGATGCTCATAACACATCAACAGTCTACCCAAATATTTTTCATGAGGAAGAGGAGAGTATCATTATGGAGCATTGAAAATCAGCTAAAAATTGTCACGCCCTTACTTATAATCTTACTAATCAAAATTGTTAGTTACTAGCATAACAGCCTATACAACGTCCACAGATGATAAAATTGTCAAGAAATTACATGGAACATTGATTTTCCCACCAGGCGGGAAATATAGAAGTCCCTCTTCCACGTACACATACTTCAAAATTCATGTCTGGTCCACCTCGTTTGAAAGCATGATGAATATTTGATGACTCTGATCAATCATCTTCATTAAAATCGACCAGTATTCGGATGCTTTTAGATGAGAGCCAATGAAATTTATTTAACCCTTTAATTCAAATCAAAGCCTGCTTCTTTCAGTGATTGAACAATACCATTGCTGCAAAAAGTCTTCCATATATCCATATGCATTCATTCATTCAGTACCAAGAACCCAAAACTCTGATTCAAATCAAAAGCCCTACATGAATTCTTTTTACCTTGAAGAATTGAAGGATAGACAAATATAAAGTTCAATGAATGGAATCAATGGCCATAAACAAGTTTTAAAAGGGCCAGATATTAATGTTTCTACTACAAAAATCACTTGCAGGATAAATTTGACTGCATTGGACATGTATGTTTGACATCTAAAACAATGTTAAATTTCCAAGCTCTGAATCACCTTTCATTTTCATTACAGAAACAATTCAATGTTACAAGCCATCATAGGCGGACCTATACCATGCCCCCACTGAAATCTTTGAAATGTGCATAGTTGATATCATGTCCTTTTAAATTTTGATTCGGATACTTTGACACAACTCGAGCCAAGCCATTTACAAGATCATACATCACAAGTACCTTTGAGAATTTCCAAATTTGATAATAGTAGAAAGATTAATAAACAGAATGCCAAGACACAACAAGTCCAACATTGCAAAAGAAAAGAAAAACAATATCCAAATCATACAAGTCGCAAGTAATAAAAATGAAGAGGGAAGAAGTATAATAGCCAATTAGACCATTCAAGCAAAAACTAGCACCCCAAAAAAAAAAAATCCCAAATCTACAGGCGTCAATATTCAACGATTACACGACCAGATTCAAAGCCAAATTAAAATGAAAAGTTTAAAACAAAGCAGGAACAGCGGGAACAGATGACGCGCGGAAAAATTCAAATCTAGATTCCAAACACCAGAATGAACAAATCAATCTCACCGGATTTTGGGAGTAGAAAAAGCCCTAGGGTTCGAACCTTCTTCACTGCTTGCCCGAGAACAACCACGCAGAACAACGGTGGACGGCGTCCGACGGAGTATGGGAAGCTTGCTCGTCGACCAAGAGAACTGGATCCGCTGCTCACGAACAAGGGTTTTATCGGGGTTTACAATTAATTTCCGGAAGAATTTCGTATGAGCCAAAAATTAATTATTAAAATTTCTTTTATAAATTTATACCCCTTCCATATTAAATATATTTTTTAATTTTTTTAATTCTCAATTTTTTTTTTCTAATTTCCTTATATTCATTTTTTTGTTCAATTCTTTCAAATGATTAAAAGGAATCTTGACCTTGCACCATGTTAAATAGTAGGAGATAAATGAAATTGATTAAGAAAATAAAGTTGATTTGTCTAAAAAAAAATGAAAATAAAGTTTATAAAAACTACTTTTTTTATTTAAAAATGTAATATATTTTTTGAGAGATTAAATATTTAAAAAATGTAAAGTATTTTAAATCTTTTAAGATATAATTGTTACTTTTTTAAAAGTACTCTTATTGAATATATTACTTTAAATTTATTTAGGGGAAAACACTTATTAAATAACGGTAAATATAAAAAAATATAGTTAATTTAAATATAATTTAAATATAAGTAATTACTTTATTAGAGGGTAAGATTCGATTAAAAATATTTTATATTTTTAAGTGGAGGGAGGACTATATATTAACACATTGTCTTACCTTATATTAACACAAATATACATGGATAGTAAAGGTAATAATTAAAAATATATAAAAATTATCAAATAATAAAATAATTACTATTTTACACATTTGTTATTCAAATTTTTATATCAAATATAAATATATTAAATATTTACTAGTAATAAAATACAAATTTTGGTTAAAAAATAATTCATCTTTTGTAAATAAACAAATATAATAATTATAGAAAAATAAAAATATTAGATATTTTATATTTTACATTGATATTTATTAAATTATATTAAATTAATTTTAGATTAAATTAAAATTTATATTAACTTAAATAAAATCAAATAAAATTAAATTTTAAAATACAAAAAAATTGAAATACCAATGGTTATAAATTTGAAGATTACTTGTTACACATTAAGAATATCATTTGTAACATTTTTTAAAAAATATTTTTATATAAATAATGAAATTAAATTTCAACCCGTATTTAAACTCCACCACCATATAATGGGGATGGTTAATATTTAAAAATTTATACATTATTAACTTTTTTTTTTGAAAAAAAGAACCAGCATTTACTCTCCATACATTGCACGGATAACAATTACTTCAACTATATATTATTTTTTCATCACAACAATGTTACTTGTCCAAACAACATTAAAACTGTTCATTACTTCACAACAAACAAAAAGTTTAAAAGAAAGCATCACAATTATCATGATTATCATGCAAATGCATGACTACATCAAAGAAATGAAATGAGGAAGTACTATTCAAGGAAGCAAAACCTAAAAGAACACGAAACTTTTTAAATTATATAAAACTATTGTGAAAAAATTTCAATTGATATAATTCATAGGTTTAAAAATAGTATAACACTTTTACCTTCTACGTAAATCATTGGCATTTAATATTTGATACTTTCAAATTATGAAAAATCTCTTGATAAACAACATTGGAAGTTATTGATTTCATATTATCCCTATTGTTATACAATAGAATCTTCAACCCTTCCATAGTCCTTAAGCATGAAAGTACAACATAGAGTTGGTTAAGTGTAAACACTAGCTTAGAAAGGTATAATCCAACATGATATAATGATTGTCCTTGACTTTTATTAATAGTCATTGCACTTGACTTTTATTAATAGTCATTATAAATGAAAGAGCAATTTGAAATTGTCTTCTATGCATTCGAAATGGCCACCTATTCTCTGAAGGATTCATATCCATTCGAAAATTCAATATACTCTAAATTCATCACTACAAGACTTGAAGATTAACAATCTAACTTTGTAACAAATGGTAATGCATAAATTCATTTTGCTTAATGACATCATATGAGATAGAACATTATCACACACAATAAGGACTTGTGAGTATTTTATCATAACTTGATGAATTAATTTCAAGACACAAGGCCTTCCTACTGTAAGTTATAAGAGGCTATTCAAAAGGATCCTATGTTCTTCCATCAAATATTCTTACTTTTGTCATACTTGGGTACAAATATCCATTGATTTGTCATTCGTTGCTTGCTTTTTGGTTTCATATGATTCAAAAAATACTAGTTTTTGCAAAGTCTAATGTTCATATCTCTCATCAAAAGATGCTATTACATAATCTCTATCTAGCATACCCCTCGCTAACTTGAGCGAGCATTCAAAATGCAAAGTTCGTAGCACAGAAGCAAAAATAGATCATAAAGTTTTTGGTTCCTTACCCAACAAGAGAATGTTATTGGTGATGTCTAATATGAAATGTTGTAATGTCCTTTGACATTAATCACATATAACCACAATCCTTAAAGCCAATAAATCAACTTAAGAAGATACCAAAAGAAGATAGGATCAATCTTGGCTATTTAAAAACTCCAATGATTAATTAAGAATATTTTAACGTAAATGAGATCCCAAAATAAATAGTTTAGATTTGAATACATTTATAAAAGATCCTTAAAATACTTCAAAATCAAAGTATAATTTGTTGCGAAAGCAAGGGAAAGCATTTGAGCATTGAAACAAATTGGAATAGGGTTATAGAGTTTTTTTAGCAAAACAGGATCATTTGTCATGACTAAGATTGCAATTTGTTATGGCTCATGGTGTAGAGAACACCCCAACGGTTTGTGTAATATCCCAAGTTTTAATCCCTAGATTTCTAAAGAAATTGATCAAGTTTAATTAGGAAAATTGAGTGATTTGATGTGTGCATAGCTAGAGAGATCTAATGAATGTATTTAGTTATATTTTTAGCCTTAAGTATGGGTTTGAAGTGAAGTCGGGCTACTCTGGCATCGAAAGGAAGAGAAAAATGTGAGGGATGTCTCTGTGCCATATGCCGCAGCATGTTCGTCATGGCACACAGACAATAATTCAAGGCAGAAGGCCTTTTTGTGCCAAGTGCTACAGTGCACAACCTATTTTCTATAGTTTAAGTCGCGAATAGACAGAAAATTTAAAGGAGAAAAAGGGAGAAATTAAGAACAAGCAACCAAGCTCTACTAAGGTTCACATTAGGGAGTATTGGGGACATTTTGAAGCTAGAAACACTTAAGGTAAATATCATATACTCCATTCCTCCCTATCCCTTCCATTGTTATGAAGTTTTTGGTTAGGATTTGATAATGAGAGATGATTTTCAGTCTATATGAGATATGGGTTTAAATCTATTGACTTAAATAGAGATAATAAGATTGGAGTATTTAAACTTAAAAATACTGAGTTTTGATATCCTTGGTTGGTAGATATCATTAATATTTGAAAACAACAATTATGAGGGTTGTTAGAAAATTTGCAATGCCATTAATAGAGGTTTAATGGCTTATTAGTATTATTAGGAACAAAAGAAAGTTAATAAACCTAATGGGTAAACCTAAACGTGAAAATTAAGGATGTTGGGTGTTGATGAAGTAAAAAATAAGAGTGGAAATTATGTGTTTGGTATTATTAATGAAGTTTAGAATTGGCTAATTGTAGATTGAGATTTGGAGCACCATTGTGGCTTAGGAAATCAAGTTTAGAGGCTAAAATAATGAGAGATAAACCTTTGATCTCTTAAAAGTTTGAGGTAATCAAGGAAAGCCTACTTTAGGTAATTGTTTATTAATTGTAATGTAATGTAAATATGTATTTAGCATGTGAAATTGTGATTTATGAATATGTGTAAGCATGTCATTAAATTCATGGATTCATATGATTACCTTGATTTGAACAAAAGATGCAAAGTGATTGTGGAAAGAGTTTTAAAGTTTCATTATGATGATGAAATAAGTAGTTGATAATTGTTGAAATTGGAAATGATAGATGCATGTGATAAATGTGAAAATGAGTTTGATGCTTACTTAGATAATGCATAGTTGTGAGCTCAATGTGTTGATTTTGAAAATGATATTGAGAAAAATGAGTGGGCATATTTCATGGCATCATCAGTTGGCCAGAGTTCATCTAGGGACAAGAGTAGATAAAATTAATATCGTATTTTTGATTACTTTCGATACATGAGGGTATAGCTTTGTCTCATAGTTTATCGAGGAACTATTTCATAGTTTGTTGACGAACTAGAACCTAGCTATCTCCACCAGTTTATTAAGGAGATTAGCTTAAGGTATGTGACATCCCAGACATTTGAGAATAGGGAAAACAGTAGTCTGAGAGTGAGTACTGTGATCTTTGACTAGGTCACACCTCACAATTGGTGAGCTTGAGCAATCCAGTCACATGGACAAAGCCCTATACGATGTTATAGTCCACAGTTTCAATCGAAAGAAATAAGGAAGGTATAAAGATGATATAATCATGCCTATGTGAATATATCACATGTCATATAATTGAGTTGTGGTAAGTTGTGTTAATATAGTGGGTAATGATCACATGCCTGAGTGTCCTGTGACAATATATTTCGCGATGAAATGAAAAATGAGTTAACTAAGAAATGATAAGTTATGAGTTATGTGTTAATGCATGTTTTTAAGAAAATCTATTTTATACCTATGTGTTTTATTTCAATTGATATACAACTGCAAATGGTAAGTTTATCTTAGTTACTAAGTGGTTAAACTTACCCTTTTTCTTTAATATTTTATGGACTCTAACTCTGGTGCAAAAAGAAAAAAAGCTCCAATGACTTAGGAATTTAGGTATTCCTAGAGTAATGCCTCTAAGATTCATTTATTTTGTATAATAGATTAATATTCTCAATTTAAAATGCATTTGGTTTTCACTTGCACTACATTGTTGTCTAGATAGTATTTTAAGCCCTGAAATGTTGTTTATGTTAAGTTGTAAAGTTGATAGGGTTAAAATACTAGAACAAGTGTAGTATAGTTGTTTTAAGCATGATGTGATTGATTTTTCATGCAATGCAATGTTATTACCTCTCCCTTCTATTTTTCATATTAAAAGGGTTGAGAAGTGAAGTTGTGATATACTGGTGTATGTGTGCTTGTGGTATGTTATATAAGTAGTCCTAGGTCCAATGAATATAGTTCGGGTGTTAGAAACGGCTTTTGACACTTATTTTGGGTTGTAAACATACTTGTTATTGTGAAAGTTGTGTTTGGGTGCCTAACTTTCTAGTGTGACTTGTTTTGGCAATAAAACCCGTCTCATTAGCTAGTTTATGAAAGAGCTTCCCATAAACACTTAGATCATGTCATTCGGACATTAGATAAAAAAATAGAACACGTCAAAAGTTATCAAAATTTTGCTATTAAATGATAGCATAATTGCTATCATTTGTGTGCAATATGTTGCGGCACATGGCAATAAGCTGTAGTGCAGAGAGCGTAAGTCGTAACACATTACTCTGTTTTTAGCAAAGTGAGATTTTTCAACTGATTTCTCACCCCTTTCACTCGTCCAAGGTATCTTATACTTTTATAACTTAATTTTACTCTAATTAAAGAGTTAATGATTAGATTTGACTCATTTTAACTTATAAAAAACTTAGGATCCCATTTTGTTAAATTAAACTTGGTAATTTCTTTATGAGTTAATCCCTTGATTATCATGGTTTATGGTTTTAATTGTGATTAGTTAAGATGGATATTACAGCTTGCATCATAGAGGGTATTCATTGCAGCTAACTACACAATCCTAAGCAATTGATACTCTTTGAGTCATATACTTTAGCCGGCAAGGTAATTTACCATGACCAACATGCCACATCAACAACAAATATGATAGTAATCAAGACATGACTTCTAATACCTCTAACTTTTTGCTCGAACCTCCGATTCAGGTGATCCAAGCATCCACACTAAGATAATTTAATAATCTAGTTAATGGCTCTAGTTTTACAATAATCTAGTATCATAAGAGAATTTTAAACACTTGTGATAATAAGCATATGACCACACTCATGACAACTACCAAGTGTCCCAAACCCCTAACTCTCAGCCATTACCATCAACTACCAAGCCAAACCCACTTATCACATATAGATACACATGCATAACACTTAACTCATATGTATGAGCTATAAATATTCAAGTTACACCTCTCAGGGCTTACCATCAACTAGGAGGCTAATCAAATTAGAGGTAATTAACAATCCTTACAAATTCTATAAACCATACGTCACTTGACTTAATTCTAAAGCCATAAAACATTTCATGTCAAAATGCCTAAATCAATATCATAGGCTACAAGCAAGTGAGAATAAAATCTATGTAAATGACTCATAATGTTGGAAATAAATATTCAATTACACGTTAAGAATAACTAGAGACATTATCATTAGCTAAATGTCTCTAGCTTTGCCTTCACGTCAAAATGCCCTGAATCTGAGTATCTCCTAGAAAATATTAAACCACAAGAATGATATTTTACAATCTCAATAACTAAGTACATGAAGGAATGGCACATAAAAGCAATTTAGGCATACATGCATATTTATAAATCCCATAATTAGTCAACACATATTTCAATGATATATTCGTGACTACAAAAACATGTAAACCAATGATGATATCCATGCGTGATCGTGCATCCAGCCTTATAACCCTTCTTATAACTTCTGTTTAAACTCAAGGGCTATTAAATCATATAGGACTAACTCGTGTGAATGAAATAGCCCCATTCTTTAATTTAAAGGGTGACTCAATCATGACCCCACACTCACTCTTGAACAGTGAATTCCCTCATTTCAAACTTATAAGGTGTCACTCCACCCAATCCAGGGCAATAATTAAGAACCAAAACAATCAACACCTCACAATACTAGTGAGTAAGTACCATATGGATTTTTATAATGCCTTACTATCTCGAATGAACTCCTACTGATCTGTGATTATACAAATCCATGCAATGACATGTTCCCAGTCATAATCATACTTATCCATCTAGATGGTCATACTCATTTTTATAGATTATAAATCCATGACCACAATTCACCTTCTCGTCAATTTCACATTAGAGGAAAGTTAAAAGAAATTAAAGCAAAAGATGCTCACATTTTTATAGGGTTATCCCATGATAGGGATAGGGTGTCAATAAAGATGGACATGCATTAACATAGAAACTAACACTTGTACTTCCTCAATTGTTTATTATCTATTGTCATTTCCTTTACAACCTATATACACATGACTGCTTTAAACATTATATTCAAATAGGGTAGTAATTCCAACATCATCAATAAGGTCTATAAGGACCCTTTTATCAAAGCTCATAGTATATTTTATGTCACTAAAATTAGTAGCAATGCCAAAACAAGATGATATTATTATTCTCAATTCTTCTAGTGTTATCCCCTTTCTTACCATTTTGACCCTCACACTCTCCCATCATATTATATTTTACTTTCAATATTTTTTTACAAATTGTTTGAAAATATGTATGTTATATTTTACCTTCAGTAGAATCAGAAGTAAAAGTCATTTCTCATACCAACCTACAACAATGAAATCACCTTTCATCAATATGTCTATTTTTCAAACCACATGATCACATATCTATTACATTTTATCTAATATCTATTACATTTTATCTAATAACAACTATTCTAAATATTATGAACATGAAAGCTCAACTTTTACAAATGAGAGATCAAAAATTTACAAATGGGAGAAAATCAACATAAGAGCAGAAAAAATTTACCCTAATGTGAGCTAACAGAAGACTTTAGCTAAATGGTAGCCTATACTTCTATCCTTTGAAAAGTTTTAGAAGCTAAAAAAAAGTTGCGGAAGATATCAAGACAAGAATAAGAGCGCACGCAAATATGTTCTAGAGCCTAGGAACTTTTATTTTCTATAAAGGTAAAAGGTTCTTTTTATTTTACAATTTATTAATAAAGAAGTTCGTTAAGACTTTAAAAGAATTATGATATTTTGAAAGACTTTATTGTCATTTATATACTTCAATGGAATTTTATTGTCATTTTCCCATGAAACAAGCCCTAAGGTTAGGAAAGTCATAGGACCTATTTGCTTGTGAGAAATGAATGAAATGAAATTTATTAAAAAAATTAAGATAAAAATACGATGATCCATATGTGAAGAAGAGATAAGTCAACTATATTCAAAGAGATATATAATTAAATTTGTAAGATTGAGAGTCATGATTCTTAAGGTTTGTGGATAGGTATGGTGATTTCCATGTTTGGGCTATGTGGTGTTGAGTTTTTTTTTTTTCATGTTTACATAAAATATTAGATAATTTAATTTGTTTTTGTTTTTTTAATATATTCCATGCCATTACTTTTTAGGAAACAAATGGGCCCATGGGGTTTTTTTTTCGCCTACACAACTATCTTGGATCCATTTGAATGCAAAGGGCTTTTCATCCTAATGATACTAGAAATATTAGACATCGCAAGTTATTTGCCTGTAACAAGTCTTGCTCGACACAAACACACATACATGCAGATCTCGTAGGAATGTAATGAGGTCACACTTTTTCTTCAATATCTATCTCCATGAAGCACTTACATGTTTGTCTTCATTCAGATCTCATAGCTTGCTAATTTATTCATTGTCATAGGGATTGATTTAACTTTTTATTAAAAAGAGAAGTTTCTAAACAACTTGTGAAAATCCTAGCATGTGAGTTGAAAAAGTCTAAGGCCTAATCCCCACCCATGTTCTGAGTTTTGCTTCCATTCCTTGTATTCCTGATAACCCCATATTATATACATCTCTCGTGCTTGTTGAATGAAACCACCTGTATATTTCTCATACATAAAAATTCTTGTATGGACTCAGTGCACCACATTATTTATAGATTATCCAATAAAATTGCATCATTTCAATCAAATAAAGTCTCATGTGTCATTATTTCTAATGATTTTATTTGTAGAATAGGATTTCTTTTAATTTTTTGTCTTTTATCTCTCTATCATCATTAATTTATATTTACAACACATGATATGTCATGTTTTTGTTAAACAGCTTGCAAATATGCAGGAATTTCTCATCTCATACAAACCATTCCCCTTCAAAACATGCATGGAGAATAAAGATAGATTGCAAGTTTTTCTCATCACAGTGAAGAGATAAAGTCTACATTTGTGGGGTTTCAGAAGTCTTCAGAATTAGTCATTACAAGCCTTATGGTTTAAAATCATAAATTTTACAGATCATATTCACAACAGAACTTGAACCTGCGTTATGCTAATTATTTTTATAATCCACAGTTAATTAAATGAGTTATACATTAAGCAGTACAGATGAGTGAAAAACACAGTTTGAGTCAAGACTCTGAAACAGAAGTCATTAAATCACTCATGATTAAGAGCAAAGTAATAAGCCATGCCTGTTCTTGTAGGAAGTTGTACTTATACATGAGATTGATGTGTGTGTGTGTGTGTGTTAAGAACACAAGAGAGGAGTATAGTAGTGCTTATTATGGATGCGATCCAAGACAATGATAAAGGCCATCATGAGTTGAGGTTGAAATCCAGGTTGAACAACGAGGTTGAAAACATCATCGCCAAGAACAACCGTCTTGTTCTTCACTCTCTTCCTAGAAATCCTGGCAGCGATTTCTCCTTGGCTGTTCCTGATCACGCAGTTTCTCCTCCTGAAACATCCTTGTACCTTGAAATCCGGTGTGTCATCATGAGCCTTGCAACCTGATGATGATGATGATGATGTTGGTCCCATGAACACTTGAGCTTCTTCATCGTCCCCTGATCCTCCATTAAACACCATTGACCCACTTGATCTCATGCTGAACAACGCTTTTGGCTTTTCGCCTCTCTCACTGCTTTTTCTTCTTCTGCAACATCCTTCTCCTCTGTATGCATGCCACTGCATGCTGAATATCTGTCACATACATACATACATGCATACATAAGACATGAGACATAATCATTTGTTAATATCAATATGAAAGTCTCTCTCTCTCTCTATATATATATATATCAAATGGCTTTATCTTTCATGAGTTATAAATAAATAATAGGCCCTTGTTCCTCAGATTCCATATGATATGGTAATACCTGAGGCTTGAGGGTAAGCAAGGCCTTGCCGGCGCCGTCCATGAGGATGGCGGTGGAGTTGTTTCTGGAATAGTTATCGACTCGGAAAGCTAGCTTTCCATGGTGATCGAAGACGGTGAAGCCGTCGGTGCCCTGGAAGGTCATGGTGGATCTCTTCCACACCGTGAGAACATAAGGATGAGTCTTCTCTTTGGACATGGACTGATCCTGCCCTTGATGATGATTATGGCTTGGATGAATTCTGGACATGGCACCAGGAGAAGAAGAAGAACAAGATACACACACACAGAAGATGATGAAGCTAAGACTCCGGTTTTGAGAAATGAAAGAGTTGGGAGGTATATATATATTGTAGATTGCAACCTCGTCGTCAAGCTTAGAAGAGTTTATATAAATTAAATATGTAAAATTGCAGTAGTGGGCAACAACGCCAATTTATTTTCTCAAGTAGGTCCCTACTTTCTGCCACTAATATCGATTTTGCTGCTTATGCGCGGTTCCTTTTCAATATTTTTCTCTTCGTAATTAGTACATGTCTCTCTTTTAATTACATGGATGTCTCTGTCTCATATATATATATATATATATATATATATAATTATATTTTCTTAGGTGACAGAGCCATAAGAAGGGATCTAAATTTAATGCGAGTGTATTGCATTTCAGGTATGGTGGTGTTTGGATGATGAATATCTTTAAAAAGTTAATTTTCTAAAGAGTTATACAAGCGGTGCTCATATTTTGATTAAATTAAATCAATTATGAACACAAAAAATGAATTATGAAAGTCCAAAATGTAGTTTTCTCATAAGCAGCTCCCACATGTTTTTGTGTTTTGATTAAATCAATTATACCTAAAATCATGCTTATAACTCAATTTTATTTAAACTCTGTTTTACCTAATTCTACTCCAAACATGCCCCTAAGTCTGATCTCAAAAGTTTAATGAGCTCCTATGTGCAGGGTTAGGTTTCCCTACTAATTTTTGGTTCTGTTTTCTTAATCTGTATGCACCAAGTGTACACACTTTTTAATACATTACGAGGTTCGACTCCTCATATTCTACCCACACTCTCACTTTATTCTTAGTCGGAATGAATCCTCTTAAATCGAGAATTTGTAAATTTGCTATTTTTAAAAAAATAAAGAAAAATAATAATAAAATTCTCTCAAATTATATAAATAATAATTTAGTCTCTCTAAATATCATAATTTCACTGAAATTTTTAGAGACTTCTATATTAATAAATTTTAAATTGAAAGATCATTTTACATTTATTGATAAGTTGTGATTTCTTGTTCAATACTTTCGATTCTTTGAATAAAAGTTATTATTTTTTAAACAAAAGTTGTGATTGAGGATTATTATTTTGAAAACTTATTTCTCAATAACAAAAATTATACTTGATAAATTGTGATTTCTTGTTCAACTCTTACAACTTATAGAACAAAAGTTATTATTTTTTAAGCAAAGTTGTTATTGATTATTTTGAGATTGAAATTACACTTGATAAATTGTGATTTTTTATTCAATTTTTTATTCACAAATAAAAATTATTATTTCTTAAACAAAAGTTACATTTGCGGTTCATTTTTTTTTTAAAATAAGGGTATAATGATCTTTTCACTTTAACATTTATTAATACAAAAGTTCCTAAAAATTTCAATGTATTATGATATTTTGAGGGACTATGTTGTCATTTATATAATTTAAAAAGATTTTATTATATTTTTTCTAAAATAAATAAGATTTTATGTTTTATAAAATACTAATAAAATAAGAAAAATATTTAAAAAAAAGAAAATATCAAAGAAATTCATATGTTTTAATTTTAGAGGATTTAAATTAATCCTTATCAAAAAAACTAGTTTTCAAGATGGCATAAAATAGACATATATATACTATTGTACGAGAATGAAAAAGACCATTTGACCTGAAGACAATGACAGAGGAGCCAGGGGACTAGTTGGGATTATGTCCCTCCGAGTTTTGGAATTTTTCTTAATTCATTTACACGTTCAGTTTTCAATATTTATGCCACATCGGATCAGCCAATTGTCAGCACCTATTTGAATGGTGTATGCATTCCACCATCCAGTTAAGCTGAATCAATCATTAGCCAGTTGATTCAAGTGCCAATATTTAGATATATATGCTTTCTTTTTTATATATACACTGTATAAAGAGTAGATTTTGCCAACAATAGAAATTATCTCTCCCAACATATGAAAAGCAAATGATAAACTTCTTACAACTAAGTGTGTGTTTGGTTTTCAGTTTGTTAAAAATTTATTTGATAAAAATTCATTTAGTAAAAATTAATTTAGTGAAAGTCGGCTGTTGTAAAAAATTTATGTTTAAATATATTTTTTAAAAAAATTGATTTGATATATTGAAAGTTGTTTGGTTTGTAATGGTGAAATCTATTTTTGAATGTATAATTATCAAAAAAAATATTGATTTATGATGATTTATAATTTTTATTATACAAATATAATATATTTAAAATATTTAAAAAATGTAATAAAGATTTTAAATAATATAAATTTGATCTATAATATTAAAAATTTAATCTCTAGTTATTTATATTTTTTAATTTATAATTTTAGAAAATGTAATAAATATTTTTAATTTTTATTATATATTAATGTTAAAAATTAACACGATTAATTATTCAATTTATAATGCTAAAAAATTAATACCTAATTATTATTATTATTAAAATAATAATTGTATTTTTAATGAATTAACTATTTTTTAAATAAAAGAATAAGAGATTAAACTTAGGATAGTATGATCAAATAACGTCCTACTTTTTAAATCTACTTTTTAAAAGTTTCAAGTAGTTATGTTTCAGAAATTTATTTTCATCTACTGTTTGAATATACTTTCAGGATATACTTTTCTATAAAATATTTTACCCAAACAACTTCTAATTTTTTAAAAGTAAAATTTTACTTTCTAAATATAAAATAAAAGAAAACCAAACGTGCTCTAAATTGTAACAAACACAAGGTTGAGAATTGAATTTTCAATCACTTATTTAAGTGATGAGAATACATGTATGTACATGCTTTCTAATCTACCCATCAAATAAATGAAAATCCTAGTTCATACCCTATAGGAAGACATTCCCAAGCCTGTGTCAAGCAATCTCTAGTCATTATTGTGTTTCCTCAATGCAAAACACAAGTTGATTAATTTATATTAGCTCTTGGGCTATCAGGCTCACATAATGAGGACATTAAGGCCATAATAATAGTGTTAGTTTTTTTTTTCCTTAATCTCATTTTGAAAAGTAAAAACATCATACTTAGACAAAGATCACTAACAATGGGCGTACATGGGAGCCAAATGTCCCTTTGCTTTCTAACATTAATTGTCTAATTGATATGATTATGTTTGCAAAATTGCTAATTAAATAATCTTCTCTACTCATATATCATCATAGTCTTTTTAAATGAGCGGTATGATTTTGATAATCATATTTCAAATCTGCTTTCTATTGCAAATTATCATAGCCTCGTAGTATACTGAAAATTATTTTTTATATTAAATCACAAAATATGGTAATGTGATTATCACACACACATACACATTAACATTTATTTTTTATTTTTGTAACAATTAAAATTATTTTTATTAGTTCAAAAATTCATGTTAGAGTAATTGTGAATTCACAATCATCAATATAAAATTTTAATATAATATTATTACCTCCAAGCCTATATTTATAAAAAATAAATTATAATCAAATAAAATTTAATCATCATCTATTTTTTATAAATATATAGGTTCGGAAAGAATACATAGGAAAGTGTAATATTCACAAATTGTAAACATAATTCAATTCAAAATTTATATAAATACACAGAAACTACTGAAATGAGCAATTATATGTACACAGAATTTGATAGGAAAGACAGGACATGTTTTCAAAGAGTTGAGAATAAGGTGTAAAACCCAACCTATTTTTATAGAAAATATTTATAATTCTTTAAAAATAATACATATAGCTTGACCATTCGGTCAATCAATTATATTCAGGAAATGACAATAAGGGACCCTTAATAGGGACCTTAAATTATTAAAATCTCAATCATGAACTATAGTATTTAATTAAAATTAAAAACATATATGAGATTATAAAATTGCCTTCTACTTAAAAAATAAAGAAATGACATTTCTGTAATTAATATCATGGAATGGGAATATTAATCTTAGTTAGAAAACCAAAAAAAATAGTTAGGAATGAATTATTTTCCATCATGAAACTAAAATTCATTTTTAAAACTTTTCAAAGAGACTTGTAAATATATAATAATTACTTGAAAATTTACTAAAGTCACTTTTGAGGAGCATTTTAGATTATTCAGATTTTTTTTTTTAATTTCAAGTAAGGATCATTGTTCATTATTCAAATTTCAATAATTTAAGCTCCCTAATAATAATTGAAGGCATTAGAAGTTCCCTACTTATCATTTTTCCATTGTATTCTCACATGCATGGTTTAACTCTTAAGAATATAGACCCACTACAGCATCTTAATTTTAAAACATGTATATTTGTCAAATATTGGACTCTTTGACTGACATTATTATACAAAACAAGTAGAGAATAAAAATTCTGACGGCTAATTTCTGTAAAATAAAACTGATCATAAATCAAATACTTCACGCATGTACACACAAACGTGTGTGTTTGCTAAAAATTTGGATCCAGTGCATGTGTGGTTGTAATTTTTTTCTTTTATTTTTTAAAGTGAGCCCATTTTAGTGCCAGTTTGTTTTAGCTATGAAAGCGTATATAATTTTGTTTGAATTTATATAAGTGATTATGAAGCTCATTTGCATTGTTTGGCTACTTCTTTGAAAAGCTTGATCAATCTTGAATTGGATTCTTTACTGCATGTTGAGTAGAAGCTATCAGGAGTTGCTTTTGTGTTAAAAAAATTACGATTGGATTTTTATTAAATCATATTTGATAATAATAATGGTACAAAATCACGCAAATTTATAAAAATCATACCTTTTAAGTAATTATATATCAAAACGTGATTTTGGTTTATACAATCCAAACAGAACTAACTTTCTCATATTCACTTTTAATTAATATTAATATTACTTTTAAAAGTCATGATTATTTATAATCTCATTTGTTCAATTTCGATCCAAATGGGGCACTTAGCAATTGATAATGTTTTTAAGTTAGTGTTTGAATTGATAAATTTAAATTTAAAGTCTTGCACTAAAAACCCATGTATTTAGAATCATTTATTTGGATATTGTAAAAAAAAAATTAAAGATATAGAAGAAAGATGAGCTAAAATTCAAAACAAAAATAGGAGATTGAAAATAATGAGTTTTTCTTTATTTTTCAATTGGCAAGAGATGAAAATAACAGATGTGTTGATATATAATGAAAACTTGAAGAAAATGAAAGAGTTGAAATAGATTAAATTTCAATAATTATGATTTAAAAAATTTAAAATACAAAAAAATTATAATAAAACATGAATTTAGATTCCATAAACTTTCATGTATCCAAATGAGAGATTTAGTTTGAATTTAAATCCTCATCCATCCAAATAGCTTAAATTTTATTTAAATTATATTATGTTATCTTTAATTTTATGGAAAATCACAATCAAAGATCTTTGTAGCATTATACTCACAAAAAAGATCAAAGATTTTGAAATTACTTTGCAGAATCAAGAGATTAAAATATAATTAAACTTTATTATGAAATTACAAAACTACCCCCGCATTTGATTTTTTCAAAAAAATTTCCCACTATCACCAACCACTGAAACACTGTCGGCAATGGCTGGAGCACCTACATTGGCTCTCAGACTACCATCACTAGATCGATCGTCTATGGCTGAAGCTTCGACAAAGGTGATAAGTTATTTTTTTTTTCTAAGTTGGCGAAGGGTGTTGATCCCACAACCCCTTGGTCACCCAAAATAATGCTAGCCACTAAGTTATTAATATCTTTTTAATTATATTATACAAAGTTTTATATGTATTATCAACTTTGTTTCTTGTCAGAAACTTAATAGTTACATGTTATTTTACAAATGATTGTTTATTAAATTACTTATAGGACTTATTAAAAAATTTAATATGTGTAAACTTTTATAAATGTTTACTTCTTTTTATTACCACGAGTTTGCTAAATTGGTGGCCGATTACATTGGAGGAATTTAAAAAAAAAGGGATACTTTTATAATTTCACAAAATTTTAATTAGATTTTGATTCCTTAATCCCACAGAGTAATTTCATCATTATTTAGGTCACGTTTGTTTAGTAGAATATAATGAAATGGATTGAAAAAATAAAGGTAAAAATAAGATGACCAAAAGGGATATGTAAGTATATTCATAAGAGAGGGGGATAATTTAGTTCATAAAATTGAGAATCATGATTCATGAGATTTTTTAAGGATATAATAATTCTCACATTTATCGTATATATTAATAACTTTTATCATGCTTTCCATAAGAAGAAAGTTGATTTAATTTATTTTATTTTTATTTTTTTAATCCATTCCATTCGCTTCTTTTTTTAGTAATCAAATGGAACCTTAGTTTTTTTTTTTTTCGTGAATATGATACCACATAAGTCCTCGGTTGTGATTGTTATTTATTTTTGGATGGATTTATCATTCGTTTTCAACAAAAAAGGACAGGCAAATCGATTTTGTTCTCATTCTTCTCTTTTCAATTAACTTTTTTAAGTTGTTTTCAAATTGATCCGGTGGATTTAGAATCTAATTACGAACAAAAAACATATACTTGTTTGATTCATATTCATGTAAAAGATTTGGCACAGCCTAACTTAGAAGATTCATTCTTGGCGAAAAAATAAAGACGCAACCCACTTGCCTCTCCGATGGATTTTAAATGTAAATGCAAACAAAGTAGCCTGAATTTTTTTATTTACAAAAATGAATACATGCATGCATGCATGTATATATATATATATATATATATATATATATAATGTAGGAAAATTATAAAATAAAAAAGGTTGACAAATGTAATGACGAAATGTAGCTCCATGTAGAAGCACATTACTATTAGCAAATATTAATTTAGTTGATAAAAATTTGACCCATAATAATATTTTTGACACTATCTAATACCAGTAGTAATCAAAAATGGGAATCAGATCAATAAACTAATTCTTTTATAATGTGATGAATGAAAATTTAAATCTTTATTAGGAAAACTACCCACTTGAATGTACCCATAATAGAGCTAATGAATAGGGGATTAAATTGAAGATAAAACAGTGAGAGGCTAAAATCAATTTTAATATTTTGTTATAAGTAATTAAAAGTTTTAATTTTTCTCCAAACGGGATCATTGAAGTGTCCCTTGCCCCAAAACTATATCTTGAGCAAAATTGTCTTTAAGGAAAGAACATTTGTGCACAATCAAATCTAACACCTCATTTTATTTTGTCAAATGGAGCATTGCCAAGCTCAAATAAAGTAGCTCTCTCAAGAGCACTTTTTTTTGTGTTCACAATGAGTTCCAATCCAATAGTTAGTGCATGCTTTAAGTGGTGATTTAATTCTTTTCGCAAAAGGCAGAGTCAATTAGTAAACTAATAATGAGGATGATAATAATTAATAGTAAAAATTGCATGTGGAGGGTGAGATAGGGGGTGTTGTCGTGATAAGGAAAGTTGGAAGCATGCCCCGTGAAAATGAAATAAGAAATAGCAAATTGCATTTGATTAAGTGGCAGTGTGCCACAAGTTTTGGTACAAAACCATGACCCTTCTCTTGTTCCTTTCTCTTTTGTCTCTCTCTCATTCCCTTTAACCACTTCCATAATCTGAATGGTCTCTTCTTCAATTCAAAGATGCTTCCTTATCTCTCTCTCTCTCATCTACGTTTCAATATCTTAATTTATATTTAACTATATACAGTTGGACCCTAGGTTGCACGAAATTTAAGAAAATAGGCCTTATTCATCATGAATTATAAACCACAAGACTTATTTTATTAATATTATTATAAATGGAGGGGGTGATCACTCTAGAACGAGGAAAAGATAATAAATAAATGAAAGTAATGAAAGAATACAGCATCTTAACTTAAAATCTTAATACTTAAGTTTTTGAGTATTTTATCTTTATTTTATATATTAATTAGTTATTATATCCTACTTTATCTTATATGTAAGTTCTTGCATCAGTTTAATTCACTCATGGTTAAACAACCAAATAATTTTTTAAAAAAATATGAGTCCACAAGCTCCCCTTATATTGAAGATGCTATAAACATCAACTTGTTCATGCTTGTAAACACACCAAAATTTTTTTTTTAAATAATTTAACTCAACCATAGTTGGGTTACAGCTACCCAACACATTTTTATATCATCAATATAAAATATTTTATAATTGACTTCAACTCACACATTATAACATTTCAGATAAATTTTTACCTCCCACATGCCATTAGGCTAAATCACATTTGTCCATCCTTATACTCCCAACAAGTAAACTAAATCACATTTGTCCATCCTTATTCTCCCAACAAGTAAAATAAGCAATTTAGTCAATTTTCAACACAAGCCAGTTATTTGGCCTTATAATCATGCCAATTTAATCAATCTAAAGTAAACCAAATATTAAAATTACAGTCATCCAAATTGTACCAAAAATAGAAATAGTTTGAAAGGCATGATTACATTTATATATTCATATAATTGATAATAAACAAAAAGCCCTAATATTGATAATATAACACATTATAAATCATAAATTAAATACCCAAAAGAGACAGTGGATCTATACCACTAAGCCTCTGGGACTCCTCCACGTGTCACTCGTGGCTCTTTTCCTGAAAATTGTTAACCATATAATGAGACTCAAAAGTCTCAGTAATCAAAGCTAATTTATGATAGTATATACAAACAGTTAAGTGTGTGGTTACTAAGTGAGAATTAAAAATAATATAATTTCAACAAATATAAGAAATATTACAATACACACAAACAATCATCCTTATATCCCTCCATTAACCTCGAGCTGTAGCCCTCACTTGGTGCTAAATTACCCGGCCAAAGGTAGATTAGCCCGAGCCCTTATAAGCCACCTATTGAGCCCCAATAGGGGCGTACCACGTGACACATAAATACAACAACAATAGCAAGTCTCCCAACACCTCCCACAATAATTAAACAAATTCATAATAATATTGCATAATTTTATAATATTACAAAATTCATAATTTTTTCAATAATCATCCAATTAACATAGAGTAACACAAATCACAAATTAAAAGCATGGTTACCTTGTGGCTTTTTCAATAAATTATTCCTTAAAATTTCTCTCTCACCACAATCTTCACTAGTAATACAATCTATAAATAACATATTATTTATAAATATTAGTTTCAATTTTTGAAACTAATAAAATAATTCTAATAATAGAATTAAAAATATAACATAATTTTTAATCTTAATCTTAATACAAATTTGGAGTTAACACTATTAAGTAAAATTTTTAACTCATCTTTTAATTATCAATAAACATTAATAATCTAAAAAATTAGCTTCTAAACTAATTTCTATTATCAAAATTTTCTTTTTATTTCATAAATTCGTACCTAAAATATTTAAAAATTAAAAATTGACCAAAAATTAACTATTAAAATTTAAATTTAGATGTTTACAATGCTCATGCAAGCAAGGCTAAATATACAAGTCCTTATTATAGTCGAGTCTAATCCTATTTTGGGTTTCAAATGTATGCATAATAACAAGATTTCAAGTCCCAACGCAAAACTTGAGTTTATTATCACTTATTAAAAATGAAGAGTGATAACCTTAAAACAACAAGAGAGGAGGAATGAGCAAAGAGTAGTAAAACAATACCATATCTTAATTTAAAATATTAAGGTTGAGTTTATGAGTTTTTCTCCTTAATTATATATTAGTTATTAAGTCCTATTTTAAGAAGCCTACATAACTCTCTCCTGCAGTAACTATAAGAAAAAAACTTAAAGTCTTTTTTGTCCTAAATAGAAGAGAGAGATATAATCACTATTTTCTTTTAATATCATAATACCAGGTTATAATCGCTATTTTTTTTAATATCATAATACCAAGTTGTTGGCAAACTTTTTTCATAGACATAGTCTATTGTCATCATTAATTTTAATAAATTAATGAGTTATACAATTATTTACAAATTTAAGTATATTAATTACTCCGTCCCATTTTACAAGATATTTTTTGACAAAATTATACATACATAAAAAATTCATTAAATATAGTTTATAATCTTAATTTTTTTATGAACTTCTAAAAAACCATTCATTTCAAAAAAACCATTCATTAATAAGAAAGAGGAAAAAAACTTATTTAAAAAGTAAAATAATAAGGACTAATATTGAAATAATTATCACTAATAAAATTTTATTTTTATTAAAATGTCTTATATTTTAGTAGATTAAATTATACAAAAAATGTGTTGTAAATTAATTAGGAGAGAAAGAGTATCATTCTTCAAGAAATAAACCGCATTTTTAATCATATGATTAATTAGTACAATTTTGCGTGGATTTTGACATTTTGTATATTAATATATATATATATATATATAAAATGATTGATGCTGTTTCCTTATTATATTTATTATGTGTGAATAAATATATAATATACGGCTTGACAGTTTGTTGGCAATTTGGCTTTCTGCTGCTTCTTTCAACCTACCAAAGCTTCTTGTCTCTCTTCCAACTTCCATTTTCAAATAATATTTGTGCCTCACACACAATCATCCACTCACATGGCAGCATCCTCTTTATTTTAAGTAATTCACATGTCATTATCTTTTATATATATTATGAATGTCATGTACGATTTCCACCAAAAAAAATATTATGTAATTTAACTGATTGGCATCCATTAGTCCATTACCCAGTTTAGCACTTTGACCGCCCATAAAATTAAATTGTATTCCTTCCCTTTTTTTTTATTTATAAGATAAGGACGAGCATTTCTTTGATTCTATTTATAAATTATATCATTATTTTTATTATATTTTTTTCATTTATCTTCTATTAAATATTGATAAAAGAAAGTATGTTATTAAAATATAAATGTTTAATAAGAGTAAAGTTAAAAAATTATTAAATTTTTAAACAGTGTTAATAAATTTTAAAAGTTTGATTTTAGTTAAACATATTGGAAGTGGTTTATAAAAAATAAAATTTATAAAATTTTTTTTCTTAATTTTTATATTATTTTTTGTTCCAATATTGTTATTTTTTAAAAAAGTAAACTTCATGAGTCAATGAGAATGTTTTGTTAATATTTAAAATATCAATGTAAAACTTTTTTTGTGATGAAGCTGACAGTGTTAAGATTAAAAGCTTAAAAATATACTTTATAAAATTAAAAAATTAAAATAAAATCTAGTATAAAGTTAAAAAATTAAAAATATATTTTAGCTTTTTTTATATTTATGTGAATACTTTTTGTTGTTGATTAATTAATTTGTTATTTTAGTATTAACGTCGCAGGGTGATAATCAAAGAGGCTTATTTGGGTGTGAGTCGTTATTTATGTGAAAATAAGATTTAAGAGATTTTTTTTTTCCTGAGAAGATTTAAGTGCCCATTAGGTTCAAAGAAATGAAGAATCATAAAAAAAAAAAATGCAATGAAATGCAGTGGTAGATAATATAACATAATAGAATGATGATTATAGAGTATTTGTTTGATATGCCGTCAGGGAACCATATAATGAAATTTATATTTTATCTTGAAAAAAATAAAAATAAATGTGGAAAGACATTTTTACCCTGTGAGGACCAAAATATAGAGTATTTATAGATATTCAAATGTTGATTACAATTCATGGATAGAGGTCGAGATGTTAATTCATGTAGGCATGAATTCAGATTATATTATATACCTAAAATTATGTATGACGTTATATTGATACATGGAAAAGTAATTCGTTACCAATCCTCATTTATGTAATTGAACCAAACATGCAAAAAGAGAGTTTATTTTCAAGTGAATGATGCTTTATTATTGAAACAGAAAAGTAATTAATGAAAAGAGTTCTTTATATGAATTGAAAAAGTTAAGAAAAACAAGTAATTTTCTTATTTGTAACTTGTTATAAAATTTTAATATACGTGAGTGTATAAATAATGTTTTAGTCTTGTAAAGTTATAAATATGTGATAAATGATAATTTAATTTAAATGTTTTTAAAAAAAAAGGAAAAGAAAGTGGAGTTGAAGTTATAATATAGAAGCGATATGAAACAAGATTCTTAAATTAGAATTGATGCACTGACTGATTTTGGCACTACAAAAGATATATGAGATATTGAAAATGATTTTGTTAGCATGATTATCTTGTTCCAAAGAAAAAAATACTTTATAGTTTGCAAGACATAATCATTGTCCTTGATGTCCCAAAGGTCCTCCTTACACAAAGCTTAACACTAAATTTTGAAGATCCAAAAAAAAAAAAAAACCAAAACCAACAACAACAACAACAAACTCATGTCCCAAGCAGTAAGCACAAATTCTATAAATAAAAAAAGCAATAAATAATGAATTGATTTGTCTTGACTATTCCTCATAATTATAGCCTTTTGTATTAGAAAGGGGAAGAAAACAATTATAGCCAAATCAAATCATTTCCAACCATGCCACAAAATCATGTACTTATGATGTACGTAAAATAGTGAAAATGTTAAAAAAAATTCCTCTTTAAATTTATTATTTTTATCTCTCATTCAAAGAGTGAAGTCAATTGCCTTGTAACCTAATGATATATAAACTCTCTGTAAATAGAAGGTCACAAATTTAATCAGATTTATAACCTTAAATTGTTAATATATGTCCATCTAATTCAAGGAAAAATTAGACATGATTGAAGGTATCCTTCTTGTCTCGTCCTGTTTGGTAAGTCCGTGTTTGATTAAGATTTAAAGTAAGTTCAAGAATTATGTGACATTATAATTTAAATATGGGGACAAGATTGGGACAAGATAGCATGCATCTACAATTAATATAAATCCACAAATTAGCATTGGTAAAACTTGAATGCGAGATTGCCCATATTTAATTTTAAACTAAAGTATTGAGCCCCGTGTGACTTTTGGTACAGTATTTTTATTTATCGTAATATAGAAAATAAATTAATGCGAAAGAGATTTTATTTGCAGATTTTTTTTTTTATGGTATTTCAGAATGAAGTGGATGCAGCTAACAGGTTAATATAATTCTTACAAGTTTAAAAGCCCAAAAGAAGTCCCACATAATTAAGAAATATTTACGGGACAGAATAAAATAAAACAAGATAATGATGAATGTTTAAAAAAAAATAACTCACCTTGTTACAGTTTTATTATCATCTCAAACTATATGCAATCATAAAAATCACGGGAAAATATTCCAAGCGACATTACAACAAACAAATAAGACAGGACAATGGAGAAAAATAAGATATTTAAACTTATATACTTAATTTACTTGATTCCAAACAAATTAAGACAAATAGATTTTGAATTGTAAATTTTAAATTGAATTAAAAATATTGAGAACAAAAGTTAGTTAACGGATAAATCATAGATGAAAAAATAAACATTGCATGCACTAATATAATTAAAGACAATCATTTTTTAGTAGTGAGCTCAGTGGCCCAAAAAATAAAAATCTAGAGAGGCCAATGTGGATTATCCACTACACTTTTCTCTAGTATACCATAGCCATGCTGCACTGACCAAACAGCAATTCTTTAAGAACCAAAAACTTTCAATAAAACAGAAAATAACTCTTCTAAAGAAACTGTCCTCAAGTCTAGTCAGTTGTTTAGATTAAATATTTAAATTACAGAGAGAGAGAGAGAGATTGGTAGGTGAACTTCCAATTTATGCAGATTGAAGGTAACACGTGTTGATGAACTAGCTAGATTATCTCACAAGTTAGATATGGATTTTTACATCTTTAAGCAACCCCTGCATGCTTGCAAGGAAGTGGTGGATGATAAAAGGATAAATATTTTGAGTATTGTCTAACTGTACCTTTGTTTTGAGTTATTAAGTATATAGTTTTGTTAAAAAATATTCAAATTTTGAGGATGACAAAAAATCACATTGAAAAAGTCATTCTATATTTGGACATGAAAATACTCAAACCTGTACACCTGATATCAAATGGTTGTACTGAAAAAAACATAAGGGCAAAAAAAACAAGAACGCTCTCTGCTCTAGCATATTTTTTTTTGGGGGGGGGGGGGGGGAATTAAAGTGACAGGCATTCAAACAGCAGGTGCACTTTAATTCAGAAAATAACTGTTATTTTATATAACGATAGTTGACATTTTACATTTTGCCTTCCTTGCATACTTCCTAGGCTTCAAGAAAAGAAATCATAACAACATCCTCAAGCATCTCAGAGGGATAGTCTTCCTCAGTTTCCTGGAAAAAAACAAACTACACAGGAAAGTATTATATATAGCATGTGAATGGGCTGGTGAGTCATAAATATTATGAGGTTACACACGACTTAGAGCATCTTGAGCCCCTGACGTGTGGAATCAGTGGTGTTAGTTTTGACGATGTTGATGATCATAACTACACACAGTAGACTACTCTTCCACACGCAATTAGCTCCCACTGAGACCCAAAGACCAAACATTGATACAAAGGAAACAATCCACAAAGGGCTTTTCGTCAACCATAACACCATGTACAAACCAGCAAATACACCGATTACCCCCCCCCCCATTCTAATAACAAGCAAATTATATTACTTCATGAGATCAGGTGAAAATTGAGATTTGAGAAGCACACCGGATTGAAATACATCGGGTGAGGTTATCATCTGACCCTGCAAGCAGCAGGGGCGCCAGGTGAGCAGTTTGGGTTCGGGGACCGGCAACTAGCGCCTGGACCAACATTGTTTGAAAACCTCTTGCGCATCTGATAGTCAGAGATTCCACTCATGGCAAAGGGACCGGCTCCTCCGTTACTTGGTCCCAATGATAAGACTTCACCAGCACCATCACTACAACTTTGTAAAGGTTCCAACGTCTCAACTACATCACTCATTAATGGCCTGGCTTTGGGATTTTGACTCAAACAGTAGTAAGCCAAGCTACATGCTTTCTGCGCTGCCCTTACTGAGTATTGGCTATCCAATCTAGGATCAATTATCTGCAGGAGCTTTCTCTTGTCATTAAGCTTTGGTCTGGCCCAATCTACCAAGCTCTGTTCCTTACCTGGTCTTGTTTTGTCAACAGATTTCCTTCCAGTTAAAAGTTCCAAAAGAACAACTCCAAAGCTATACACATCGCTCCTTGCAGTCAGGTGGCCTGATAGTTTCATATAGGGCGTGTTTAGACATGCCTTTGTGGACTCTAACAAACAAAAGCATGCACAAGAGCCCAAGCATGACGAAATTTAAAATGCAGGTAGTATGAACCCTGAGCATATGCAAGCATGCGTAAACAATTGGAAGGTACAAAAGGATTGTGAAGAACCAAAAGGTAAGAGGAAAACGTATATTGAAGTTTCTAGGCACATTAACAGCAAAAATTGCAAGGTAGGGTTGAATGCATAAAATTAATTAAATAATTTTAATAATAAAAGAAAAAAGTCCTTAACATAGGCAAAGGAAATTGCTCTTCACCTCCAAACAAGTGTCAAATCAAGTAACCACTCGACTCCTAAATTATTGAGATTGATTTTCATTATGGTTCAATAATAATTGATATTTGACAATTTGATACTCAGTCTTTTCATTGTATGAACCGGATTACTTTTTTGGTCGGCCTTACATGTTCTTCTTAATAATCTCACCTTGCCATTCATATCCCCCAGCTGGTGAATGCAAGAAAGCTATGTCTGAGTTGTTGCCCAATGCTACTTAATTAATGACATGGGATCAGGCATAATGCATAATGCAAATCAGGCCGAACCAGGATAGCACCAAATTTGGCCTTCCACCCCTGCCTTCTAACATTAACTGAGCTAACTCGCAAAATTATATCCGATTACAATTAACAAGTACCCCATTGAACATAAATAAGAAAACGTTTTTTAAGGGAAGTTTAATATTGCAAGCACAATTATCTTTTCTATCTTGCCACTACTTTATTTCCTTCTGTTTATGGACCAAAAATTGTTTCCCAGAGAGTGGGAGGCCATACCAGTCATTACATATTCAGGAGCAGCATATCCATAGGTACCCATGACCCTGGTGGACACATGGGTTTCATCACCTTGTGGTCCAGCTTTTGCTAGTCCAAAATCAGAAAGCTTAGCTGTATAATCCTATGAAGTCATAGATAACATCAAGTGAATAGAATAATTATTCCCTTCTTCCAGAGTCATAAAAAAATATCCAGATGAAGGTTAAAATACTAGAAGCTTACGGAGTCCAATAATATATTAGAAGTTTTGAAGTCTCGATAGATTACTGGCCTCTCAGCATTATGAAGAAAAGCAAGCCCCTTAGCAGCTCCAAGGGCAATCATCATTCTTGTAGCCCATGATAAAGGAGCAGTTGCCTCTGGAAGCCTCAGGAAAGGTCATATCAACTTGAGTTAACAAAATACACCAAGAATCTAAGAAGAACCTCCTCTTCACTACTTTCAGTACTGACTAGCAATATTTCCATGGCTAACATATAAAAAAGGTTTCAAAACATATATTCATTAAGCTGACCCATGCTTTTACTGTCAACATATTTGAAGCGAAACAAGTGTCTCACAACAAAACCAGGCAAAGATTGCAAAAAAGAAAACATTTCAATGCAATTATGTAAAATTCCACAATGAAATAATAGAAGAAAGAATAGAACAAATAAAATTCTTCAATTTACATCAACTTTTAACCCATCCCATAACCATAAGCCCCAGAGGAAAGGTCAACATTATCCAATCAACAAAAGATTAAATACAACTCACAGAACATACTCTGTCATACAAAATTAGTATACATACAGTTCCCCATATAAAAGCATTGTATAGAAACTAATTTCAGAGTTACGGACACAGTAGCTTCCAATAAAGCACCCGCTAAACTCTAACATCCTGTCTCTATCAATGAAACAGTTCAGGGTCGCCAACTGTCAATTTTTCATCATTCAATGTTTGAACCGATGGCATAGTAGTGTTATTAATTGAACCACAACAACAAATAACTTTGTCTGATCAGTAATCAGAACATTGAATAAGATGCCAATGCAATTATTTTAATGGGTATAAACCATCAATTTTTCCACCGAGTATAAACTGAGTAACATAAAAAAAAGCTCAAGAAGTAAGATGCATCTGAAAGGAATCTAAGATTCTAAAGAGTTTTTCATTTGCAGATTGAGTTTTAGCAACATAGAAAATAAGGGAAATTTTACCATATCAACTAGTCTATTTCATGGAATCTGAGCATGTGTATTATGAATCATAAAAATCCTGATTAGCGGTGCATGGGTCATAATTTATGATATCATCTTGTTTAATCGTCAGGATAAAGATTTCTGCAGTGAAAAGAAGTTGGGCTGCTTTTAAGATCTAAATTTAAATCAAGTTCAGCCTAAAGTTCCTGGTTTGGCGTACCTCTCCCTCATATAAGAAGTTGTTCATCCTGTTGAAATAGAGGTCAGGAACATAGGCACACTAAACTGCCTTACCAATAGCCAACTTGGAAAATTTACACATTTTACATCCCTTTTTCCTAGGACACTAGTATTGGAAATGAAAACAGGAAACAACCACGAGAAAGACTCCAAAAATGTCTAAGATACAGCGGATAGCATAAGATAAGGCTTGAAGCTTGACCCAACAATTTCCCTCCTTTGTTTGTTTCACTTTTTACGGGAAAAATTGAACTATGCTATTGCAAAACCGACAAGTGAAAGAAACAAGTATAAAAGGAGATGCAAAAGTGGGAGAAGAATTAAATATGTTGCATACTTCGGAATAGATGATTCTCTAAACTTCCTCGAAACATGAACTCGTATACAAGTAGCCTGTGATCGTCCTCACAGCAGTATCCGATCAACTTAACCAAATTAGGATGCCGGAGCTGGCCCAGGAAATTGACTTCTGTCTATGGTGGTGGCGAATAAACAAGATGACGAAGAGTTAAATTGATTTAATCAAATCAATGAAGAAATAACGTAAGTAAAATCATTAACAAGGAATCGAAACATACAAGCCACTCGCGATGTCCCTGAAGACCCTCCTTGTTCAGAACCTTGACAGCGACAGGAAGGGATTTGAGTCCAACTCTCACATTCTCGTCAATATAACCTTTATAGACAGTGCCGAAGCCCCCTTCTCCGAGGATATAATCGGAGCGAAAACTCTTCGTAATAGTCTCAAGCTCATACAATGTGAAAGCAATGACATGAGTATAGAGTAGTGTATTCTTCCTGGCATCTTCGAAGTTGTGCCGCGGGGTGGAAATGTCGCTCAGATCTGACACAGACCGATGGTGCTTCTTGTCGCTGGCAGCACTTTTAGATGTCAAGGACGACATGTGCAGCTGTTGAACTGCCAAATTCATACATTACTCAAAATGTAAGTCAATTCACCTTAATTCCACGAGTTCAATTTCACAATGCATAAGCATTCAATTCAGAATTAAAAACACAGCAGAGACACCAATACTGAGTTTGATAGGTTAGGTCAGAACAGTTCAGATGATAAGAAACTAAAGCAATCCAGAAATTGAGAAATAAAATAAGTAACAGATGATCAGAAAGTGAAAGCCAGAGCCCTAGATCTGGAGGTGGAACAAGACAAAAGAAGAAGAAGAACCTTGAGCGTTGGAGACAACAGCGGATTCCTCTCTGGTGCCACAATTGCCCATTGAAGAGGTGAAGAAGAAGAAGAAGAAGAAGAAGGACGAAGGACGAAGAATGTAGGAGATGGTGAGAGAGTAGCAATGGGAGTGAGAGGCTTTGGTGGTGATGAAGGAGCACGGGATGTTGCTATCCCCGAGGCCCAGAATTTCATTCTTCGCCTCCTCTCTACCTTTCCTTTCTTCGCTCTTTCTATTTCTTTTACGGTTCCAATAATACCGTATTTCTAACAATAATGTGCCTCTCACATCATATCTCTTGCTTGGGCCCCTCCAACAAAATAAATGCAGTGATAAGCATCCTCAGTCTCATTTTACCAAGCATTTTTTAAGGTTGGTATTCTAAAATATAAAATATTTAAAATAATATGACTTTATTAATTATGATTATTTTAATAATAATTCTCATTATTTCACCCTTAAATATATTCTCTTTGAATCCTCACATCTTTAATCACTTCATCAGATTAAAAAAAATGATTAAATCATTAAATATTGTTTGAAATTAGAATAAATTTCTAATTTTATCAATGTTTAAATAAAAAATTTATATTTATATTAGATTATTTCTTATAGTTAATCATTTATAGAGATAACATTGGAAAAAATTAATTATCCCATCAAATGTTTTATATTAAGGACCATAAATCTCTTTTAAAAGGTAACTAATAATATGTATTGAAGGAATATTTTTTTAATTCTTTTTCTATCTTATTGATGAAGAATATTTTTAAAAATTCATAAAAATATTAAGATTATAAATTATATTTAATGAATTTTATTAATATATATAATTTTACCAAAAAAATATTAAAAATTAAGATGGAGGGAGTATTAACTTATCAACCATGGTTAATTGAAGAGAATTTATTGAGCAAAAAACTTGAACTGCTTTTACATTTTATTTTTTTTTCCAAACGAGGTGATATTTAAAAAATTGCTAATGAAAAAGTTTTACATTCATGTAATTTAACCTAACTCATTCCTAGATTAGTTTGTGTTGAATTTAACTACGAGAAAAATGAGTCGAGTGCTAGTGTGCTACTAATGCTTGTATTTTGATTTTATTTTATCAATAAACTGCAAAAAGCTGTAAACTTTGTTTTTCAAACAGACAAAAGCTGTTAACTTCGAAAACCGTTTAAAAACTTTCACATCACGTGCGGTCATGACTCTGGCGCTGAGCACAACGTCTGTCAGGATCTTTTCTGGCTCCGCTAATATCTTTTAGCAGTTTTTAACTGACTCAATTCATGAGAATTGCACGGTACAAAAAGTAAAAAAATATAGTAAGATATTTTTACTATTTTAAATATATAATTAATATATTGTTTTAAAAGTATTTATAATAAATACATTATTTTATATTTATTTTAAAATAAAATATATTATTAAATAAAATAAATATAAAAGATTGTGTTAGCTTGAAAATAATTACTTCCTCCGTTCAAAAATATAAAACATTTTTAATCTTTGAGATGCAATCATTATCTTTTTTTCAAAAACAATCCTATTAATAATGACTTTATATTCATTATAGGATATTTAATAGGAATAAATGTAAAAAAATAGAATTAATTTAAAAGTAAATAATAACTTTATTAGGGGTAAAATTTAATTAAAAATATCTTATTTTTAAACAAAGGGAGAAACTAATATTTTATTGGAATAAGATTTTAAAAATATACTATCTCCATTCAAAAATATAAGGCATTTTTTAAGAAGTTAAATGTTTAAAAATGTAAGACATTTTTTAATCTTTTAAAATGTAATCATTATTTTTTTTCAAAGGTGAATGAATTTATATTTATCATAGGTTGTTCAATAACGATAAATATAAAAAAAATAAGGTTGATTTGAAAGTAAATAATTATTTTATTGTGGGTAAAATTTTATTAAAAATGTCTTACATTTTTTAATAGAGAGAGTATCACATTTTTAATAGAAAGAATATACTCCCTCCATTTAAAAATATGAGGTATTTTTTGATGAGTTAGATGTTTAAAAATATAATACATTTTTAATTTTTTAAAGTGTAATCATTGTCTTTTTTTAAGTGTTTCTATTTATAATGACTTTATATTTATTGTAAGATGTTTAAAAAGGATAAATATAAAAAGATAGGGTTAGTTAAAAAATAGGTAACTATGAGAGTGGAGATTTAGTTAAAAATGCTTTATATTTTTTAATGGAGAGAATATATTTTTATTTATTAAAAATATCTCAATTTTTAATTGTATTTTTATTAATTAAAATGATATAAATATAATTGTAAATAATGTAGTCAATAAAAATATGAAAATGACGCTTTATTTTTATGTAAGGCTATCATATTTTTTTCGGTTTTACAAATATTATTAAAATGAAAAGATGAAAATAAAATAAGAAAAATAATTATAAAATCTCTTTAAATTATGTAAATAATATTTAATCTCTCAAAATATCATAATTTCTCTGAAATTCCTAAAAACTTTTTTGTCATTGAGAAATTAATATAAATGATCAAATTATTCTTGATTTAAATATCAATTACCATTCATAAATTTTATTATAAATTTTGCAACCTTTCTTCTTAAAATCACAAGAATTCAACAACAATTCGCAAGCTTGCATTTGAAAGCCTAATATTCCTCAAGTGTTATATATGTCAATTGTCATTCATAAATTTTATTCTAAAATTAAAAAAAAAATTAAAATTATAAAAATTTTAATAGCAATTCGAAAATTTAAATTAAAAGCAATTTGATCATATATATTAATTCCTTAATGATAAAAAATTTATAGAGACTTCAAAAGAATTATGATATTTTAAGATATTAAAAATATTATTTATATAATTTAAAGAGATTTTATTATTTTTTTTATAAAACAATGTATTTTGCTATTATTGATCAAAACTTTGTATGGAGCTATCACCATATATTTTCTATTGTGACACTTACACCCTATCCAAACTTGAAGTACTAAAAATCCTTGCAGTTCATTAGTTTTTTCTGTGTCATATACTTTTTCTACTCCTTAACCTAATACAAATTTTAAATTTTTGTTATTAATATAAGGTAAAATTAGAGTAATAAATTTAATTTTTTTAATTTTACACTTATTTATTTAGTACGGTTTGAATTCCTCGATGGCAATTTATTATGATTAAAAAATTGAAAGGTTACATTTTTTATAATTTTAAGGAATAAATAACATTTCTTAATAAGTGCAAAGTTAATTAATTGTCTTATATTAAAAATTGAATAAAGTATATCACTAGCCAAACTTGTATTTCAAAAACCAATATCATATTGAACAAGGTCTCCCATTGTAGTATTTGTGAGTGGCAAAACTTTCAACAATGTCTATTCTAGTTATTGCATAGGTGTGTCAAAAGATTAAGTTCCACATTACTAATATGAGAGGAATGCCAAAAGTATAAGCATTGAAATGTGAAAATGAGCTAGTAAATATGTCAACACAATGGAAGGGCTCACTATATGAAGTTGAGCCAACCTCAACCAACCCAATTAAAAACCGATGATTTGCTCCCTGTTTGTGATGTGGATGTGGTGTCAAGCACTTTTTGCAAAAATATTTTTGCCAAAAATGAAAAATATTTATTTAGAAATAGTTCACCAGAAAATTCTTAAATTTACATATTTTAAAATATTTAGAAATGGTGGCTTTATTATTCATTAACCGGAAATTATTTCTATTAAAACCTTAATCGAGTTTCTCAATTTGTTTTAAATTCCCAATGTCTAGAGACAATGTTTTAATGGTATTTTATTTTCTACAAACTGATGGTTTACTGAGCTTAATTGTGCAGTCATTTTTGTCTGATATCATGTTTACAAGAGGCATAGGCAACCACGAGTTCGGTACAGAGCTTTTGAGCTTTCGGGCTTCTCTCTCATGTTCTGCTTTTTCAGTTTTGATTTCTCCCTCTATATTATTTATGTTGTTCTGTTCCCTGTTGGTTTACCAGACGGATTTGATTAATTCTGGAGAACCATTAATGGGTGTGTAAAAATAATTTTTAAAGATCTTTAAATACTATTCAAATTAGTTTTACTTCGCTATTGCTTATAGGGTCCACAAATGTGGTTAAATAAATTATATCAAATCCATTTCTAACTTTTCACTCAATTTTGACAATGATCAAATGTGTAGAGTGTTCGTTCCTTTTCAGATTGAATATTTCACTTACTTACTCATTAAAAAAAAAAAACTTCATTTATATCAAAATAGTACTTTAGTTTAATTATATGAGCTATCAAAGAAGGTAACCCTCCTCAGAAGTGACTAGGGAGCACCCACTAGACTGGTTTTGCAAGTAATGCTTTATTAAATAAACTTGATTTTCTAATGCTAATCCATCCATGTCTTTTAAGCATGTGGCCATGATTTGGTTTTTGGTCTGTATATACAAGAAAAACAACTTTTGAGAGATGTCAATCCCTTAAATGAAAATATAATATTTTAAGGAATTAATTTCTAACACTTGCACTGGGATATTATGAAAAATCAAGTAGATAAATTTGTTATGTGGGGTGGGTTTTTCATTACTACGTTTTCTCTTTATTATAAATCAAAATTGTTCATATTGAATTTATACTTTTAAAAATTATTAAATTTAAATTATTAAATTTAATTTGATGATTTAGCAATGCAGTGATTCCTCCACTATAGAGAGGAAAGCCAACTCTAATGCATTTATGCCCAGTCTCACTTTCTCACCTTTCAAAAAAAAATACCACCTACTCAATTTCATGTTATTTGAAGATCAAATAGATAAGGGAGAAATCTTGGAAGAAAGAAAATTATAAAAAAGCTAAATAGAACATGACATTTATCTGCAAGCATGTAGGACTCAAGTGAAATTATGTTAAAATAAAAAGTAAAAAGTGCTCTGATTTATTGAAAATGCTTTTTAAGTGTTGAAAGTCTCCTTTGGAGATAAGCGAATGCTAATGTAAAATGTACATTTGTAAATTCATAAAACATTTATAGTTTTATGACAAGAAATTGTGAACATATATTTTTTTTAATATCATAATTTGTGATTGATAATGTCATGGACAACTCCTATAAAGTATTTCAAAGGATATAACAAATAGATATTTATTTGTTAAAATTTGAACACTTGGCAATATACGAATATCTACTTGATAATTTTAATCAGCAACAACTACATTTTTAGAGTTTGATAGCTAAATATTTGTAATTGACAAATACACGTTCGAATTTTTATTTCATACTTTGTGTACAACATCTACGTCTAATCTAGCTAACACGAAGAAAAAAGTTTAATTTCAATTTTTTTTTTTTTTGTGTTTAGCAGTAGGCCCAATTCAATTCAAGTCCAATGTCACAAAGTGTGGTGAGAAGGGAAATATTTTAGGTAGGCTAAGAATCAGAAGGCAGCCCAGACTGTGTCCATGTGGGCGACCAGCCGCGCGCACCCTTGTCTAAAAGTGAGAGTACTTTTATGTCTACGAATACAAAATATAAATAGAAGTTTTAATTTTATCTTTATACTTATTTTTAAAAAATATTAGGTATTTTATATTCTTAAGTGAAATAATCTCTGTTGAAGTATTTTTTTGAGATTCAAAAATGCTCTTTTGCTAGGAAGCCATTAACTTTGTCATTTTTTGTTGATGTGACATGTATGTGGGGTTCATGTACAATAATAGGTAAGACTTTGATCATATTTTTTGATATTAATTTATCTCTAAACTCTATTTTTAAGAGAGCAGAGTGCACTGAATTTTTTTTTTAAGAGTACTGGGAACTTTAAAATCTTATTAAAATAAAATTTAATAAAATTTCCCAAAATATTAAATATTTTCATATTTTAAATTTAAATATTATTATTTATAAATATTTATTTAAAATTTATAAATTATTTTTTAAATATTAATAACTCAAATTAGTATTTTATAAATTTATAAATAGCTTCTTAATTTTTTTATTTTGATTTTTGATTTTCTCTTCATGACAATGCCTAAATCATTAAACTTTTTATGCGTGTCGAAACTTACTTATATTTTTAATATTGGTTAAGTTCTTTAAATTTTTAGATCATTTTTTATAATTTTTTTGGTCAACTAACGATCTTCCTCTAAAATATTACACTACCCAATTTTAATAATCTTTATACATTGTAGTGTTAGAAGTAAAATAAAAAACATGTCAAATCAGAACCAATAGTATGCCAACAAAAACATTTATTTAAAAGATATTATTTATTTTATTAATGTGCTATCAAAAAATTTATTTAACAAGGAAAAAAAATAGAGAAATGTGAAGAAAAAATCATTCCATTAATTTGGGGGTTCATCCATTTTGTTTTTAATACAGAATTACAAATATCAAAAATACTAAATTGGGTGATGTAATGTTTAAATAATAATGATAATTAAATCATTAATCTAACTAAAAAAATAATTAAATTATTAAATATTAAAATACTTAATATTTTAATAATATTTATTAAATTTTATTTTAATAAAACTGCAAGATGTCTAGCGCTTCTAGAAAAAGCCTTTACATTGGTTAAAACTTATAGAAAAAGAGTTTAAGGATAAATTAACACTAAAAGATATAGTTAAAGTTTTACATGTTACTGTGCATAGACCCATGCACATGCCACATCAGCAAAAAACAAAAAAGTTAACAGTTGATTAATAGAAGGAATTTTTTGTTCCTCAAAAATAATTCAGAGTTATAAACTGCCTCACTTAAAAATATAAGGCACCTAATGCTACTAAAAAAATAACTATAGAGATAAAATTAAATATTAACCCAATATTTTTGTTCCTCCATATCTATATTATTTATATCAATATCAATATAAATATATTGTGCCTCATCTTTTTTAGACTTCAACTCCGCATTAGATCTATGATCTAATTATCTATAGATCATAAACAATGTAATTTATTTTTTTTTAAATATATGAAGACCCACCTAGCTAGATACAACTCCCTCGGAATCTTTTATATAAAGCATCTGAAAGGAATATTGCTGTTACTTTCTCCTTTTATTAAAAAATATATAGCATTTTTAGAGAAGTTGAATATTAAAAAATGTAAGACATTTTTAATCTTTTGAACTGTAATTATTGCTTTTTTTAAAAGTGTCACTATTGATAATAATTTTATATTTATTATAGGGTGTTTAATAAAGATAAATATAAAAAGATAGGGTTAGTTAAAAAGTAGATAATCACTTTATTGAGGGGTTAGATTTAGTTAAAAATATTTTATATTTTTTAATGAAAGAGTATTTATTTTTCCTATCACCTATGAATGATATTATTGTAATATTTTTCTTTTGTACTTATATAATTGATTTTTATAAAAAAAAGAAAGGGAGACTTTTTTTTATAATTATTGATATTGATATAAGGGAAAATGACAATTATCAACCTTATAAAGGTATTAGTGTCAATTGAAGACATTGAATTATCTTGAAAAAATCATGGCATTTTTGTAGTTAAAAAATAAATAATTGTTAAAATAATAAATGAAATGTAACTTATGAATTGAAGTAAAGTTATTTGTGAATTTGAGTAAAGTTATCTGTAAATGAATAAATAAAATTATGAATTTATATCTTGTTGCTTGTAAATTTTAAAAGTTTAACAGTAAATTTATAAAAATTCAATGCCAATGAATATATAGTCCAATAAATTTACGTATCACTTGTAATTTAGGAATAGTCAATTGTAAATTTAAAAAATGCTATAAGTAAATATATGAAACATTGGTTCCCAATGAATATAAATAGTCTTTACTATAAATCAATAATTTAGGAACCCCCTCATGTAATTGACTGATTTTTCATAAATTCATAAATAACTTTTTTAAAAATTCACAAATGGTTCTCCTTAAATTCATAAACAAATATATATATATATATATATATTCATAAAACTATATTTATTCATTTACAATTTACTTCTCATGAGTGATCTTCTTTAAATTCCATGCCTCCAATTTAGGTTTTTTCTCTTTTTTTTTTAAATCAATCTCTGTCTCTCTCTTCCTCTTTTTTTTTTCCCTGACAAGATAGTCTTATTTTAGAAGAGATTCCTATGATTACAAAAATAATCTAGACATCTCTTATGTAAACTTCCAATTTTTTTTTTCCGTTAGATGCTTTGGAACTCAAATAGTATTTACGCAGGTATTTAAAAATTATCTATTAATAAGATTCTCACATTAAAACATAATCTTACAACCTTTAAATTATAGACTAAAATTTTTATTAATTTAATCAACTTTTGTTGTTAACTTTCAATTCTAAATTTCAAATTAACTTTCAATTCAAACTTTTGGGCCCATAGGACAATCGTTTGTTTGTCCGACATGAGAATAGGCTCTTTTCTTTTTTGGGATAAAAACATAGGACACTTGTCAGACACGAGAAGACGGAGGAAGAAGAATATTCGGGATATTCCTTCGTGCATGGCCCACTTGAACATTTCCCCGAACAAAATTTTTGACCGTCCTTTGCTTTTATTTATTATTGTTTAATGTTAAATTTTTATCTTATGTTTAATCCAAAAGTGGGAAGATATGTGAGGAACTTGGCATCCCATTTTTTTATTTCTTATTCCTTATTCTTAATTTTGAAACCTGAGTCTCCTTTTTATATATTATTGTTGTTGTTGTTCTCAGTTGTCAATTTCAAGCCGCTCGTCATAGAATATAACCTTCCTTTATTTCATCGAATAAAAAATCAACATCATATTAATTTAATATAATTATAAATTTCGCAATAAAGAGTTGAAACAAAGTTCAACGATAAACAATGTGATCATTCACATATGAATATGATCATGGGTTAGGATTGGTGTGTGGAACTAGAGTAGGTAATAAGAATTAAGTTTAACTGGCTGTCCATTTAAACTCATTTTTATAAGAATTTGAGTTTAAAAAATATCATTTTTTTAGAAAAATCAGGTTTTGAAGCCTAACCTTGATAGGTCCTAAAAAAATGGGTTCGGGTTCAAGCGATATTTTTAGACCCTTTTTCATTTTAACTCTAAAAAAATAAAATATTTTTAATTTTTTTAAATTAAATTCAAACTTTAAAATATATGTTTATAATTTGAGATTTGATTTTTTATTATTTATTTTTAATTTTTTAATATTATAATTTATGTTTTAAAAATATATGAAATGTTATAGTTAAAATTTTTATTTTTTAAAAAATAAAAAAATAATAAAAAGGTTTATAAGCCAGACCCTGAACCCTTTAAATAAATGTCAGGCTTTAAAAATTAAATTTTTTTTGAGAAATCAAGTTTAAAGACTTAGCCCTTTCGGTTTCCACTTTTACATGGAACATACTAGCTTGGAGCTTGTCTTTCGACTGATTAGATTTTCTATTAAGAAATATTTTTGAAGCTGCTAACAACGGGCATGTACGGGTTGAAACTCAAAGGCCTGATTATTTTAAAATTGGTTATTTTTTTTCAAGTCTAAGATTTAGTGATTGGAGTTAGGCTGAATTTGAAAGCCTGTGTATTTATCTATTTTTATTTTTTAAAATTTATTAACATCCAAAAAATTTACTTTGTACATTATGAAAGATCAAATTTATTTTTTTAAAATATAGCTCATAATGTTCAAAAATTAATAATAAGTCATGTAAATCCTATTAGGGAACGGATTGAGAGGTAAGCAGTGAGCGGTGCTTCCCCATGGCACAAAATTTTTGCAAAAATTACTTAGTTTTTATTTGTAAAAATGCTAAAATTAATTTTGGCCCTCACTATTATGTAATTTTACATTTTAGCAACCACACAATTGTTTTTGGATTTGTGCCCGTGTACTAACTTATAAAAGAAGTGAATTGATTAAGTCATGTTGTCCTTGAAAAAGCTCTTTTAAGTTGCATGTCAATTTTGTATTTATTCATTTCCACAGAATGTGGTTTTGGTAGTTTCTAATATAAAATCAATTATGTATTTAACCTATGTGTGTTCCAATTAATAATTAACATATTGTTTTTTGGGGTTTGACACATAGCCTTTCATTTTAAAAAAGAAATAAATATAATGTCATAAAGTCTCAAAGATGAGCATTGTTTATGCTAACGAGATAATGGTGTTTGTTTTGATGTTATATAATAAAGCTATCATGCAAAGTGATGCAATTTCTTCACTCTAAGTTGCCAAACGACAGGTGTCAATGAAATCGACGGCTAAGAATCTGTTTTAGCTTGGAGGTGACTCTATCTATTTCCCCTTCTAATTCTCTGGAACTCTCACATTGACCCTTCTAGCGTTTCTCATGCAACTTTTGTTCTTTTTGACCTGAATTTGTGAATGTCTTGTGCAACTTGGACATTAGGCTTTTATTATTAATTAATTAATTAATATATTTCTAACCTTGGTCTTTACTCTAGAGTTGGAAACTTATAAAAACCAAGCTTCAAATTCAAATCTAATTTTAAATAATAGTTTTTTATATTATATTTCGTTCATTAAAAAATATAAAATATTTTTAATTGAATCTCACTCAATAAAGTATTTTTTATATAAAATTTATAAAATATTTTTAAATAAAATTATACATATTAATAAAAGCTCATTAAATACACTTTATAATCCTACATTTTCAAAACAAAAATATAAAATTTTAAAAATACTCTTTATTTATTACTTCATTTGTTAAAAAATATTAAAAAAAGAGAATATATGAAAAAATAATATTAAAAAAATATTATTAATAAAATCTTATTTTTATCAAAATATTTTATATTTTAAAATATGAAATATTTTTTAAAAGTATCTTATAATTTAGGATAGAGGCAATAGCTAATTGTTTTTAAACTAATATCATTTTTTCATATTTACTTTCATTTAATAAGGTATTTTATTTAAAAATAAATGTAAAGTTATTTATTATTAAAGACATGTTTAGCAAAATTACATTAATTATATATTAAAATATTAAAAATATATTATATTTTTAAATGAAAAGATAAAATTTTTGGAACTTGGTTGTTGGTTCAATACCACCCGCATAGCGCCTCTGTGGAAGTTCGAAGAATGATCGAGGTTCAACGAAAAAGAAAAAAATTATCCCTAAATTTCAACTTTTTAGCTTGAAGTTGTGTCAGAAAAGTCGAAATTCAAGCTACGTTTGATTTTTTTTTTTTAAATCCCCTCTCTCTCGATTCTTTCAACATCTTTTTTGATTAGGGACTTTTAAGGTGTCTTTCTCTAATATTTTTTATAATACCTTAATTTTTTAATTTTATTTTTTATTTTTTTTTAGATCATTGACTTTTACTAAAAATAAGAAACATTTAAATATTTTAATATTTTAAAATGGTGAAAATTTATATTTTTTATGATTTTTCAAAAATAAAAAGATGTATTTGTGATATTTTTCTTTAAAAAATTATAAAAAATACAAATCTTTACCATTTTGAGATATCAAAACATTCAAATGTCTCTTGTTTTATGTAGAAGTCAATGATTCAAAGAAGAATAAAAAATAAAATTAAAAAGTTGAGACATTATAAGAAACATTAAAGAAAGATGCATTAGAGATTCGTAGCCTGTTTTTTTTCTATTCCATGAGTTGAAATTGAGGTTACAAGAGCTCTCAGTTTGTTTTCTCAATGTCTATTAAGTTTTATTTTCTAAAATGAGAATATAACTCTATCAACTTATATTTTTAAATTACTTGTAACTAATTATTTTTTATTTTTTCACAAATACATCATCAATTATATCCACCAATTTCTCAGATATATTTTTTTGTTCAACTAATTTACGTGAATTTTTAATTTTGTTATGTACAAATGTTCATAATAATAATAATAATAATTTTGATAAAAAATAATAATTAATAATAATTTTTGCGGTTTGGACGCAGGGTCCCAGCCGTTTTTTTGGGTTTATATATAGAGACGGTCCCTGCGATGCACGCCAACAGTATCAGGATTCAAGGGTTGCAGCTTGCAGTTACACTTTCCCGTTGGCTGCCGTGGGTTAGCTCTACCTTCCAGTCTCGTTCATTGCACGCAGATCTTGACGTTCCTCGAGAAACGTATTCACTTTTTCGCTTTTTCGTTGATATATCTTGCGATGGCTATTTTTCCGTTGAGATTAAATTTTGAAGGATTTGGTCTCAATCTGAATCTGGCAGAGCAGCATAAACAAGGAAATGGGAAGCTCAGGATTCTCATGGACTTTGCCCGATCACCCCAAGCTTCCGAAGGGCAAGCAGGTCGCCGTCGTCGTTCTCGACGGATGGGGCGAGGCCAATCCTAATGAGTATAACTGCATCCATACAGCTGAAACACCTACCATGGATTCCCTTAAAAACGTAACATATTCTCCGATCTGTTTTTAATCTAGATCTATACGCTTTCCCAATACTCCGTAGCTCTCTCTGTTTTTTTCCCTCTCTCTAAATTTTATTTAGTCTAACAGCCAACCTTTTGATCGGTGTTCTGTTTGTTTATTTATGATGTATAGGGCGCTCCTGATAGATGGAGATTGGTCAGAGCTCATGGTACTGCAGTAGGTCTTCCATCTGAGGATGATATGGGTAACAGTGAAGTCGGTCACAATGCCCTTGGAGCGGGACGCATATTCGCTCAGGGGTAAGATTAACCCCTCCTTTCGAGTTAGCATAAACGAAAGTAATTTATAATTTTTAGGATTCGTAATTTGATGGCCACTCTATATTTTCACCGTTAGATAGAAAAGAAATCAATCTTATTTGACACAACGTTGTTTGGTTTGTGAGAGTTCTCTTGTCAATTATCTGATTTGCAGTTTTCATGACCTGCACTGTTCTTTAATTGTCTTACAGGTATTATTTTATTGCAAGGGTTATGTATATTTCCTTTGCTTGCATGCATTTAAGATCCAATAAATTTATTTAAAAAGTGGTCGTCATCTTATCATGTTTCTCATTTCACAAAACTTTTGATGTTCTCATATACTGGAGGACAACTGCATATTGTAATTTTAATGATCATCTTCAGACGTATTAGAACTCACTATTGCGTGCTAACCACCTTGAGTTATAAAAATAATGTGGATTTGCCTGCTAGTTTCTTTATTCGTTCTTTTAATCTTCTCGTATATCTTTAATTACTGGCTTATCAATTGAGATTGGGGGCATCTTGGGCATGTGATTGCAGTGCAAAGCTTGTTGACATTGCTCTTGCCTCTGGAAAAATTTATGAGGGAGAAGGGTTCAAGTACATAAAGGAATGTTTTGAAACGGGCACACTGCACCTCATTGGGTTACTTAGCGATGGTGGAGTTCATTCCCGACTTGATCAATTACAGGTATGCTTTTGCGTACAGCTTCTCTTCCTGCCTGTCTCAAAAATTTATATTTATATCAACTGCTTTTCTGCAGTTGTTGCTCAAAGGGGCTGGTGAACGTGGTGCTAAAAGAATCCGAGTCCATATCCTTACTGATGGCCGTGATGTTTTGGATGGCTCAAGTGTGGGATTTGTGGAAACTCTAGAAAAAGATCTTGAAGAATTGCGCCAGAAAGGTATTGATGCAAGGATTGCATCTGGAGGAGGTCGTATGTATGTTACAATGGACCGGTATGAGGTAAGGAATATAACTAGTATGCATGGCTTTTATATTGCAGTTTAGTTGTAGGTGACCTCCATTGTTGGGACGAATATTTATGCATAGTCAAGAGGCCTACTCTCTGGGAAATAATGAATTTTTAATCTATTTTTGTTCAAAATTGTTCCGAAACAGCTCCAGAACTTGTAAAGAACGTAGATGATGTGAATGAAGATCAGGATTGGTGTTCAGTTTAAACTGAAAATTTTAGTATTAATTTATTTTCTGTTTTAATTTGTGGGTTGTTATGAAAATCTTTATGTTAATTTTGAAATTTGAAAAGGTTGTTTAAAACTCAATTATCTTTTATATTTCTGGTATATTAATGTTATATTGATCATGGGACACACTGCAGAATGACTGGAATGTCGTGAAACGAGGGTGGGATGCCCAAGTTCTTGGTGAAGCACCCCATAAATTTACAAATGCCATTGAAGCTGTCAAGAGACTGAGGGAGGAGACAAAGGCCAGTGATCAGTATTTACCCCCTTTTGTTATTGTTGATGAGAATGGGAAGGCTGTTGGCCCTGTAGTTGATGGTGATGCTGTTGTCACATTCAACTTCCGTGCAGATCGTATGGTTATGATTGCTAAATCTCTTGAATATGAAAACTTTGACAAATTTGATAGAGTTCGTTTCCCTAAAATCCGCTATGCTGGAATGCTTGAATATGATGGGGAATTGAAACTTCCAAGTCATTACCTTGTTTCTCCACCAGAGATTGACAGGACTTCTGGTGAATATTTAGTGCATAATGGTATCCGGACTTTTGCTTGCAGGTAGGCTATCACTAATTCAATCTTTAGCAGACCTACCATTATTTTTTGAAATTTTATTTGTGTTTCTACATGTTCATTCTTTTCGTTGATTGTGACAAATTTGTGAATTACAACTTTGTAATGCACAAAATGTCAATTTATAAACTTCAATTAGCTTTACTTGATGGAAAAGCTACTCGGATTTTTGCCCTTTAGCACTAAAGATAAGGCGTCAATAACTTTGGATAGGGGAAATTGGATATGGGAAGTAAAAATGTTTTTTATTAATAAAAAGAATTGAAACTGTCTCTGGCACCCAGGTTTGAGTGACTTTCCTTCTGGCCCTCTTTATCAGCTAGAAGTTATTTTCTGTTAAATGATAGGCCTTATATTCTCATAAATTTCTTTCTTTTTTCTAATAGTGAGACTGTCAAATTTGGACACGTCACATTCTTCTGGAATGGAAACCGTTCTGGATATTTTAACTCGGAATTGGAGGAATATGTGGAAATTCCTAGTGACAATGGGATCACATTCAATGTTAAACCAAAAATGAAGGCGTTGGAGATTGCTGAAAAGGCAAGGGATGCTATTCTCAGCAAGAAATTTGATCAGGTATTTTGAGTAATTCAGGTAATATTCGAGAGTGATTGTTTGATTTGAATAGCTTTCACTTACCTGTTTGTTTTATATGTTGCATAGGTACGTGTTAATTTACCAAATAGTGACATGGTGGGGCATACAGGTGACATTGAAGCAACAGTTGTGGCTTGCAAGGCAGCTGACGAAGCTGTGAAGGTATGGACATTTTGTTTTAAATTTATCAGGAGCATTTTTGTAACATGGTGCATCATGTGTTTCGTGACCTATATGGAATTTGAGAATTCACTGCAGTGCAAGGGTTGATTATTCATAAATCAGAAGCAATATGGCTCCTTTAAGACAAAAACGAAAAAAGACCCAAAAAAAAAAAAAAAATTCTCTGCATTTTCACGGGACTTCATGCAACTTCATTTCTATTCAGTTAATATTTCTCCACATGTCAATTGTGTTCCAATGTTAAAAGGTGTGTAATTTTAAAGATAAGTTATTATCTCTTCCTTACGTTGTAGAGTTAAAAAATGTAGCTGTTGAGAAAACAAAAGGACAAGAAAGTGGACATCATATTCATAAATGAAGCCAATGCTTTTTTGCCTTTTTGAGCTGTGTTAAAAGGTTTATCAGTTGCGTTTTATGTTTTTTTTTTTTTGGAAACTTCAACGATGGTGAATTATGTATCTCCATTTGTTCTGCTTCCATTATTTTCACTTCAATAAAATGTGCACCCTTGATTATTTTGACATTTATTGTATTATATGTGACTCAATTTTTATTGATTACAAAATACCGGATTTTTGTTATTGTAGTTGTGTTTATTATTAATTATCATTAGTGATGATACAGATAATTATTCGTTACTTTCCCCCCATATGGAGGGGAAAAGGAAACTTTACTAGTGGCTGGACATCTTCCTGCATCTGAGGAAGGAATCCATTTCTTGCATGTTTTTTTATGTGTGTTGATGGCTGCTGTAAGAAGTAATGAAATTAAAAGGTAGAGATATGATGCGTTCTCATTCGACCAACATATGATAATTGCAGATGATCCTTGATGCAATAGAGCAAGTTGGTGGAATTTATGTGGTCACTGCTGACCATGGAAATGCTGAGGACATGGTGAAGAGGGATAAATCTGGAAAACCTCTACTTGACAAGGAGGGAAAGATCCAAATCCTCACATCCCACACTCTTCAGCCTGTAAGTATTCACAAATTCTGGTAACAAAGATAAAAATCTTCCCTGCAGGACCTTAACCATGTGATTTGCTTCACCAACTTAAGGATGACCTTGCTAGTTTCTGCCAGTTCTTTTAATTAATATTAATAGCTCTGGTAAAATGTGGAAACATTGACATCTTTGCTTATAGGCCTGTTAGCAAAGTGGTCTTTATCAATACAATAGTGCATGCAGATGTGGCAGGCTTCAATTTTAAGTAGTTAAATGAGTGATTTGGGTCAAATTTTAGCTGTTCATTTAATATAGATAATTAATCATTCTTTATTTAAATTGACTGAGCTTAAGAGTTTGTTCAAAATAATCATCATTTTTATGCCTAAACTTGAAGGTATGCCAGAGGCTTCCCCAATACCCGTTATTTTTCCTTAGCGCATAATGGCATTTATTTGTGATGTTGAGGTAAATGCTTGTGTTCTAAATTTGGGTGGCTTTGCTGTGGCTGTTTCAGGTGCCTATTGCAATTGGAGGTCCTGGTCTGTCATCTGGTGTCAGGTTCAGGCAAGACCTTCCCAAGGGTGGTCTTGCCAATGTTGCCTCTACTGTGATGAATCTCCATGGATTTGAGGCTCCAAGCGACTATGAACCAACTCTCATAGAAGTGGTTGACAACTAGGGGTAATCAAACCTGAAATTTACGGTCAGAAATGAGGTAGTTTTTAGCCTTTAATTGAATAATTGACAATTCTTGTCCCACTACTTCAATGTGGGTTTTCTTTTCCTAAATTCTTGTCTGTATTATCCTGGGCTGGTGAACCAGGATCACTGTGTAATGCGATTTTGAATGCGGCTCTTTTTGTCAAACTTCTATTGTTTCTAATATATCAAGTCGGTTTACTTTTCATGGCTCTCTAGTATGCAAGACAATCTCTATTCTCCATATCTTCCTGGATTATCATATTATAGATTTTGATATTTATTGTTACATCAATTTCGAGCTGATCTGAATGTAAATCAAGATTTATATGGGGCACAATTATTATAATATGCGGTCCGAGGTCTTTACCACATGCATCAAAATTAAGGCAGGAGTATTGATAATTTGTTTTGATAAAAAAAAAAATTAACTGATAATTGTTACCCATTGGCGGCGAAACAATCTTTTCCCATATCATGAGCATCAACAGCAATAATTCCGTCTCAACTCATGCGAGTGAGTTGAGATCAGGACACGTGTCAACTTTTGATCCAAATGATTTTCTTTATGTTTCTCAATAATCAAATTGAGTTGAAAGCTCCATTGTTTTAGATTATAAAAAAGGTGTTTTAAATTATATAGAAATAGTATAATGTTTAAGAGTTTTATGATCAAATGTATGCTCTACCAATAACAACTTACTATAGTTTTATTTACAGTGTTTTTCAAAAATAAGAAATAATCTTATTTATGAGTTGTCATGTAAAAAGATAAAGGGTGAGGTTTATATACTTATTTTTATATGTTTAATATATTTTTATTCAATCAAATCAAAACATATGTATTTATTTTGATCTGGTATGTGAATTTTAATATGTTAAAAATATTAATAATAATAATAATTTATTATAGAATAAATAATTTATACTAGATATACATGTCTTGATTTATTTAAAAATAAGCACCTTAAGTATATAATGCTAAGCATGTAAGTTTCTTCCAAAGATAAAATAATGTTAGTTTTATACTTCAAATTTAAAATATTGAAAAAATCAATTTGCCAGTCCATATAAGTTATAATTTGACTTGATTTTAAATCAGGTCCTTATATAATTTTTTTTTCATTTTTATTAAATCTAAGTTATGTCTATTCTTTTTTTTTTTTTTTTGGCAAAGCCAAATTATGTCTATTCAATGCGTTAGTCCCTTGCACTCAAAACCGTCTCTGGACTTTGGAAACGGCGTCAATCTACTACAGCGAGATTTGGATCCAATAATGGGCTTTGGCTAACAAGCCACTTTATTTTCTGAATCTGACTTGATTTAAAATATTGTAAGTTTGTAAGTTTGCCAATCTGACTTTATTTTCTGAATCTGATTTAACAAGCCACTTTGTAAGTTTCTTCCAAAGATAAAATAATGTTAGTTTTATACTTCAAATTTAAAATATTGGAAAAATTAATTTGCCAGTCCATATAAGTAATAATTTGACTTGATTTTAAATCAGGTCCTTATATAATTTTTTTTCATTTTTATTAAATCTAAGTTATGTCTATTCTTTTTTTTTTTTTTTTGGCAAAGACAAATTATGTCCATTCAATGCGTTAGTCCCTCGCACTCAAAACCGCCTCTGGACTTTGGAAACGGCGTCAATCAACTACACCAAGATTTGGATCCAATAATGGGCTTTGGCTAACGAGCCACTTTATTTTCTGAATCTGAGGACTGAAGGCCAGGAAAGGGATTTAGGTTCCTTGGCTGCAAATAGGGAAGTAGAAGATCTTGACAAACGTGTATAATAATACAACGTGCTTTTAAGACTATATTTGATTGAGGATTTGTGATTCTTCATCGTGTGTGAGGCGTGATTCTTTGTTGTACATGAGTGAGTCGTGGTCAAAGGGAGAGATGGAAGATCGCAGCAGGTGAGGTTTTTGAACAATTGACTTGATCGTTTGTTGTGATAATTGTTTCGTTTCGCATTGCAGGGTCATTAAAGATGCCATCAAACAATCCCTACAACTTGGGCAACACAGTGTCTCGAAAGCTGAACTCAATAATGAAAATGTGGAGATCAAATTGTACTCTGTAGTCTGTACTATTTCATTGCCACTCCCACGTCATTATCAGATTCCATCTATAGAACTGCCAAAAAAAAAAAAAATCAAGTGAATTGATTAGACAAGCCCACAATATAACGCTTCTCCTCTCCTACTAGTTGTTTCTCTTTGTCTGCAAAATTCATACACAGATGGTTTCCAGGGAAAGATAATAAGATCAAGAGAGAAGCTTCAAAGATACGAGAAGTAGAACCCATCGTGATGTCTCTTGGGAGTGTTATCCACGTTAGCAAAAAAATGTAAAGCATGAAACAGAGTGTGGTTCACATCTGTTTTTCCTGTTCTGCTTTGGACTTGAAGGATTATAATAAATGAATAATCAATAATAAATAATAACTTTTGGGATATTTGTTTAGTGGCTTTCAAAGTGGAAGAAGTCTAGGGAGGGAGCGGTTGAGAGGTGAGGGAACGGTACAGTGGGAAAATACTCTGGAAGCCACGTTTCCTGTAATTGACGCTGCTGACAAAGTCCAAAAACGATTTTTAGTGTAAGGACTAACAGCTTAAAAGGACATTTACTTTAAGGACTCTATAAAAAAAATTGTAAGGGCTTGATTCAAAATCAAGTAAAATTATAAGTACTAGCAAATTAATTTTTTTAAAAATATTTTTACAAATTACAAGGTGAATTTGAAAAGTTAAGATGTCCTTTGATAAATAAAATAATATGATAATCTTTTAAAAATATAGAAAAATGTTTCCTTTTAACACTAAAAGATATGGTTAATTTTGGTGTTGAAAATGAATCTTTGAAAATGGATTAGGGTTCACCTTCTCTTAAACAAGCACGAAGTTTGTTCATCATTTCTAATTGTAGGGGTGATTGTTGGCAAATGTTAGGCCTCAAAACTTATGAGGCATTAAAAAAAAAAAAAAAAAACAGAGTCAAAATTCACCCCGCAAAATTAAACTCTCCCATATTATTCATATTCTTTTGGGATACTTATATTCTGCATCATCTACCTTTTGTGTTATAAACTGCAGAATATACAAGTATGGTAGAGTAATAAAGTTAAAGGATAGTTTCACTTGCTTAACTTTCTTTTTAACACTAAGAAAGATGGATTCTTTTAGTGTTGGAGAAGGATCTACTTGCTCGTTTTTTTCAAATGCAACATATGCAGAGACGAATTTAGAAATGGGGCAGGTTTCACATTCTCTCAAGTCTTAAATAAGCACGAGATTAGTTCATGCATTCTAATTTTAGGTTCAATTGTTGGCAAAGAGTAGACCACAAAACTCTTCGGGAATAAAAAACAAAGTCAAATTTACCATATCCCATATTGCTCCTATTCTTTTGTGTATTATCTCATCAAACCCCACTAAACCAACCTCTTTCTTTCTTCTTCCTTCCTTCCTCATTTTGTGATCCTTCTCAACTAACTATTGCGTAATGCATTTCAACACAGAAAGAATACAACACAGGGAAGAATAAGGCATATTTTCTTGGTTTGATTGAGATCCAGAAGAGAAGAATCTCTTAGATTAGATATCTCATATAAAGGGAATGGAAGGATTGGATGGGTTGATAGAGAGGCTTTTGGAAGCGAGGAAAAACAGAGGCAAGGGGATTCAGTTAATTGAGTCTGAAATTCGCAACCTTTGTGTCACTGCCAAAGAAATCTTCCTCAACCAACCTAACCTTCTTGAGTTGGAAGCTCCCATCAATGTTTGTGGTACTTCTTTCTTTTTTTTGATAGTAAATATGTTTAACGTTACTACGTTAGATTATGAAAGTGTGAATGGATGATGTGAAAAGTTTTATATGTTAAATTTCAGGGGACATACACGGGCAATATCCAGACCTGTTGCGATTGTTCGAGTACGGAGGTTTTCCGCCGCAATCGAACTACCTGTTCCTCGGAGACTACGTGGACAGAGGAAAACAGAGTATTGAAACCATATGTCTTCTTCTCGCCTACAAGATCAAATTCCCAGAAAACTTCTTCCTCCTCCGAGGAAATCACGAATGTGCCTCCATCAACAGAATCTACGGATTCTACGACGAGTGCAAGAGGAGGTTCAGCGTTCGACTCTGGAAGATCTTCACCGATTGTTTCAATTGCCTTCCAGTCGCGGCGGTGATCGACGACAAGATCCTGTGTATGCATGGCGGTCTGTCGCCGGACATGGAGAACATGAATCAGATTAAGGAAATAGAGAGGCCAGTGGATGTGCCGGATCAGGGATTGTTGTGCGATCTGCTTTGGGCGGATCCAGACAGAGACATCAAAGGTTGGGGGGAGAATGACAGAGGAGTGTCGTTCACTTTCGGAGCTGATAAGGTTGCAGAGTTCTTGAAGAAGAATGATCTGGATCTCATATGTCGGGCCCACCAGGTACCTCCTTCGTCTTCCTCTCTTCTGAGATCTGTTCATCGTTGTTCATGGGCTATTAATACTCTGCAACCTTATTGAAAAAATTATACACGTTTCCCAATTTAGGACATGAAACTTAAACCAACTGTGTTGTTTAATTTATTATATATTAATAAAAATATAGTTGTCAAACTCTTAAATTTAATTGATGAGTTTAATTTTTTACAGTTTATAAAATCGTGTTAACTTATTCATAAGTTCAGATTAAATACAAACTCAGTTAAATTTATGAGTTTGCATCATTGTTACGTTTTTAATTTATAAAATCATATTAACTAATTTATAAACTCAAACCGGATGCAAGTTTAATCAAACTTGTTAAACTCGTTAAATTTTTTTTTTTTGAATTTAGCGAATTAAGTATATACTATAAAAAATTCAGTTCATAAAAGTTATAAGACCTGATTCAAAGAAAAAAAACTTAAAATATAAAAACTAATATTAATAAAAAAATCAAAAATATCAAAAATAAGTTCCTCTATTTTAAAATTTTTATGTTTTATATATGATAATTTATCAATATAGATGAGTTTAATTTTAATTATTTATATTTTTAATATATTTAAATTAAATTAAAATTATATTTTAATGGCTGTTTATTAATAAAGGTAAACTCTTACGAGTTTACGGTACAAATTTATATACTTATCTTGAGTTTACTTAAATTTGTGAATTTAACAATAATATATTAATTAATAATAGATGTGTTCTAACTTCTAATAAAATTCAAACACCATTTACTCTATTCTCTAATATTTTATGTGATGTGGTGGCTGTTACTTGCCACCCTTATAAACAAGGGTAGATATTCTGAAAATTTGAGAATTCGTGAATTTTATGAAAATCTTTAAAAAAGTGAAGATTTTGTATTTTGTAATTAAATAAAAATAATATTTTTTTTACAGAAATTCATAGATTTTAATTTTAGAGGATTTGTTTTCATTATAAATAGTTCATCTTTGTAGATGAAATGGTTGAAAGATTGAAATAAAACATTTAATAATAAATTGTCCCCTGAAATTTGTTGAATTTTGTAGATCCCTATTTTATTTGTGAAATCAACAATGTCTTTCTAAAATTTTTATTTTTCCCCTGACTAAACTAATTCACTGTTTAAAAAAAAAGTTCGCATTACACAAACTTCTTTGCTTTTTAAAACTTCAGATTTTTCTTGAGATAGAGAATAAATTATAGAGAACTTTCATAATTTTTGTTAAAATTATACATTCCTCAAGTTTTTTTTTCAAAACCCCCCCCTCTCTCTCTATATATATATATATATGTAGTTTTCAAAATCAAAATTAGAATATACAAATGTCCCCTGAATTTTATTAAAATTACACTAACTTCTCTTCCATTTTGAACATGTATCCGGTCATCTCTAGGCAATAGAAGCAATATTTCTGTGGTTTCAATAAAATTCAAGGGGTCTGCTTTGAAAATATGAAGAACAACAGTGAGGCCTCAAAACATTAAATTAATTATAATGTTAGGATTTCAACAAAATTTTTTAATAAATGAGGTTTAAATATCGACTTGGATATAAACATGAATCTTAGATATCATTTGATAGTTAGATTTGAAACTCAAATATTTTATAATAAAACTTCTAAATTTACACTTAAATTGATACTTGTAACTTATTTTTCAAAAAAATTTGTTGAAGACCTGAATGTCATTAATTTAAAATTTTGGAAGCCAATTGTCATTTTTCCTTAAAAATAGGAAGGAAATATATAGATTTAGCAAAACTTATATAAAAAAGGTCAATGTAATCGATTCTTGCCTTTAAAGAATGCTTGTATGAATTTTAATATAATCAAAGTCCTATATGATTTTTATATTTTATATAATGAAAATAAAAAAAAGGTGAAAATGACAGGTGGTGGAGGATGGGTATGAATTCTTTGCAGAGAGACAACTAGTGACCATATTCTCAGCACCAAACTACTGTGGAGAATTCAACAATGCAGGAGCTCTCATGTGTGTTGATGAGACATTACTCTGTTCCTTTCAGATTCTCAAACCTTGGAGAGGAAAAGCCCCACCACTTGAATAACCTTTATTATTAGTTTCTTCTGTTTTTCTTATCTTCACGACCACTCACATCTCACTGCACTTCACTTTCTCTCCCACCTCTTTGATACATAAATAATTAAACCCAGGTGGGGTTTGATGTAAAGTTCCTCCAAATGCACAAGTTTATTCATTAATTATTATGTTGTTTTCAATTAATTAATTAGGGTTTTTGCTAATTGCAAGCTTGGTGACTCCACGTAGTGTGAATTGGAATAGATCCAGAGAAAAAACAATAGTGGGCATGAAGGATAGATGTAGATTTTCTTTTTATTTGCATTTATATAGTCATACTCTTTTATATGATCACTTGTTTTTTTTTTTTTGGCCAATATATGTTCACTTGTTCATTCTTCATGAATGTATGAATGTAGAGAATTTCATTTGATTTGGTAGTCAGTAATGTACAAGTTTATTCATTGTGATGTTCCCAAAGTCATAGGTTGGTTTTTATTATATATAGTATATCCAAATAATTATAAAGAGAAAAGAGAGATAGCGAACATAAAGAAAGATGTGGATTTTGTTGGGAATGTTGAACAAAATTGATTAAGCTTGAGCGGACCAATTAATGTTCTTGTTCTTAAAGTTAAATATAGGTTATGAGATGCTTTGAGGGCGGAAACATGTCTTGAACTAGGTAAGTGTTGTGACTTGACTTGCCCAAACTTAAATACACTAGAAAGAAAGATCAACTTGGGAAAAAAAAATGAAGGTTTATCTTTCTCAAATAATAAATGACTGAGATATAGGGTGGTGAAAAGAGTAAAAGCCCAATGAGAAAGTGGGCAAAATAAAAACATGTGAATAGTTGAATAAAAAAGAGGAGGAAAAAGGTTAGAGGATTAGGTCAATAAAACCTAAAGAAAAGATTAGTTGGGTTGGGCCTTCTCAAAGGTTCTTAATATTTTGATAACTAATATATATACAATCACGACTCTTCTATTACCTTAAATTCTTAATCAACAAAAGTTGATTAAAGAATTTTTCCATAACTCATAAGATCCTTAGATCAAATTTTAGTAATAATATGATGAACTTATTGATAAGAAATTTATAAGCACCTCTGTAAATATTCATCGAGTCTGGAGATGTAGGGTCCGTTTGAATTTCAGTTGGGAATATTTGATTATGAAAATAATTAATTAAATAGTTAATTTTAATTATAATTAATTATTTTATAATGTAATCTATTTGGATATTATTTTTTTAAAATTAATTTTAAAATAATTGAAGATTGTTAAATAATTTATTCAAAATTAATTTTAACTGCATAAATTACTATAAAGGATATTACTTTTTAAATTTAAATTATTAATATATTTGTATTTAATATTATTAAATTTGTTAAATTTTACTTAAGAAGTAAAATATATTAATATTAATAATTTAATTTATGTAAATAAATAACTTAATATATTTTAGTTCAAATAAATTTAATAAAAAAGAAAGATTTAATTCTTAAATACCAAACACTAATTTTACAATAACTAATAAAGATGATAATATATAAATTAATTTCTAATAACATGATAGATATAAGCCATATTTGATGAAAATGTCAAGCATTACTTTAAAGTTTTGGCAACATAAAAAATATAGTAATGTAATAAATGATGTAAAATTTTTCTCTCTCTTTAAACCTTTATGCAACAATCTTTGTCATAATGCTAAATTAAATTAATGGTTAAAATTTATTTTTTAAAAAAATCTCAGCTTTTGAAAAGCTCAAAATCTTAGCTTTTGAGTAAAGCTAAGATTTCTTAATGGTTAAAATCGATTTTTTGCTCTCCGGAAAAGCTCAAAACCTTAGCCTTTTGAAAAAAAATCAATTTTAATGGTTAAAATTAATTTTTTGTTTTTTCAAGTGTTTGGCTAATAAACCAAATAATTGATTTTTTGAGTAAGAAAATAGATTAAAAACGTATCCAAACACACACATACTTTGGCTTTAGCAAAAACTCTTGATGCCGAATTCACCCAAATTTATCTTAAAAAAGAAAAAGGCTCTTCTATTACCTTAGTATCCACGAAAGATCAAAAGATAACACGATCAATCTTGTACGCTTGAACCCGCACGCGAACACGCTATGTTATAATAATAAAGATTAATTTTGTAGTAATACGCTTGTCCACACATTATTATAATTTATAAGTATAGTCTTATCTTCATGTTATTAAACGATAAAGTAAAGTTTTCTGATTCTCTCGTGATCTTTTCAGTTTTAGAGAGATCTAGAGGACGACTTTGACTTGAAGTAGTGTCAATTTCCAAACTGCCAATACTCTCAATCAGTAGATTAATATTTTCTGAATACCCAAAAAAATTATAGGTTATATTTAAAATTATTTTTATTTTATTATTTTAAAAATTGGTATTCTGTAGAATATTTTTTGAGAACAAAAAATTATAAAAATATGTGTTTTCTTGTTCTCTCTTATTTTTCAGATCAATAATTTTAAAATACTTTAAAAATATTTTTATTTTTTATTTTTCAGAATAATATTTTTTTTGTTATTCAAAACATATTTTAAAATCATGTTACTAAATAATTTTTTTTTATTTTTTTGTTGTGAAGAACTTAACACTATTTATAAAACAAGTTGTCCAACAAGTCCTATCACAACTCACATGTGATTATAAGTACAAAACATACTCCTATCTTTGCATTAACAATCACGAGAAGAGAGAATGTATTAAAAAATTCTAAAAATAAGTTTTAGAAAGAAGACATGATTAGCTTGGTAATTGTATGATTACAAATGGAATTTTCGCTCCTTAACACAAAAGACGACAATATTATTGTGTTTAGTATAAGCGCTGCTCTTTGCAAAAGGACTGAACCGTTTTCTAGTGATGAAGACGAATTACAATTTTTCATGGGTTCATGAGAAGAAGGAAGATTAATACATGTTAAGTATACCCAAAAAAAAAAAATTTCTAGACAAAAAATTAAAATATATCAAGGAAAAAAAAAAGGATAGGTACATTTTATATTTTTTTCTAGAAAATATTTTTTTTACTTGTCAAACTGTGATGCACAAGGAAGACTTCTTCCTTCTAAAGTAATTTCTTTGAATTGAAAACAGTACGTATGAGAAGGAAAATATTTTAATAAAATATTATACATGAAAAGGAAAATATTTAAAAAATGATATTCTTAATAAAAATAAGCTAATTTTGTAATCAATATCAATAATTTAATAATTTTTTTATTAATTTAGTTAAGATATTTTTTAAATTTGGTTACTTATAAATATTTTTTTTATTGAAGGCAATCTTATTCAAGACTCACTAAATGTAGGCACTTTTTCTCTTAGAGATTCAAACATTAGTTTTTCATGTTATGAAGAATTAGCTTCTTCTGCTAGAACCAACCACATCAGTAATTTTGTTAAGATAGTTAACAGAGATTCTTACACATTGGAGGATAAATATGCCACAAGCTCAAGCGCAATCAGCCTCTTGTAATTTTCAAGCCATTAGTCAATGATTTTTTTTTTTCTGAACATTAAGTTTTTTAAAATTTACATGCTGTTTCATTGTAAAAAAAATTTCGAAAGATACCATATGGATTTCTATTTATTTGTCTTATAAATTTATAAAATTTTTTAAATCAAATTTATTCTCATAATTTCAATAAAAAAAGCAAAATACTTTTCCTTTAAAAAAAATCAAATTTTACGATGCCAAACTGTAATTCAGGTGTTGTATAAAAAAAAAAAACTGGGTTCAGGTTTAAAAAAATGTTAAACTGTTAGTAAATCTCAGGTTGGCAAAAGAAAACAGTAAAAACCTCATATTTGTCATTTATTACTGGATAATTTTCAACAAAACTGTGAAATTATACCTACCTTTTTTGGCAATATTTCACTCATTAACAGGGCTGGAATAAGTTAGGTACATACATGGTTTCTTTTGCAAACAAGAAGTTAGGTATATCATTAATCTCAGCCTATTTAAGAAAAAAAACAAACAAACAAACAAACAAAATAAATAATTACAGGCTGATACGGTTGATGGGTGGCGTCCAGAGAAGCCGTTATTGCGAATCTCAAGCTTCTCTCTCAAATCTTTATACTGTTTGATTCGATTCTTCATTCTTCGCATCTCCTTCTTCGCCTTCTCCCTCGTGATTGCGATCCCAAGCCTGCCTTCTCTCTATCTGCCTCCATTTTCCAGCTTCAATTTTGGAGAATGAAGGCAGAATCTCGCAAACGGAACCTCTGTCTCGCCGTCACGGCGGGTGTGGTGATCGCGATCGTCCTAATCATAGTGATTCTAGCATTCACGGTGTTCAAACCCAGGCGTCCCGTCGACACCATCGATTCCATTACGATTCAGGAGATGCACGTCGGCCTCAATGTGGCCCAGCTCGTCGTCGATCTAAACATCACCCTCGGCATCGAAGCCTCCATCAATAACCCCAATCACGTCGGATTCAAGTACTCCGACTCCAACGCTCTGCTCAATTACAGAGGCCAGCTCGTCGGAGAAGCTCCTATTCCCGCAGGCGAAATCAAAGCAGGGGAGACCGAGTTCATCAAAGTCAGTCTCACCATCATGGCGAACCGCCTCCTCTCTAATTCGCAGTTTTTCAAGGATTATATCTCCGGTTCGTTGCCTCTCAGCACTTGGATTACGACTTCTGGAAAAGTAAGCATCCTGGGGTTTATTAATGTTCATGTGGTTTCTACTTCGTCATGTGATTTTGCGATCAATGTTTCCACCAAAACCATTGGCCAAAAAGAGTGCCGTTACAAAACTGAGCTTTGATTTGGTGTTCTAGATCTGCAATTTCCACTTCTTTTTTCCTATTTATCTGACTGAATCATCTGCTGTATATATTGCTTTTTGATATGTACGCAGATTTATCTGTAGGAATTAGGCATTCCTTCTCCCTCTTAGTTTCTTTAGCATCAACGTATGTAGATATTCATTTCGATTGAATCCCTCAAAACTCAAAAGTTAATCATCCTCCTTGTTCGCAACGGAGATGGAATAGTTAAGCTCAGATTTTTATTTTGGGTAACGTTTATTGCGTTAAGTAAAGTTATTACTATATCCGAATTATGTTTAATTTGTAATTTAAGCAATATAAATTAAATGAACACATCGGGTTCATTCTTTAAGACGATTGGACACTTGAATTTATCAGCATTGGAGTTTGATATTTTTGATGCAATCTTTACTTCACTCTAAATTCTAACACACTTTAAGTTCCAATCATATTTGACATATCAATAAAGTAATTATTTTCTTACTAATATAAAAAAAAAAGACATAGTCTTTGTATTTTTGCCTTTAATCCTCTTATTATGAAGATTGAGAAGTATTTAATTATACTAGAGGAAGTATCATGGAGAGGAAGTATCATGGAGTAATATTTTAAACATTGTTATTTAAAAGGATCATATAACTTTAAATCTAAATTTTTTCTCAAATTTATTGATTCAGTCTTTCAACTCTGATTTATTATAACTCAGTTCTTACAGTTTATTAAGTTAAAGAATTATAAAAATTGAGTTATATTAAAAAATTATAAAGATTGAGTTATTTTAATTAAAAAAACTCTAGTAAGAACTTGGTATTTTTGAATCAAATTTTAGAGAGAGAAAAATTTCAAGGACAAAAATTTATATTTCCTTAACAAAATTTTAGGGATTAAACTCATGAGCTACACAATGAAATTGTGGGAGAAAGTAATTGAGCACAGGTTGAGATTGGAGACAAGTATTTCTGAGAATCAATTTAGTTTTATGCCAGGTAGATCAACTACAGAGGCGATTTCTCTACTAAAGGATTAATGGAAAAGTATCATTGTAAAGATAAAGATCTATACATGATTTTTATTGATTTGAAAAAAGCTGATGACCGTATACTAAGAGAAGTGCTTTGGAAAGTGTTGGAAAAAAAGGGAGTACGGATTGCTTATATTAAAGCCATATAAGATATGTATGAGGGGGTAAAAAACTAGTATAAGAACACCTAGTGGTCAAACAAAGAATTTTCCTATAAAGATTGGACTACATCAGGGATCATCTCTGAGTCCTTATTTATTCAACTTGATTTTAAATGTTTTAATGGAACATATTCAAGAGGAAATCTCAAAATGTATGCTCTTCACGGATGATATAGTTCTTATAGCAGAGACAAGAGAAGAGGTTAATTGCAAACTTGAGTTATGGAGGAGGACATTGGAGTCGAAAGGTTTTCGTCTGAGTAGAAGTAAGACGGAATATTTATATTGTAAATTTGGTAAAGGACTATTCGATAATAATTTGGAAGTGAAATTGAGAGATTAAATTATACCTCAAGTGGAGAAGTTTAGATATTTGGGAGCTATTATTCAAAATGATGGCGAAATCAGTGGAGATATTTCACACAGAATTCAAGTTGGGTGGTTTAATTGGAGAAAAGCTAAAGGAGTTATTTACGACCGTAAGGTGCCTAATAAACTTAAAGGAAAGTTTTATCGCACTGCTATCAGACCGGCAATGCTATATAGTAGTGAATGCTGAGCTCTAACGGGACAGCAAGAGCATAGAGTTGGAGTAGCAGAGATGAGAATGTTACGATGGATGTGCGGACATACACGTAAAGATAAAATTCGAAATGAGCACGTACGCGAAAAAGTGAGGGTGGCACCTATTGAGGAAAAAATGGTAGAAAATTGGTTGAGATGGTTTGGGCATGTACAAAGAAGACCAAGGGAGGCACCAGTGAGAAGAGTGGAACATATAACTTTGAGTCCGATTAAGAGAGGTAGAGGAAGGCCTAAGAGAACACTCTTGAAAGTTGTTGAGCGCGATCTCTTAATTAATAATATTCCTAAAAGCTTGATAAATGATAGAGCACAATGGCAACTTGCAATCCATGTAGTCGACCCCACCTAGTGGGATATAAATTCATTCTATCTTTATAAATTTGCTTAAATTTGTGAGTTTGACAAACTTATAAAGATAGAATAGACACTATAAACCGCCGCCGTCGTTGTTGTTGTACATTATAAATTCATTCTATCTTTATAAATTTGCTTAAATTTGTGAGTTTGACAAACTTATAAAGATAGAATAGACACTATAAACTTTTGAGAGGTGCGTAACACACACACAGGCGAGTTATTATTAAGATTAAGATTGTCAATTACTTTTTTTGTTGGTAACTAAGATCGTCAACACTTCTGTGTCCACATTTGGCTGGTTCTTAATTCCACTAGTTGCATATTGTTGGCTTGTTTTTTAGCTCTTGCTTTATAGCTGTTTCAGTTGTTTGTTGTCTGTTTGTAGTGTTGATAAAAACAAATAGATCCGAGTCATAATTTTAATTGATTCCATGTATAATTACCAAAAAATCTAATTTGACAATTTGACTCTTAAATTATAGGTTCAAGAATGTCGATGATCTTAAATTTATTTTTTGTGTAATGTTCTCCTTTAATTTTTAAAATGGTACAATGTTGTCATTACTATTGATAAAATTTTAATTTTAACTGTCAATTTTTGAAAAGATGACAAACAATGATATAAAAGAATTAAAGAAATTATTTTCTGTAATTTTTTGGATCCATGTCTCTAATTTTCTTCATTATTTTCTATACTCTTTTATTTTATTTTAAGATCAACCAATAATCAAAATCAACTTTTGTTAATAGTAAGGGTAGCATTATACTGTTTTCAAAATTTGAAAGAGGAGACAGCACCATCAACATTGATTTTAACCCAATTCCTAGGGGGAGGTTGCCAAGTTTGTACCTAAGATTCACTAAAATCCCTTGTATGTAAATTAGCTTCATTTTTGAAAATATAGGATTTCTAAGAATTTAATAGAACAATAGTAGGATCAGGAGGTTTAAGAAAGCTTTGTTGAAACATGAAATTATTACTCCATTTACACAATTTCCAAATAGCTACTCCCTAAAATAAATCCCAATTAGATAGAAGACCAGAATGTCCAACAAAATTAAGATTCCAGGCCATCTAATCACTTAAAGGAGTAGAAAAGAAAAGATTATGGTACCCACTTGGCACAAGTTTATACCAAACCAATCGAGCATAACAACAATCATGGAGAATATGTAGTACATCTTCTACTTCAGTATTACACCAAAAGCAAAGAGATGAACAATTAGTCCATGAGCTTCTTTATGCATTAGTGGTAATCTATTATGAAAAGTAAGCCAAAGGAATAGATAGATCCTTTCAGCTCCTTTCCATTTTCAAATCCTCTTAAGCAAAGGATCATACCAGTCTGAAGATAGATCTTCAATCATAAAGTAAGAACTTTTTAACGTCAAAATACTACTAGCATTCCCTTTCCAAACCATGGCATCATAACCAACAGTAGAAGAGGGAGGCATAGTAGAAATAAGCTTAGAGAGAACCTTATTGGGAACAATAAGCGATAGCCTACTAAAATCCCACGCACCAAAACGAGTCCAATCAACTACTCCTAATTTCCTTTCCTCTACAGTCAGGGGCCTTAAAATCATATCCATGATTTTTTTTATCAGGAAATAACCAGAAATCTTCACAAAAAAATTTAATAGCTTCACCTTTTTTTGATCTGCCATCTTATGCCCTCCTTTACTAAATTCTTTTATTGGCATATAAACTTCCAGAGCTGCGAATCTCCTTCTTTTACATTGAAAAGATCTTCCTTTGATTGGTAAATGTATTTTTTTCTTTAATAAATTAGCCCATAAACCTTTACCGCCTAATACAAGTTTCCACGCCAACTTTGTACCACAAGCTTTGTTTATCGAAAAGAGCTTCTTGAATCTAAGGCCCCCAAAGGCCTTAGGTTGCATTACTCTTTTCCAACTAAGAGGATGAAACCCCTGTGAATTGTTACTTCCCTAAATAAATTTTCGCTAGAGTTTCTCAATCTCATTACAAATCTTGGTTGGCATTTTAGAGACTTGCATTGGGTACAAAGGGATAACACTTAACATAGACTTGGCTAAGATTGCTCTTCCAGTAGTCGGTAGACAATTAGATTTCCAACCAGCAAGTTTAGATCTAACTCTATCAACTATATATTGGAACTTTTGAGTAGAACATCTTTCTTTTGATATTGGAAAACTAAGGTATTTTCCTATATCAGTAGAAATTTTGCATTCCAGCTATTCTTTTAATATTTCCTCTCAAATCTACTTAACATTTCTAGAAAAGAAGAGTGAGGACTTTGCTTTATTGACTTTTGCCCTTGAAGCTGTGCAAAAATCCTTAAGATATTGCATCATTACATTGACTTGATTTTTTGAAGCTTCACCAAAAAGGAGAAGACCATCTATAAACATTAGATGTGAAATAGAGGGCCCTTACTTTGTGATATCTATAGGCAACTAATGACCACAATCAATAGCATCACTAATAAGTATGAAAGTTTATCCATACAAAGCACAAATAAAAAAGGTGAGATCGGATCTCCTTGGTGGAGACCTCTTTGATGGGAGAAAAATTCAGATTGAACCCTATTAAATAACACATTACATGAAATTGTGGTTATACAATTCATAATTAGATGGATAAAATTAAAATTCATACCAGCCTCTACAAGAACATGTTGTAGGAAATCCTACTTGATGCTATCATAATTTTTTTCAAGATCAATCTTCATCACAAAGAAGCCTTGTTTCCTTCTAGATTTCCTCATGAAGTGCATAATTTCCTGGCCTATAATTATATTATCTTGAATATGTTTGCCCGAAATAAAATTGGCTTGGAAAGGTGAAATTAGGTTGTCCATACAGCTTTTCAATCTGTGGGTAATAATCTTGGTTATATACTTATAATGGACAGAGCATAAAGAAATAGGCCTAAAATGGCTCAAAAGATTTGACTTATCTCTTTTAAGGATAAGAGATATAAGTGTTTTGTTTGCTTCTATTAGCTTTAACTTTCTTTGAAAAACTTCAGTAACAAATTTGCACATAGCCTCTCTAATAGTTTCCCAATTAGATTGAAAAAATATAGGAGCAAATCCATCAAATCCTGAAGCTTTATAAGGTCCGATAGAAAAAATAGCTTTTCTAATTTCCTCTTTAGAGGGAATCTCTGCTAGTCTGTTAGAAATGGAGTTATCTAAGGCAGGAAAAGAAACCTTAGTTCTCAAATTGGCCTTACTAGAATCATCATTAAGAAAAGGATGTTTAAAGTATTGAGAAATTAGGTCTTGAAGTTCTTTTTCATCTTCCACCAACCTTCCTGCTTCATTTTTCAAAGCTAGTACCTTATTCTTCCTTCTTCTCATAGTAGTTTTTAGGTGATAATATCTAGTATTGCGATCCCCACTATTAATCCATTCAGTGCGAGCGTTTTGGAACCATTTAGCCTCTTCCATCTTCAAAGTTTCATCCAGCTTCTTTTGTAAAAATAGCTCAAGTTCGCAAAGAAATCTAGAGTATGGATAAGCAGGGGAGTTCTGGATACCATTAAGTCTAGCAATAATATTCTTTTTCCTTTTCTCGACCATGCCAAACACCTCTTTATTCCAACTTTGAACAGACTTTCTAAAAATATGTAAGTTCTCTTCTAACCCATCAAACAAGCACCAAGTAGTTTTTAGAAAGTCTTTAAAATTTTTATAGGACAACCACATTGCTTTAAAACGAAAGGGTTTATCTATCCTACTATCTTTTGGCCAGATAAGTAAATTGATGGATAAAGGATTATGGTCAAAGAAGGCAGTTTTAGGCATTACCTTTACAATACATTCAGGAAAGGAAGACAAGAAAGAAGAATTGGCCACAGCACAATCCAAACGTTCAAAGAGCTAAGAACAACCAGCTGATTTAGGTCCCTTCCAAGTAAACTTTGATCTAGAATAGCCTAGATCTAGGAGACAACAATCATTTATTCTATCTTGAAACCAAGTGATTCGATCTGTATTACTAGGTCTTCCTCCAATACACTCTATATAAGAGGCTATGTTATTGAAATCACAAAAAACAAGCCAAGGAGAAGACACCAAATAGGATAAGCCATCGAACTTACAGGATAAATGAATAAATTGACGATCTTCATTCAAAATGGTGACCTAAATTCTTCCAGTATCCCATGCTATAACTATACCTTCCGATCAACCTACGTTAGGAATTAATTTGAGAGAATCATACCCCATCATTCTGAGTTCTCTTAGGTGAGATTCATTATTAGTTCTAGTATTTGAAAGCACTAGAAGACTAGGCCTAAGAGAGCCCAACATAGTAATAAGATTTCTATGGAGCCCATTACCACATAAGCCCCTAGTATTCTAGTAGAAAATATTATTCATATTTGATAAATAAATAAATAAATAAGGGAAGGAAACACAAGGCCTAAGATCTTAAAGTCCAGAGGATAATTAGGTTTCTGGCATAAAAGATTCACACAAATGTCCACTAGTTAAAATTAGGCTTATTGAACTCAGCCCATTATCAATGTCACTAAGGTCCATAATTTGGATATTTTCTCCTGGATTATGTGGAATGCTGTAATATTTAGAAAATTTTAATCTTGGTTTATTAGCCTAATGAGGGTAATTAGTGAGTTAATGAGGTGTGTGGCCAGAGGAGCTTAACTTAGTATAATTGTTATGATTTTAGCCTTAGAAGTGGGTCCGGATTGATGGCAAGCCACCCAGGCAAGTAAAGAGGAAGAAAGTTGAAGCATTATTCTCTGTGCCACACGCCGCAGTGCAAGGTTGGTCTGTCACGATACACGGAGACAAATTTAAATACAACAGGCTCCTCTATGCCATGCACTGTGGCACACGGGAAAAATTTCTAATAAATCAGATCACGTCTGTGCGAGAAAATAAAAGAGAAGGAGAAGAAGAAAAAGAAGAGAACATTAGGCTCTGCTAGGGCACACTCCATTGTTGACATTTTGAAGTTCCCAAATACTCAAGGTAGGTAAACTAAGCCTCATTCTTTCTTTTTTTCCCTCATTTATGATGATTTATGATAGAATTTGAGTTAGAAGATGGATTTTCGATCCATAAGAGTATGGGTCCAATTCTATTGGTTAAAGTAAGTATAATGGGAGTTGTTTAATGTATTGGAACACCACATTGATAATTTTAGAAGTGGTTGGCCTATAGGAGCATTTATTATCTGAAAATTAATATTTAAGAGGTAGTTGAGAGACGTTTATGTGCATTAATGATGGTTTGAGATGTTATTAATGATAAGGTGCATTGATAAAATTTTATGAGCCCATTGGGTATGAATGGGTAGTGATTATGAGTTGATAAAAATAGAGTGTGTGGAGTTTTTATGTTGATAAAGCTTCAAGAGTTAAACAATGATGATATTCTTGTGGTATGGATGTAGAGAGGTTCATTTTTAGCACCATTTGAGCTTGTTGAAGCTTTAGAAAGTTGGTATAGTGAGGGGTAAACCTTTGACCTCTTAAAGGTTTGAGGTAGCCGGGGGAAACTTAATCTTTATAGTTGAATGTTAATTGTATTTGTGAAATATAAATTATGAGCTAAATTAATGATGCATATTGGTAAAGTGTTTGATTTGTGAAATGGTTTTTGGAAAAAAAAAATTTGCTTTTACCACCCTTAGTGTTTTATGAAATTAATTGTGATTTATTACTATGGGTAGAGAATTGTGATGAATTATGTGTTGAATTGTGGAGTATTTGAGTTATGTGAGTTCATGTATTATGAATTAATTGTGAAAATGCATATTATGTGAGAAATGTACATAGCATGATCATTGGCGGGAGTTCGCCTAAGGAGAGGAGTAGATTGATTGAAATTTATGCGGTATCGATAGCAACTGTTGGAATCAAAAACTAGCCTTGGTACCAACTGTTAGAATTAAGAGGTAGCCTGTGCCCTATGGTTGATTCGAGATCATCCTACTTGTTCTATGAGGGACTCGAACCTAATTAGTCTTCACCAATTCATAAGGAGACTAGATTAGGGGTATGACACCCTATGGTTGTTAGTATTGGGAGAAGCCGGATTACATAAATGAGTAAGTTCACCCTAGCCCGGTAGTTCCTCACAAGTAAAAGGCTGAGTTAGTCTATGAAGGACATAGCCACGTGATAGCCATCAGTTTTATGTCAGAGGTAACAGGAAGATATAAGATTCGCATATAATTACACATAAAAGTCCGGTCATATAGTTGTTAGTTTTGTGGTCTGACATGTGTTGAGGGCGCATGGATATTATTTATGTGACCTTGTGTTATGTTTTTGGTAAATAACATGATAAAGTATTTTGTAGCAAGCCCAGTCACATAATTGTTAGTTTTGTGAACTGTGGCTGAATGTTATGTGATATATGTGCTTATTTGCCTAATTATATCTATTTACAATTGATATGTAACTGTATGGATTAAGTGAAACCTGGTTACTGAGTAGTTATACTCGTCTCTCAATTCTCAATATTTTCAGGACCTAGCTCATTGGATCCCAATCAAGAAAAACATACAGAGGCTTAGGATTTGTAAAGTAATCCTCTATATGCCTCTCTTTTGGTATTATCGCGTGTATTTGTTAATGTAATTGCCAACTAGAATTATTTAACATACTTTATGCACTATTTGTATGATTTTGTGTATAACTAATGTATTTTGTGCCCTGAGTTAGTGAGTTTTGTGTTGTGAACCCATAGATAGGGCCAAAATACTTGTGCAAGTAGAAACATATGTATTTTAAAAAATTTAGAATGAAATTGTTGATTTTGTGCAACATTTTTCCCCTTTATGTTTTGTGAAAATCGGGGTTGAGTGGTGATTTTATGGTATAAGTGTTTTCAATTGTTTGTGGTACATTGCACAAGTTCATGAGAGTCTATTAAGTGTGGTCGGATGGTTAGTGTAAGCTATTGGCACGTGTGGTTGAGTTGAAACACCTCATCTGTGAGATTTTGTGAAAAAGTAGTCAAAATAAATTTTGGTATCCAACTTTTTATACAAAATGAGTTTGAGTGTGAAATTAGTGCCATTAGCTAGAGTTAGGAGAAAGCTCTGTGTAGACACCAAAACCACCTCAATTGGACGTTAGACTGAAATTTAGGACGCATCACAAGTATGCATCCGGTGAACTAATACTGTTAAATTTCGTGCAATGTGCCACAGTGCATGGCACCTCATACCGCAGCGTATGGTATAAACAAAACATGCTGCGATGCATAAGTCACTTTCTGCACAAAATTTGTTTTTGAGTTTTAAAACTTACTATTTAAGTCCTAATTGATTTTCAAGCTTCTGTTTTGTTTTTAAAACTCTGATTTGGAGTTCTTAAATCATATTTGAGATTTAATTTGTTAAGATTGGGATTCCTTTAAAAGAATTTTGAAAAATTTCTTTTATAAAACTTTACAATTTGGTAATCCTTTGAGGATAAAACCCTGGATTACTATGATTTGGAGTAATTTGCAGTTTAACTTTTGGGAGGTTATAAAAGCCGACTCTATTATAGCATCAGGGGAATATCCTCTTCGATCATCGTTAGTTATGATCATATCATCATTGACCTGATTAGATTTATCTCCAATTGTCACGCCCCAAAAATCAGGTGTGACCGGCACAGGATATGGGCACAAAATTCATATCCCTTAAGCCTTGATCGGAGAAACTTTGAAATTAATACATTAAACACACTAATAGAGTAATTAGAAATTGTTACAATATTAATTCAGATATTCAACTTTAAAAGAAATATAAGGATCCTACCTGTAGTCTATGTGGAGCACCTGAGGCCAGACGCCAACATAAGTATAAAGTTCAAATTTTTCATCAAATTAGGATTTGACTGAAATAATTCTTCTGCTTCAATTCAACAATAAAACTCCTAAGTGGATATCTCGGGTCACGAGTTCAACTATACCATCTGAGACCAAAATATCTTTTCCAGTGAATAACGTCCCAACAATAAATAATAGAACATAAATAAAATGAAAAGTTTGAAATAGTTATGTAAGTTAAATAGACAAAATTTTCATAAAAATTTTATAAACTTCATAATAAAATGGCTCTATAAATTTCAAATAAAATCTCAAATCATTAAACTATCATAGAAAATGATATTATCACTTGATTTCAAGAAAGCATATAAATGAAATAAATATTTATAAACAAATTACTAAATAAAAACCAATAGAATATGAAATTATCAAACGATTGGATTCATAAATATAGGGACTTATCAGAACAATTAACAAACGTGGACACATAATCCATGAGGGTAACTAACCAAACGCGGCTTATGCCACGAAAACAAATGTGGACACTCAGTCCACGAGGGTAAGTAACCAAACGCGGCCAAAGCCACAAAACAAACGTGGACACACAGTCCACGAGGGTAACGCTAATCAAACGCGGCTTGAAGCCACGAAATAAACGTGAGTATGACGCTCACGAATAACCATCCCTTCATTCCACGTGCGTTGGCCATCGCACGAGGCTAGCACCTCCTATAAACACCCTGCTAGCTAGGTGTACCATGGCGCGCCAAGGGCTAACAGAACTGCCGTTAACAACCAGTGTTCCGTATAAAGTCCCTTTTTAAAACCATTTTCAAACATGCGAGAAAATCCTCACTTTCAAGATACAGTTCTCATTCTCAAAATCAAACTTGCATGAACATTTTTAAGCATTAAAAACTTGCCAGAATAAAATTTCATATCCAATACTCATGCTTGCATTTATTGAATAATCAAAATTTCAAAGTCGAACTCGCATGAATCATTCTCTATATCACTCTAATATTTGATAAAATAAAAATCTCATAATCAAAGTTCAAACTTAATTTAATTGATCAAATAACATTTTAAATTTGATAAAGCTAATTTCTCAAAATAAAGTAAAGTTAATCAACAAATATCCAATAATTGCATTAATGCTATTAAAATGATTTCCAGAAAAACGTAATATTCTAGTAAAAGAAATTTTGATTAAAAAAAATCAGTTGGGACGCTATCCACTTACTTGAAATTTCTCCAGAAGTCAAATTTCTCCTCTCAACTTTAATCAAACTTCTTCTCTTCCAAACACCTTATAAATCATATTAAAACTTTATTCAACTCTCAGCCAGTACATTAATTCCATTTCAACCGTCTAATCGATAATCTACTATAATACATTTGAAACATGAAAACCAAAGCTTTGTTTAAAAGATATTCATCATTAGCAATTTGTCAAGATAATAAATACATCCTTTTCAATCCCCTCATAAAAAGAAATAAAAAAAAACTCTAGCATTTAAATATTTTCTCAACAAACTATCGATTTCCAAGCACTCTAGTAAGCACATATTATTAATTTCATAATCAAATATCCTTTGCAACTTTCAAGTCAAATTTATAGATTAACAACATCTAAGCTAACTCTACTTTCTACAAGAATCAATGAAATTTCAAAATCAAGTTCAATTCTCCTAACAAACATTTTAATAAACATCTCATAAGCACTAATCTCCAAGTGTCCCATTTAAGCTCTTCTCTTCCACTTTCATTCTAACAATTACTTCAACACCAGCCATTCCAAACACATTATTCTTATTGTAATCATTTACACAACATCTTGGAAGCACCCACAAATAATTCTCATAATGACATTGTATCAATCTATACAATAGTATTCCATTTAGCCTTGAAACCAACCAACACCATCAAGAAAATGCATTATAACAGCACCATACACCACAACTCATTCATTTAAAATTTTTTCTCATGTCTAAATAAATAAATTTTAGGTATTTCTTTCAAGCAAATTTCCATCTCCAAGCCTAGAATAATTAAAATTCTCAATTCACATTTCCAATCAGCACCTAACAATAGGAAAATAATTGATTTTATTTTATCAATCTCATCCACATTCCCTAAACTCTCGGCCAAATAGCAGAAAGAAAGAAACCAAAGTTCAGATCTCATACCCTTTCAAGGATGAGCACGCCAAAAGCTAGAGGAAGAAGAGATACAATATGAAACTTATCTAAACATGAGTCTCCATCACCACCTTGCACCCACAGCCAACAAAATCATAGTATAAGAAGGAAGTAAGACAGAGCCGACTTTGAAAAAATGATGAGGACCAAAACACTATACAGCTCAACACTCCCTACGGCTAACCGAAAAATTAAGGGGTTCGAAGATTTCAACTCAGCAACCGACAACAATGAAAGAAAAGAAGAACAAGAAATCTGCATCATTCACGGCTGGCAGAAGATTTCTTTTCTCTTTCCTCTCTGTTTTTTTTTTCCAGTTTACTTCACCGTTCCCATCCAACACTACACGCACATAGCAATAGAAAGAGAGTGAAGTTTCTCACCTTAGGCAGTCAATCACAAACGCACAGGGAAGCACAGAACAGAACCTACGACTGAACAGGGGAAGAAGAAGATAGCACAATTCCAACCTCCAACCCACTAAATTAGTTCTCTTACAACCTCAAATCAGCTATTTACTTGCTTCATCATCAACTAACAGAAGAGTGGGGGAAGAAATATGGTCAAGAACAAGAAACAAAGCAGACATGGGTTGGAAAACAGTGGACCAGCAACAGAAAACGCACAGCATCTCAGCTCTCTCATCAGCGATGGCAAAGAGTGAAGGAAGAAGAGAAGAAATCGGAGATGGCAGAGGAACGGAGACCAGATCGCACGAGTTCCAGAACATTCTCTCCCTCCCCCTCCGTCAAACCGAGATGGAAATAAGGAAGAGAAGAAAGAAAAAATAAATCTGATATGGGAGGGGTATATTGGTAATTTTGAAAAACTAAAGTCATAAAAATCAACTCCTTTTTTGTTTCAGCAGATTCGAACTCTGGACCAAGTGGATGACTTATACATGCACTTCCACTATGCCAACACCCATTGTTGTCAAAATTATTCCAAACATAAATAAAATACACTCTAAACAAATTATTATGTGTTTATTTTTATTTTATTTATCTAAGTCATTACACCAATACCCTCCTCATTGGTGTTTAGCACCTCATTACTCTTAATATAATCTCCAATCATATCTCTCATTCTTTTCTCGATTTTTCTCTTTATTGTCTCCTTCTATACCTTGTTGTTATGTTCTCATAGTTCTTTAGTCATTTGCACCACCATTACTATCCCCACAGCAATAACATCCAGGTTTATATCATCATAAACATTCTTGGCAATATTAGCATTACTACCCTTCTTTTTCTAGATTCTTTCACTTTGTAGTGGGCCCTCATGATCAAGTTGTGCACTCTGCATGGGCAGAGATCATGTTTCTCCATTATCTTCTGCCATTTCTTTAGCTAAAAATCTAAAATGTGACCCAGAAGGATCGTGGTTTGGCTGTCCTAGTGCTTCTCCTTACCTCTATGCTGTTTGGCTCACTTTTGTACTACTTTCCACTACTCCGTAATGGTCTTATTTTGTTGTTCAAAATTTTTTGACATCAGAGATACCATTGATAGTGACTTTGTGATTCTTCACCTTGGTCAGGTAGTTTGCATTCTTTAAAAGTACATGAATCCACTTGGTGACCATAGATACCACAGTTTGTACAAAGCATATGTAGTCCTTCATATTCTAGATAATATTTTTCACCTTTTAAATCAAACCCCAGCATTAATTGTTTCTCAAGATCAATAAGAACACAAATACGAGCAAAATGTCCTCTCAGTTGACATGCAGTGTGCAGATCAACTTTGAGTGATTTTTAATTCTATCACAAATGAAAGTAAGAGCTTCGTTGTCATAGTACTCAAGAAATACTTATGGAACTCTAACCCATACAACAACCTTATCAATGGTAGCTTTTTGAGGTTGAAAATGAGCTTCCTATGGCCTTACTATCAAGTAGTGATCATAAATCATCCTGGGTCCACTAGTTAGTACATTGAAATAGTCCTTGTTAGAGAGCTTAACCATGTAATACCCATACCTAATATTAATGAGTCTGATGACACCTTTGTTTGCCCACAATTATTAAAGTCTTGATTCTAGTGCCTTAAACCTAATACTTCTACCCAATAACTTCACAATCACTGCTTTTCTCCATGCCTTGTAGAGTCTTTTTTTAACCTTAGTAGAGAATACAAAGGTCGGGAAATTTTTCTTGGGATATTCTATGACTATAAAGTCCTTCTTATTTGGGTTAGGAGCATCTTCTCCAAAAGGGTCAGCATCAGAGTTACAATCTTCATTGTCTTCATCTGAATCTTCTCTTGTCTCAATGCCTTTTAATTTATTAGCAAAGGTTGTTTGAGCAAGAGGAGGAGGAAGGTCCTTCAGTTTGGAGCCCAGAACTGGCCAGTGGCCTTACAGCAAATTCTCATTTCTATTACTCTTAACATTTTTAATCTTCTTAAAACTATGAGTTATTAGATCATTTTCTTCCTTTGAATGAGCATGGTTATGTTGGAGAAAGAGTTGGCTTGAAGGGAGTGTTTTTTAAAGAGGATTTGTAGAAAATTAAATAGTAATAATAATACTTCTTTTTTTAGAGTTAACATAAAAAGGATTTAAAAGGATTGCTCAGGCCCATTTTGTCAATGCCCATTAAGGTTAGGCTTTAAAGTTTGATTTTTTTAAAAAAATGCCTTTTCTTAAATCCAAACTCTTATAAAAATGAGTTTAAATTGGCGGCCTATCAAACCCATCTTTTATTCCTAACTATAATGGTAGAGGAAGGCTAGAAAGGGATCTGAAGTGTCTGTCGCACTCTTTTACTATTATCTTGTCCAAAATCTCAGTCCGTCATATATGTCAATAATCAGAAAAAATTTTATTTAATTATTCTCTCAAATGAAGGGTTGAGATCGATTTTAAGCACTAAAGATAGTAACAGGGAGGATAACATGGGAGTAGAAGACTTTTGAACCAATTTCATGGGTGTTCCTCCACCCTGAGGGGGTTTCAGAGAAGGACACTTGCTCTTTTGAAATAATTTATGTCCTTAAAAATAAATATAATTTTTTTAAAAAATACAACTTATTTGCCCTAGTATCTTTTGGTATTAATTAGTTGTTATTTTTTTAATTCCTTCTAGTTTTTTAAGTTTCATTCATCTACAATATTAGTCATTGTCATCATTGACAGAGTTAAATATACTAATGTGAAAATAACTGTTAATTTTGTTGTTGAATTGTTAAACTATAATCAATTGAATATTGTAGGAGCAAAATGACAATTATTTTTTTTTTTTGCCCTAGCCATCTGTCTTTTTTCTTTTGAAACTTTGCCCGTCACTCATTTAATAATTTTGATTTATTATCTTGCTTCTTTTTCTTTTCTTTTGCCTTCTATTTATTTTTATATAACTTATTGTAATTTTAATAAATTCGTATGAAAAATAATGAGTTTTATATACTGATAGTCCTATTTAACAATATAAAAACTAATATTGCAAACAAATGTTAACGAACTATGACTAATAAAAAATAAAAGCACATAGGAACTCATGAAAACAAATTAAAAAGCATAGCAGTGAGACAATCGTAAATTTTTAAAATTTTAATACTATTTTTATAAAGTTTGGGTAAAGAAATCATTATCAATGTTAATCTACCAAGTGTCAACATGTGGGCCATTCCAATTCTGATTTTTATTTTATTTTTCCACCACGACAATGCCCAAAACAACAACTAGGGTGACTTAAATGACATTCTGACAATAACATCGGAAGCAACGAGAGACGACTTAATCTGTCGACCTCAAGGACATGTTTGGTACGTAAAAGACTAAAATGAAGAGATAAGATGTGGGAGTTATCAGTTGATCTCTTAATTCGAAGAAGAAATTTTGTGAAGAGGATCGGAAATCTACAAATCTCCAAGTCCACCCAGGTTCATCCCATCCATCACTTCTCTTTTTCTCTTCCACTAGCTTCATCCCATTCATCGATCTTCTGGTTTCCCAAGCATTTTCCCAGAAAATTTCAGGTTTTGTTTTCAGCACTGAAAGAATTATGCAAATTTTTTTGCTAATTTCTTCTTTTTCTTCTAGTGTTGAGTCTCAATCGTCTCTAGCTATCTTACTGGCGTAGATCTAATAGAAATTTGAGATTTTTAATACTTTAACTTCTGATAAACAAAATCATCACAAAGCCTTTAGGTTGTATTTGGATTAAGAGTATTATAATTTCAAATATTCACTTTAACTATGTAGGTATAACAAAATCCATGTAAATCCATCTACCCCAAAGGCATTCTTAAAGATTTCCAGTGCTTGATTAAATGAATATTAACATTTTTTTGGGAGTGTAGAGAAGGAAAAGAAAACATGGAATAATTCATTTTTTATGTACTTTATATACACATAGAATATACATATATTATTTATTCATCTAGAAAGAGTGTATCTATAACACCTAGATGAATATGTGTGTGTCTATAATATAACATTAAGAACTAGAGGAAAAAAGATGATAAAAAAATGGAGAATTGCAGTCAATCCTCTTTCAAGAGAATTAATCACAGATAAAGATTAATACAAAATAGATTGCTATTAATTAAAATGCAGAACATGATTTATTTTTTTTGAATGGGACATATTGTTGGTCTTTATCTGTGATTAATTTCCTTAAGAGGGGGTTGATTGTAATTCTCTCATAAAAAAATGAGGGGATTCCTCTCCCCCTAAATACAGAGGCTTTTGAAGCGCTCTAATAATTAAAAAAAAAGTGCTGATATCTTATAGAGCTTAAGAAAACAATTTCATGCATATTATTTTGCTATGTACTATTCTTAACAAATTGAAGCATGCATCTCTAAGGCATCCTTTGGGTTTGTTTTTTTTTTTTTTTTAGTTTCACCTTTAAGGGATAAATCAATTTTAATTTTTACATATCCTGAAACATCAATTTTTGTTTGCTCTTTCTATATATCGTATTAGTTTCAGGTTATGAAGGTTGAAGCTGTAAATTGCAACCACATGGATGGAACCATTGCTTTAATGCTCACAGAGGCTTTCTTAATCATATTGGCTTTATTAATTTCCAAAGCTACCAGATTCATCTCTCCTTTGCTTTATCGTAACCAACCTGTTGCTGTTGATGACGGTAGGTACGTAGTGTGCTTTTTCTAAAATACACCTCCCATTCTTATATATAAAGTATTTTTTAAAAATTTATTTTATTTTTAATATTTTTAAATAATTAAATAATTTTTTTATTTTTAAAAAAAGAAGAGATATTAATTGTTTACTTCACCTGCCACTATAATATTAGTTATAACATTTATGGGGAGTAAAACTGAAAAATTGTCATAATTCTATGAGTTTTCAACCAAATAACAAATTTTTATTGAAATGTAAAATTTAATTATAAACACCCTATATATAAGAATAAAGAGAGTATAACATCATTCTTTATTTCCTAGTCATATTTATAAGACATGTCATTAAATTTATATTACAAATTTTTTTCTTGTCACCATGTTAAATATTAGTGGGAGAAAGTATATTATTAAAATATATATATTTAAGTGTTAAAATTTATTTTTACCCCTGAACTATATCTTAGGAGCACATAATGTCCAATACTTTGCTTTGATTCAATCCACCCCTTAAACTTTTAAAATTAGATACTCCAATTTTAAAAGTTTAAGGATTTGATTGGACTAAAATAGAATATAAGACATTAGGTGCTTTTAAGGGTATAGTTCAAGAGAAAAAATAGACTTCAAACCTACAATTAACAAGTGTAAAGTTGAAAACTTATTAAATTTTTAGAGAAAATTAATAAGTTTTAAAATTTTTCTTACTTTCAATTAAACAAGTTAGAAGCGATATAAATTAGAGTTGGTAATTCAAATGGGGCGAGCTAACTCACGATGGGCCTATTTGGATTGAGCTTAACATACCTGAACATATAACCAAGTCCTGCCTTAGCATTTCATGCTTTCACGGGTTGGCCAAATACTTAAATTATTAAATATGATTTTATTTTTTTTAGTTAGTTTCAATTTTTATCTTAAAAAATAATATTTTTCAAATTTTATCTATTTTAATTTTATTATTAATAAAAAAGAATTTGAGTAATTAGATTAAGCCCATTCAGGTTCGAGCTTGGCTTAGATTTCTTTGGATTTATTTGGGCAAGTTTTCTGAATTTGCAAGCTTGTCCATAATATTTTTTAGGCTTATTTGGACTAGCTTATCAAGTTTAACTTAAATTATTGACTTTAATATAAATAGGATTGGAGGGAGTATTTTCTTGTTTGGCTTGCTACTATAACCTAGCATTTGTTGATTCACTTACTTTCTATCTGCAGTTCTAAAGATGTTGTCATTTCCACTCCAACAATTTCTTCTCCTTTTGCTCATATTATTGTTCCTACTCCATCTACCAAGTATGATGTGTTCCTTAGCTTCAGAGGGGAAGACTCTCGCCATAATTTTGCAAGTTATCTTTACATAGAACTTAGAAATGCAGGCATTCACACTTTTATGGATCATAAACTTGGCAAAGGAGGACAAATTTCATCAATTCTTTTGAGAACAATTGAGGAATAAAAAATATCTATCATTATCTTCTCAGAGGATTATGGTTCTTCAACATGGTGTATGGATGAACTTGTTCACATACTAGAATGCAAGAAGAAATTTGGAAGGGTTGTGACACCTATTTTTTATAACGTAGATCCATTAAATATACAAAAGACAACCAAAAAAAATTACAAAAGTGGAGAAATGCTTTGATCGAATCTACAAGTCTCTCTGGATGGGATTCCAACAGTATCAGGTAGCTTCATAAATATTCTCTTTAATATGTTGTTGGTTTTGGTTATTTATTTAATTAATCTCTAGGATATTTCTATCAAATTATATTGTACTCCCTTTGGTTCTTAATAAAATGAAAACTCTGAAAACTTTTTTTAATTCCTAATGTAACACAAAATTAGAGTAATTATTTTTTTTCAATTTTATCTCTTGTTTATTTAGCATGGTTTGAATTCCTAGACAATAATTTATTATAGTTATTAATTATAAAAAAGATAAAATTAGAAGTTATGTATTTTTTTAACAATTTTAAGGATATAATTATCATTTCTTAATAAGTGTAGAGTTAATTAAATTTGCATTAGATTAAGGATTGGAGGGAGTAGTTTTTCCCCTACCTATATTTGATATGGCTTTTCTTTTAACTGACACACATTTTTGTTATAGACCTGAATTCAAACTTGTTGAAGAGATTGTGAAAGACATTTTGAGCAAGTTGAACTATAAGTCATCATCATCTCATCTTGAAGGACTTGTTGGCATTGCTCATCAAATTGAAAATGTTGAAAAACTTTTAAAAGAGGCTCGCATTGTAGGAATATGGGGCATGGGTAGTGCAGGTAAAACCACACTTGCCAAAGCTATATTTCGAGAGTTGAAAGCTCAATTTGATGCTTTCTCCTTTATTGAAAATGTCAAAGAGCAATTAGAAAGAATAAGTTTGGATGAGTTACAGAAAAATTGCCTCAAAGAATTATTAAAAGATGATGACATTAACATCAACGACATAAAATCCATTTTTGTGAAAACTAGGCTTCAACGCAAAAAGATTCTTCTTATACTTGATGATGTGGAGAATTCAATAATAGCTGACGATTTAAACAAAGTATGTGATTGGTTTAGAGAAGGAAGTAGAATTATCATCACATCAAGAGACAAGCAAGTTCTTAAGAATGCTTCTGCTTTTTCAAGATATCATGTTCCGAGATTGGATTTTCATGATGCCCTTTTTCTCTTTAGTTTGAAAGCATTTAAGCAAAATGAGCCATGTAAAGGCTATATAGAGCTATCAAAATCAGTAGTGCGTTATTGTGAAGAAAATCCATTGGCCTTGGTTGTGTTGGGTTGTTTTCTATATGGTAGAGAAAAGAAAGAGTGGGAAAGTGCATTGGAAAAACTAAATCAAGCCCCTCCAAAGGACATTGTTGATGTTTTGAAATTCAATTTTGATGGACTTGATGACATACAACATAATGTGTTTCTTGACTTGGTATTTTTTATCATGGAAGGAGGTGAGTTTTTGAACCTCATTATAAGACAATTATATGGCTCTTCTATACATGTTGAGATAAGTGTTCTTACTGAAAGATCCCTCATTTCATTCAATGATAATGGCTGCATTGGGATGCACCATCTTGTATGGCAAATGGGCCTTCAAATTGCCAGACAACAGTCATTCTCTATTCCTAGAGCCTCTGTTAGACTCTGGAGGCACGAAGACATTTATGATTTTTTCATTCGTGAAAAGGTAAATGATTTAATCTAATTATTAAGTATTGTTTCGTCTTTTTTGATCTTTATCATCTTAATTATCATATTCCTGGAATCCTAGTGATATTTGTTTGTCTACATGTTTTTATGTTCATCTTGGAGTTCTTCTGTTTTATTTGCATGTTTTGATAATTATGTTTATTCCTTAAAATAATATATATATATATATATATTTAATTGTTCTGTAGTATTTTTGTCATTTTTAGGTAATGGTACTTATGTTTATCCCTTGATTTGCTACTAATTACTAGGGGATTGAGGACATTCGATGCATGTTATTAGATGCGAGCAAGATAAAAAGAATCACATTGAGGGCCGGTGATTTTGGAAAGATGCATAATTTAATATTCCTTAAAGTTTACAAATCTAATCGGAGAAAGCCTTTGAAGTTGAACATTTGTGGAGATCTAAATTATCTTTCGGAAGAACTAAGGTTTCTAAAATGGGAAGAATACCCACTGCCATATGTGCCATTAAATTTTTGTGCGGAGAATCTTGTTCAACTTTCAATGCCTAATAGTAATATCCAAAAACTCTTGAGTGGAGATCAGGTATGCATCAATTTTTTTAAAACATTTGAATTCAATTTAGTGAGTTGCCTAAATATGCTCACTTAATGAATATCCTAATTACAACTATTAGATTTCATCTAACACTTAAAAATTATTAAGATATGTTTTCCACCAAAAATGCAAAACAACCTGTATGATTAGAACACCTTTTTTTGCCCAAAAAAATAAGAACAACTTTTTCTTTAAATGCAAGGTTACAGTAAAACTGTGTAGAAGAACTAAGATCCATTTATGTCTAAAACTAAGATGTTTCTGCAATCGGGAGATAGGTTTTCAAAAATCATAATGTTAAAATTATCACATGATATCCAATAAGCAAAAAGATTGGTGCCCATATCAGAACACCTTTTATGCATGTTGTTCCTCCAAAATTTGAAATTTGATACTTTAACTTTTGAATGTCATATATGATAAAATCTCTAATAGTGGTTCAATTAAACCAATGGTGTTACCATGCCAAGTCAGATTGGATTTGTACCATTTACTTGATCCAAATTCTTTTTCATATGCCTAAACATGATTTTTTTTTTTATGGGGGTGATTCTAAGCACCCTTTGAACTTTAACTTATTTAGATATCTCACATTTTTAGTTGACATGAGAGAGATTCATGATTAAACAATACGTGTAGTTATCGAATTTGGTCCCTAAATTTTATTTTCATCAATTTGGTTCTTTATGTTTATTTCAAAGGGAAATGACAATAAAATCTCTTTAAAATATACAAATGATAATTTGATCTCTTCAAAATATTATAATTTCTCTGAAGTCCTAGAGACTTTTCTATCATAAATAAATTTATATAAATTAATAAATTATCCTTGTTGAAAATAAATAATTGACAAGTTTTGTTTAAATATTCACAAGTTTTTTTCTCATATTCATAATAATGCAACAATAAATCACAACTTTGCATATTAAATTCTTTATTTATTATTGCATTGTTACGAATATAAAAAAAATCGTAAATATTTAAACAAAACTTGTCAATTATTTATTTTTCAACAAAGATAATTTGATAATTTATTTAAATTCATTAATGATAAAAAAGTTTGTAAGAACTTTAAGAAATTATGACATTTTGAGAGACCAAATTATTATTTATATATTTTGAAGGAATTTTATTATCATTTTCCCTTATTTCAATCATTAATTTCATTTTTATTGTTTGAAGAAATTGACATTGTTAAAATTTGTCGATATAGATAAAAGAATATTGAGTTGGCAACCATATACATTATTAAAAAAGTTTAATTATTTAGGCATGAAAAAAATAGGTTCAAAAATTTTAAAAAACACAACAAACTATACTAATAAAACTTAAACTAATTTGAGGATTAATTTATTCTCATTTAATCACATATACTTATCATCAATATGCTTTACACATTAAGATAATTTGAGGGGGACTAAAGTTATAATTTAATAAAATATATGGAACTAAATTGTTAAAAATTGAAGGGAGAATTTCATTTAAGTTTTACTCAATATAATTAATTACTTTTAGATCCATTGACAATTGATGTTCAGCTATCAATGGACTTGTGAGTAGTTAATTGTGTTGAGTGAAATTTTATAGTAATTCTCCCAAAATTAAATTTGAAGAAAAGTTCACAACTAAAACAAATTTGAGAGACTCAAAATTTATTTATCAATTTTTCTTTTATATTTACCACAGCTTTTTTTTTTTCAGCATTTTCCAAATTTAAGGGAAATCATTCTAGCAGGCTCAAAACCTCACTGCATTCCCAGATCTGCGTCACGCCCCAAAGATTGAATTCATGAGTCTTGGTGGTTGTGTGAACTTGGGTCAAATTCATTCTTCAACTGTCCCAGGCAAGCTTGGCCATTTATGCATAGAACAAAATGGGCCAATGCACATAAAAGTTGGAGGCACTGGTAAAGGTACAAGTTCAGGACTAGTGACTGCGCACAATTATTTGGATCTCCACAAGTTATGATTCAGCAAAGTCACAATCAAGCTCTTCATTTCCGACAAGATCATATCCGGTGTTCGATTCAAACACATGGTAATGCCATTCCCAGAGATTCAAAGCTTAGCTTCTTTTCTTCCATTTGCTAAGACATTTCACTGGTTAGAGAGTCCAATTGAGTTTGAGGACGATTTCAAGCAGCGTTACACATACGATCCTTTTTATGCTTACTATTATCCTTGGGGCCCGGTTTTTCAATTTGATTTGAATGTCATGACAAGACATGACGATGTAGCAGAAAAAAGTGTGGTGTTTGCTGTCCTCTCTGTTGCCCCTGTAATACCCAAAATCTCAGCTCCAGATCCGTTAAGTATAATGAAGAGGTGACAACATTGGACGTCAACCAAGTGGAACAACGTTATTGTTGCTGTTGTGATGGTTCTACATTCACGAGAGTTCCAAGCATGATGACTCGCTGGTCATTGTTGACGCAAGTAATATTACACAAGAGTGATATTGTTGGAAAAGCAAGTTGCAGCAGTGTTATTCATGAAGTTTCAATACTAAAGTCACTTGCAGTCAGTGATTATTACAAAAGGATTCAACCTCACTTGGATGTAACACTCTGTTTCTTGGCCATTCCAGAATCTGCTTTACGTGATTTGTCTTTCTGGGTCCGTTATTCCTTGGACTACAAGTCTGACCCTGGCTCTCACTGGTTTGGTTGTCATGGTAGTGGTACTAAGACTTATTCTAATGCTGAGTTTGTCGTTGAGTATGCAGAGTGGTAGCGATTTTATTGTTTAAATTAGGAACTCATTTAAGTATTTGACTCTAGAAATGGTACTATCTTTCTATGTGCTCATTCACACTCTAGCTTTGTATGGCCTTACTTGGTATTTTCCTATAGTCTTTTTTGACGTCTGTTGGCTGTCATTCCATCGCCTAGATTCGATTCTGTACTATTGGGAACAGGGTGTGAACTTGGTAACATTTTACATATTTTTGGGGTTTTATTGTGACTGTTGTTGATCCTTTAACTTGATATTTTATTTGGATCATAGTGGTCTCTTTTATCCAAGATTTGTAAGAAGGTTGTTCTGATTGTTGCTGGGGATAGATAAGAGATGGGTTCCAGCAAGAGATTGACTTACTGGTTCAGAAGCAATGATGAATTCTAGATATTTCTGGCTTCTATCACTACAAAAGTTTGATATGATATTTGGTCTAATGTTGACTCCTTCCCGTTGGTTTAGGTACTCTCAAATGTGAAGTTCCCCACCCTAGCTGGGATTGTTCAATCATTATGGATTTTATCTTTACTATTGGTCAACCACTAAGCAGTACTCCCTCCGGCCTATTTTATGGGACGCATTTTAAAAGTTAAATTTGGTCTTATTGATTGATGTTTACTCTGCACTTTAAAACAAAATTCTCAAAATACTCTTTTTTTTTTTTCACTTCTGTAACTTTCTTTTTTGGTTCATTTTGGCTTCTCTTCCAAAAATTGATCCTTATTCATTATCAACTTTTTGTCTTTTTTCACTGTACAGTTCCCATCTCTGTAAGCAGGAGAGAAAAATACTGAAAAATAACATTATAATAATTAATTATACTTGTTATATTAGTATGAAAAGATTAATAAAAGTAATTTATAAATAAAATTAGAGAGTGTAGTTGCTTTCAATGGATATCTAAAACTTTTTATTATGTGGTAGCTTGAGTTGCTTAAGCTTCGTTTACAGGGATGTGCTTCTCAAATTGGGTTTCAAGGCCTCCATTCCCTGTAGCTATGCTGGAATTGTTTCCTACATTTTTTCTGTTTTGATTTGCTTGCTTTGACATATACTTAAATGGTTGATGTTTCTGTAATCAATTTTATTTCCTTCGGAAAAAAATAGGACCTCATTTATTTTTACTGCGCATTAACATTATGTTAAATCAAATATTAATTATTTTAAGAGAAAATGACAATAAAATTTTTTAAAATTATATAAATAATAATTTAATCTCTCAAGATGCCATAATTTCAATAAAGTCCCTAAGAACCTCTATATCATTAAATTTTAAAAAAAAATTATTTTATTATTATTGAAAATAATAAACCCTAATCAAAATTTTTATCTAAAGAATCACAATTTTTTTTTTGTTAATTACAAGAGTTAAACAAAAAATCATAACTTGTCAACTATAATTTTTATTAGTAAAAAACAAGCCCTAACAACAATTTTTGTTCCGTGAATTACAAACATTCAACAAGAAATCACAATTTATTAAGTGTAATTTTTATTATTAAAAAATATGTTCTCAAAATAACAAACTGCAGTCACAACTTTTGTTTAAATAATCATAACTTTTATTCAAAGAATCGTAAGAATTGAAAAAAAAATCACAACTTGTTAATAAAGATAAAATGATTATTTTAATTTAAAATTTATTAATAAAAAAGTCCTTAAAAACTTTAGTAAAATTATGGTATTTTAATGAGCTAGATTGTCATTAATATAATTCAAGAGAATTTTATTATCATTTTTTTAATTTTAATATTATGTTGGAGGTAATGAAAATTTAGATTTGGACTAAGGTTAAATCTCCCATTTGGATACATGAAGATACAAACTCAAATAACCAGGAGCAACATACCCCCTACTCTGTCCCAAACCTGCATACCACTGCTAAGATTAAAGCATCCACACAACTATTCCCCTTCTTAAGTGAATGAGTAACCCAGACTTGTCAGTCTACATCACACCATTGCCAAATTTTCTGTAGTGAACGGCTTTATATAATATTATTAAGATTAATCAATTTTTTTTTCGAAAGTATCTGAATCGGTAAAATTTGCTTATACTTAATAATGGCAGGAGTACATATATGTTCTCTCTCTCCTCGTGTGGCATATGGGTCACATTGAGTTGAGTTTTTCCTAATTTCAGCCATGTTACACGACGTTTGAATAATTAAATAGTAATTAAATAAGGATAATTAAATTTTCTAGTATCCTGAAATGTAAGTAATATAATTCAGGGAAATCTAAAAAATAATTGTAATTTGAAACAAATTTAAGAAGTTAAGTCATTTTTAACAAATTATCTTACCAATATTTACATGATAGTTATTCCATCCCTTAAAAATTATAAGGTATATTTAACTAACTTTTATCCCAAAAAAACAATTAACACCATACAAAGTTACCAATTTTGTTCATATCCATCCTTATTTATTGAGGTAACTTAATCATAAATAAATATGAAAATATCACTTGTTTCAAAATGTGTTATATTTTCAAACATATGACAAAAGAATTACCAAAATTCAAAAGGATAAAAGAGCAAATTAGCCCTTAAACTATAATGAGAAAATATCAATTAAGGATCGTTAAAGAAAATTTATATTAGTTAAGAATTACTTATTATTAAAATTTGAATGAATACTTGTCAATTCGAATTAATTTTTTATCAATAAATGTCCATTTAATTTTTAACAACAACTAGTCATTGATTAAAATAAATTTTTTCCAATGGTCCTTCATTAGTATTTTCCCAACTATAATTTTACAAGCCCTAAATTCATGTTTGGTGTAATGTTTTTTTTGACTTTTGAAAATAGTATAATTTTATTATTATCATTGATAAAACTTAATTTTAACTATTAATTAATTAAAAATGACAAAAAAACCTTAAAAATTACAACAAAATGACCACAAAATTACAGTAAAAAATTCAAAAAAATATAAAAAAAGATCAAGAAAATTTTATGAGTCCATTGTTTTAAAATTTCTGAAATTATTTTTTAATCAATTAAGGTTAAAATTGATTTTTGTTATCGATGAAGTTAATTACCCTATTTTTTAAAGTTAAAGAGACATTGCATAGAATCTCATGTGCTCCTAACCTATCCTAAACTATAATTTAGACTTTTACTGTTTTAGGCACTTCAAAGCCTGGATCTCTCTCGTTTAGAAGGGTCAGATTTATATGAACAGTACCATACAGTTGCTTCTATAGTTCAATGCATCAACATTTAGTAGGGGAGGCGTCTACAACAAATTCAACCCTTAAAATAACTCACAGAAACCCAAAGGAAAGGAAAAAAGGGTTAAGTAACTGTTGAGACACGGAGCGGCATTAATGGGAGGACCCTCACCTTCCAACTACCAACCATCTTAATCCTCTCAACTTCATTATTGTGGCCAGTGCCTTGTTATAACTTGTAAGCTCTGGTTTTTGATTCTCAGCTTCCCAATAATCTCTCTCTCAATCAATCAGACACCATGAAAGAGTCAACAACCACACAGAACCACCAAGACCAGTTCATGGTCTCTAGAATCAAGAGAAGACGACGATGTCGTCTCCTTCTAGGTTTACTCACGCTGTTTCTGATACTGGTCTTTATTGTGGCTCTGGTTCTGGCCTTGACTGTGTTCAAGCCCAAGAACCCAACAGTCCAACTTGTGTCAGCTTCTCTGGACGGTGTATCACCAAGCGTCTCTTTCCCTGCAATTCAGGTCCATCTCAATCTCACTCTTGATATCAATCTTCTGGTTCATAATCCAAACCATGCCAGTTTCAAGCATGAACTGGGCAAGAGCCTACTGTTTTACAAGGGTCATCAGATCGGAGAGACTAACATCTACCCCGGCAAGCTTCCGGCGAAGGGGTCCGCCGTGCTTTCTAGCCGGCTGACACTGCAGGTGGACAGGCTTGCATCGGAAGTCACCAGTTTGATCGGAGAATTAATGAGTGGGGAACTATCTATGGAAGCATCTACACGGATTCCAGGCAGAGTCACCGTCCTTGGATTCATTAAAAGACATGGTGTTGCGTTGTCGGAATGTCAGTTCACTATTGACATGTCCAACAGGAAGATTAAATCCCAATCTTGCAAAAATAAGAATAAGTTTTGAATGAAACACAGAGAATTTTTTGGATCTGTCATATACTAGTTGATTCTCTGTGAAGGTTGGGTGTAGTTGTAATTTTTTTTTTTTTTTTGGGACGTGAGATATGGTTGTGATTTGAGCCTTGTGTGCCGTTGTTGTAAGTAAAAAGTTAGCCATATGTAGGATTATGACGATATGTGCTGTTGTGGAGTTCTATACATATAATGATAAACACATACAGACTTTACTGACCGTATCTGTAATTTCTATTCATCGATTATCCATCCATTTGGCCGCTTCATTCAATCATTTTCTAGGTAAACAATCGATATACGCCAACGTACTAAAATGGGACTGTTCCATCAGCAAGTTAAAGCAAAGTTTAAGAGCCAGCACTAAAGTACTAAAAATTGAATTGTTTACTGAACTGACTAAGGCATTGGGTTAAAGGTTAGGAATTTAATTCAGGTCGAATTAAAGATCAAATCAATTATAATAAAATAATATAATTGATAATAAATAATAATGATAAGTTATTTTACTCATTATTACTATTAATTTATTTTTATTTTTTATTTTTTCTCTCATTTTTTCCACTCATGTTTGTCGTTTCCAAGTTTGCAATTAATCATCCACCAATCCCAATTATAGGCTTGGTGGATAATGAGGGATTAACCCTTCAAATGAGCTATGACATTATGTAGCTTTACTTTCAGTATAATTCAAAAAAAAAAAAAGTTTGCAATCACAATTTCTTATATTTTACACCACATCTCTTGAGAAGCAACCACTCTGTCTCCCCTTCTTTTTCTTTTTCTTTGGCGTTCACTCTTCCCTCATTCTTCTTTTTCTATCTTATTTATTTTCACTACCTTGATAAGCCATCTCTTAAAAAGTCACCATCACCCCTTACTCTTTCTTTTATCTTTTTTATCTTTCTTTGTTGCTCTTTGTCTCTTCCCTCCCTTGCTCTTCTTCCTTCATCTCATTCTCTCTTTCTTAGTTTCTTCAAATGCCATTTCATTTCCCTTCTTCCTTCAAACGCTGAGAAGAGAAGATAACCAAATAGCTGAGTTGCAGATGAGAACGCCAAGAAAACCAAATAGCATAGTCACATATGAGAACACCAAAGGTTGATGAAAGATGAAGATGAGAATGCCGCATAGAAAGATGAAGGTTGAAGGAAGGAAAGAACACCAAGAACGAGAGGGGAAGATGTGAAGTTTCAATAAGATCGACACATGATGTCTAATTATTTTTGTATTTTTTTTCTTTTTGAGTAACCTGCTCAACCCGCTAAACTTGTGGGGTTGAGCGGGTTAGTTAGGGTTTTTCCTAAGTCACCTGAATTAACTTCAGGTTGATTGTCCTTTAAAAAAATCACCAAATCAGATTAAATATATGATTAGTTTGTCAGTTTGACAAGTAAATCTAGTTTGAGTTTGCAAACCATGGTTAGTACTTAGTAGCTAAAATTTTCATCAAAATGAGACCAAATTAATTATGAACAAAACTTTTCATTAAATTAGGCAAATTATTGGCTCAACAGTTTAACATTTTAACCAGAAAAGTTGACCTGGTTTTTAACAGTGTGATTATATGCCCATTGAAAATCTTCCTCAAAAAAAGATTGTGTCCGATATTTTTACAGTGTGTGCGTGTGTAACCAATTAATTATGAGTATCGCCTAGTCTGACATAAGCCGCAAGGATGGCAAACTACTCACAACCAAATCGGAAATAGAACCTTACATGAACCGTTGGCGCACGGAGTTTTTCTTCCAGTGCGCTTTTTTTTAGTTTCAAAATATGGAGAAATGAGTGGCTCAACTCGTAGAATATAATTATTTGCTCGTTCTCTAATTCTCTAAATAGGTTTCAAACAAGACAAGACAACGCTCCTCATGAGGGCAATTAAGAAGAAAGGCCAATAGCCAAGACTACACAAAAATGAAATTCTGTCGTCCGAAAAATTCTTCACTGGATCACAACAAATAGGCACATCTCGACTTAGAAATTCTGATAAACTACATGTATATGGAAAATGGACAAACAGGAGGGAAAATACAACCCTTGAAAAGTACCAATCAACATAAATAACATGGGTAACCTGGTTAAAGAGTTTATGCAAAAGAAAAGCAAAGGGAAAAACATATTAGATAGCTCAACAACTCATCTACTAAGAGAAATGTCAGGGAAAAATTTCAATGTTAAAATACTAACGTTGAGGATTAACTATACAACGTTACCGCTACAACTACACTATCACCTTGGTCAGTTTCAGTTTTTCCATGTAAAAATACAATGTCGAATCATAACTCAGATACACGTAACATCAGCTATTTCAAAATCTGCCTGCCGCTCAAAATTTAATCACCACAGTTTGAGCTGCCATTTTCTTTGTTTATATAAATCAATCAGACTCCCTTGAATCAAAATTCAAGCTTCCTGCGTAGCCCAACGGGAATGATCCTCTGTTTATTCCCTGGTTTCACAGGTGCACCAGGGCAAGTATCAGCAATTCCATTGAGCCTGATTGCTGAAGGAGGTGTTTTACAATCTTCTGGATCATATGCTACATCAGGTATTTCAGCAAGAATTGACTCAGCCTGCGTTGATAAAATAGCTTCCAAGAGATTCTCATACACTGATTCAAACATCTCTTGATCTGAAAGAGATTCTTCATCATAGCCAAAACTCTTGTGCTGAACAGCATCAGCAGATGGGTTAAAGTTGAGTCGTCGAGCTACGCAGCTCCTTAAATCGTTAGCATACTTTTTGCACAGCGGTGCACGTGCCATGATTTCAGGCCCAGGAGCAAAGGGATCGAAAACACCATCCTCAGGGGTTTTAGGGCTACCATTATCAACAAGAGTAACCTTACAGCCATTTTCTTTGCAGTTAGAATCAATATCAGATAATTTAAATGGTTTCTTGATCACCGTGAGAGGGGATTGAAGATCAATGCGAAAATCCCCATTTTCTCTGTCTACATCAGGAGTTATAGGCACTAGAGAACCGTTGCAATCAGCAGCCTCTGGCAGCTCAGGAACATCCTTGTTGATTCCCATTACAATAATGTTCTCGTTCAGTTTCTGCGAAGATCTAAGACACGAGTCCTTGGCTTTGTCGCACAGTTTATTGCAACCTCCAGAATCCATGAGCGCGAAAGAAGCGACAGCAAATGCAGTTCCGTCAAGTGTCTTAAAAAAAAAAAACGGCTCAGCTAAATTAGCTCTCCATACGCTTCTCAAAGAAAGTCGAAAGCACAAGGAAAAAAAAAAGGGCACGAAATTGCAACAGAAATGAAAATAGAAAACCGTTCAACAGGGGAAGAATAAATGTAAAAGCCTAAAGAGGGGAAAACAAAACCCTAATTTACCGCCTAAAAAATTCCACACTTCAAAGAACACTGTTTCGAAAGCATCAAAATATTTGAAAAGAAGAATAGAGATCTGAGATATAAATGAAGAAAATTCCCGAAGAAAACCCCTCACGAAGCCTACAATCTACAACATCGAGTATTTATTATATGTTCAAGAAAATGAAGGAATAATTGCAGCATAAAGTAGCGAGTATTTCAGATTTGACTATCAGAACAACGATAAAAAGGGAGAAGAATGAAAAAGAGAGAACCTGAGAAAGAGTCTGCCGCAATGGAGGCGTCGGCGTCGGCGTCGGCGGCGCGATGCGGTAGATCAGAGGAAGGAGGAGGGAAGGGGATGCGTATCGAGTCGATTCGGGAGAGTACCACTGAGCGCCAAACTAGCATAAACACTATATATAGTCCTTAAAATGTTAAAAAAGGTAATCTCCACGTGTCATCACATTACTGCCTCTCATTTTCACTCCTTTCGCAGTTTTCCGTTTTCACTTTTTTTTTTACCGAGTAAAGTTTCCTGAGTGTTTTCTCTTTCCTTCTTTCTTTTGGTAAAATTCTTTGTTCACACTTTTACTTGATAAGTTTTTCCTTGGTTTATTACATGTATTTAATATTTTTTAAATTTAAATTTAGATTGAATCTTTGTCGATTTTTACTTCACAAGTTCACCGTAGAAAATAGTGCTTCTTCCTAAAATCCAGCATAGATCTTTTGGAGTAAGGGCTTAAGCTCAAACTTTTAAAAAGTTTAAATTTTCATTTCCTTCCTTCGTCTCAAATTATAAAATATTTTTAAAAAAATTTTTTCAATTCAAAATATAATATATTTTAAATAAATTAATATTTTATTAAATATATTAATTTTAATATTATCCTTTTTTATAATTAATTTTTATCACTCCTCTTTTCAATATATTAAATAATGAGTATTTTAAAAAATTTATATTTTTATTTTTAAAAAATAAAATTGTTAAATGTATTTATAAAATTTATTGATATGTAAAATTTTATTTAAAATTATTTTATAATTTGAGATAGAAAGAGTAATTTGCTATCAAAGGTTTGCTTATTTCCGCAAAACAAAAGCTAAGAAAAAAAAAAAGCTGTTGTTTTTTTAAACCAGGTTATCAAAGCCTTTACAATTAGTGTCTGGTCCAAAAAAAAAGTTTTCACACTTTTTTTTTATTAAAAAAAGTTTAACAAATAAGTGTATAGCAAAAGCACAGTGAGATATGAGATTGGATAGATTTTGAGATAGTTTAGGTTTTACTTGTCTTCCAAGGCTTGTTGCATTTTTTATTGGAAAAGCAAAAGCAGAGGATTGATTTTTTTTTTTTTAACAACTGGTTTAATAATAATAATAATATCTTATATATATACACACACATGTTGATGACTTGGTTGATAGAAGAGGGAGCATCCTAATCGTATCAAATAGAGTGCCAACGAGTGACATAAAAATATTAACAAAGTACTCTGATGTAGTTGTTGGCTTCTTTGCTGTGACTTTTTCTTGTTTCTCCGTGTACAGTTTCGAAACTTTCGTTTCCTTGAGTTAATGATATTCATATTTTACTGTAAAAAAAAATATTAACAAAGTACAACTGCATTAAATATTTAGTGTAAGAGTTATATTGTCTCTTATGATTCTATCTGACTCAATCCATAGAGTAGAGTAAGCCTAAAATACCACATAATCTAATTCAAAAAAAAAAATACTAGCAGAAGTTTAACCTAAAAAATACTAATGATTAAAAAACTAGATCGAATCAGATGATCGAATTGGTCAAACCATTGACTTGTCTAGATTTTAGCTGCTCAACATGAAAAAACTGTATGAAAAGTTGAGCCGGGTTAAGTTACTATGGACCAGCGATCGGATTAAGAACCAATATCAAGTTGTGAATTTGATTCAATTTTTAAAAATCGGACTGTTAAAAAAAACCCACTCTTCTTCTTTTTTTATCAATTTTTTTTAAAATAACTAATTTTTTAATCATTTGATGTTGTTTTACATTATGTGATTTATTAAGTCATGATAAATTTAAAATATTTAATTTTATTTTTAAGTTAAGTGATAATTTCATATTTATTTCTTATTTTTATATTATTGTGTAGATATGTAATTTTTTGATTTAATTATTATATAAGCAGTTTGACCATTGGTCCAACCAGTTAGATTATAAGAATCGTGAACCACTAACCTTTTTGATTTAATATCCGGTTCGGTTATAAAAACATTGAAAAATACTAAGAATAAATTAATAAACAAACAAAGATAGATTATTTATTACTTTTTGTATGGTTTATTTTCTCAAGATATTTTTAATTTCCTTGTAATTTTTAAATTAATATACAAATTTGTTTGTTATAAAAATGAATTATTTTAAATGAAAAATTATTTTTAAAATTCATGTACTATGAATTACCATTGTTATTAAGCATTAATTGACAAAAAATCATTTGATTCGTGTCCAACTGTGTCATTATATTCTCTCTACCAGTTTCAAGATACAATACTCAAGATCCCACCATGTGATCAACGGAAAAATATCCTCTCCTCAACACTTCTTCTTCAAGCCGATCCAAACCCCTCCACCCCCACCATGTTCATGACCAATTAAAGTGGGTTTTTAATTTCACCAAAAACAAAAACATTTTTATATTTGTAGCAAAATTGAATTTTTTTTAAAAAAAATGACATATCATTCTAAATCTGTAAATAGTGCAATCTTCTATATTCTCGATATTTTATATTGATTTGTCACCCATCTACAAATTACATAAATATTTTGTTTCGCTTGTGTCATTCTATTTCTCTCCAACCTCTGTTCATATCTCCTTCTTTTCCTTTTGGTCTTGTTTGATTAGTATTGCCCCGTCCCAATTAATAATGTATTTCTTTTAGTAAAATTATACATATTAATAAAATTCATTAACTACATTTGATAATATTATTTTTTTATAAATTTTTTAAAATATTCCTCATTGTTAAGGGAGAGGGAAATAAATTTATTTATGAATGAATGAAATAATGTTAGATAATTATTTTATCATCAGTAATTTTTTTTTCAAAACATCTTATATTTTAGAATATCAAATCACTTCAAAAAAATATTAGAGTACACACACTAATAGCTGAAACCAAAAAAACACTACAAAAAACCTACAAATAAAACCTATCACACAAAAAAAAAAAACTCACCAAAAAACCAAACACAATAACCAATTCAAACAAAAAAATAAAAAGGCAAAGAAACAAAGCAATTAACCAATTCCCATTCTAAACAAACCAGCATTATTATTATTAACAAAAAAAATTAAAGTTGCAACTTTATTAAGATTCAACACCTGAGCTAAGATAGATGGAGGTGATAACACCATACCCCATCTTCCTTTGAGCATCACTTGAAAGAAAGCTCACAACTTTATTGTAATCTCTATTAACTAGAGAGAAAAATCAAGTCTTTACAAAAATATATGTTTGAAAATGGAATGGGATGCAGGGAGTAATAAAAAAAGTTAAGGTAATATTTTACCATCACACAACAATCAATAAATGTAATAGGTACATGTATTGTGTCAGGTTAATTGTTATTTAATAATAATAATTTTTTATTATGAGTTTTTTCCACAATGGATGCATACGAGTTTCCACATTTAATTATTCACTTTCTTCATTATATTCTCCTTTTCATTTTTATTCCCACAGACCAAAGAGTCCAAATTCTCCCTTCTGTCCCCTCCTCTATTATTTATTTCCTCTCCTTTAATTTTCAGTAATTTTTACTTTCAGTGATATTCTCATGTTGTTACATTTCGAAGATTCATTCCATCGTTTTGTTCTTGGTACAAAGATTCGTTCTATCATTTTAATATACAAAAGAAAAACTTTCAATGATTAATTCCTTTTCCTTTCCGCATTCCAATTCCCTAAAAAATCTTTCCAATACATCAAAATGAATGGGCCTTGCGTTTAGCCATCCCCTGACTTTTAGAAATTAAAACTTATTGGGCCGCGCTTAACTGTAATATTAGGCCCAGGTCCAAAGCCATGGGCCTAGCCCGTAATTGCATTAATAAATATTATTTAAACTTAAATTACAAATAATACCCCAAAGCTGGGACAAGATTGTCTCTAACAATATAACACTTTTGAAAAATACAAAAATTACAAACAATAAAGAATAAAAAATCATTTTCAAGTCCGGCACAAGAAATATAACTATAAAAAGTCTCTTGAAATCACAAACTTATTCTAGAGTCCCATGTTTTTTTTTTATTGAAATTGTCAATTGTTGTTGGATATAGTTATTAATTAGTGCTAATTAGTTATCAATTGAACAACTCCATTTACAAATGCTCTTCAATTCAATATTATAAGAATTTTTTTCAAAGTATTATGTTGAAAAATATTAGACATCTTTTGTCTTTGAAAATACAATTAATAATTTATTTTCTAAAAAAATCTTTAATTGGGATGTAATTAATCAAATTTTCTAATTAAGACAACCTAACCTGATAAATATATGAAAAGTGTGCAATTCTAAAAACTATTAATTAACTTAGTCTAAGTGAAATTAAATTAAAAATGTTTTAAAATACTGAGCACTTGAATAATTAATGAGATTTTAAAATAATTTTATAATTTTATGAGACTTTTTTTTTTCGTAATCAATTTTTTTGAGTGGGATCTGAGTTATTTTCCTAATCAACAATAACTGATCAAGAGTAAAACAAACAAGCAGACGGACGAAGAAATCCGGGGAATACAGACCAATGATGAATGTGGTGAGTTGCATCAATTAAGCAGTAGGAGACACGTCGCAATTCCACAAGTATCAATCAAATCATCACCAAACAATTATATATAATATTTAAAAATTTAAAACAATCCTTATGATCATAAAAATAAATTATGCGACTGTTCAGTTTGTATCAATCCCAATTAATCTAATATCATTTCAATTATATCATGATGAATCTTGTTCTGTCTCAAAAATAATCGGGATGAAACTTTATGAGACGTGACAGAAAAGGGACTCAGGAAAGGACGAGACGGGACACGAGATTACTATCAGGACGTCTCATCCTATCCTGTCCCGAATATTATATATATTATTTTTTATTTTAAAAATATACATTAAATATATTAATTATATTAATATAATTTATACTTATATTAATTATATTAATTATAATTTTAATACTTGCAATTCTCATATAAAACTAAAATTTTTTGTATCGATAATTTTAATGATATATAGTAAATAGGGCGATATCTTTTTTTATAATATATTAATATAATTTATTTTTATATCTATTTATTTAATAACTTTTATTTATATCTATTTTTTGTTTTATTATTGGAACAGTAATTAGCTTAGCACATCTCAACTAAAGTAAAAAAAATAATAATTTAATGTTGTATTTGAATTGTTTATTATTGTTACTCTTACAATCTAGAGATCACTTGTAATTGATATTATAATGTGTAGTTGTGATTATTATAATTCAATAATTAATTTTAAATTGTTGTAATTTATGTACCTGTATTGTTTTGATTATAAACTTAATAAATTATATAATTTAAAATTTTAATAAATGTTATTATTCAAATTTTTTTCTAATATTGTCCGATTTATCAAGATGGTAGGGCGTTTTAATCCCATCCCGATTCTTAACAAGACGAGACGGGATGGGACAAGGGTGTCCAGATTCAATTTTATTCCATAAACACTCCTACTTTGTACGATAAAATTTAAAATTTATTTATAACATCCTCTTTGAAAATTTTATAAAACTGAAATGTTTGACAGTGATTCAATTGAAACAAACCATTTTCATTATAGTCCATGAGATATTCATTAAGTTAGTATATTTAAACTAGTCATTGAATCTAAATCTTTTAATGTAATCTCCTTTGCATTATTAGATTGGATCCTAATTAGTTCCATTGCAGCTTTCCTGGAAAATTAAGCCATATCTTTTTCTTGTCCCTATATATAATTATTCTCCTATTTACTTCAAAACAAAACCATCACACCTGATTTCAGGGAAACGCATCCATCAGCATCCAATTTAATAGAACATAAAATCATATTCAAATCAACCCCAAAAACACTCATCCAAAATTCTGCAGATCATCACATCCCGTGGCTCAACAGTACGAATATATGCTCACAACTGATCACAACCGTGAGTGCCTGTGTCTGTGTGTCTGTGTCTGTGTGTGAGAGAGAGTTTACATATATATATATATATATATATATAGCAAATTAGCAATTAAGCAAGCTAGGAAGGTATCATGGAGGATGGCAGAGAAGAGGACGTGCGTGACAGTTTGACAGAGAATGATGATTCGTACATCGAAATAGAGCTGGATTCTTGTGCAGTGGTGGTGCCGACATCAACATGTGGGAGTTCCGAGGAAGAAGACGACAAGATCATGAAGGAGTACGATGAACTGCGCATTTCTATTTCTTCCTCGATTCCGCTCCCCTATGTTCATCAGTGTGTTGTCGACGTTGATTCCTCTGAGGAACATGGTGAGACCAGGGTTGATCCATCAGCTTCAGCTTCAGCTTCAGGTCCACCTTCTCTTACTGCTTCTGCAGATTCAGTTACTCAAAGTGATGATGATGATCATCATCATCAACGCAGAGTCAAATTCGGAGTAGCATTTGATCGGCGATCTAATTTCAAGGTTGATTTCTGGGAAAAGCGTTCATCAGACCATGCAAGCATAACTCTACAAACAAGTGCAACCATGCCTTTTGACTCCTCGAATAACATCGACCAGCGCTCCGCCCATACAAGGTAGCTAGTACATAGTTTTCTCCGTTGCTATTTTCAGTTACCGAGTTACATATGCTCCTCTCCTGCTTTCTATTTAGTTTTCTGATTTTATTTATCGATGTTAACATGTTTTATCAAAATAAAAAAAATTACAATTTATTAATTTAATCTAAAATTTAATAATTTTTTAACTTTATTCCTATTAAATAATCATACTCTAATAATATATTTTTTCTTTTCAGCACTCACTAGAGGACAAATGAAAAAATTTATGATGAAAATTTAATAAAATAGATTATAAATAAAATTAAAAAAATTATCTCTATGCTATATAAATAGAATGAGAGGGAGTATAAAATATAAGACATGAAGTATCTATTTTGATCTTATTTATAAAATATTTTTATGATTTTGTGGTTATTTTTATCTTTTAATTTATTGCCATTAAATGATAAGTATTTATTAACTACTAGAGTATTTTTATGCTTAGAGAGTATGCATATTTAAGAGAGGAATAAATGTGAAAACTTATTAAATTTTTAAATAAAATTAATAAAGGTTATAATTTTTTTTAATTTCAAAGAGTTAACTTATAAATCAGATTAGAGGGAGTATATAAATTATTTCAAACCACCGAAATTTGGAGAAATAATTAAATTATTATTATTTTTAAAAAATTCTCAATTCATCTTTATTAAATGCATCATCTTTAAAATATTTTTATCTCAAATGTAAAATTTTACTTTGCTAATAAAAATTATGAAAAGTAATTAATAATAATTTTTTTAAGCAAGTTAACTTGTACAAATTACTCTTATATATCTGTTGTCTATAAGATGACCTGCGTATAAAAAGGAGCAGTAGTAAACTAGCCTCATGTGAGTCTGACGCTGACCGATAATCATAGGGAGAATTTAAATGAAAGACCATTTACCAAATTTATTTATATTTGAAGTCCCTAAATTTTTAAATTTTACTATAATTTAAGGTATTGATTTGATATTAAAATTTTAAGACAAATGATAATATTGCCCCTCCTTTAAATTAATATTAGAACTTTCCTATTTTACTTGTTAATTGCTATACTTAACTTGTTTTTATTTTAGATATTTAAATCATTGGAAGATAACTTGTTGATTCATATACTATATATTGTTCATTTACTTGATTTCATTCTAGAAAAATAAACAAATGAAGTAGGATAATTAACAATATTCAGTAAGCAAAAAAACAAGTGAAGTAGAAAAATTCTTATATTAATTTAAAAAAAGGTAATTTTTTCATTTTTTTCATAAATTTAATATTAAATTAGTACTCCTAGACAACTGTGAAATTTTAAAAATTTAGGTGCTTTGAATATAATTAAGTATAGTCAAGGAATCTTTATAGAAATGCTCCCATAATTATTTTCCAAACTAACCCATGACCTTTTAGGTTTTTTTCCTTGTTAGATAAAAGTGCATTTTTGTCTTAAAAGTATTTTTTGAGAATTACCTAATATCTTAAACTATTGGTTGAAATAAGTTTTTCTTTAAAGTAATTAAAATAGAACATTGTTATCCTTACCATCAAATTTCCAATGTTTATTGTTAGAAAATGCTATTTGGGGATTCCAATGTTAACTGTTAATGGGCAAGGACAATTGTTTTAAGAGCAAAATTACTCTGGCCAATTGTTTTGGATGTTAGGTGTTTCTTAAAAAAATCCTTCAAAAGCCAATAAACATTTACCCTTTGTATTTTTAATCATACAAGTATTTTCTATTTTCCCAATCTTTTTTGTGCCATTCTGGTAAGGATATGATGACGTCTAAAAGAAACTGTCTTGGTGTTCATGTAGAAGCAAGCTCTTGTATTCTTTTCTTGCCATTACCATGGTTTAAAAATATGCATGTAAATGTTTCATGCCATTTTTAAGGTTGTATACTTTTATTGCATATTTAAAAAAAATATATCGAAAACATTATTATAGAACCTAAATTTTATGAAAAGTGTTTAATACATAGAAAAAGATATTTTGATGAAAGGATTAGTCATAAAATCACACATTCAAGAGATTATTTTTATATTAAATATTTCTTACACATATTATATCAATATATTCTTATATAACAAAGTTTTAGGGATGAGAGTAAATTGGACATAAACTGTATTAATCTTGAAAATTTTTTTAATTCTAAAACAAAAAAAAAAAACACTACCTAATTTATTTGTGTTAGGTCAGATTTGTTTTTTTTTTTTAGAAGAAAAGTGGTAATGGCTTCAATATAAGCTCCATGACTTAGCCCTAATTTCCCCTTATATAATTATATAGAGCTTCAAGTTGGTTTTTTGAGCGAGAGAAGAGAAGAAAGGGGGGGGGGGGGAAGTTGAGATGTAGGTTATGGGAAGAGCATGAGTTTAAAGGAAAAGTTCATTTGAAAAAAATCCCTTGAATTTATAAACTCACTTTTCTTAAGAGGCTTCTCCATGTGAGATTCATGAATCATAACAATGATCTTATATTTAAAGATTGAATGAGAAATTAAGAGTATAGTCCTATTGAATTTGCATGTCACCGTACCAGGAAAGAAGGAAGCATGACAAGACGAAGAAACTGTGGGATTATAATGAAGATTCTGATAAAGTTTCGAGGCATAAGACTGCCAACACTGATATCATCCCTTGTGAAGCCACCAAGACCACCATGCCAAGACACCATCATCAGTAAAGGAAACAGCAGAAAATATTACAGAAACAATATTCTACCGTGCTATCATCATCACCATCATCATCAGAAGAAGAGCAAGAACATGGTGATTAATAATAATCCCTCATCATCACAAGAAGAAGAAGCCACAGGGAGGAATGCGGGATCTTTCAGAAGCAATACCAGCAGAAGATCATCATGGAATAGGTCAGTGGTGGAGATTGATTTGAGTGCACTTAAAGGCATGTTCAGTTCTATTGGTACCAATAAGAGGAAAAGTTGCTCCACTGTGTCTTCTTGTCACAATTCACCAATTCATGAAGGCTTTTCTTTCACTTGTAGTAGCTCTGATAATTCCATTCAGGCTGCTATTGCTTACTGTAAAACTTCATTTGGACAAACTTCTGATTTTTCCTTCTGAGAATTTCATTTCATTTCCCTCCTTCATTACTGCTATGTCTGATATATATTGGGTGTTAAATATATCTTAATCGCATACAAACAAGTGTGTGGTTTTTGGTTCTATTCATTGTGTCATATAAATTACATTAGTTTACCATTTTTTTCAGTAGATATAATCAAAGGATCACTTTGGAGCATCAATAGCAAAAAATGGAACATTTCGACAATCAACAAAGGGCCGCACCAAACTTGAATGACTGGTTTAGCTGCAAACAGGACCTTAAAGTGAAAACTTCAAGCATCCTAAACTGGAGTTTTCTATAGTGAAAACTTTAGAGAACTATTACTTTATTTTCAGCTTTATATATATATATATATAAAATTAGTTAGTGAGCCCAACATAGACATGAAGAGCCATTCCACACAACCTACGTGGAAATATGATCTAAGAGGCTTTGCAAATTTTGAGCCACCAGCTTAAGGATACGTCAAGAACTTTTTCGTGAGACGGGTTTGATATTCTAAACTTTTTTTGAAAGTAATGTCGCTCTGAAACTTTAATAGAGGGTACAATATCACCCACAGTTAAATTTAGAAAACATTGACCGCTAAAAATAAAATTTGACGAACTGAGAGGACAGGTGTCAAGTGGGTAGGAGGGCCATGGCTGTTGCGACTGAGACACAGATCACAGCAGACATGGAATATGCAGGGGGAGGGGGATTGACTGTTTCGAGCAATCTGAGGATATTGCAGAGGCAAGCATGCAGGAGGAAGAAGAAGCTTGATTCTAATTCCATCGAGGGATTCCAGTTGGGTCTCCCTGTGAATCAATTCCTCTCCATCAGGTAGGCGCCCTTCTCACTTGTTATAAATATGGTTTTCTTTTCTTTGGCCTGAATAATAAATGTGGTTAAAACTGAGTATTATAAACCGGAAAGAACAGCCAATCCTTGTCTATCGCCTCCACCTCCCTCGAAAATAAAAGACAGACTAAGAAAAGAAGGAAGACCAGAAGCGAGGCAGTAAATTACTAAATGGTGAAGGAATCAAATTCAAATCTGCTTCAGGAACTGTTGGAGGATATACTCTCAAGGCTTCCTAAAACAAATCATTGTCGCGATAAGTGAATCCACAAGTTCTGGTACGCTGTCTTCACCGACCCCATTTTCCAAGCTCTTCTTCATCTGTCTTAATTGAACCATACCCACTTGACACCTTTCCTTCAGTTGATTAAATTCTATCTTTAACAATATTTTTTCAATTTAATGTGAAATTGCACCACGACATTGTTTCAAAAAAAAAAAAAAAGATACCAGTCACTACTTTAAAAAAAAAATTAGGACATTTTTACCCTTTTAACTCATAAATGCTTCATAGTAAAAGAAAGATTATAAATCTCAAACAATGTATTTGCTTCAAAAAAAGAAAAATCTCAAACAATGTCAAGGGAAAACACTCACCTTTATTCAATTCAAATTTCTAAAACCGAGGTCTATTACAATGATAGTTGGATGGCGTAAATCAACTTTAACATTTTTCAACCATTTTTCCTCACTTGTATTTGAATCTTACTCTATGGTTGCCGCTGCCCCCGTCAGATACAATTTTCTTTTATCACCTCCCATAGCCCCACGAGATCGTTATCATGCAAACGGAAAGAAACAAGTGAACATTTTATTTTCCAAAGTCATTCTCAGTTATTATATAATAAACCAAGTCAAGACGTTATTGCATCAAACAAACATATCCATTCGTCGTGAATTTTTAACTGTATAATCACGTGGCTAAAGAGTTATTCTAATTTTTTTTAATATTTTAAATGAAGAGGATACAACAACCACGCGCGCGCGCGCACAAATGGGTATGGACCTTCATGCATGAAATGAAAGTGCCGGCAATTGCCCTCACTGTATAAGAAAAAAAAAAAATTATGCCCGGAAAAAAGTCAATTAAACTCCCTAGCTAAAAATTTCCAACTGCCCCCATCCTAAAAAAAATCATTTGGCCTCTTAAAATTTTCACTCTTCCCCCTAAAAATTATTTGATATAGAAATTTATCTTCATATAATAACTTTAAATAAAGATAGTTTTAGAATGGAGGCAACAATAATTTTAAAAAATAACTTTCTCTAATTGTTCAAATAAAAAATTTTATCACAAAGAATTTCTATACTATACAAAGGAAAGTAGATAAATTTTATTTAATAAATAAAAAATTTGAAGAAAGTATTATTTTCTAATATTATAAAAATTTTGATTGTATGAAAACAATATTATTTTTATATTATTATAATTGTATATTTATGACGTTAATAAATTCTATCTATAGTCTAATTTAATAAATATTAATATTTATTTTAAGTGCAATTCATTGATTAAATTTTTCTGAATCCGTCACTATATTTATATAAGGTCAGCCCTATTTTCTTCTTCTTTTTTTCATTTTTAAAATTCAGAAAAGGTTACAAAACTCAGTTTTAACTTTTATCTACCCGCAAAGCATATTCCTTACACAACCAGCCAAGAACCCGAGTACTGACAGCCAGGACGAGTGACAATTTTTATCTTATAACGTGGGTCTCTTGTTATATATAATATAAATAACAATATTATAATATATAATCACAATCATAACGTACAGCCACCACCTATTGAAATAAAAAAATTACATAATCTTTTTTAAATAATTGTCAAACAATCTATTATATAAGAGGCCAAACAAAATATACGCAGTTGATTCAAGTAATCTATAAAAAAATTTCAATCTAGGCCCGTTGACCATACATAATGAAAAAGAAAGTCCCTTGAAATATGAAGTTTTACTATAAATCAAGAGTAGTTAAATAAAATTAAAATGCAAATTAAAATTATCTCATTGTCCTTAGTGGCTTAACCCAGATAAGAGACACTTGCAAATTTTTTACATTGAAGTTGTTTATTTTTCATACTAAATAGTTAATTTTTGTATCAAAATTGTCTGTGTGCATAATTTCACTTAATTTTATTCTTAATGCTATTATCATGATAAAAAAAGTAACAAATTTTTCATATGTAATTGTTCATTGCCCACACGAAAGTAGCTATTTTTTTTAGAAGTTGTTTGTATGTATAACTTCACTTATTTTTATTCTTAATGCTATTATCATGATAAAAATAGTTACAAATTTCTTATATTGAAATTGTTCATTTCCTATATTGAAATGGTTAATTTTTTTACAGGAGTTGCTGGTAACATAGCATTATTTGTTTTTATTCAAACTATTGTTATCATTGTAAATAAAGTTGTAAATGTCTCATATTAAATCTTTTCATTTTCCATTGTCAAGTGGTCAACTTTTCTACTAAAATTGTTTATACGCACAGCTAATTTTCCACTAGGGATAAGAAGATAATTTTAATTTGCATTTTAATTTTGTTTCCCTATTCTTGGTCTGTAACGAAATTTCTGATTTTAAAGGAATATCTTTTTTATTATGTTTGGTCAAGGAGTAAATTTCCCAATAATCGAAGTCGCCTGAAAGAAAATAACCTAAATCAAATATTAACACTTTCTGCTCATTGTTATAACGAGTTTGAAATTTTGGTCAACGGATGAAATCAAATGCGAATTTTCTCAGCTCATGCAAACGACTCTGAAACTCTTTACCCAGAAAAAGACACTGAACCATGAGTTGTCCTTCCAGCATACAAGGTAGCCAATAACTAAAAGCGAGGTGTTACTAAACTGAGCTGTTAGATGAGAGGGGCAGAGAGAGAGATGGAAGGCGGTGAAGAGGCATGGCAATGGCAGATGAAGGAGATGGTTTGGTCGGTGGCAGCCATAGCGATAAGTTGCACAGTTCTGATAATATGGCAGAAGCTGTGGTTGAAGCCCCAAAGGATACGATCAGTTCTTCATAAGCAAGGCATAACAGGGCCAACAGGGTCCTTCCTTTTGGGTAATCTCTCTGAGATTCAAAAAATCCAATCACAGATCTCCAATCTCTCCTCTTCCTCAATTCCAGACCAATGGGTTCACTCTCTCTTCCCTTTTCTGCATCAATGGAGGAAACAATATGGTATGTGTCTCGCTATCTTAATCTCAATATGTATATGTATGAGGTATATGAATATGAAGATGGTGATCAGGTCCAATATTCCTGTATTCTACTGGAAATAAGCAGCATCTGTATGTGGGAGATCCAGGATTGCTCAAAGAGTTGAATCTGACAAGAAGCTTGGATCTTGGTAGGCCTTCCTATTTGTCCAAGGCTTTGAAACCTATGCTGGGATATGGCATCATCAGAGCTAATGGGCACAACTGGTCTTTCCAAAGAAACCTTATTGCTCCTCAATTTTTCATCTCCAAGATTCAGGTCAATTTCTAGTTTCAATTTCACTCTATTTTTACTATTCTCAAATTTGGCAAAAATTTGACAAACTTTTTGTGTGCAGTAGTGGACTGAATAGTGAATACTGAATAGTTGCTGTGGAATTTACAGAACATGGTGGGTTTTATGCAAGAATCTACGAAGGAAATCATGAGGAAATGGGAGAGGTGTATAACAGAAAGTGGAGGGAAAGCTGCTGAGATTGTGATTGATGATGATTTGAAGGCTCTTACAGCTGATGTCATTTGCAAAGCTTGTTTCGGAAGCTCTTATGCGCAGGGCAATCAAATTTTTGCTAAGCTCGCTGCCTTGCAAGCCGCTCTTGCAAAACCAAACCTACTGTTTGGATTTGCAAACCTCAGGTTTCACTTCTAGCTTCCTTACTATTTAGTTATAATCTAGTGTAATCCACAAATCCTCTATCAAAACTGCAAAATCAAGAGACCTATAAGCAAAAAAAGAGTAACAGAGCGCACACACAGTGACACAGGATTTTCATCAAACAGGTTATAGTTGCAAGTGGATGGCTGAAAAGTTATTCACCCTTTATCCATTTAGAACCATGATTTAAATTCGTATCAGATTCATCAACACAATATAATTAATGAGTACATCTGTGTGTGTGTGTGTTTAGATTTCTTCCGACCCAGGAAAACAGAGAGATACGGAGGTTAGAGAAAGAGTTCGAGAAGCTAATACTGAACGTGATTGAAGATCGTAAGCTGGAAAACCAAAGGCTTGTAAATGAGAATCGAAAGGACCTCTTACAGTTAATGATTGACAGTGCTGTTGACGCCGATCTCAGTGGATGGGGAATCCTAAAGAAGCTGAGACGCAAACGCAAAACCACAAAACTGATTGTGGATATGTGCTCCAACATCTACTTTGCAGGATCAGAGACCACTGCTCTCTCGGTTACATGGACGTTGATTCTTCTAGCCATGCATCCTCACTGGCAAGAACGTCTTCGATCGGAGATTCTTGATACCTTCTCGAACATGTCGCCTCATAGCTTCCAAGACACCGAAAAATTTCGAAACCTGAAACAAGTTAGTACCCTTCTCCTAAATGGAATAATCAATTTCCAGCTGATTCATGAATAAATGTATAAATTCAAGCATTTCTGATAGTGGTGAACAAATAATGTTGTGGTAGTTAACAATGGTGATTCAAGAGAGCCTGCGCCTGTACTCACCGGGAATAATAACATCGAGAGAAGCATTGGAAGACATAAAGATAGGTGAAGTGGTGGTCCCAAAAGGAACAAACATATGGATCTTCATGCTTGCACTGCACAGAGATGCAGAGATCTGGGGAGAAGATGCTGACGAGTTCAGGCCAGAGAGATTCGAAGGAGGGGTTGCAGAAGCTTGCAAGTACCCACAAGCATACTTACCATTTGGATTTGGAAGTCGGATCTGTGTAGGCCAGAATTTTGCTTTGATAGAGGTCAAGATAATGCTGTCGCTGCTTCTGTCTAACTTCTCCTTCTCCATTAGCCCTAATTATCGCCATTGTCCCTGCTTCAAAATGCTCTTGATGCCCAAATATGGTGCACCCCTCATAGTTACCAAGCTCTAGTTTATATTGTGGATCAACTGTATAATAAATAATCGCGCGCGCTCTCTCTCTGTTGTGCGCGCGCGCAAGCTTTGTAACCCTACGAAACTCGATAGAAATTAGGGAAATTACGATTCTGCTCAAGTAATTTGAAGTTTTAAACACAATAAGGTGTTATATTTCACATGTTTTTTTATGGGAAATTAATAATAAAAATTTTTCTCAAATATATAATTAATAATTTAATCTTTTAAAATGTCATAATTTTTTTAAAATTTTTAAAATTTTTTTATTATTAATAAATTTATGTAAATTATTAAATTACTCTTATTGAAAATAAATGATTCACAAATTTTGTTTAAATATTCACAACTTTTTTTTATATTCACAACAATGCAACAGTAAATAAGAAATTAATATATGAAATTGAGATTTGTTATTACATGATTATAAATATTTAAACAAAGCTTATAAATTATTTATTTTTAATAAGGATAATTTAATAATTTATATAAATTCATTAATGAAAGACAAGTCCTTAAAAACTTCAAAGAAATTATTGCATTTAAAAGGACCAAATTATTATTTATACATTTCAGGGAGATTTTATTCTCATTTTTCCTTTTTTTTTATAGGGTTAATGACAGAAAATCTATTTAAATTATATCAATGATAGATTGGTTCCACAAAATATAATAATTCCTCTAGAGTCTTAAGGGATATTTTTGTCGTTAGGGAGTTATAGGAAATGACACTTTTGCCTTTTATTCAAATTAAAAAAATTCATAACTTTTCATTCACAATTTTTGTTTATATATTAACAACTTTTGTTTTTAAATTTACAACAATTTAATAGTTATTCATAAGTTTTGATCTGCAGGTCTTGATATGTATCGGATGTTGAAAATTCACAACTTTTATTCATGTAATAATAACTTTTGTTTCTAAATTCGTAACAATTTAATAGTTATTTACAAGTCCTAATCTATAAGTCCTAATGTGCATCAAGTGTTGAAAATTCGCAATTTTTCATCACAATTTTTATTCTTATATTAACAATTTTTATTTCTAAATTTATAGTAATTCAATAGTCATTCACAACTCCTCATTTGCAGGTCTTAATATGCATCGAGTGTTAAAAATTCACAACTTTTTTCCTATATTAACAATTTTTATTTTTAAATTCACAACAATTCTATAGTTATTCTTAACTCTACATATATAAGTCTTAATATACATCAGGTGTTAAAAATTTATAACTTTTTATTCATAATTTTTATTTTTATATTAACAACTTTTGTCCCTAAATTCGCAACAATACAATGATAAATTATAATTTATCAATACCATCTATAAATTCACTAAATTAGCAAGAATAAATTACCAATCTATTTCAAGAAATAACAACTTTTTTATTTTAAATAATATAAAAACCTTAAAAAGTGACAACTATTTAAGATTTTGTTGTCAATTGCATGATTTACAACTTACATCAAAATATCCAACAATCCTTTTGACAAAAATATATGAAAGGTTGAATCAATAGCCATTCATCAACATGTCTATTTTTCAAATATCATAATCACATATTTATTATATTTTCTATAATAACAACTTTTTTTTATATTCACAATTTTATATTGGCCATTCACAACTTTGATTTATGCATTTACAACACAACTAAAAGTGATATATCATTTATCATTTATCTATGAATAAGCATTCACACCCACATACAATAGAGAAAATAAAGACCTCAATCATGAAGAGAAAATGAAGACATCAATTATTTACACACATTGACCTACATCAATTTTAACTATCACACATGAAAAGAGAAATTTTCAAGGAGGAGAGAAAATTTACCCACATACAGCACAACTAACAGAGGAAGAATAATTGCTTACATATATCAATATGCAGCAGCTCAATAAAATAAATCACCCTTGTATAAAAACTCAAAAAGAAATAAGACAAATGAGAAGGAGAAAGAGAAGACAAAGATAAACCAGAAGAACGGCACGAGGAAGAGAAGAAAATGAAAACAAAAGGATGAAGCAGAGTCAAGAATGAGCGAAAATGACTCTGCATTGAAACTTTGAATTTTTATTTTTTTTGATAGCAATTTGGTCATTTCTTTAAATTTCCTAATGATAGAAACATCCTATGGAACTTCAAAAGAATTATGCCATTTCGTGGGACCAATCTATCATTTACATATTTAAATGAAATTTTTTGTTATTTTTTTCTTTTTTATATGAGTGTATGATTATTGCATCAAATTCAAACATCGCTAGACCTCATTGGGAGTAGCTCTTTCAAAAACATTTTTTATATTTAGATATAGTCAAATATGATATTTTATACTTAAATAGTCATAGCCCATTTCACTAAGACCAACTTTAATTGGTTATATTTATATTTTACATATTCTTAATTGAAATTGTTAATTATTACTAGATAATTGTTAGTTATTATTATGTCAACTAAATAATTTTGTGATATTATTATCTTGTGGAACTTAAGAATAATTAGTCCCATACTATTACTAAGTACATGGTGATCATTTATCCTTATGACTCGAGAAAGATTCAAGAGAAGCGTGTTGCACTTATACGCAACAACAATGGCAAACCTCTTATTTTATTAAATGAGTTCGATAACTTGAATTACATTACATATATACAATATATATATATATATATATATACTTCTTTCGATCCTATTTTATAAGTCATATTTACCAACCTCACCAATATCAATGCAACAACAGTGTAAAAAATAATTATAAATGAAATTCCAAAACTAACCTTCAAATAAAAAATCAAAAAGTAATCCAAACAATATAATATTATTTTTTAAATAATTCTTTTTCATAATACTGTACAGAAAAAGTGGATGGTAAGAGAAAAAGCTGAAGACAGAGTGAGAGAGAGAGCATACCAGCTGAATGAAGATAGAGTAAAGTGAATGGACATTTTTAGAATTTCATTTTGAAATGGAAAGTCCTCAACTGTCAGTCACTTATAATATGAATCAAGTATATCTTCTAAAAACGGTCTTATAATGTGGACTGGATGGAGTATATGACATCTTTTAATATATGTAACACATTCTATATGTATATATATAACATCTTTTAATGTATGTGGCAAATTCTAATTGCTCGCCTTATATTCGTAGCAATTAAGTACAAATCAAAATGTTTTCTAGAAGCCAAAGGATTTTATTCATAATTTTATATTCTAAAATAATTATTTAGTGTACACAGAATGGCTCTTACAAAGTTTAAGGTGGTGAAAGGTGTGCTTGAATTAAAAGTTATGAAAAGGGAGAATGATGCTTAAGTTTCAATTGAATTATTTTATTTCAGTAAAGTCTCAACGAAATTTAAAATGCAAAAAGAAATCTCTTAATCCTTCATTGATCTTTTAACTAAATTTTAAACTTCCAGATTTGTAACATATTTTTTGAAATTTGCAACTCAGTTTTTCAATTTAATTTAAGAACACAATTTTTTTAATAAAAAACACAAAATTTTAACATTAAATTTTATAAGATTGTTTATTCACTTTTCAAGAATTTGTAATTTATTCTCTCAAATTTGCAACTTTATCTACCATAATTTGTAACTTTGTATCCCAATTTTATTTATAAGTATAATCTCAATATTTATTTTTATCATGAGAAATTATTTATTCAGTTCCAATAATTTACAATTTACTTTACCTAATGTGCAATTTCATTTACCTTGGTATACAGCTTGGTTCCAAATATCATTTAGAAATTCATGAATAAATTTTTTTAAATAAAATTAATATTGAAAGTTTGTGTTTATAAATAAAATTGAGATATCAAGTTGCAAATATGAAAAAATAAGTTACAAATACCTATAGCTCAAAAAATAACATTATAAATTCAAGGTTGAATCTTGAATTTTTAAATATAATTTGGAACTTGAATTGCAAACTAACATAAATGGAAAACTATAGAGTGAAAGTTGCAAAGTCTTAAAATTGAATACGTAATTTCTCATGAGAAAAATAAATATTGAGATTGTGTTCATAAAAAAAAAATTGAGATATGTAGTTGCCAATCATAGTGCATGAAGTTGCAAATCTAAGAGAGTAAGTTGTGAATTCTTAGAAATCGAACAAATAATTTTACAAAATTTAATATTAATTTTTTTATAAAAAATTGTGTTCTTAAACTCAATAGAAAATTGAGTTGTAAATCAAAGTAGAAGGAGTTGCAAAATCAAAAAAATAAGTTGTAAACTTATAAGTTTAAAATTTTGTCTAAAGATCAATTAAGGACCAAGAGAATTCCTCCATATTTTGAAATTCATTGAGATTTTATTGGAATAAAATAATTTTTTTAGGACTTAAGTGTCATTCTCTAGTATAAAAATAGAGTTAAGATAAACTAAAGTTCAAGGAGATGGAGGATTAATTGCAAGCTAGTGGATTAGCATTAGAATATTTTGAAATATTAAAAATTGTTAAATTACAAATTAGCCCCTAAATTATTAATCTAGAAACATGAGGTCTTGAACTTGTTTTTAATATAATGTTTTCCTTCAACTTTTTAAAATGGTGCAATATGACCCTTATTGTTAACAAATATTAATTTTAATCATTAGTTGATCAAGAAAATTATAGAGAAGGACTTCAAAATTACATAAAAATTCTTCTTTTGTTGTATTTTTGGGTCCTTATTCATAATTTTATTGGTCATTGTTTAATTTTTTTTTTGTAATTTTTTTATGAACTAACGATCAAAATTAATTTTTATTAACAGTTAGGGTCATGTTACACCATTTTGAAAAATTTAAAGAGAATAGTGACAAAAAAATAAGTTTAGAACTCCAATTATTCCTGAACCTATAATTTAGAATTAATTTACCATTTAACCCTATTAAAAAATATAACATCCTGTATTGTTAAATAGAGTGGCTCAAATTAAATCAAAATTTTCATAAAACTTGAGAGACTAAAATTACATTTAAAATAAATTAAACTTCAATTCCTACCTAAAACCTTTTGGATTTGTTCCAGTTTTACGTCCTCTAAAATTATCCGTTGAACATATAATTTGGAAAAGTTAGGACAAGTGTGACCAAATAGATGTAGCAGGCTACTAGCTAGATTCATGTACACTCTCATTCCAAGCAAGGAAAATACGGACATATTTTAGCAATAATCGCTTAGGAAAAAAAAAAAAACACGTTGACCACATTGTCTTTAAGATGTTATTCGCCCTCACTAGTTGCCACAGAAGTAATAACGCTAGGTTTTTGGAGGAAGAGGAAGACGAATTTTTTTTTTTTTACCAGTTGAGGAAGACGAATTTGACTTGTGATTTTCTTGATCTGTTGGCCTAATCTACTGCTACCAAAATCATGGGCATTTAATTAGCCATTAATCAAATTCAAATTTAAATTATGGTGAATTTGAAATTTGGATCCCTTGCGTGTAGCAACTACAGGCATTGGACGCATATACCCACATAGCAAAATCAATTCTGTCCTTTAAATTAAGGGCTTAGAGAATCTTGTCACAATCAAAATTAGGAAACATTGAATTTAAATTCATTTAAATATCTTAAATAATTTCACGTATAGTGAATGTATATCCCATTTCCCACCTAAAATATAAATTTTTCTTGAACAATTCAAAATTTCCACAGTTCTTTTACAATGTCAAATTTCTTGCCTATTGTTGGTAAAAAATCTTCCTTCATTTCTTATGATATTGAGCAACCTATGAAGGAAAAAAACAATAGTATAATTCCACTCCTAAATAATATATAATATAAACTTATCTATCATAATACAAAAAGCATAATAGAAAAGATAGATGCAAAATAACATAATATCTTATAAAAAAATAATATAGGCACGCACTGTTTAAAAAGTTTTGAATTTTAGGCAAGAAATAAGGTACATATTCACTACGTGATGTTATTTAGAAGATTCGGATAAATTAGGATTTAGTATTTCCTCATGTTACTTGCAACAAGATTCTCCAAACTATTAATTAAATATAAAAGAAAAATAATCAATTCACAATTTAAAAAAAATTAGTTAATCCTATCAATTATGTCTAAAATTGAAAAGTTTGAACTAAAACGCCCCTTATAATTAATCTTACTTTTTTCTTTAATTTAATGATATTATCCGGTTACGAGAGGCAACTGGAGAAAAATGAAAAAAAAAATGCTTCTAGAAATTTGTATTTTTACTTATAAAAGAAAATAATGGTGTGCACGGTGGTTTCTCTTAGTGATAAAAAAACAAAGGGAGTAAGTTACTGGTTGGACAAGAAGAGGATTGGATATTGATACATGAATCTTTTTAAATGCATTAATATACTTACATAGTCAACCATATATATGAACATAATTCTAAATACATGTATTTATGACATTCATTAAATGAATGTATTTTGCTCTACGGTGTCAAGTATAAAAGCAGGGGAGGCGTCACTAAGCTCAGCTGTTACATGTGTAAGAGTGATATATATATATATAGAGAGAGAGAGAGAGAGATGGAAATTGGTGAAGATGCATGGCAATGGCAAACAAAGGAGATGGTTTGGTCAGCGGTTGCCATAGCGATGAGCTGCTTAGTATTGACAATATGGGAGGTTCTGTGGTGGAAACCTCAAAGAATCCGATCAGCTTTTAAGAAGCAAGGGATCGATGGACCAATCCCTTCCTTCCTTTCGGGAAATCTCTCTGAGGTTCAACGCATGCAATCACAATACTCCAAGCTCACCTCTCCAACCTCAACATCATTCTCAGATCAATGGTTTTGCTCTCTCTTCCCATATCTCCAACAATGGAGGAAACAATATGGTATATCTCTGCGTACTCTTCATCTGAATGTGTATTTATGAAAGTTACATGAATATGAGTGTGTGTGCGTGTGTGCGTGAAAATGATCAGGTCCAACATACCTGTACTCTATTGGAAATAGGCTGCATCTGTATGTGGGAGATCCAGAAACGATCAAAGAGTTGAATCTGACAAGGAGCTTGGACTTGGGTAAGCCTTCCTATTTGACCAAGCCTTTGAAACCGATGCTGGGAGATGGCATCATCAGAGCTAATGGACAACATTGGTCCTTCCAAAGAAACCTTATCGCTCCTCAGTTTTTCCTCTCCAAGATTCAGGTTAATTTCTACATTTACTTTCACTCTATTTTTGTTTTCAAATGAAAGAGACTCAACAATCAAAACTAAATGCTATTTGAAGATATAGTAATGGGAAAAATATGGAGCTCACTCTTGGCGTTTTTTTTTTAATGAAAAAGTGATTTTATATGGTTGTTATGGAATTTACAGAAAATGGTGGATTATATGGAAGAATCTACAAAGGAAATCATAAGGAAATGGGAAAGGATTATAATAGAAAATGGAGGCAAAGTTGCAGAGATTGTGATTGACGATGATTTGAAGGCCCTCACAGCTGATGTTATTAGCAAAGCGTCTTTCAGTAGCTCTTATGCTCAGGGCAATCAGATTTTCTCTAAACTCGCTGCTTTGCAAGCCGTTCTTGCTAAACCCAACCTTTTGTTTGGGTTTTTAAACCTCAGGTTTCATTTTTCTAGCTTCCTTCTTGTCAATCTATGTTTTTGCAGTATATTTCATTCATAGTTCACAAATCCTCTCCCTAAAATACAAATAAAACAAACTCACAAGTTGAAAGACTTTTGTCAAACAAGTGATAGGCACTTGTAAGTGACTAAAAAATTAAGCACCCTTCATTCACTCATGAAACCAGTAGTTGCTAAAATAACAAGAATATTAATAACTTTTGATCGAGTATAGAGTATTTATCAATTCAGTATAATCAATGAGTATATACGTGTGCAGATTTTTTCCCACCAAGGAAAACAGAGAGATTTGGAGGCTGGAGCAAGAGGTAGAGAAGCTAATACTGAAAGTGGTTTCTGATCGTAAGCTGGAAAACCAAAGGTATGGAAATGAGAATCAAAAGGACCTATTACAGTTAATTATTGACAGTTCCGCAAACGCCAAAAATCAAAGTGGATCTGGAATCATGAAGAAGCTAAGGCACAAACACGAAACTAAGAAATTGATTGTGGATATGTGTAAGAACATATACTTCGCAGGATCGGAGAGCACTGCAGTTTTAGTTACCTGGACGTTGGTTCTTCTGGCATTTCATCCTGAGTGGCAAGACCGTCTTCGATCGGAGATTTCTAATACCTTCTCCGACATGTCACCTCACTGCTTTCGCGACGCTGATAATTTTCGAAAACTGAAACAAGTTAGTATCCTTGATCTCCTCCCTTAAAATTAATCGAACAAGGATTATAAGTTCCGATCATGTACTTGAAACTTGCCGAATAACAATAATATTATGGCAGTTGACGATGGTGATTCAAGAGAGCCTGCGTCTGTACTCACCAGGAATAACAACATCGAGGGAGGCATTGGAGGAGATGAAGCTAGGCGAATTGGTAGTGCCAAAAGGAACAAACATATGGATCTTGACACCTGCAATGCACAGAGACAAAGAGATCTGGGGAGAAGATGCGAGTGAGTTTAAGCCTGAGAGATTTGAAGGAGGAGTTTCAGAAGCATGCAAGTATCCACAAGCATACCTACCGTTTGGACTCGGAAGTCGAATCTGTGCAGGCCAACACTTTGCATTGACAGAAGCGAAGATTGTGCTGAGTCTTCTTCTGTCCAGCTTCTCCTTCTCCATTTCGCCTAATTATCGCCATTGTCCTTCCTACAGAATGGTGTTGGTGCCCAAATATGGAGCACCCGTCCTTGTTACCAAGCTGGAAGATGAAATCCTGCAAATAAAACAATAGGCTAAATGTGGCTTTCCTTTATTTTATAATAAAGTGTCTCTTAATTTAGTACTGTTAGATTCATCATAAAATATTTCTTAAATTTTTAAATATTGATATATTAAATTTAAATTTTTTAATAATAATAATTAGCATAAAAATAAACATTTAAAAGTAGAATTAGAGGATTGAAAATATATCTTACAAATTAAAAGATTAAATTAAAACTTCATCTAAAATTAGACAACAAAAGTACACTTTAGATTAAAACAATATATGTATCAAATAATATATATATATATATATATACCTTTTTAAATTTTAAATTTGACATTTATTTCATTTTGCATATAGAGTATACACACTTCCTTTGTTCAAAAGTACATGTCATTTAAAAATATAAATTTAGATGTCTAAAAATATAATGTATTTTTTATTTTTTACATGTAACTAATGATTTTTTTAAAAAATATCTTTAATAAATAAATCAATCAATCAATTAACCTTTCATTTTTAAAAAATATATCTTATTAAATGAAAGTAAATATAGAGATATTAATTTAGAGACAATTATGCTAGTATAAAAATTAGAGGCAATTAATTAATACTATTTTATTGACAATTTATAATTATAACTTTAACTTTTTATAATTGTAACTTCATATGTTTTATAGTTAAACTAATTATACGTTACAAGTTTTACTACATAAATAATTTACAACTATCACTTCAATATTTTACAGTCCTAATTTCACAAATCTAATAATTAATTTGGTTATACATTGCTACCAAGTTTAATATGAAGAGTTTACAACTATCGCATTAATAATTTATAACTATCACTATAACTCTTTATAACTATAACTTCATATATGCAATAGTTTAGTTTATCATGTGTTTTTAGTAATTATAAGATCAATCAAACCAATTTTGTTCTTTGCAACTCTTCCCTCCTAACTGAACTCGGTCACTCTTTGAAAAAAAAAAAATCTAGCAAAGCAAATATTCAAACATTTTTGTAAACAGTCAAATCTCCTTTCCACTACCCAATTCCTAGTGACTTTGACCATAAAGCAGTCTAAAAATTGAATAATAAAAACTTAAACTAGATAATAAAATTATACCAGTTGATTCAGATAAGGCCTTTAATGTGCATAGTAAGTCTAATAACAGGGACAAGCAGCGTTGATCAAAGTTGATTGTGATGCCGAATGAGTTGCTTGTGCAAACAAGGCAAATAGAGCGTCGATAACAAACAATTCTGTAAGCTCCAATGGGTGAGTAAGAACAAGGCAGAGAGAGCGTCGATCATTGTGCCATGTGAAGAATGCGACAAAGTGATCGTGAACAGAGGGATCGCTAACAAACAGAGCATGCATAAGATTTAATTGAGGGAAAGGGACATCTTTAATATTGTAACCGAATAAATAAAAGCAGTATTTTCTTTACATTTTAATTTTAAATTATATTCAGATCCTAATGAATTTACCGTGGTTTTTAAATTTTACAAAATTTATTTATAAATAAATATATTTCATGAGACTTATATATAATTTTTCCTGTTTACGTGCATGCAATCAGACGAATGGACAAATCAAAAGTGAGGGTTATATGTGTAAGCTTAAAGATGTCTCATTCTAAACAAACTTACGCAAATCATAAAAACATTTTTGCCATATATAATCACTAAAAACATCTTGTAAATTAATTAATTCTAAAGTGCAAGGAATCGAATATATAAAAGGGAAAGCTAGCTTGAGAGAAATAAAAGGAAGTTCTTTGATATGTTACAGGGCACTGAAAGATCAATAACTACATTCAAAGTTAAGAGGATGAAAGAAACATTAAATTCATTAATTAAAAATGTTTTAAATTATCAAGAAGTCTTAAAGGCAAATAAAGTTCTAAAAAATTAAAAAAAGACTCTTTGCATATTGGGCTTAATCCAAAACACTCAAGCCCAAAGCGGGTCCAATTAGTTCAGTTATTGTTTTTTCCTTAAATTTAGAAAGTTAGTTTATCTTATTTTAATTTTAAAATTTAAGTTTAGGAAAATTAATTTATTTTGTTTTAATTTAAATAAGGATACAATATATCCATTTAGAATATGATCTATCCATTTAAAATCCTAGATTAACTAGGATTGTATCATTTAGGATTTTAGAAATCTATTTAAATGATTCAATCTTTTGTATTTTTCATCTATTTGATTTGAATTTATGAATTAATTTTTTTTAATTGTGATGCTTTTTCAATTAGTGTTGTTCTCTATGAGACACATAGTAAAATTTTAGATTATTGTGAGTTATCGTTTGTTTGTCTCATATCAATGTTGTTGACATGTAAGACATTTTTTAAACTTGATGACATGTTGACATATAACCATAAATTTTTCTGTTTAATTATAAACTTTCATTATATATATATATATATATGCACACGAAATATCTTTATTAAATATATACTTCATAAATGAATTGCATTAAATGCATGAATTGTAGTACTTAAATAGTTAAATACATGAACATCATTCTAAATACATGTATTCACTTTCCTTTGAGGGTGTATGTACATAAATGTTACCAATTAATCAGATATACTATTATTAATAATTAATAAATATTTCTAATTAAAAACTTTTGGTGTCATTATGTGGGACTTGACTTTTGTCCTTTAAGAGAAGCCTTCTTTGCCTCTCCTTTAAGACAGAGGTTTAATTTGGACCATTTAAATTTAATATTTTTATTTATGGTTTTAAAATAAAAAATATAAAAGATGAATTTTTTTTAATAAATATACTTATCAATTTGATATTCTAGATTTAATATAAAAGATCTAAATTTAATATTAAATTTTTTTAATAAATTTATTATTCTGTTCAAAATATATTTACATTGTCCAGAATATATCTAAAAAGTTAATTTAAATTTTTTATATTAAATTTGAATCATTTATATTAAATCTGAATTATCAAATTGATAAATATATTTATTAAATTTTTTTATAATTTTTATACATTTTTTATTGTAAAAATATAAATAAAAAATAAAAAATAAAAATATTAAATTTGAACGGATCAAATTTTTCCCTGCCCAAAAGGCGAGATAAAGAGGCTTCTTTCAAAGTAAAAGAAGCTGACTGCCATTATGCGAGCTTATTATTATTTTTATTCCAAATTTTGGCGCAAGTTTCCATAAACATGGAATGATGTACTGTTTTTTCTCCCGGTACGATGAGTTGACATGTGAATAGAACATGCCATACCAAACTTTTGTAATCATACTATATAGTACTGTTCCTGCATGCTGAGTGCCAAACTTTAAAAGCTCACTTGTTGCAGAAAAAACGGAGGGACAGAGAGAGGGAGAGAGAGAGATGGAAGGTGGTGAAGAGGCATGGTATTGGCAGATGAAGAAGGAGATTGTTTGGTCGGTCTCAGCCATTGTTGTGAGCTTCATGATACTGATTATCTGGGAGAAGCTATGGCTGAAGCCTCAAAGAATCAGATCAGTTCTGCAGAAGCAAGGCATCACAGGTCCATCACCTTCCTTCCCTTTCGGCAATCTCTCTCAGATTAAACGCATCCAATCACACTTCTTCAATAATAACAGTCTCTCCTCTTCATCTCAACCTGAACAATGGTTTCCCTCTCTCTTCCCATTTCTTCAACAATGGAGAAAACAATACGGTAACTGTACTCCCTCTCTCTCTAGTTGGTACATGTTAGTAATGGAGAGTGACGATATGGAGTGAGAGAATAATTGAGCAAATTAATAAAAGGACACCGCATCTCAACTCTACACTTTAGAACTCGAGTTTATGAAAAAAAAAAACTTATAAACTCTAATTTTAAAATTTTGAGTTAAGATGGTGATATCTTCCGTTGTTCTTGCCCAACCCATTTATTCTCTCTCCCACTCCTCGTTCTTAACAGGGGTCTCTCTTAATAATGTCTTAATCACATATGATGATCAGGATCAACATTCGTGTTCTCCACTGGACACATTCAGCATCTATATATAGGAGATCCTAAACTGATCAAAGAGCTGAATCGGGCAAAGCCCATGGATCTTGGTAGGCCTACCTACATTTTCAAGCCTTTGAAACCATTGCTGGGTTCTGGTATCTTGACAGTCAATGGACCTCCCTGGTCTTTCCAAAGGAACCTTATAGCTCCTGAGTTTTCCCTCCTCAAGATTCAGGTTAATTAATTAATTTCTAGCTGCTGCCATTCATGCATGTACTATCTGCTATATATATAGTTGTTGTTGGTGTGATTTTTGCAGAACATGGTGGATTTTATGGAAGAATCTACAAAGGAAATCATGAGGAAATGGGAGAGGATTATAGAAGAAAGTGGGGTGAAGAAAATGGCAGAGATTGTAATTGACGATTATATGAAGGATCTCACTGCTGATATCATTTCAAAGGCTTGTTTTAGTGGGTCTTATGCTCAAGGAAATCAGATTTTTGCCAAACTTACTGCCTTACAAGCTGCTGTTGCTAAACCTAACATGCTTTTTGGGTTTTTATACCTCAGGTTCAATTCATGGCTTCTATCCTTCATTTTTAGGATAATATGACTTTTAATTCTTAAAATTTTTCTCAATTACTAATTTAGTCTTTTAACTTTAACTTAATACAACTCAATCTTTTTATCAAGTTAACTAAATAATTATAAGAATTGAGTTGTTTTGAGGTAAAGTTTTAGGACAAAATCGATAATTGGAAATAAGTTTAAGAACCAAATGTTATTGTTTCTTCCTCATTTTATTTTTATTTTTCATCGGCTCAATAGATAAACTAACAAGCGTTTTTAGCCCAGAATTCTTCCCACCAAGGAAAACAAAAAGATATGGAAGTTGGAGAAAGAGATGGAACAGCTAATACTTAAAGTTGTTCATCATCGTAAGTTACAAAACCAAAGTCATAAAGATCAAAATCAGAAGGATCTGCTTCAAATGATTCTTGAGAATACAGCTTATGAGGCTGATAATAGCAGTGGTGCATGGGGAATGTGGAAGAAGCTCAAGCACAAACGTGAAACCCAAAAATTGATTGTGGATATCTGCAAGAACATATACTTTGCAGGCTCAGAAACCACTGCTGTTTTACTCACTTGGACATTGGTTCTTCTCTGTTTGCATCCACAATGGCAGGATCGTCTTCGAGCTGAGATTCTTGAAGCCTATCCCAACATATCTCCTCACTGTTTCCATGACATGGATAAATTTCGAAATATGAAACAAGTTAGTCCCTACAGCTTAAACACTTATCTGATCATATCTCAATCTAATCACCAGCATTAAAGTCATGACCTTTGTCAACTTCGTTAATGCCATGATTTAGTAACTTAAAGCTAAGTGCATGTAAAGTTTAGGTGGTCAACTGTACATTAAAACATGACATGACATTGCATTTAGTAAATGTGACTCTAAGGCTAAGAATACTGGCCAACTCAAATTATATAAGTTGGTTCATATGAGTTGGAGAGAATATGAGTTAGGTTGGGTTTAATCCATTTATATATGGGTTGAAAAAAATTCCAACCTAACCAAACTCTCATAGGTTAGTGGGCTACATGAGTTAGCTCACCAATCCATTTAATTTTTTTTCATGAATTTAAAAAAAATAAAAATTATACTTAAATGATAAGTTCTAATATGATATTTTATACCGTTGAAAAAAAAAAAATCACATCATAAATATGATATTGATCCATTTCATCATGATTCATTCCAAATCTACTTATTTTGTGAAATTGTACATGCGATTCCAAAGCACCCTCAATTTTTATTTTTCAATATATGTTTTTATTTTTTATAAATAATATTGGTTAAATGAGCTAACTTTTACCTATCAGGGTTAGCTTATTTAGTTAACAAGTTATCTAGTCCAAGTTAGAGAAGATCTATGTTTATTTTAATCAATGTTTTAATCTAACTCGACCCAACCCATAAAACCATACTTACATTTCCAACTCTAATTGTTACTGATTCAATAATGATACTGTTGGGATATGCATGTAGTTGTCAATGGTGATTCAAGAGAGTCTGCGTCTATATGGACCAGCAATAACAACTGCAAGGGAGGCAATAAAAAAAGTGAAGGTGGGGGAAATGGTGGTGCCAAAAGGAACCAACATTTTGGTGTTCATCACTGCGATGCACAGAGATCCAGAGATCTGGGGAGAAGATGCAAATGAGTTCAAGCCTGAAAGGTTTGAGGGAGGGGTTTCAAATGCTTGCAAGTATCCACAAGCTTACCTGCCATTTGGAATTGGAAGTCAAATTTGTTTAGGCCAATACTTTGCCATTATAGAAGCCAAGATAGCTCTCATTCTTCTTCTGTCCAATTTCTCCTTCTCCATTTCACCTAGTTATCGTCACTGTCCTTTCTATAAACTGGCCTTGAATCCCAAATATGGAGCACCCCTCCTTGTTACCAAGCTTTGATCAATAAGTGTTGTGAGTGTTGGTGATCATCATCTCCATGATCATAATGTTATGTCTCCATCCACACCATAGCTCTCTCTTGTATGTCTACATGCATCTTGCTTTAATTTCATGTTTCTATGGATGGTTGTACTTGTAATTATAATTTAGTTCACAATCAAGTATATGAAACTTGTGAGTGTTTTAATCGTGCTTGAAGAATTTTCATGTGTGAAACAAGATAACATGTCTTGTCAAATTTAATTTTCTTTGCTGATGAAATCATGTGAAATAAAAAAGAAAGCACTTAAAATGGGGGCAAATCTATGGGGATCAGATTAGTCCCCGTCTTTCCATTCATTGCAAGCATGAGAGATTTTTATGCGACCTCTAATAATGACATTTTTAATAATCTATCTTCGGTTTTTAGTTATCTCTTCAAAATAAAATAAAAAACATCCTGCTATTTTTTAAGAGTGAAACATAAATTTTGTATTTTTTTAATTTTCAAAAGAAAAATACCACAAGATTATGCATTTTTAATTTTTTTTAATTTGTCAAAAATACAAAATTAATACCAAGATATCTCTTATTTTATCAAAAACCAAGTAATTAAAAAAATTGCCACATAAGGTCTAGAGTCCAAATTTTGTCTTGTAAATAAAAAAAAATACTTTGAGTCTAGAGTCCAAATTTTGTCTTGTAAATAAAAAAAAATACTTTGTTCAGCGTTATAAGAGACTTTTAATCAAATTATATTTTCAATGAGTTAGTTAATTTTATTGTCTTTAAAATTACAGTTTTTTTTCTATTTTTCATATTTAATTTTATTTAATATGGTATTTTAATTAAAAAATATTATTAATCACAATCATAATTAAGAATATTTTTAGAAAAATTTATTACTTATACCTTGAGAAAACTAATATTTTTAAACAAGACACTTTAAAAAGAAAAAGAAAAATGTATATTCTTAACTTTATATATTTAATATACTTTTCATTAATTAAATCAAAATATGTGAATTTTTTAAAATTATTTTTTTAATAAACTCTTATTATCAATATTATTAATACATTAAAATTTACTTATTTTGATTTAATATAATAAAAATACGTCAAGAATGTAAAACTAAGTAGTTAAAAAAAATATAATTTTGATAATTTTTTATTTTAATAAATATAATATAAATTTAAATTTTAAAACTTACACTATTTAAATTTAATTTAGACAGTACATCGACTGCTTAAACTCGTTGTCAACTACTGTGGATTGGAGGTGTTTCTCCTCTTTTAATAACATCCTCTTTATGAAAAATTTGTTAAGAAACTGCTTGTTATTGCGGGTTTCTTAAATTTTTTTTTTTTCAATTGCTCAGGATATTCACCATCAGTAGTAGTGACTAATCCCTTCGCCGTGAGGTCTCTCATAAGAGTGCTCTCCATTTGCATGAGTAAGGAATCGAACTCCCCATCACATGCTTAAGGGGCGAAACGAAATAGTCACTACACCACACTCACATGATTTTAAAAAAACAAACTTAGTGGCAGATTGAATTGCCAAATTTTCATTAAAAGAATTGTGTCCTCCGGGACCGGCTTGCTAGGCCCCAATTCCTCTGTTGATCATTCTTCTTGTAGAGTCTCTGAATAGTTGTTTTATCTTGTCCTTTTTATGTTTTGCTTGATTCTTTATTTGTTGAACTCTGACTTTGTACAATGGAATCTCCCTCTTGTTGGCAAAAAAAAAAAAAAAAAATGCACACACACACGCATATCTGGGTGATGAGATGTTAGACATTGCAACGTTGAAGTCGAAGCGTGGATCTCTGTGACATTTGTTCGTGGGAATGTGCGTTTCAGATACTCAGTTTCTGGTTTACATTTTCGGTGGTTCTTTTTTTTAAAAAAAATAATAAAATAAAATCAAATTACACGCCGGATAACAAAGAAAAATGAAATTAGATTCAGTCCAAAAAATCAAATTACACAATATGAGACAAAGAGCACTGCATAACAGAGAAAGAGAAAGCAGATAAATACATGTTCCACAAACTTTCTATTGACAGGAAGGATTTAACATCATTCCTGAACTTTTATCACAAATACAAAAATTTCATTTCCACTAAATTGTAAATTAAATTCCTTCCTTTCGTAAAAATAAAGCATATTTATATTAATTAATTCTAAAGTATAATCATGTAAAAAAAAACTCTGAAGTATAGGGAAAGGGAAATTAAAACTTATATCAGGCCAAAAAAAATTAAGAGTAAAAGAATAAATGGACCTCTAATTTATAGATCTAGAAGCATTTGGGGCCTATTGGCAAAAAAAAAAAAAAACAAAGGAACATTTGGGATCCTAAAATTTTTTTTTGTGTAATATTTTTCTTCAACTTTTAAAAACGATACAACCTAGCACTATTATTAATAAAAGTTAACTTTGACTATTAGTTAACTAAAAAGTGATAGAAAAGAACATAAAAATAAAAAAAAAAGTTTCTTAATCCTACCAACGGGATTAGATTTAGCAGTATGGGTTAGTTCCTCATAATATAACAAACCAAGGTTTGAATCCTTGTTGGGAGATATGTCCACATTTTTTGCCCAACACTGTCCAAAACAAAATTGTCTTCAATATGAGAATACTTGTAGATAACCCAAAAAAAATTTCTTTGTCCTTTGATGTAATTTTTTGGTCCTTATCTATAATATTTGAGTCCCTAAATATATTTTTTGTTATTTTTTATATTATTTTTTATCAACTGATGGTTTAAAATAACTTTTATTAATAATAGAGGTTAAGTATTATTTTTAAAAGTTGAAGGAGAACATTACATTAAAAATAAATTTAGAGTTTTAAACGCTCATAAATCTATAATTTAAAAGCTAATTTACTTTTTTATCAAAAAAATAAAAGGAAAATTTGTGAAAATAAAACGGAGAATATAAAACTTTAATGCTACATAAATTGTAAATCAAACATTTAATACATGAATAGTTCATAGTGCATGAATGTTAAATGATCGATTAAGTGCATTTATGACATCTAAATACATCCATGACATTCCTTCGAGTTTGATGAGGGTAGTTATAAGTACATGAACATTTCCATAGTCATATTATTTTTTTCTAAACTTTTATCCCGACCTACCCCTTGTCCTTGTCCATTGTCATATTATTTATAAAAATATATATTTTCCAAAAATCTGGCACAAATTCCTGTAAACACTGACTTCTTTAAAGCAAGATACACAAGACATGAAGATACATAGAACTTGCCAAACTTGCTGTCATTATTGTTCCTGCACGCATGTTCAGAGCCAAACTTGTATAAGAGCAATGTTTTACAGTGCATGCTGATCAGGCTCAGTTTTTACACACACAGAGAGAGAGAGAGAGAGAGAGAGAGAGAGAGAGATGGAAGGTGGTGAATGCGCATGGCAATGGCAGAATGGGAAGGAGATGGTTTGGCCTGTGGCAGCCATTGTTGTGAGCTTGATGGTGCTGATGATATGGGAGAAGCTATGGTTGAAGCCTCAAAGAATCAGATCAGTTCTGCAGAAGCAAGGCATCAGAGGACCAACACCTTCGTTCCCTTTGGGAAACCTCTCAGAGATAAAACGTATCCAATCACAGTTCTCCACTAATAATCTCTCCTCTTCATCACAACCTGAACAATGGTTTCACTCTCTCTTCCCATTTCTCCAACATTGGAGAAAACAATATGGTAAGTGTCTGTCTGTCTGTCTAGGCTCTCTAAATCTAATCTTTGAAAATCTTTGGAGAGCGAGCTTGAAATTTGAACGAAAAATGGGGGTGGGGGGGAGAGGAAGAAGTGGCAGAAACACAATGTGACGTAGAGGTGAGACTGAGAGTCTGATTTGGCAATTTCAGATAATTAATGAGATTGGGATTAGAGATGGTGTTAGGGCAGAAATGGATCATGGATAGATGAGGAGATTGGAGATTTGGGTGAAATGATTTATTTTTTTAATCGTAATGAATTATATATAATGATGATGATCAGGTGCGACATTCATGTACTCCACTGGACATAGGCAGCATTTATATGTGGGAGATCCAAAATTGCTGAAAGAACTGAACCGGATCAAGACTTGGGATCTTGGTAGGCCTACCTATATTTCCAAGCCTTTAAAGCCGTTGTTGGGTTCCGGCATTTTCAGAGTTAATGGACCACACTGGTCTTTCCAAAGGAACCTTGTTGCTCCTCAGTTTTACCTCTCCAAGATTCAGGTTAATTAATTTCTTCTTCCCCTTCTCTGCTGTCGGTTGTTATACACACACACTCCCTCCAATCTTAATTGTAGGACAACTTCTGGAAAAATTTCTGGATCAAAATGCAGGACACCTTTTTCCAATTTAACCCTCTTATTGATTAGCATGGGATGAATTATATCTTATCTATGAGAAGATATTTAAAGCATGGGCATGAGTTGCATCATTATTTAACATCAATGGTAAAAATGGAATCATAACTCATTTTTAAATGATATTAAAAAAAAAAAAAACTAAACTTTCTTAAGATTGTTTGTAACGGTTGAAAGTATTCTTCAATAAAGATCGGAGGGAGTATATATATGAAGTATTGCTATGTGTTTACAATTGTTGCTTTTATGGAATTTGCAGAACATGGTGGATTTTATGGAGGATTCTACCAAGGAAATCATGAGGAAATGGGAACGGATTATAGAAAAAAGTGGGGGGAAAATGGCAGAGATTGTGATTGACAATGATATGAAGGAACTCACTGCTGATATCATTTCCAAGGCTTGTTTTGGTGGGTCTTATGCTTTGGGCAATCAGATTTTTGCTAAACTGACTACATTGCAAAACGCTCTTGGCAAACTCAGTGTTCTTTTCGGATTTTTATACCTCAGGTTTCACTCTTTACTTTTCCTCCATCTTTCTTTCTATTTTATCAACTCAATGTGTGTGTGTGTGTGTGTGTGTGTGTGTGTGTGTGACATTCCTTCATTTTGTGCCTGTAGAATTTTTCCCACCAAGGAGAACAAAGAGGTATGGAGGTTGGAGAAGGAGATAGAACAATTGATTTTGAAAGTTGTTGATCATCATAAGTTACAAAACCAAAGCCGTATTGATCAGAATAATCAGAAGGACCTACTTCAAGTAATTCTTGAGAATACAGCTAATGGGGCTGATGAAAATGATAGCAGTGGTGCATGGGGAATGTGGAAGAAGCTCAAGCATAAGCATGAGACCCAGAAACTGATTGTGGATATATGCAAGAACATCTACTTTGCAGGCTCTGACACCACTGCTCTTTTACTCACTTGGATACTTGTTCAGCTCTCCTTGCACCCTCATTGGCAAGATTGTCTTCGAGCTGAAATTTTTGAAACCTTCCCCAACATGTCGTCTCACGACTTCCATGATGTGGACAAATTTCGAAAGATGAAACAGGTTAGGACCTTAGGCCTAGCCAAAACATTTATATCAATCACAGCTACGAGATATTATTTATTAGCCCAATTAATATGTTTAGCCTTTTAGAAGCTCTCTTCATCTTCATAGGGATGAGATGACTATTGCGAACCCTATTTTCTTATGGAATTTTTTTACTCATCGCTGGTGGATTTTTTGTTCATTATATTGGGGGAATTTTTTAGGTAGAATTATACACAAATTCTACACAACACAATTGCATACTATAATTCAGGCACATTGACAATTGAGCAGAGCAAAATGAAATACTTGTCATTTTGTTCCAGTAAGTTGTCAATGAATTTCGTGATATTTAATTATGTTGTGGGGGCCTTTTCCATTACAATTTCCTTTTACTTCTATGTAATTTCCAATTGTTTTATCCTTTTTAATTTTGCTTGTCTTTTGTGTGAATACATGACTGATTGAGTAAAATGATGTTGTTTTGGGATAGCTGTCAATGGTGATTCAGGAGAGTCTGCGTCTTTATGGGCCAGGAATAACAACTTCAAGGGAGGCACTGGAAGAGTTGAAGGTGGGGGACATGGTGGTGCCAAAAGGAACCAACATTTTGGTGTTCATAACTGCGATGCACAGAGACACAGAGATATGGGGAGAAGATGCTAATGAGTTCAAGCCAGAGAGGTTTGAGAGAGGCGTCTCAGAGGCTTGTAAGTATCCACAAGCTTACTTACCATTTGGACTTGGAAGTCGAATCTGTGCAGGCCAGAACTTTGCCCTTATAGAAGCCAAGATTGCTCTCATTCTTCTTCTCTCAAAATTCTCCTTCTCAGTCTCACCTAATTATCGCCACTGTCCTTTCTACAAGCTGGTCTTGTTTCCTAAATATGGAGCACCTCTCATGGTTACCAAGCTCTAATAAGTATTGGCTATCTGTATGAAGTGGTGATCACAATATATTAACTCTTTTGTGTCATGTTGCTTTCATTTTTTTTTCCCTTGAGAATGATAAAACTTTTAATCCCTCAAAGTTTGCTTCAAGTATTAATTTCGTTTTCAAAATTTAATTTTTATTAATTTGATCTATTAAGTTTGTCTCAATTATTAATTTGATCCCTATTTTTTTTAAAAAAAAAAAAACATAACACTATCGTTAAAATTTGCTAATATGGATGACAAAATATGGATGACAAAATATTGATAATAACTATATAAATCAATGAAACAAAGTAAACTTATTTAAATAAGGAAAAAAAATAGACTTGAATTAAAAAAATGAATCATAAAGGACTAGATTGTTGAAATTTGACAAGTAAATTATTGCACCTACTAAATTCACCCTTGTTATTTATAGATGTCTTACTTGTCAATAACTTTTGTCATGTGGTAAATGACCATTGCCAAATTGTATACAAGTTATCTTATGATATGAGTGTTATGATCATTGTTGTTTTAATCTAATTCACTCCTAAGTCTCTAATGACTTGACAATTATTTAAAAATTTTATGAGCCCTTTGAGTATTTTGAATGGTTGTGGGAGGTTTCATGATGATTTTCCCAAATAATATTCTGATAAACTTTCTTTCTTTCTTTCTTTCTTTCTTTCTATCTTTTTTTTTTTTTGACAATATTGTGGTGAATTTTCAGTTACGTTTTATCCCGGGGGGGAATCAGTTATAAAATTTGGGCCAAAATTTTATGTGAAAAGGCTTTTAAATTTTTTTGGGCCATTTTACACATGGACCTTGGGATTCAAAATCCAATTAAGAAAATGCTTCTGGGCTAACAGAGAATAACCGATGATACACATGCCTCTACTGGTTTTGCTTTTGTTTTGATCAATTAATGATTGACAAAGTTAAGAAACTTCCATAACTTAATTAGTTATAATTACTTAACATAAATAATTAATAACTTAATGCAATGCCATCTGATTTAAAATGATTGGCATGCTGACCTCATCAAGGAAGAGAGTAACATGATTTAAAGAAAACAATAAATTTATATATTTAACCTTATATGTTTAATATACTTTTATTAAACCAAATTAAAATAATTTGCTTTTAATATGTTAATAAAAAAAACTTGTGAAATGAATAAAAATAAAAAATATATATATCTTAATTTAATTGAAAATAATATTTGAAATATAAAATGTTAGGTATATGAGGCTTTTTTAGGTGGAAAAAAAAGTTATAACAAACAAAAGCGAAAGGCTTTGGTCAGCTTTACAGAGGAATAGTTCAGCCACTGCCCACTGACAACGTGATAGCGACCTGCGAAAGTGCCACGAAGTTTCCATCTTCTTGACGCCGTTCTTTTGCATGCCATTGACGCCAATGGCGAGTTCGCCTTAGATGGAAAACACCGGAGACCTCCTTGTGTAGAAGTGTGTGCATTTTATACACGCAACTTCTTCTATTAAATATAATTTAATTTAAAATATTATTAAATATTAAATATAAATATTTCTTTTTAAAAAAATTAAACATTAATGTACTACGTTAAGAAGGATTAATTCTTTTCACTAAATATAACTCCTGTTGGATGTAGAAGAGAACATATTCTGTGCTCAATGGTCATTATGCCGATCACCTATGATAAAATTTGAATAGTCTAAATTTAAAAATTTTTAATTTTTAATTTTTAATTTTATATTTATTAAAATTAAAAATTTGTTATGTTCAAATATGTTCTCCATTATTAATCTCGATTGTTTAATACTAAATTTTTTTATAATTTTTATAAATTAATTATTCTAATTTATTTTGAACAGGTTTAACATTAAATTTCTTTATAATTTTTATTTATTTTAGTGAATATAATATTAAAAATAAAAATATTCTAACTAAATCTTCCGATTTTTTTTTTAAATTACAAGTTAAAAGTTTTGATTTTGAATTGTCAAAAATAAATATATATAGTCGATTTATAAAAATTACAAAAAAATTAATATTAAATTAAAACTGACTTGATTAAATATGATTAGATTGATAATTAATAGATTTACTAAATATTTTATAATTTTTATTTAAAAATAAAAATAAAATTATTCAAATTTAAATTTGAATGTTCTAAATTATTTCAAGGGTGTTCGTCACTCTCGAACAGCAGTGAATGTGCTCATGTTGTCAAAGTATATCTTTACTTGCAACCATGGATGCTATTAAATACGTGGATGGATTAGCTCATTGAGGGTCCCATGAGTCATGACTTATTTAGAATTGTTGATAACTTATTTAGAATATTCAAATAATTTCAATTTGTGAATTATGAGAAATTTTTAGATAAACTTAATGTATCACATCATTCAAGATCCATTCAATAAAATTGCATCATTCAATCAAATAAAATCTTATATATTATCATTTTTAATGAATTTATTTTTATAATAAAATATTTATTTAATTTCTTGTCTTTTTTCTCTCCATTAGCATTAATATTAAAATTAATTTATATTTAATATTATTCAAATGTTTTTTTTGCATGGACTATGAATAATGGGATGTATTGAGTTTATTTAAGTAATTTTTATTTTGTTTATTTGGTTAAATTAAAAGTTTTCTTTCCAATCATGACGACGAAGTTGCTGGATTCTCACAACACTGGGCAGAATATGTCTCATCAAGGAAGATGCTGGGGGAGATATATTCATCACCACAATTATTATCTTCTTATTATCTCTAAACCAAAATAAAGCGTAAATTTTGATTAGGAAAATGTATATTTAAAGGTCATACGTGGACGACAAGTATGATAGCACAGTTATATTGCAAACAAATGATTTCACATAGTTGTAAAACAACAAAACCGAAGCAACAAATGAACAAAAAACTGAGAGGCTCTAGAGACATAGAAAAATATTTATAAAAAAAAATTAGATATCATAGTGATAAAAAAATAGCGTTGAATTAATTCGTCAGACAGTAGTAGGAATTAGGAAGTGAGTCAAATATAATTGAGATTCTGTTAGAATACTCTTCTGGTAGGACGAGAAAAAGTACTCCTTTCATTAAAAATATAAAATATTTTTTAAAAAATTAAATATTAAAAAATATAAGATAATTTTAATCTATAATTATTGTCTTTTTTTTAAAAGCGTCTTTATTGATAATAACTTTATATTTATTGCAGAGTATTTAATAGGAATGAATAAAAAAAAATGAGGTTAATTTAAAAATAAATAACTACTTAAAAGTTGAGATTTAATTAAAAATATTTTATATTTTTTAATAAACGGATTATTTATTTTACACATTTTTACATTTATTTTTATTATTTTATTTTTATTAAATGCTGTGAAGAATATTAAATATTAAAATATTTTATTTTTAAATTATATATTTATTAGAAGTAAAATTAAAAAATTATTAAATATTTTAATATAGTTAATTAGATTTAATTTTTTTTAATTTCTATAAAAACAAATGTTGAAATGACTTAAAAACAAAGAAATATTTGGATACCATGAACCACGCGCTCCAACATGGAAGTATAGGAATGATGAGACTGACAGGAACGGAAATTGTTGGCGCATTGATAAGGCATCACGCAGACTGTCCTTTACGTGCACTATTCACAATTATTATGTATGAGACCAAAAGAACCATTCTCTGTCTTATATATATATATATATATATATATATATGCTGTAATTGCTTGCAAGTAGGAATGAACTTCTTGGTTATGGTTCACTTGTCCCTGAAGTTATAACTTTTTTTTTTATCCTCTGTGAAAATAGCAAATTATATTATTAAATTATTTAAGTGTGAGTAAATTTTAAGATAATATGAAAAGTCTTATATTGAATTAAGTTAAATTTAATAATTAATATATAATAAATAAAAAATTTGTAAATTTAATGATGAAATTTTGAGTTAAAATGTGATGTTTTCGTATTGTTCTTGCCTATTTATTGTATCCTCATTTTTTGGGTAGTTACTCTCCCTTTCCAAGTTAAGTTGGGCTTGTATTGTGCATACACTTCAAGTCCAAAATAGAATAAACTCTAGCTATAACAAGACTTGTTTGTGCATTTTGAAGATCAAAACTTGAATTAGTAATATAACTCTCAACATGCGTTCTTTAGGTTAGAGGCCTGTCTTAGTTTTGATAAGTCTCAACTCATTTAAATTTTTTGAATAAAAAAATTATATTATAAAATTTGAATGGCGAGTGTGTGTATACATATGCAATATTTTTATTTTATGATAAGTCTGATTTAGTTGGTTTAATATAAAACTTACCCAAACCTTCACAAAAATATTAATAAGAATGAAAAAAAAATTAATGTGTTACCAACTCAAGTGAATGCAAATAACATGAGCTCTCGTCCTTTTAACTAACGGTTTGAGTTTTGATAATTACCAACTAGCGATATATCACCGGATCGGTGTTCTTGATTTTTATACAAATTAATATTACATAAATATTAAATTAAAGTATATATTTAGTTCTTTAATTTTATATAAATTTTATTTTAAATTTTTTATTTTATAAAATATCCTTTTAATCCTTTAACATTAACACTGTTAGTCTCATTTTAAAAAATTGACAAAAAATAATCATTTAAAATTAACATTGTTGAGGTTAGAGGACCAGTAAGATACTTTATAAAATTAAGACACTAAATTAAAACTTTATATAAAATTAGAGAATTAAAAATACACTTTAGCTTAAATATTAATATAAAGCATTGGTAACTAATTTATAGTTCTAACAAAATATTAGTTGAGACTTTAATTTCTTAAAAAAAAATTACATCACTTCAATTTTACCTTCATTAAATATCCTATATAAGTCTTTGATAACGATAATTAAAATTCAAATGCATCATTTTAAAAAAAAAGAGTAATAAATGAAGTAAGAATATAGTTAAAAAATAACTATAAAAGTTACGCAATACCCCATCTGATCCTATTTATAGGGTAGAGAGAAAAAAAAAATTTGGTCCTATTTATAAGTCATTTCATTAAATTTTATCATAAATTTTTTTTACCTTCCATGAATGTTGGAGAAAAAAAATATGTTATTGAAGTATGCATATTTAATAGGAGCAAAGTTGAGAATTTATTAAATTTTAAGACAGAGTTAATAAATTTTAAAGTTTTCTTTGATATTGATAAAACATGTTGGAAGTGACTTATAAATAGAATCAAAGAAGTATCCTATATTTTGGACCAAGCAAGGCTTGTAGAAAATATCCTATATTATGATCAAAAGGTAGTACATTACATTTTTTTTCTCATAATTAATTAGTTTAAATAGGAGTAATATTGCTTCATATATACTCCATCTAGACCAAAATATAGGACAATAATAAGTAATTTATGATTTATGAAAAATGTTAATTGAAATTTTTTAAAAAAATTACATCTTTCCTATTTTAGCCTCATTAAGTACCATATATAAGTATAGTTGAAAAAATTATAAAAATTACTCAATATTTTATATTTTGAATTAATGTGTATTTTTTAAAAGATGTCTTATATTATAATATGATGGAACTAGTAATATGATTGTATGAACTTCTCAAATGCATATGATTATATAAGAATTGTCTTTTTATGAAAAAAAAATGCTTATATAGAATTTCACTGCTTCGAGCACACTTGTGTTTTGACATATATTTATTTTTGGGCATATACAGATGTAAATAAATAAATTCAATATTTATTTAAAAAATTGTCAGATTCGTGTGCATTAAAAAAAAGAATTAAATGCCATTTTTACTTCTTTAACTTTATTTAAAATATCATTAGGGATCCTAAATTTAATTATTAATCAATTATATTTCTCAACTTTAAAAATTTCTTCCCTCATCACCTTAATGTTTTTTCACAATGAGTAGACCCTACATTAAAATTTTTAATTATAAAAATGTTTGAGTTGAAGGTGCCCATTAATTCTTTGAACAAAAGTCAATGGACAAACATAACCCTTAATTTGATAAAAATATAAAAAACTAGTGGGACTCATTAATGATTAATGAACGTTCAGTATTTTTAACGTTAGGGTGATGAAGGAAGGAATTGTTAATGTTGAGGAATAAAATTGATCTATAATTAAATTTAGGGTCCCAATGACCCTAAATTTATTCATAAACAACAAATAATAACAAGTCCTATTAAAGAAAAATAAGTCAATATTTTTATTTTAATAATAATTCATTTCATGTTGATTTTGGTGTGCAAATAAATCCCTTACCAAGTCAAGTGTGTGATGTGAAATAGAAAAGGGGAGAGGGGAGGAAAGAGAAGAGGGCAAGAAAGAGGAAGAGAACTTTTAGTCAAATATCAAACCTGACTATAATTGAAGAACCCTAAGATTATTTATAGAGCTCTAGAAATAACAAAATAATAATAAATCTAAATCTAAATCAAATCATAATCTAAAATATGAAGATAAGGTATCAAGCTAGTCTAAATATCTTATTTTATTTAGGATAATATTCAAAGATAAAATAAATCTAAGATATTAAAGAAATAATAATAATTCCTAGATGCTAAATCAAATCTTAATAAACATTAAATCAAATCAAATATAATTCCTATCATTTTTTCCTAGTTGAAAAAACTCTCCACGAAAAGATAAATCGTTGGTAGTTGTTAAACAAAGCAAAAGTCAATGGTGTGGAACTCCTCTACAATGATCCACATGGCATCTAAATCTAAGTGACCCTTTCAACAGACAAGGTATCGTTGGACAGGACTTGCTTGAGTGACAATTGTCTCTTCATCCATGACAACATCAATGGTGTTGATAGATGGCATAACAATAGGCAATGATGGAATTGAGGCATGGTGAGGCTGTCTAGGTGCAGAGTCATCAAAGAGTAAAAGGGGTGGCTCAAAAATACCTCAATAAATAAAAGATTCTTGACATTAAATATTAGACTGGTAGACATATTTGGAGGTAAATCTAACAAATAAACATTAGCCCTAATTTTTTTGTAATGCAAAAAGGGGCAGAAGACCGAGCATGTAACTTCTTGAATGAATTTCTCAAGAAGTGCTTGGGCGTACGCAAATCATAACATAGTCTCCGACATCAAATTCTTGGGAACAGCGATGTGCGTTAGCAAGCTAATTTATATGCATAATTACTCATTGCTAACTATCACCTAATCTTAGCATGGAGGTTGTGAAGGCGATAGGCAAAAGTTTTAGCTAATTCAAATGTTTGGATCATAAGAGGGATTGGTAAGAAGTTAATAGGTTGTTTGGGGTTATACTATTGAACAATTTGAAATAAACTCTTACCAATGGACCGATTGACCAAATTATTATAGGCAAACTCTACCGTCGACAATACCAAATCCTAATTTCCCAATAATACTTAAAGATAAAAAAATATGATATTAAAAAAATAATAAAAAAATTTATATACTAAATCAAATCTTACTAAATCATAAATCAAATTAAATATAATTTCCACCAATCTGATTCCCAAAAAGAAACACAGGAGCCATGTGTTCTTGCATGTGATGTGAGGCGGAAAGCCATGTAATGTATTTGAGTATGGCATTAGGTAACCCACTAACTGATTAGTGTGCGTGTACATGCGTGTGTGTGTGTGAAATATTTTTTGTCCACTGTGTTAACAAAAATAAAAGGAATCTTTTTGTGGTGGTTGACACAACCATATAATATCTAATATTTATTTAATTTGATTCCTTTAACCATGAGATTTGGAATCTGAAAATTTAGTACTCACCCCATAAAAAAAAATTTAAGTATTTTTCAATTAACTATATTCAAAATAATTTTATTTTTTATATTTATTCTTATTTAATATAGCCTTTCACTTAAAAATAACTTTAAAATGATTTATTTATTAAGGGAGTTTTTGAAAAAAATATTAATTACACTTTAAAATATTAATAATATCTTACATTTTTTTACATTAAATTTTTTAAAAAATACTTTATATATCTGAACGGAAAGAATATATCAAACTAGATTATATTATATATTAATTATAGCATATTGCTTCTTTTTCACACTTATCTTTTTAAATATACACATGCAAGTGGATATCTTTGGTTTGGTAAATAAAATGAATATGTTATTTGAAAAAAATTCTTCCGACTTATGTGCATAAAAAACAAAACAAAGCGTCATATGAACAATGAAAACCAAAAAAAGAAAAGAAAAGAAAATTGAGGTAGTCATGTGTCATTGCATGTGATGAGTTGTGAAAACATGTAAATTTTAGTTATTAAAGCCAGTAACTGTTGATAATGTTCTTTTTTTTTTTTGGGTAAGGACTGTTAATTATATTCTGTTAAGCTAATCTTGTAAAAACAAGTATAATAGTTTTTTCCAAATAAATAATATTTGAGAGTTAAAAAAAATATGACTTAGTTATATAAAATCAAGTTGATTTAGTTAAAATAATAAAATTATCTTAATAATAAATAACGTTTCAACTTTTTCCCTAAATTTAAAAAAATGATTTGATATATTGAAAAAAATTGGGAATTAAAATATTCACAAAGCCATATTTTCATGCTGTGACGTAAAAAATTTTAATTCTCAATTTTTTTCCATATATCAAATCATTCTTTTTTAAATTTAGGGAAAAAGTTGAAATGTTATCTATTATTAAGACAATTTTATTAGTTTAACTCACTCAACTTGATCTTGGTGAGTCAATTAAAAGTGGCTTATAAAAAGGTGTGGAAGGAATATCTTTTTGAAACCTATATATTAATGTTTGAAATTATTAAAACTATAATAATTGGATTGAACTCAGTTAAATTTTAATGACTAAAATTTCAATCAAGTCAAAATCATAAAGACTATTTCTTCCATTTAAAAATATAAGGTATTTTTAATCAAATTACACTCTCAATAAAGTAGTTACTTACTTTTTAACTAATTCTATTTTTTCATATTTATCCCTATTAAATACCTTATGATAAATATAAAGTAATTATCAATAAGAGCACTTTTAAAAAAACAATGATTACACCTCAAAATACTAAAATGCTTTATATTTTTTAACATCTAACTCCTTAAAAAATACCTTACATTTTTAACGGAGGAAGTAAATGATTAATTTTTTTATTTATGAAATATCTAAATTAAATTACCCAATATTATAAATATGATAGCATTCATAATTATTGTTGAGGACTAAAATTATTATTTAAATATTCTTAAATTAATTTTAAATAATTTTTAATACAATCTATTGAATTATTGAATTTAGTAATAATTTTGAGGAATTGGATAACTTATTTAGAATTTCCAAATAATTTCAATTTGTGAATTACGCATTGCAATTTTTATTTTGTTTTGTTAAATTAAAATTTTTCTTTCCAACCATAAAGATGAAGTTGCTAGTAGAGGTGTTCATGAGATGAGATTAGGACACCCTTGTCTCATGTCTGGTCCTGAATAAAAGATTAGGATTAAATTTTTGTCCTGTATCTTGTCCTGTCTCGAAATTCGTCTCGTTCCATTAAGAATCGGGACGGGATCGGGATGTGATAGGTAGGTCTTGTTGTCCTAATAAATCAGACAATGTTAAAGAAAGATCTGGATAATAACATTCATTAAAATTTTAAATTATATAATTTATTAAGTTTAAAATCAAAACAACACAAGTACATAAATCATATCAATTTTAAGTCAATTATTGAATTACATTAATTACAACTATACATTATGATAGTAATTACAAGTGATTTCTAGGCTGTAAGAGCAACAATAACAAGCAAGTTAAACACAATATCAAATCATTATTCTTCTACTTTAATTGAAATGTACTAAACTAATTACTCTTTTGAAAATAAAATAAAAAATACGATATAAATAAAAGTTATTAAATAGATAGATATAAGAATAAATTGTCTTAATATAATTAATATACTATAAAGAAAGGGATTACCCCGTTTACTCTATATTTTTAAAATTATCTAAAAAATTATCAATATAAAAAATTTTAATTTTATATAAAAATTGCAAGTATTGAGATTATAATTGATATAATTAATATAAGTATAAATTATATTAATATAATTAATATATTTAATATATATTTTTAAAATAAAAATAAATATATAATATTCGGAACGGGACGGGACGTCCCGATGATAATCCCGTATCCCATCCCATCCCAAACCCTTTTTCTATCATGTCCTGAGCTTCTTTGGATCGAGACGAGACTTGTTTCAATATGATCAGAATAATATCAGATTAATTTAAATTGATACAAACTGAATATTCTTAGTTGTTGGATTCTCACTCCTCTTGGCGGGAGTATATCTCGTCGAGGAAGAAGCTGGATAGAGAGATTTGTATCCTTCCCATCATCGCAATTATTATCTTCTTATTATTTCTAAACTATAAACTAGATAATCATACTGTTGTGTATATATATATATATATATATATTATTTCAACTATAATGATATCAAATAATTTTTCGGTGTATAAATGTTACATGCTCTATGATCTTAAGATCAAGTGCTGAAGTTAAACAAAAATGTCAAATACAATTTCAAAATATTGGTAGATGATGTAATTTAATTTGCACCCACGACTTCTATTCTCTACCATAGAATTATTTGTATGTCTCTTTTAAAAAGTTGATTCTTGATTAAAGTTTAATCAAACTTGCAACTTCAGATATTGGTAAACCAAAATAAAGCGTAATTTTTGATATGTGGATGACAAATATTGAAATATGATAGCATAATAATATTGCAAACAAATGATTTCACGTAGTTGTAAAAAAAAAACAAAACAGGAGCAACAAATGAACAAAAAACTAGGAGGCTAGAGAGATGTAGGAAATATTAATTATGCGATTAAAAATTGTTGAATTAATTCCACAGTTGAAAGTGAGTCACATATAAGCAATTGAGAAACTATTAAAGCACTTTTCTGGTCCTTTTTATAAAATAAGAAAAATTATTATTTTAGTTCTATTTATAAAATATCTATATAATTTTTGCATTCATCCTTATCATTTTATGAAAGGGCTGCTTTAGTCGGTTTAATATAAAACTTACTCAAACCTTCACAAAAATGAATTAATAAGAATGAAAAAATAATGTATTACCAGCTCAAGTTCATGCAAATAACATGAACTCTCCTCCTTTTAATTAACGGTTTGAGTTTTGACACACAGCTAGCGACATACTGTAACACCCTCAAATTTACAAACCGATTTTTCACAAATTATTAAAACCATTATCATGGTAGAAAAATTTCTACCATGATACATCCAAGACAATATACCACAGGTCTTAAAATATTTTAAAAAGTAATTAGAACCATGAGGGACAGACATGATCCTCATAACATGTTATTCAAATCAGGTCATAAATTAAAAGGGACAGACATAATCCTCTTGAACATATAAATGCATTTAATAAAAAGGATTAGAGTTTACATGCTTCACAAAGAAGATATGTCCTAAGTTGGCACAAGATACATTGTATAATCCAAAATAAGAGGCAACGTAAAAGATGGTGTCTCATACACCATAGTTACACCTCTGGTGCTTTCTCGGCCGGACTCGCTCCTGTAAAAATGTTAACCACGGGGAATGAGACTTAAAAGTCTCAGTAACCAAAAATTAATATGTAATGATGCATGCGGATGTAACTAATCATGCGATTGCTAAGTGGGCACACAAAATATTTAACCGAACAATACTTTCAAATAAACCGAACAAGTATTTAATTTGCATGACTGCACCTTATATCCTCCTTTCACCATGCTCGGACGCCAAATCACCCGACCAAAGGTGAGTTGGACCAAGCGACACGCCACTCATTGGGTCCAATGAGGGCTTACCACGTGGTAATAATTAACCGAACAGAAATTCCCATTATCACCATACATTAAAATACCCTGACAAGTCATGCATCATTCAAATATCCAAACAGGAATATATCCGAACAATAATATCTCATCATGATAAACAAAAAATAAATTTTTAACCCACTTGGCAATAATTTCAAACAAGTATATACAGTATTTATTTTCAATAATTCATAATTTTTCCAAACAACAAAACAACACATAACCATTCACAAACACACCCATCACAACACATTAATAATGGTTACCTTGTGTCTTGAATAACAAGTTCCCCTTCACAACTCCTTTTTCACCACTATCTTTGTCAATATAATCTACATAATTATTTCACAATACTATATATTAATTTTACATTAAAATAAATAACTCTAATTTAAAGAGTTAGAAAGTCTTAGATCTATAGTCCATATTAACACTAATTTAAGATTTATGCCTCATTTAACTTCCCAAATTCTTTTCTAAAATTCTCGTACCCTAATGAACTATTTTTTTTATCCTCAATTCACTTTTAGTATCACAATTTCATCCTTCTATATTCTAAAAATTCATCTACAAATAAATTAAAAATTTTAAAATTATCCTGAAGCCTCAAATCACCTTTCTATAACCTCAAAAATACCTATTCGTACTTAAATAAATATTTAATAATCATAGGTTTATCCCTACGTCTCAGATTTCACATAAATTCAACCATATAGATCTAAATTTTAACTCAAAAATTCTTAAACATGAGTTTCAACCTTAAGAAAATATTCTATAATATTTTTTTATATCCCTAAGAATTTTAACCTATATTTTTAATCCATCCTATTATCAGATTAACTATCCTATAGAAAAATCCTAATCAAAATATTTACTCTATCCTACAAAATAATCATATCACTAGAAAGCTAATATTATTTAGAAAATAACTACAAAATTAATTTTTTAATTAAATAAATTTTTAAATGCTAATCTAAACAGGAAAGTTAGAACATACCTGAAGAAAAAGAAAATAATCCTCCCTTGCGAGAAAACGCCGAGCAACGTGAGAGGAAGAGAGAAAAATAATATAAAAATGGGATTGTGAGTCCCAAAATTATATTAAAAAAAATTATAGGTTTGAATTTAATTATTCAAACCTTTGGGCCAAAAGTTGCAATTTTCTCTAAATTGCATCTTAGCCTCTCATGCTTCCTAATGCACACACCCCCTCCTTTTTATACATGAAGGCACCTCTTCTCTTCCCTCATCTAACCAATGTGGGACTTAGAAACAACAACCTTCCACCCCCTTTTTTGTTCCTTCTACCTTCTCTTTTTTTTTTAAACACACACATAAAAAAAATTATTTATGTATTATATCTTAACTAAATATTGCTTATGTGGTTTTAAATTTAAATTTTTAAATTCATAATTAAATACCTAATCATAATATTATTTCTAAATAACCTCAAATAATATAAATTCCTATTATTATCATTTTTTTTTCCTCAAAACCTAAATTCCACAATTTCTTTATTATATAAAAATCAGGATGTTACACATACCACCGGATCGATGTTCTTGATTTTTATGCAAATTAATATTAAATAAATATTAATATATTGTACAATATTTTAATGAAAAAATTATTGAGAAGTTTCACACAAAAATTTTAATTACCTTAAAATCATATGAAATGTATAAATTGCTGGCGAGTTCCAAGTCCTGTTTAATCATAACTTAGCAAAGAAAAATGATAACTTAATATTAAATTCATATTCAAGTTGTTATTTTCCTTGTCAAGTTATAACTGTATATGATTTGAGACTTGTGAGTGTTTTATACATTTAATGAGATTTCTTAATAATTAAAATTGTTATACAAGAGACCTTGGAGTGATTTTTCTTATTTTAAAATATGCATAATCATTAAATAGTAAAATTTGTGCAAATTTATTACATAGAGTAAATCTAATTCAGTATTCTCTATCATTGTTAGCAAATTTTAATGGTAAGTTACTTCTTTAAACAATAAACTTAAAGGACTAAATCATTATTGATGCAAATTTAAAGCACTAAAGTTTTATCATCCTTTTTAAATATGCATTAAGTAACAAATTATAAAGTAGAATAAGTTGTTCGCTGTATTGAATGATGATATTTTAACATATTTCTTGTTTAAGTACGTTATAATTTAATTTTTAATTTTTGAATTTTTAATAACAAAGTGTAAGAGTTGTGATTTTGTTTATAAAATATTTTATTTATATTTTTAATATACACAAAATGATAAGTTATAAAATAAAATAAGTTGTTGAAAGAGGTGAAAATTTCCATGATAAAATTTGTGTGATTGCAAAAATTATTTTTGGAAGAGCTACTTTAAACTGTGTTGAATAACACTCAAATTTGATTTAGTTAAATAACCATAGCAAAATATTGTTATTTACATTTTGCATATGCATGAGGACAAGGAACCCTTGAAGAAGTGGTTATTTATATTTATAAATAATAACTTTTTAATTAGAACATGTTGTTTAAATTTTAATTTATGTGGGGATCACAGCATCTGATATCATAGTTTAAAATAATTTGTGTAAGAATAAAATAAATTGTTATACATTTTTTCATTGCTCATAAAGTATCCTCTCAAAACAATTCTATTTGAGGTATAATTGAGTATTAAATATGAGTGCCACTCCCAATGATGATTAACTTTTATTCTCCTATTGTTATCTATATGCTTATTATACATAGGTAGCCAATATTAAAATAAAATATGATGTTCATATAATTTAACACAAAAAAATCTAAAATGACATATATGTTTTTGAATTTTAATTTACATAGATATAACAATTCATAGGTTAAAATTTTTATCTTTATTTGATTATATCACAAATATGCCAAGGGGGAATACAAGTATATAGTTATTTTTCATTATTATAATTATTTATCTGTAACCACATATACAAGTTTATTTCACACTTTCCATAAACTATTACTTTTATAAAATCATCAAATTAATATTTACTCATAATTTAACTTCTATTAATTTTTATGATTTGTTTGAATCGAAGAAAATGGGTGGAAGGTGAGATTTTAAATTGTAGTGACTAGAGAATTGTGGCTAGAAAGTTTTTTATTGAATTCTTTTATTTTTTTATTTCATATGTCCATTTCTTTTTTTATTTGAACTTATTAAAATGTTCTCTTCTCTTTTTTATTCATTTTAAACAAAAAAGGGATAATGAGCAAATAAAATTATGAATTATTGCTCAAAAATCGTTCTAGACCCTGAACTTTTAAAATGTACAAAATAAACTCTAAATTTTTAAATTTATAGTAAAATAAACTCTAACCGTTAACTTTTTAATATCATTATTGTTTACATAAGTACTGTGCAAGGTTTATTTTATATATTTTAAGAGCTTAAAGTCCAGAACGATCTTTGAATAAAAATTTAGGATCCTATTTACTTATTAACCTAATAAAAAATGAAGGTTAATGTTCCCATGCATCATATGGGAATATAAAATCTCATTAATAAATAAATAAGTAAATAAATAAAATGGAGAGTGAGAAATATAATTTGACGGGGGTAAACGGTTGAGTTGGTTAGGCAGAGATATAAGGCATAAGGTCAGCATCAACCTCCCTGAGAGGAAAAGCTCAAGAGAATGAAAGGTGGGACCACGTTGCAATCCAATCCAACCCAATCCCAAAATCCAACTCTTCCCAATGTGTGTGTTCTTTTGTGCCCCACTTTGGAAAATTAGGGGCCTACCTATATATATATATATATATTTTTTTTTTTGACCACACGCATTAATATCAACATTATATATATATTTTGACCACACGCATTAATATCAACATTGAATAAAACAATCCACCAAAAGAAATTGTCTAAATTGCTCCTCTCCTCATTATTATTATAAACAAAACTACAAAATTCAAAAAGAATTTATCATATTTTTTCTAAATTTTCTTTCATAAAATCAGAGTTTATTTTGGCCGACCAAAATCGATTCCTTCACATGCTAAATATTAATTAAAAGAGTATTTTTGTTTAGTTTTTTAATTTTAAATATAATTATTATATTTAACTAACTTTTTTAAATTGTGCTAATTAAAATTTGATTCATTTAACTATGACGAAGCACTTTATAAAGCTTGTAAAAAAATTATTCATCCTAATTTATAAGATACTTTTAGATATTCACATATATTGATAAGGTTCATTGAATACTTTTTATAAGCTCATTTTTTAAAACAAAAATATAAATTTTTAAAAATATCTTTTATTTAATACTTCATGTGCAAAAGACTACTAAGAAGGGTAATATTAGAAAAGCATCACTAATAAAATTTTATTTCTGTCAAAGTGTCTTATATTTTGAGATATTAAATCTCTTTAAAAAATATTTTATAAATTAGGATAGAGGTATTATTTCATAAGTTTCATGCTATCTCAAGTGTAAACGGTAAACCTAACAACATTTTTTTACCCTATCCTTCTTTCGCTCAATATTTATTAGGTATTTTATGGGAAAAAAGCATCGATATTTTTCTTGAATATCATTTTTATACTTTTTTAATTAACTTTTACATTTTGTTTAATTAACTAAACTATCTCCTAATTAATAATTTTCATTAAGAGTAATGTTAAACATTACAATTTTAAAAATAGTACTAATTTAAACTAATGGACACTTATAATAAGGATAAAAAATATTTTATTTTCTTACCAGCAACCTATGATACTTTAGGTTATATTTCTCCTTGATTATTATAAATAGTAATGGTAATCATGGCTATTTATGGCAAAAAAGGAAAAACTAAAAGAGAAAATCGGCCTCTAAACTATAAGTTCATAAGTGTATAAGATTCTAAATTCATTTTTAGTGCAACGTTGCCCTTTGACTTTCAAAAATGATGCAATTTAACCCTTACATTTAATAAGAGTTAACTTTAACTATTAATTAACTAGAAAATAACCAAAAAAATAAAATCAAAATTACAATAAAAAGGACCAACAAAATTTTTTAGTCATTTTCTATTATTTTTTGAGTTCTCACCTGCAATTTTTGAGTCCTTTACTTAATTTTTTGTCTTTTCCGTAATTTTTATTATCATTTTTTGTCAATTATTAGTTAAAATTAATTTTTATTAACGGTAGACATCTAATTATATTATTTTTAAAAGTTGAAAAAGAGCTTTGCATTGAAAATGAATTTAAAATATCAAATACTTTAAATATAAGGGTCAATTTGAGTTTTTATCAAAGAAAAAAAAAGATAATGCCTATTTAAATTCAGCATCAATCATTCCTCATCTCCACGTAATTTATAGGGAGAATGACATTTAAGGTCATCTAAAAGAAATTTATCACAACAAAAGCTCATTTTGTATGGGATGTTGTCTTACACATACATACATACATACATACATATATATGTATGCATTGTTCTTAAAAGCTAAACTTTAACTTATTAAATATCTAAGAACATCTTAATAAAAAAATATAAATTAAGGTACAGCTTTTAACAATAACACATGTGTGTGTCGTTTTAGGCTTAAACAATATGTTTTCACATGACAACATTCAACATAAAATTGATGGGTCTTCTTATGATAAATTCCCTTAAAAGACCTTGAGCATCATTTTCCCATATTTATATTTGATCTATAGAGTATAGGTCTAGCCCTCACTTTGATGAAGTGTCTCACAGGCTTTTCTTTTCTTTTCTTTTTCTTTCTTTTTTTCTTGCCCTCTTTTGATGACATGGTTAAATTATTCTAGGATGTTAAAGTAATATAATCGTTATGAAAATAAAGAGAAAGATAGAAAGACAAGAGAATAGCAAAGCAAGAATTACAAGATAAAATGAGGGAGTATATTTCATTCACTTGGGTGTCCAATGTTTTGTACATGGTGTCTATTTATAGGTTTTCAACTATTAAAGTCTAACCTTAATATTACAAATGAATAAAGGATATAATAGCATAGTATGTAACCTTCAGAGGTTATAAGATAATGACTTTAAGAAACTCTTTCTAAGTCATTCATTAGGAGGTTATGGGAAATGAAAAATCCTAAGCATTAGGAGTTATAGGCATTGTAAAACTCCTCATTTAAACATAGTTAATCTCCAAAATCCAAGTTAATCAATAGACTGAACCAAAAGGGATTACCAAGTTTGTAATTTATAGAAAGGGGATCTTAAGTTTTCATAATTTAAAAATCATTCAAGAATCCTTAACAAACTTTTAATAAGAGTAAAATATAGTTATAGAAGCCTGGAATACCTCGTGGGAGTAAAAATACTCAAAAATAGTTGAAAAATAACAAGACATATGAAAAACAGGGCAGTGCATTGCGGCTTGTGCACATACGCCATGACTGCCCCTTTTTTGTACGCACATCAAACAACAATTTTATTGTCATTTGACAGTGACCTAGAGCAACTTCCATCATGCCTTATTTCCCCATCTGAAGTTCAAATAAAGTGATTTAGGTGTTTATGAAAAGCTCTTTTCATAAATTAGCTAATGGTATGAGTTTTACTATTAAATTATATCACACAAGGAAGATGAAAACCTAAACCCATTTTCAAACTATTTTTACAACTCAAGGGTGTCCATTACCCTACATGTAACATCTTAAAATTTAAACCTATTGTTAATCAAATTAATTAAGGATAATTAAGTGAGAATTAATGTGGTGTGTGGATATAGAGGATTAATGAGTATTTTAGGTTGTGTTTTTAGCCCTAAACGCAGGTCAAAAGCAACGTCGAGTTACCTGAATCTCAAAATGGGAGAAAAACGATGCAAAATAGCTTTGTGCCACATGTCGTGGTACGTGCATGAGATGCCACAGTGCACGAGTCACAGAAATGTGAAGGAATTCTCTCTATATCATATGTTGTGGCGTATGAGGACAAGAGTCACGATGTATAGACAAAATCTAATTGTAATAAGTCACAAAATCAGATCAAAAACAGAGGGAGAAAGAGGGAAATAGAGATAAAATGACAAATAACACCTTAGGGCTTTGCTAGGACTTTGTGTTGTGAAGATTTGGAAGCATTTTAGAGCTTTTAATCCCTTAAGGTAAGTTTCCTAAGATCTATTCTCCATTTCTCTTCCACTTTTTTAGATTTTTGAGTTAGGGTTTATGTTGGGGAAATAATTTTCAGTCTGTAGAGGATATGAATCCAAACCCATTAACTTAAATAGAGTTAATAGGAGTGTTTGACTTGTCTAAACTTAATATTAATGATTTTGAGTGTTATTGAGCTTGAGTTTCTCATTATGGACAAAAATGACAATTATTTTGGTTGAAAGGAAGATTGGACTCCATTAATGGTGTTTAATGAATTTATTGATAATAGTTGAAATTAAAAGGGAATTGTTCAAGCTTCCATCCTTAGTTTTGAAATTTTTATAAGGTTGGGTAATTGGGTATTGAATTTTGAGGTGAATCCTAAGTGTTAGACGAATGATTTTAGGTTGTTAGATATAGCAATCAATATTTCTTATGCCTATATGAGTAAATTATGGTTAATGAAAGTTAATGTATCTATTGGTTAAGAGTAAACTTAATAAGTTGATATTATAGAGTAGTTAAGTGTTGAGATAGGAAGTAAGAGATTGTAAATAGTGACATTGATAATTGTGGACTTGATTAATTGTAAATTAATCATCCCTAGTGCCGAATTAGGCTTGAGGTTAAGTTTTGCAATTAATTATTGAGGGGTAAACCTTTAACTACTCAAAGGTTTTAAGTAACCAGAGAAAATATATGTTATGTAATTATGTATTAATTGATTTAAATTTCTATGTAATATGTTTTATAGAATAGTATTGAGGCTATGATGATTTTATAAATTAGATATAATGATAAAATGAACAAAATTACATGTTGTGCTATGACAATAATGATTATGATATAAGAGTAAGAAAATGCATAATGGCATATGTGTATAGAAGAATGTTGATATGAGAAAATTTGTGTTGATTATGTTGATAAATGGTGTGGATTTGTATAACATATTCACATGTTTTAGCTTAATAATTATCCATAAATGAGCTTGCTATTGTGATTGTAAACATGAACATGTAAGCATAAGTGATTGCATAATCATGTTGGCAAGAGTTCACTTAGGGAAAGAAATAGAGGTAAAATCCATGTGATATTTGACTAGCTTAGGGATTACGACATCCCAGGGATTCAAAAGTAGGGGAAGCTATGGTTCAAGAGTAAGGATAAAGACATTAGCCAAATTGCTTCTTACAATTGGTGAGCTTGGGTAATTCATTCACACAAATGAAGTCCTATTTGATTAATAGCCCATAGTTTTAGTTGGAAGATATAAGGAGGATATAATATTGGTTTAATCATGCATATTATTTGATATGTCACATAGTTGTTAAGTTTGTAGTAAGTCGTGATATTTGAGTTAGCCATTGTCACATAGTTGTTATTATTATGGCAATATGCATTATGTATTTGATTGGACTATTAGCACATAGTTGTTAGTATTGTGGGGATGTACCTTGTGATTTAATTTGTGGAAAGATAATATATGATGTTTATACAAAATAATAAGAGTTATATGTGAAATAGTGATAAATGTGATTACATGCCTCATATGTGTGCTTCGTTTTTAAAGTATCAATTAATATGTAATTGCATAGGATAAAGCAATTTTGATTACTAAGTAATTGTACTTACCCCTCTCTCTTAACATTTTACAAGCTCTAACTTGAGTGTCAAAAAGGAGAAAGCTATGGAGGTTTAAGAGTCAATTATTCCTATTGTAAATCCTCCTCCCTTAGGTTAAAGTATGTGTAATGAGTATGATATTGCTAATTAAAAACATGTATTGATAATTACTTTTATTTCATGATTTATATGACTAATTCACTAAATTTTGGAGCCTTAAAATTATAGTCTAATCTTGATTAAACTTTCTATAAAGCTCAAATTCAATGTGAATATTAAAACGAATTAAAATTTTCAATTTGAGCATGAATATAATGTTATATGCAATGCTAGATCTCTCTCATTTGTTTAATACTAAGGGGTTGAGAATGGAAAATAATATATCTAAGTTATGACATGTATGGGGTATATGTGTTGTTTGATTGTTTTGTTGTGTTGCACATGTTCATTATAGTCTATTGAGTGTGGTCTAAAGATTGGTGTAAGCTTTTGGCACTTGCAATGGGAAATGGACACCCTAGTTGTGTGATATTGTGAAAAAGGAGTAAGTTTAGCAAATGGTGTCCAACTTTTAGTTGAAAAATAATTTGATTGTGAAATAGTTCTATTAACTAAAGTTAGGAAAAAGTTTTCTATAGACATTTGTATCACCACAATCAGATGTTGGATAGAGAATTGGAATGCATCAAAAATTTTCTCTAAGAACTATCATATGATAACTTTGTATTGTCAAGTTTCATGTAATGCGTCACGGCACATGGCATCGAGACAGGCAAGATGTGGCATATTTGCAGTGAGCCGCAGCACATCATGTTGTTTTGTTGAAAATGATGTTTTCCTATTTATTTCACAAACGTTATAGTATGATTTGGATTCCCATGCTTCAGTATAGCAATGATACTTTGATTTTCAATAAAGATGTGGATTTAGAAGTTTTTTAAATTATAAAAATTTGGGATCCTAACTTTTATAATTTAACAAACTTGGTAATCCTTTTAGGGTTAGTCTCTTAATTACTTTGATTATGGAGTAAATGTGAGAACAGTAAGGGAGAACAAACACCACACATGTGCCAAAAATTATTCCTAACACCCAAACCATACTCAATGAACTTAAGACTACTTGCACAACACACCACATGCACATATACACTACAATGTCAAATTTTCACTTATCAATCCCTTTAATACCAAAAAAAGAAGGGGAAAGTTTTAGCATTGTATAATCCAATCATTATCAATTTCAATAATATGATAATTTTTACTATACTTGCACTAGTATTTTGGTCCTAATAACTCTTTAATAACTTACATACAATATTCTAAAGCCCAAAATACATTTTAAATTTCTTAACATCAATCTAGTGTAAGTGTAAATAAAATGCATTTTAGTTAACAATATATTATCTATTACACAATAAATCAATGTAAGAGGCTTAATAGTAGGAATCCCAGATTCCTAAGCCTTTGAAGCTTTCCTCCTTTCTACACCAAAACTAGAGCTTGTAAAATATTAAAAAAGAGGGATAAGTTTTGCCACTCATTAACTAAGGTACACCTATCCTATATAGTTATATATCAATTGAATTAAACACACAAGAGTAAGTTGATTACTCAAACAAAGTGTATGGCACAGAAAACCTAACTCATACCTCCCCATGACCTTGCGCCATGGTAGACGCTTCACATGTTGCTGTGGATGACATAGAGAGGTTTTTCCTTTCTTCTTCTATCTTTCGCACTATGGTGGATCGTGTATATGTCGCAACGTGTGGTACCAAACCACACACCTTTATTTTCTTTCTCTTTTAGGCCTACTTGGTCCACCTTCTTTTTCAAACCCATATTCTAAGTTTATTACAAAGCCCAAAAGGTCTTTTAAATCCTTTTTAATCGTTTTCTATATCATTATTACTCAATTAACCTTGATTAACTCATTAATAAATCAAGGATTAAAATCCAGGATGTTACAGGTATCTACTTATATGATCATATAATATTCATAATACTCCTCTTTAGATGTCCATAACATATACTTTACCTTATTAAAACCTTAATAGGAAAAATCCAATGGGATAAAAACCTAGTAAAGGAAAAAGAGTATACAATATTTTTAAATAGTCATTAAAGTTGCCTCATTAAAAATATTTTTAGGAAAATTTAGTAGGACAAAACCTTGGAAAGGCAAAAAGAGTACAACATGATATTTACTTCCCATAGTTTCTTCCTGATAATAATATCACTTTACTCTTCTAATGGCATTATCACTTTATGTCTTTGAATCTACACATTCCAATACCATACACTAACTTCTCAAATGTTGAAGTTGTAATATCCTAAAAATTTAAACCTGATTAACTAAGATTAATTAGGGTAATTAGGTATATTGATAGGTTTAATTAGTTTATTTGATTGTATTTTTAGCTCTCAATTTGGGTTTAAAATGAAATTAGGTCACCCGAGCATTAAAAAGTGAGAAAATATGAAGGAGTTTTGTGTCATATTTCGTGGTGTGCAATACATTTGTTGTGGCATACAGTCATCATCAATGAAGGGGGACCTCTTTGCACGACGCATGGTCAAAAACTTGTAGTCAAAAGGCTACGTTAGAATTTAAAAATAAGAGGAAAAATAAATGGTAAACAAAGAGAACATGAATTTCTTTGCTAAAGCTTGCTACATTGGGGCTTTGGGAGAAAATTGGAGCTAGATAACACCCAAGGTAAGTGTATTAAGCTTCCTCCTCTCTTTCTCTTCTACTTTTTTAAATATTTGAGTTAGGGTTTGAGTTGGATTCATAGAGATTATGGGTCCAAATTCATTAATTTAAATAGAGTCCATAGGAGTTACTTAGATTATTTAAATATAATATTAATGAGTTAGTAATTGGTTGGTTGGAGGAGTCCATTAATAGCCAAAAATGGACATTAATGGGGGTTGTTAGAGGTGCTTGATGGCCTTTAATAGTAGTTTAATGGTTCATTAATAATAATGTGAGTTAAAAGAAGCTAGTAAACCCAATGGGTATTTTTGAAAATAAGGTTATGACTTTATTGAGCCGAGAGTGTTAAGTTAGAGTATTGAGATTTGACCTAACGAGGATAATATTGATGAATGATGTGATTACTTATAGATTTAATGATAAAATTGGAATCAATCAAGCTTGAGGAGAGCTTTAGAAGTTTATTTTGAAGGGTAAACTTTTAATCTCTCAAAGGTTTGAGGTAACCAAAAAAAATTAGTCTATATAATTGCTTGTTAATTAATTATTTGTTGAAATAAATTGTTTAAAACTTATTAGGTGTTTGTAAAATGATTTGATGCAAATTGTGACAAGTTATATGATAGGTGAGAAAAATGCGTGAATCAATGAAAAAGAAATATATGTTTATACATGTATGTTTGATGCTAGGGTAAGAGCATGTATAAATTTAAAATGAATAATATAATATGTTTTGCATATTGAGATATATGGAGTATGATGGAGATGAGTTGTGATGAGTAAGATATAATGTAATGGTTGTCAATAGTTTTGAATAATATGTGTTAATTTATGCATAGTATGATTGCTTATGGCGAGAGTTCTCTTAGAAAGAGAAGTACTGATAAAATCCATGTGATATTGCAGGCTCATCATTAGAATTAAAAGCTAGCTAAACTGTCGATCGTTGGAATCGTGAAGTAATCATTGTCCTATTGCATTAACGGACTATCTCATTTATTCTTCAAGGGACTTGAACCTAACTAGTTTTCATCAGTTTATAAGGAGACTAGATTAAGGGTACGACACCTTATAGTTATTAGTATTGAGGAAAATCACTAATCACACGTGAGTAATGTAGCCCTAGCCAAGTAGCTCCTAATAAGTGAAAGGATTAGTTAGTTTAAGTTCATGGATGTAGCCACTAAACAGCTATCAGTTTCATGTCATAAGTATCAGGAGGGTATAAAGTTAGCATTAATTATGCATTTCATATTTTGGTCACATAATTTGTTATTATTATAGTTCGACATGATTGGATAGGGCATATGGTCGTTAGTATTATGACCTCATATGTGTTTTATTGTTTATACATGATGTAAGATGATTTATGTTTGTGGCCAGCCATATGGTTGCTAGCTGTAACACACCAAATTTTTTTTTATAATTTAGCTCGATCATAGTTGGGTTACAGCCACCCAACATATTTTATATCAATAAATTCAATATAAAAAAATATTTTATAATTAGCTTAAACTTGCACAATATAAAATTTCAGATAAATTTTTACCTCCCACATGCCATTATGCTAAATCACATTTGTCCATCCTTATACTCCTAACAAGTAAACTAAATCACATTTGTCCATCCTTATACTCCTAACAAGTAAACTAAATCACATTTGTCCATCCTTATACTCCCAACAAGTAAAATAAATAATTTAGTCAATTTTCAAAACAAGCCAGTTATTTGGCCTCATAATCATGCCATTTTAACCAATTCAAAGTAAACCAAATATTAAAATTTCTGTCATCCAAAGTGTACCAAAAATAGAAATAGTTTGAAAGGCATGATTACACTTATATATTCGTATAATTGTCAATAAATAAAAAGTCCTAATATTGGCAATATAAAACATTATAAATCATAAATCAAATACCTAAAAGTGACAGTGGATCTATGCCACTAAGCCTCTGAGACTCCTCCATGTGTCACTCGTGGCTCTTCTCTTGAAAATTGTTAACCACATAATGAGACTCAAAAGTCCCAGTAACCATAGCTAATTTATGATAGTATATACAAACAGTTAAGTGTGTGCTTATTAAGTGAGAATTAAAAATAATATAATTTCAATAAATATAAAAAAATTACAATACACACAAACAACCATCCTTATATCCCTCCATTAACCTCGAGCCGTAGCCCTCATTCGGTGCTAAATTACCCGACCAAAAGTAGATTAGCCCGAACCCTTACAAGCCACCTATTGAGCTCCAATAGGGCGTACCACGTGGCACATAAATATAATAACAATAGCAAGTCTCGCAACACCTGCCACAATAATCAAACAAATTCATAATAATATTGCAGAATTATACAATATTACAAAATTCAAAATTTTCTCAATAATCACCCAATTAACATAAAATAACACTAATCACAAATTAAAAGCATGGTTACCTTGTGGCTTTTTCAATAAATTATTTCTTACAAATTTCTCTCCCACCACAATCTTCACTAACAATACAATCTACAAATAACATATTATTTATAAATATTAATTTCAATTATTGAAACTAATAAAATAATTCTAATAATAGAATTAAAAATATAACATAATTTCTAATCTCAATTTTAATACAAATCTAGAGTTAATACTATTAAGTAAAATTTTTAACTCCTCTTTTACTCATCAATAAACATTAATAATCTAAAAATCAACTTCTAAACTAATTTCTATTATCAAAATTTTCTTTTTATTTCATAAATTCGCACCTAAAATATCTAAAAATTAAAAATTAAGTCTCTAGCTTAGAATCATAATCCTATAGTCATAATAATTTATTTCTCATCCCAAATAATCATCTAAACCTCAATAAATCAACATATATTTTCAGATCTAGTTTAGAATTTGATCCATAAGCCACAAATTCAAAGATCATCAATAAATTTATACTCTAGAATATTTATTATGCTACTAACAACCTCAAAAATTATATTTATTCAACATAAATTCATCCCTCTTCTAGATCTTAAATTTTTTACCACCACAAAATCAGAAACCAAAGAGGAAGGATGACTAAGAAAAATTTTTAGAACACTTACTTAGTCTTGAAAAGCTTGAAATCACACCCTAAATATTATAGATTATCGAATTAGGATTGAAAAAAATGACCAAATGCATAGGATTCGGTGTAAATCCTACTATTTAGGCCTCATAGCTTATCTATGTGTATTTTGTTAATATTGTATCAACTAAGATTTCAAATGATTTTGACAACTTGCACTAATGGTATAATTGATTTGAGTGTATTTTGTGCCTTGAGTAGTATGTGATATTGTTATAAAGTTCATATAAGGCCAAAATACTAGTGCAAGTAGAGAGATATGTAAATGAATGGGTATGATGATTCATATGTTAATTTATGAGTATTTGGCTCCCCTTCATGCTTTTATGATCAAGGAATTGAGCATTGAAAATGTGATATATCTATGAATGATTGGCTGTGATGTATTGCACAAGTCCGTTATAGCTCATTAAGTGTGATCTACAGGTTGGTATGAGTACTCGACACTTGAACTGTATAATGGTTACCTAAGTTGTGTATTATTGTGAAAGGGAACTCTTTGTAGACATTTAAATCATCTTAGTCAGATGTTGAATGAGGAAATGAGGCACGTTTGAAGTTCATTTCAGTTGTTGTGTTATGAAGTAAATCTGTAATCAAAATTCATGCAATATACTACAACGCATGGCACCAAGGCAAACGTGCCATGGTGAGTTTGTAGTGAGCAACAATGCGCCTTTATCTTTTATGATAAAATGATTTTTTTAATCCCAACTGCAAATGCTTTGTGATATATAAATATCCCATGCTTCAGTAAATATTTTGTACTCTAATTTGTGAATGATAAAAGTATATCGGAGTGTTTTGAATCTTGAAAATTTGGGACCCAATTTTAGTAAATTTTACAAACTTAGTAATCATTTTAGGTTATTCCTATGTTTACCTAGATTTTGGAGTTAATTATAATTTAGTAGGGCAACCTTATAGAAGTTGGTAGTATCTTAGAAAACAAATATGTAAGGTTATCACATCAGGGAATTTGCTTAATATCTATATCACCACTCTTCAAAAGGTCATGAGTGAAAAAGAATTTTAGAGAAATATATTTTGTTCTATCTCCTTTGATGTATTTTCCTTTTAATTAAGTTATGCACATTGTATTATCTTCATATAATATTATTGGAATCTTTTTTCAAAAATAAACCACACATTTTTTTGGATATAATGGATCATTGACCTTAGCTAAACACATTCTCTACTTATCTTGTGAATTGCAATTATTTTTACATGATTTGATGAAGTAATAGCTAAATGTTGTTTTGTTAAATACTAAGATATTGTTATACTTCCACAAGTAAACAAATATCCAATTTATATTCTACCTTTACATGGATTTGATTGAAATCATGCATCTATATAACCAATACATTATGATCCAAATTTATTAGAATAAAATAATCCCATATTAATTGTCCCTAGGAGATATCGACATAAGTGTTTAACTCAATTCTAATGCCTTTTTGGTGTGGAAGAACTAAATCTTGCCAATAAATTTACAACAAATGAATTATCAAATCTTATTAACTTAGCAAGACATATTAGTGCATCTATAGAACCTGGATATGGTACTTCAAGACCAAGAAATTCTTTATTTTTCTCTTGAGGGAAAAAGAATTTTTTTTCTCATCAAGAGATCTTACAATTATCAGAGTAATTAACAGATGTGCTTTGTCCATGTAAAATTGCTTCAATATTTTATCAATTTAAGTTGATTGATAAAGAAAAATTCCATCTGTTAAGTGCTCGATTTATAAACTAAGGATAAATTTTGTTCCTCCAAGATCTTTCATTTCAAATTCTTTTTTTAAGCAATTAGCTGCCTTTTGGAGGTTTTCAGGAATTTCAATTATATTCAAATCATCTAAATAGATAGCAATTATAAAAAATTTTGACCCATTTCTCTTTATAAAAACACATTGAGAGATTGAATTTTTTTTATAACCTTCATTAAGCAAATATTCACTAAGATAGTTATATTACATTCTTTCATGTTATTTCAGTCCACACAAAAATTTATGCAAACAAATTGCATATTTTTCTCGAGAATCTTTACATGCTTTTGTCAATTTGAATCCTTCAAGGATTTTCATATAAATTTCTATATTTAAATAGCCATGTAAATAGGCTATAACAACATCAATTAGGCACATATCAAGTTTTCTATATATTACAAAACTAATTAGATGTCTTAAAGTAATTGCATTCATCATAGGAGAATATGTCTTTTCAGAATCAATATTAGGTTTTCATGAAAATTCTTGTGCAACTAATCATGCTTTATATCTAACGACTTCATTTTTTTTTTCATTTTGTTTTTACACAAATACCCATTTATATCCAACTGGCTCTACACCATTAGGTATTCAGAATACAAGTCCAAAAACTTGACATTTTGAAAGTGAACTTAATTGTGCTTGAATTGAATTTTTTTATTTTGGCCAATCATTTTTATGTCTACATTCTTCAATTGATTTCGGTTCTAGATTCCCATGTTAATTCATTATTTCCACAACAATATTATATGAAAATACGTCGTCGACAACTATATTTTTTTGGTTCCATGTTTTTCCATAATTACATAACTTTTTGAAATCTCTTCATTTTCAGTACCTAGACCTCTTTTATGGTTTTCTAATTAGTTATGTCTTCATACTCTTCTAGGATACCAACCTCCTCTACCATGCCACCTTTATTTTATGCTCCTTTCTTCTTTTTAGGATTTTTATCTTTGGAACTTATTGGTCTATCACATTTCAAATGTGGCTTAAATTCATTTACACTTTTTAATTGTCCTATTGGGACATTAATTCTAATAAGAACATTTTCAGCTGGAATATGAGACTTGATAATTCTTTTAAAGTCAACAAATACATCTTACAATTGATTTGCAATATTTTGCAAATGAATTTTTTTTAACTTCAAGTTTGCCATACTTTATATGAGGATCTAGATAAGATAGTGATAATACATTCTATGTAATTTCTTTGTCTAATTGTTTAACTTCTCCCTATAATGTTGGGAAAATTGTTTCAACAAAATGACTATCATCAAAACATATCGTGAATAAATTTTTAGTTAATAGTTTTAAATACTTGATTATAGAGGGAGATTCAAAACCAACATATATTCCCAACCTTGTTTGAAGTCTCATCTTTATGCGTTATAGTCGAGTAATAGGAACAAACATTGCACGTCTAAAAAAATTTTAAGATAAGAAATATTTGGCTCCTAACCAAAAGCCAATTGTAATGGAAAAAAATTATAATAACTTGTTAATTTGATGCGCATAAGTGTTGTTGCATGTAAAACGACATGTCCCCATGCGAAAATGGGAAGTTTTGTCATCAAGAGCATTATTCTAGCTATCAATTAGAGATGTTTAATGAATGATTCTGCTAGACCATCTTGAGTGTGGACATGAGCAAGAATTTTTTTAACTGTTATTCAAGTTGATATGTGATAATCATAAAAAATTTGTAATGAAAATTCACTTACATTACCAAGATGAATTGTCTTAATTGCATAATCTAAAAATTGTGCTTTTAATTGAATTATTTGAGCAAGTAATTTAGCAAATGTTAAATTATGTGTTAATAACAAACATACATGTAGCCATCTTGTAGATGCATTTATTAAAATCATAAAATATATGAATGATCAACATAATAGATGGATAAGTCCACATATATTCCCTTGAATACATTCAAGAAAAGTAAGGGATTTAGTTCTCACTTTTGCAATTGAAGATCTTTTAATTAATTTTTTTTAGAATAAGTAGCATATGAAAAATTCTTGAATTGAAGAATCTTCTGGTTCTTCAATGATTATCCACGTGAATTGTTAATAACTTTTCACATCATAATTGACCCAGGATGGCCTAATCAATCATGCCAAAATGATAAATGTATCTTGATTGGTAAATTTTTTGTTGATTATTGCATTTATTTCAAATAGTACAAACCAGAAGATAATATGGATAATTTCTCTCAGACACATTTCTTTCTAGATCTAAAATCTATAAGGTGAAGTTATTCAATATATTTTTCGTTCATAGTCTCAATATGATACCCATTTCGAGATATATATTTAAAATTTAATAAATTTTTTTTTGAGACTTAGATGAATATAATGCGTCATCTATAATATTTTTTATTCATTAAGGTAATATTATAATTGCTCTTTCGAAGCTATTGATTAATTTAGTATTACTTGTTACGGTATTGACGCTTCTTTAGGACCTAAATATAATTTAAAAATTTAAAAACCATAGTCAGGTCTCTTTAAAAATTTAGAAATTAAAGTGTAGAGACAATAATACCCTTATTAAAAATATACTACATCAATCAAATAATTTATAACTACTTCATCAATAATTTACAACCATCACTTTAACTTTTTATACCAAACATTCAAACATTTTTAACTATTGAATATGTGAAATTATGGTTGTAAAATATTGAAATGATAGTTGTAAATTAGTGATAAAGTAGTTGTAAATAATTAGTGTTAAATTTTGCTAGTAATGTATAATTGGTTTAACTTTTAGATATATAAAGTTACAGTTATAAAAAATTAAAATAATAGTTATAAATTACTATTAAAAAGTTGTAAATAATTAATGTTAAACTTTTTAATAATGCATAATCATTTTAAATATTAAATATGTGAAATAACTATTGTAAAAAGTTATAAATTACTAATAAAATAGTTATAAATTATTTGATTGATGTAATGTATTTTTAACATGAGTATTATTGTCTTTTGGCCTCAATTTTAAATTACACTCAGGTCTCAAAAAACTTAGCTGTGATTTCTAAATTTTGTAGGATTTATTTATAAATAAGTTTATTTGATAGGACCTATATATAATTTTCCCTTATTTTAAATTAATTTTTTACTTTAAAATTAATTATTTTTTAAAAATATAAAATATATTTTTTAGATATTTAAACAATGAATAATACTCAAATATATGATATTTTAATATAAAATGACCTAATACTTAAAGAATTAATTAATATTTACTATATTTTATATATTTTAAAAGAAATATAACTTTTTATTCGAGTATTCGAGTTAAACCTGAAAATCAAGTTTGGCTTGAACATAAAAAAAAATATCTTTTTTTTTAAATCTGATCCTAAATTTTTTGAATGGGTTTGAGTTAACTCATCAAGTTTGTTCCAAATTATCAACTTTATTAAAAGACAAAAAGGAACTATCACTGCCTAGATACGAAATTACAAGATCAAGTGTCTATTGCAAAAAGATGCACATATAAATTAAATTACTTCTAAGTAGGCTTGATAATTGTCAAATTTTACCCAGTAGTACTTGATATCAATCAATATATATATATATATATATATATAGAAGAATCAAATAGATTTTTTTAAATCAATCATAAAAATGATATAATGGAATTTTTCTGTAATTCATACTCTCTCCATTCAAAAATATAAGGCATTTTTAATCTAATCACATCCCTAATAAAGTAGTTACCTACTTTCAAACTAACCTTATCTTTTTATATTTGCCTCTATTAAGTACCCTACAATATATATAAAGTCATTATCAATATGGACACTTTTAAAAAAGGTAATGATTATACTTTGAAAGATTAAAAATTTCTTATATTTTTTAACATTCATATTTTCAAAAATTATTTTATATTTCTAAGTGGAGGGAGTAATTACTTTACGCCGTCGTAGACAAGATAATATTGCTTCATGTACAGTTTGTATGAACTTCTCAAATGCTTAATGCATATATAAAAATTGTCTTTTTATTAAAAAAAATGTTTATTTCACTGCTTCAAGCATTATGCTTATTGTTCGACGTATATTATTATTTTTTTGGCAGATAAAGGTTTATATAAATAAATTCAATTCAACATTTATTTAAAAAATTGTCAGATTCATGTGCAAAAAAAAAAAAAAACAAAGCATCAAAAAGAAATGTGTGAGCCATGTGTTCTTGCATGTGATGTGAGGTGTAAAACCATGTAATATATTTGAGTATGGCATTATGTAACCCACTAACTGATTAGGAAATGTGTGTGTGTGTAATATTTTTTCCCCATGTATATAATGTATGAGTTAACAAAAATAAAAATATATACCAATTTTTTTTGTGGTGATTGACACAACCATATAATTTTTAATATTTATCTAATTTATTTTTTAACCATGAGATTTGCAATCTGACAGTTTAAAAAATATAAGGTATTTTCTTGACAATTTTTTTTTGAAAAATCAGTTATAAATATCAATTTAAATAGTTTCAAATTTAAAAGTTTCAATTGTAAAAATGATATTTAAATTCTAAGTATAATAATTAGTTTGCAATTCGAATTCTTTTTTATAACAGTTTGAATTGATATTTGTAGTTCATTTTTAAAAAAATTATATCGAAAACTCAACTGTCATTAATTCATTCTTTTGAAAGTTTATTATCATTCTCCCTATATTTAATCCAATCTCATCCTTGATAAGTTAGTTAATTATATTCAAACTAACAACATATTTTTATATTTATCCTTATTAAATTAATCGAATTCCAACATCAATAAATTAGTTAACTGTATTCAAATTAATATCATATTTTTATATTTACCTTTATTTAGTACTCTATCCATTAAAAAATGTAAGACTTTTTAATCTAATTTTATTCCTAATAAAATAGTTCATTGTTTTCAAACTAATATCATCTTCTCATTGTTACCCTTATTTAGTATTGGAATGTTTCACTTAAAAATAAATATAAAATGATATATTTATTAAGGGCATTTTGAAAAAAAAATTAATTATATCTCTAATAATATTAAAAATATCTTATATTTTTTAATATTTAACTCATTTAAAAAATGCCTTATATATTTAAATGGGCAAAGTTGTCATATTAGATTATACATTAATTATATCATACTGCTTCTTTTTCGACGCTTGTTTTTTTTTTAATATATACATGCATGTGGATACCTTCGGTTTAATAAATAAAAATGAATATGTTATTTTAAAAAATTCTTCCGATTCATGTGCATAAAAAACAAAACAAAGCATCATATGAACAATGAAAACAAAAAAAAAATTGTGGAAGTCATGTGTCATTGCATGTGACGAGTTGTAAAACCATGTAAACTTGTGTTATTCAAGCCAGTAAACGTTAATTATATTCTATTAAGCTAATCTTGTTAAAACATTATAATATTTTTCCAATATATAATATTTGAGAGTTAACAAAAATATAAAATACATTAATTTTCTTTTTATTTTGTGATAACTATATATATGATATTTATTATTATTGACAAATCTTAATTCAAGTAATATTGTCATGTCTTAAATGAAAAATGAGAGCGCTTAATTTTTTTTTCATCAATAAAACTCAAATTCAATGTCTTGTTTAAGATATATAATCTATTATACCAAAGTCAACAAACATTGCTGAAATATAAAAGGGGAGAATCATATTCTCTTGGTCTAAGGGCCCTTATTGCAAATATGTTTGAGAGAGAAAAGACCCAATTGCCACTCTCATTTTCTTCCATCTCTCTTCTTCTCCATGGGTCTTCCTTTTCTCTCTCCTTCCAATACTAACTTATTTTCTTTCCTTTCTTTTTCTTCTTCTTTGCTATCCTTTATCCATGTTTTTGGTTTTGTCCAATGGTGTAAATAATGGGTTTGGATTTGAAATGACCAAAAATAAAAATCACACGGCCTTGCTCCTTAAACAACATGCAAGCATGGGTCTCTATGAGTTGGGGCATTTTTAAGAAGGATTTCTGAGAGTTGGAACTCATTGCTTTGACCAGGAATGATAGGATGTCGGAGAATGAAAAAGTAAACTTTAGAAGTTGGAAATGAGATGAATGGCCATTTAGATATGCTTGAAGTTGATAAAGAGGTTATGAATGAGAAGCTAGAAAACCTTGATCTCTCTTTTTATTTCTTAGACTTGCAACTGAATTATAGCCTGAAGATGCTCAATGTTGTGTTAAAACACAAGATCATGGTTTGGACTTAGCCTTGGACAATAAGCTTATTAGATGAATCTCGTATTGTTAAAATATGGACCTTGTCATATTATTTATAAATGTTATGTTGTAACTTTCACTATAGTAACTAGTACATTTCAATTCTATTAAATCAAATGAACAATGTATAAGGTGTGGACCTTGTGTTGTTAATATATAAACATTTTAATGTTATTTACATATGTCCTATTGTGAATTCCACCAAGATTTTACATGGAAGTTTTACAAGGGCTAGTAGAGTATATAAGGGATGGATTATTTGTTGTACAAAGTACAATGTAATGGTGTTGAAATTGGATATTTTGTTGTGATTTGATTGCGAATAGTCTAACCTAGTTGTCAAACAGCAAGTTGGTCTTGAAAGCTTTGGATTAGAATATTTATTATAAAATCATAATTGTTTGCTTATTCATATTGAATTTTCACATTAAATTGATGAATTCATGACTTGTCCAATGTAATGAAAATGCCATATTAAAAAACACTAGATTATATAATGTGAAAACATGAACATTGACTTATTTATATTGAATGTTTAGTTGTATAATATAAAGCAATGATTAGGTGGCAATAATTTAATAATGTAGGATAGACCATTTATTGGCATTTACACATGAAAGTTCTCTATCTTCATAACACTGGAATATTGATTTGGATATAGTTGCTCAATTCTTATTATTTCGATGAAAGCATGTTATGTATATGTTCATGTGTGCCATATAGATGGAGATTGTGTTGTTAATAAGTAAATCTTGTCATATTATATATAGATGTTATGTTATGAATAAACCTGAGAAACTTGTATAAATATTCAACTTAATCACAAAGATCATGCAAAATAAATAGACATTATATTACTAATAAATGAACGTTGTCATATTATATATAGACTTTCTATTCTAAATAAAGCTAGGAAACCTATACTTTTCATTGAAAATAAATAAAATTTACACCACATCAAGTATTCTATAAACATACATCACAATATTTGCCACACATTCATTTACAAAAAACCAATTCCATATATAATAAAACCAACTTAAGATAGCACAAGCATAATCCTAGAGTAATACTAATTACATTTTGATGCTTCATTCCATCATTTTGGTTTTCTTTTGATTCCTACTATTAGTGCAATGACACTTTAAGCTTTGACATTCTTGGGATGCCTCATTAGCCAGTACAAAGTGTCACACCAGATGCACCTACACAAATTAGCAACACAAAAGTTTATAAATTTACAACATAAAGTTTAGATATTCACAAATAGATGTTTATCAATTCACAAATCAAAGTCCATAATTTCTAACTTCATTTATTCATAAATAAGGTTAAGTTATAGCAAGTAAAAGTTCTTATTTGTACAATTACATATTCACAATTGTACAAATTTAAGTTCACATATTAACATAGAATTGTCCATTAGTAGTGAAATTATTGTTTAGAGTTGATAAGTCGGTGTTGGACAAGTTCACAAATGTACAACTTGAAGTTTTAATATTCACAAGTATAGGTTCATTGAGCCCAAAATTTATATCTTCATTTATTTAGAAATAAGGTTCGATGACAGCAAGTAAAAGTTCTTATTTGTACAATTACATATTCACAATTGTACAACTTTAAGTTCACATATTAACAAGTGATTATCTATTGGTAGTAAAATTTTTGTTCAGAGTTGATAAGTCCATGTTGGACAACAAGTTCACAAATGTACAATTTAAAGTTCTAATATTCACAAGTACAAATTCATTGATTCACAATCAAAGTCCAAAATTTTCAATTTCATTTTTTCATGAGCAAGGTTTAGCGACAGCAAGGTTCTAATTTATTTGTACAATTACATATTCACAATTGCATAACTTTAAAGTCATGTATTAACAAGTGATTGTTCATTAAGAGTGAAATTCTTGTTCAGAGTTAACAAATCCATGTTGAAAAAGTTGATAAATTTACAACTTAAAGTTTTAATATTCACAAGTATAATTGCATTGATTCACACATGATGTCTGATAGTTATTGAGCTATATATTTATATCTATTGGCAAGTACAAATTCAGATATTGACAAGCCAAGATTCATAATTTCTAGCCGTAGATATTCACAAATTAAGGTTCAAATATGCAAGAATTAAGGTTCACATATTAATAAATAATTATTTATGCTAGATAAACATATTTTCTAGAGAAACACTCCTTTTGTGATTTTTAGTGTATTGGATGAACCCGTTTGTTGCTTCTTTTTGTGTAATAGATGAAGAAGCACCAACATTTTGTCATCTTCGGACACATTCTCAGTTTGTTAAAAAAGCAATTGAGATGTGCAATGGTTTCCCAACTTTTGGAAGTTCATCTCACCTTTTGGTTTTGCTTTCCAACTTCTAAAGTCTACTTTTCCATTCTCCAAAATCCCATAATTCATAATCAAAGCACTGATTTCCAACTCTTGCAGGTCCTTCTTGAAAATTCCCAACTCGTAGAGATCCATGCTTGCATGTTGTCCAAGGAACGAGGCTGTGTGATTTTGATTTCACAATACCAAAAGCACAAAAAAGGGAGAGCAAATAAGAACAAGATGAGAGAGAAGAAAATGAGTTGGTGTTGAAAGAAGAGAGAGGGAAGAAAATGAGAGAGTAAATTCAGTCTTTCTTCTGTCTAACATGTTTGCAATAAGAGCCTTAAAACCTACAAAGTAAATTCAGAATACATTGGGCTTTTAGTGCAATTTTTTTTTCTCCTTGAGGAACCTAGATGCTAGTCCCCTGTTAAAAATTTTCACTCTTCCATTCCATATCATTAACTCATTCTATAATATTTATTCATTAGATCAATTTTTAATTTTATGGAAAAAATTAATACATTTTATTATTTTGTATACAATAATATGTTTTACTTCTGAATGAACAGAATATTTATGCAGCGAATTTTCCATCAGGCCATGGGGTAGATCAGCTAATTAAAAGTTGGAAGATAATTAAACAAGACTTGCAACCGTACATCATAAAAAAATATTCAAGGATTTAATTCACAAGTTTAATTAAAATCATTAAACCTAAGCTAACAGGCACCGTAAAGCTTGGAAGGAATAATACCGAGGAAATTACAGGAAAATTATATATATATATATATATATATAATATTAAGTCAAAAGTAGGAAAATTATATTTGAGGTACAATGCAAATTTTGAAAAAAATCTATAATGTATTACTAAAAAAATTTAAAATTATCGACAACAATCAAAACATGAAAATATTTTTAACTTTTTTTATCACAAGTAACATATTTTTCCCGAAAAAATGGAAGTTATATTATTTTAATTCAAACGATTTTTCCATTAGTATTATTAAATTTGAAATAGTTTAAATCAAGATAAAAATAAAGATATTTTATATTTTACTAATTTAAATTTAAATACTTCGACAATAATATAACATTAATAATTTGATTAATAAGTTACCAGGTGAGATAATTTATGTGTATATAAATATAGGGTTCAAAAGCTATTTGACCCCTAAATTATAAGTCTAGGAGTGTCTATGATCCTAAATTTATTTTTTGTATAATATTCTCTATTAACTTTTGAAAACAATGTAATGTAGCCCCCTATAGTTAATTAAGATCAATTTTAATTGTTAGTTAATTAAAAAATGCAAGAAAAGGACACAAAAATCACTTAGAAGAATCTTGGTCCTTTTTTTTGTAATTTTTGGGTCATCTTTTTTTTTTAAGAATGACAAAGAGGGTCTAAAAGGATCAATTAATTTAAGTTCGGTCCCAATTGTTAAATTTTAAAAATTTATAATTTAATCTCTCAATTTTGCAACTGCGTTGAAATAAATTTGTAACTTATTTTTTAAATTTTAATATGGTTAAAGAATAAAAAAATAATTTTTCTATTCAAATTTGAAATACAAGTTGCAAATTTATCACAATGAAGTTGTGAAATTGAGGGATTAAGTTGTAAATTTTTAAAATTTGATACTTGGGGCTTAACTTGAATCAATTGATTATTTTAAGACCTCTCTGTCATTCTTCCTTTTTTTATTTTTGTGTCATTTTTTATAATTTTTCTTGGTTATTTACTATAATTTTTTGATTAAGTAACAATTAAAATTAATTTTTATTAATGGTAGAGGTTACATTGTAATATTTTTAAAAGTTGGATAAAATATAAAATGAGTTTAGAACTCAAAATACTCTCAAACCGATAATTTATGGATCAAATTGCTTTTTAGCCGATAAATATGCCATGAACCATGATAGTAAAATCATTTGTGTGTGTGTGTGTGTTCAAACCTATTACTTGTTCTTGCCTAATGCTTCAGAGGGGAAAGTCAACTGAGATTTTTTTATTGACAAAGTCATATTTCCATTATGTCACGTCAAAAATTAAATATCCGTTGAATTGCTGCGAATAATATTTACTGTGGAGAAAAATCATCTTCCCAATTTGAGTTGGGTGGTTTAAAGGAATTAATGTTGATATTTGACTATTTGACTTAATCTGCATAGGAGCTTATGATGTAAGTGTACATCTTCTTATAAAATGTATAGGTATATAAATAATTAAATATAGATATGGGCATATAATTTAATATAGATCCATATATCTCTGCGTGTGTGTAGATTAGATCTCCAACCCATATATCTTGAAATTAGAGAAGAAGGTTTGGACAGCTTTATATTATAAGTAGTATCATATGTTGATATGTTCCCTCCATTCTTAGGGCTTACGGTTATAACATTGAAATTAAGGAATCTTTAATTAAAATAAAATATTGTTGTGCAGTGATAAAAAAATTATATAGAAAGAACAATAAGATTAATAAAAAAGAGAGATAATATATAAAAACAATAGATGATAAATCATAAATGGTGTATCTTTTATATATTATTTATTTTATAATAATTTTATATTATTTATTCTATACTAAATTTTAGTTATTAATGGTATTAACACTTTAAAATAGATGATTTTCTATGTTGTTAGATAAAAATATATTAAATTTAAAATTTAAGTATCTATCTTTTTCAAAGTATAGCCAAAAAAAATTATTCCCCGAATAGATATAAAATTATAGTTAAATGATATAATTAAAAATTTATCATTATTTGAGCCATATAGCTTGAAAAAATGGAGCAGATCTTAAATTTCTCAAAAGGTAAAATTTTGAAAAAAAAATAAGAAAAGTCCAAAATAACAATGATTTTTTTTTTTTGAGCAAAACAAAATGACAATAATTTTGGAATGAGTGGGATCAAACAAACTATCAAAGCTAGGACTCGGAGTTTAAAGTACAAGATAATTTAATTTAAAAATTAATATTTTTAAAATAATAATACAATAATTAACAAAAAAATCATGTTACGGACTGAAATGTATAAGTATATTAATCATTATTTTTTAAAAATTATATTTAAACATGTTGAGATTTTTTATATAAATACTTTTTTATGTTTTTTATTATTAAAACAGTACATATTTAATTAATTTTTGAATTTAAATATTTTTATTTAATTTAAAAGGTGTAAAGTATGATGTAAGACTTGACTTTTAATTTTTTAAAAAATGGAAGGGGTGCATTCGCAGTCTCGCACCATCACTCTAATGCGGTTTGTGGTAGGATTAATAAATGATTTTTAGTTTTTTATATTCTTTAATAAAAAAATGATAAAGAGATTCTTTTTAATTTAAGTTAGTTTTGAATAGTAAATTTTAAAAATTTATAATTTAATATTTTAATTTTATAATTATATTATGATAAATTTATAATTGATTTTTTAAACTTAACATGATTGAAAAATAAAAATTTTTTATTTAAATATAAAATATAATAAATTATAAATTGAGAAATTAAATTCTAAATTTTTTAAATTTCACACTTGTTATTCAATTTAAATTAATTAGTTCTTTTTACTTTTCCATCATTCTCCGTCTTTAATAATAACAAGTAGACCAATAGATATGAAGCAGGGGATGGAAAACCCGTTGGGAAAAAAAAAAAAAGTGGATGGAAAAGCCAGTGCGTCATATGTCCAGGTGCCGCCTCTCTATATTCTATCTGATAGAGGGACAAGAAGACTACCCCATTTTGTAGGTATTGATAAATTAATATTTTATTCTTTTAATAGGAACTTATAAAATATTTTTAAAAAATTTTTATATATTAAAAAACTTATAAAATAGTTTATAATTTTATTTTTTCAAGATAAAAATATAAACTTTTAAAAATATCCTTCATTTAATACAACTCAATCAATAAAAGAACATTAAAAAGAAAAAATATGGAAAAGAATAATATTAAAAAAATATTATTAATAAAATATTATTTTTATCAAAATGTTTGTATTAAAATATTAAACCTCTAAAATGTATTATAATTTGAGATAAAAGAAGTAGTATTTATTGACTTTTATTATGGCAAAATAATGACTTTATTGAAATAATGCTATTTTTTAACCTTCTTAAGGGAACGATCCGATGCGATTATTAACTTAGTGGTGGCTAATCAATATTAATTAATTAAATTAATTACCATCCAAATGACGTTATGAAAAAGGAATCAACGGAAGTTATCTTGGAAGCTAAAAGCATCTTCTACAGTCAAACGACTAAAAGTCATAATTGCACTTTGATCTTTTTGGTTTTTTCCTTCTTGTTACGACCCTACTAGTGCTACGCGCACTCTCAATCGTTGCTTCTTTCTTGATTCTCTTTCTTATTTGTTCAAATTGAGTTTACATATATAAAAAAGTAACAATAAGGATAACTGAATAAAATTTATATCAATTAACAATTAATAATTTTAAAATTACAGAGCAGTACAATATTAATTTTTTAAGTTTAAAAGACAAAATTACCTCTAAAATTAAAATAAGCTAAAAAAAGAGTCACCCACATTACATGGCACTTAAGAGCTCCCATGCTAGGTGCACTTATTCAAGAATTTGATAAATGTGGTTAAAAATTTGATCTTATGACCCCTAGCCACTTAAAAAAGTTAGTGGCTACCAAACCTTTAATTTTTTATGGCAAGAAAAAAAATATAAGTAGGAAATCAAGCTTTTAATTACTTTCATATTATAACATAATGATGTTGTTAATTCATAAATGACACTGATATTTTACTAATGTTACTTGTTAATCTAACACAATTAATTACAAATTAAAAGCTTTAAATTAATTACAAATTAAAAGCTTTAAAACTTTATGCATTTACTTATTAAAAATCCGAATCTATTGTTATAATCATGAATGAGTTATTGTCAAAATTCGAATGGATATTTGCTGATGAAATATTAACACATATAATTAAGCTCGTCTTATCAATTTTTCTAACTTGTTGACACCCAAAGAGATTGTTATTAATTTTGAATGAATTGTTGTGAAAATGTAAATATATACTTGTTGATGAAGGACTAATACTTATACAATTAAAACACATCTTATTCATTTTTCTAACTTGTTAACACCTGAATGAATTATTGTTAATTTAAAATGAGTTGTTGTAAAAATTTCAATGATTACTTATTAAATCATGAGTGGACTATTGTTAATTTAGTTCTTGTCAAGGACTAAATTAAAAATTAACTTAAAAAATTAATATTAGTTAAGGACAAGCTTTAACAAGTTATGAAAACGAATAAGATGTGTTTAATTGTACAAGTGTTAGTCCTTTGCTAACAAGTATGCATTTAGGTTTTCACAATAATTCATTAGAAATTAATAACAATCTATTTGGGTATTAACAAGTTAAAAAAACTGATAATACAGGCTTAATTGCATGTATTAGTCTTTCATTAATAAGTATTTATTTAAGTTTTGATAACAACATATTCATGATCAACAACAATATAATTGGACTTTTAATAAATAAAATGCAAGAAATTTTAAAGCTCTCTATTTGTAATTGTTCATGTCAGATTAATAATATTAATAAAATAACAAGTGTCATTCATGAATGAACAACACATTGTTATGTTATAATATGAAAGTGGTTAGAAATTTAATTTACTAATATTTTTTTCCTTGCCATATACAATTAAAAAGTTTGGTGACTAAGCTTTTTAGGTGGCTGAAGGATTATGTGATCAAACTCTCCCTTGGTCACCTTTATCAACTATTCTTGAATAAGTGTCATTGGCGTCAAAGCTCTAGTGACCAACTGCTAGCGACCCTGCTCTAACGGTAATGTAAACTTTGTTTAGTGATCCTTAAATACTATTTTTTCTATTAAAAAACTAAATCATTTGTGGTAACTCCAAAGAAGAACAAAGTTTAAAATAATGAACATACAAAAAAATAGAAAGAAAAACAAATGACAGTTAAAAACCTCATAGCAAGTTAATACCAAATCAAAATTTCTTTAGCACTTGTTATCTTATATTTTAGCATTGAAAATGAATGTTTTAAAATTAAATAAGATGTTAAACTAGAAAGATGATGAGTCTCAAGTTTGATACTAGTATAACCAGTTAGACTAGTTGTCAAGCTGCTAACATAATTATTAAATAAAACTAATATTAAATACATATATAAATTATATGTATAAGAAATAAAATATTGCATGTTAATGTTAATAAAATAACACAATATGACCATAAATCAATAATATTATAAATTATAATTTTATAGATAAATCTTAATTAAATTCACTATAAGTAAACATAAAAGTATCTATAATTGCATGTATAGTTGTTAATATCATTTTAGAAAATGATCCTAGATCATATTATATACAAGCGAACAGGTCCAAAATGAAGTTGGTTTTTAATAGACTCTATTCTTTTTCTTTTTCTTTTTAATTTTCTAGCTTTCTTTTATATTAGGTTTAATTATGTCCAAGTTTTTGAAAATCATTTTTGATTTTTAGCTTAGCTTTGATTTTTGATTCAATGGTAGCTTAACTTTGGTCCAACTTAGTTTAACCATGAAAATGATTTTTTATCCAAACTAAGTCGTTAACGGTTTCGATCAACAATCTAACTAATCCGACTATTTAGTTTGATCCACTTCTTAAACATGTATTGAAAATGTTTAAAAAAAATCATGATTTGATACTACATTTTTACGAAGTCTTTAATTGCCATTTTTTCAAATAAAAACTATATATTCTATAAAAAATTTTAGATACTTAATCTTAAATATTTAATAATAATCAAATCAAAACGAGTAAAATATAAGTAGAATTTGTTATAGAATTAATAATATATATATATATATATATATAAATCTACAAGTTATAATTGAATTAGAAATAGATATAGAAATAATCACTTGAGAATGCAATTTTCCCTTTTATCAGATATAGTTAATAGTTTATCAAAAAAGATACAGTTAATAATAGCAGTTGATTTTTCGTTTGATGTTTGATAGGATTGAATCGGATCTATTCCGTCCAAACCCGATATTAAGATTATGAGCTTCATCTTCAACTTCCCTTGAATCTACCATAACATAGTGGTCTATTTACTTTATTTGTTTGCTGGAAATTTCGAGTATATGCCTCTGGTTCACGTGAAACGCTACGGTACTTTCTAACTGCTGTTCTTTCGCCCAGAACTGTCAGTCTGATTTGCGATTCCATTTTTGTTTTCTTTATTCTTTTTTTCGGTTCAGAGTTTAATTATATTTTATTGTTGCAATTAACTCCTGCATCGGTCATTCTCATCTGAATCTAACTTTCTTGCTGCGACATCTTCCGTAGCGTTGTTTCACCTTCTAAAGCTTGTTCTGGGCGCGGGACGCTTGTTAACTACGCACTTTTTGGTTTCTCCTTTTTTTCTTTGCTTCCCACTATGGGCTGAATTTTCTCCAAAACTTCGTCCTTGTTCTTTATTAGGCTCTTTCTGGAATCGTCTTGACTTAGCTTCCACTCTCTGCCGACTAACATGGATACGACGCAAAGCCTTTTCTCTGCTGCCGTTGAGAGTCAGGCTGCAGGAGGAGAGTCCCTTTTGGGTTCCATCAAAATCGCTGTGTTGCCCATAGCTAAAGTATTTACTATGTGTTTTCTGGGTTTCCTCATGGCTTCCAAGTTTGTTAATATTTTGCCTGCTAATGGAAGAAAGCTTCTGAATGGGGTAAGCACTTTTTTCCCTTTAATCATGGGGTAACTCCCTTTCTTTTCTGTGTTTGCTGACCGTTTCTGGGACCGTCTCATGCAGTTGGTTTTTTCACTATTGCTGCCCTGCTTAATATTTTCTCAACTTGGGCAAGCTGTTACGTTACAGAAAATGCTTGAATGGTAATTACTTTACTCTTGAGTCTTTCCTCTTTTCCTTGATTAGTATCTATACCGATTTGTGAAATTTACAGACTTTGGTTGTTCAGAATGCTTCTGTCATTTTTGCAGGTGGTTTATTCCTGCGAACGTTATTCTGGGTTCCATATCAGGCTCGCTGATTGGTCTAGTTGTGGCCTCAATTATCCGTCCTCCGTATCCTTTCTTCAAATTCACGATCATACAAATCGGAATTGGTAAGCCCTCTTAGAAGCGACCTTCATTTACAGTGACGCTTGTACTAGCTAGTCCTCAATAGGCCATCTCTCTGCTCTCCATCTGCAATTTTGTTGAAATTTTAAATTGCCGTCCTCTGATGGTGTGCATATTAGAGTCAAGAACATATGGATCTCAAATCCAAAACCTACAAGTCCTTTTTCCCGTTCCTTGCATTTATATTTCACTAGTACCCATTGCCCCCTGCGGTGTAACTGAACCTTTTGGAAACCTCCATCTTATGAAAAGGAAAAAAAGTTCAGGAAAGGAGTAAATTATCATGAATTAGTCTGAGGTTCATATTTAATCATACATGGTATATCGTCTTTATTTTTCAAACTTTATTCTCCATTATCTGGGATCAGCAATTGCTGCTAAACACGTAATTTAGGCACTTGACATAGCGTTCTGACTGTATTTTTCAAGCATGAGATATCAGAATGTCACACCCAAACTCCTGCTCGGTTACGCTGGTTTTGTGAACTTTGTGTTGATTTTTCACTAGTCATGTCATTTCAAAATTCTGAAACAGGGAACATTGGGAATGTGCCACTCGTCCTACTTTCTGCTTTATGTAGAGACCAAAACAATCCTTTTGGAGATCCAGAAAAATGTAGCACAGATGGGACAGCCTATATATCATTTGGCCAGTGGGTAGGTTTCAAATTTCTCTACATGACTAATTTCTCGCCTTAAGGCTTTTACTTGCAAATTTTTTAATTGAAAAGTGATTTTAAAAAAATTGGCTCTCTCAATAGTGCAAGCAAGTTTATATGTTTATACTAGTTCCTAAACCATGCTTCCAATAAAACAAAATTATACTAGTCAACAGGAATTACTCATTTTGATTTGTCTTAGGTTGGTGCTATCATCCTATACACATATGTATTTAATATGTTGGCGCCTCCTCCTGAAGGCACCTTCGACATTGATAATGAAAGTCTTCCCCTAAAGAGTGCTCCTAAAAGTGATGGCTCACCTGAACAAGATCCCTTGCTCACTGAGAAAGAGGCCGTTTCAATATATCCAAATGTTTCTAAAAGTCAGAAGGTGAGAATGGCTTGATACGCAGGCATTCATTTTTGTCTTGTGCATTTAATCTATTCTGCTTTTACATGATTGATGAAAGTAATTGGTGAAAATTAGATACTTTGTTTTCTGGAAAAGAGGAAGGGAAAGGGAAGAATATTTTGATGTTTCTATGGAAACAGTAATGTGAAAAGTTAGTTGTTTTAGTCGATTGTCCAGGTTGGACCAATAATATAAAGTCACTTGGCTGCAAATTCCATCCTGTGATAGAGTTGAAACTTACACAGATGTTTGCACAGCCTGTGGTTATGCAAGCCGTTCTTAAGAAAGAAAATAAATAGAAGTAAATTTTCTGCCACAAAAAAGTAATAATAATGTTGACGTAGTTGAAATGAAGGTAGAGGAAATTGGTGTCATTGTTGTAGGAGATTGAGCTGCTGGCTAAAGAGGCCGTTTCACCAATGAAAGCCATCAAAATAACGGAGTTGATCTCAACTATAGGCCAATTTAATATCATAAGGTTGAACCATAACAGTACTCATTAGAGGCCTCTATAACAATAAACAATATGCCAATTCAATCTCATAATTTGAACTTTCTGCTTGCAGAACACATGGTGAAGGACAGAAGACTATGGCAGTGTGAGAAAATTCTGTGATGTCAAAAAATTCTCTGTCCTCTTCCACCAATTCAATTCCATGCTACACTAAGTCCGACCTAGTGATCCCACTGCATGTCTTTCGTATTTTCATTGCAAGGGATCATATAATGCGGGGTTAAGGGACCCTTTCTTCCTTTTAATCATTTTTACATCCACTGTTCTGTTACTATTGGTGGTGGCCTTTGGATAGAGTTGTAGGTTATTAGGATGTTTCTCTATCCTTCTTTACTATTGTCATATTGTGTGCTTGCCCACTGTTTTTCTGTTTCTTGTTCTGAATACTATATTAGTCAACTAGTTACCTGAATGTTTAGTGCCTTCTGATGAATGTTTTTCTTTTAACGAAAGTAATTAATACTGTTTCATGCGATTTTCATAATTATCATCTCTAATTTATCTGGACACAAACCATCTGAGATGAGTTCATTAACTGAAGTCAATGAGCCCAGTTATTGAAGTCATTTCTTCTTATGCCTTCTGAATTTGACTTCGTCTTTCAATTTTATTTTTAAATGCATAAACATGGTATCAATTTATTTAATATGTTCCCAGGATAGGATGTTTTCAGTAACACCTTATTGTTGATGCAGGTCAAACATTTCTTTGCATTCGTGTGTGAGAGGTTGAAGCTTAAGCAAATTCTTCAGCCTCCTATTATTGCATCAGTAAGCTTCACACACTGAACTGCCTTCACCCCCTATTCTTTTTCTGTTTACGTGTGTGGCTGGAAGAATAATCTGTGCTTGTCTTGATTGGCTAATTCGATTTACCTAGATTGTCATTCTTTAAATATTTGCTAGACACTTTAGTAACAGAACTTTGTGCAGTGACGAATAGGGTAACCTGTGGGAAATAGGTATGCTGCTGCTATCCCATTTTAAAACTGATACAACCTGGTCATGTAGAAAGTTTAACAGACCTACATATGCTCAGCTTCTTTTCTGCATTCTGCATCACTATATCGGCAGTAGTATTGCTTCATCTTCCGACACATGAGGTTGTAAACTCAAGTTTGTTGTGTTCTAGAACTAATTTACTGGAATGATATATGTTGCAGATTCTAGCTATGGGACTTGGTGCAGTCCCACTCTTCAAACGATTGATCTTTACATCTGATGCTCCTCTGTTCTTCTTCACTGACAGTTGCATGATTCTAGGGTATGCTTATTTAATTTGCTATGAAGTGAAATCTGAACATTCCATTGGCGGAGCTATGAAAATTTAGACTATCATATTGCAATAAGAACAACTTGTTCACATAAAAAATGTTATTACATTCACATTGACATTTTTTTAATACCCCAGCAGTTAAAGTCTTTAATAATAAAAGTCTTGATGACAATCAGGAATGCTTATTTGGAAAGTTTGAGCTACATGGTGAGACCTAAAACAAAAATACGTGCCGTGGCCCATCGTTTTATGTAGTTGTTCATCTTTTGACTTGTAACATCGAAATTCAATTCACGACCATACAATAACTTCCACTACTTGGAATATAAATTGTATAAAGGATTGATCGTCTAATTTTCTTATGAAAATTCCAATCTCAGTTATAAAGCAATTAATAAATTTAATATGTATGCGTTATATATGGAGCCTGGTCAAGCTAGTATGGGTCTATAATCTATGCTACTGATCAAAAAGGATATTTTTTTCAACTACAAGTATATGTTTGTAACTATAGGTATTCTATTAGAACTATTATTGTTGATATTGTTTAATAACGCCGTTTATTATCAGGGAGGCCATGATTCCTTGCATTCTGTTGGCATTAGGAGGCAACCTTGTTGATGGTAAACTCATGTCTTGGCAGTCTCGTTCTTTATAATATATTTTCGCTGATATTGTTTCTCAAGTCAACTCTTTTTGACTGAAACTCTTAATGATTGTTGATTGTATATCTGTAGGACCTGGAAGTTCAAAACTTGGTTATCGGACAACTGTTGCTATTATTGTGGGGCGGTTAGTGTTGGTACCTCCTGCCGGTATTGGCATTGTCATGTTGGCAGACAAGCTTGGTTTCCTGCCCCCTGGTGATAAGATGTTTCGATTTGTTCTTCTCCTGCAGCATTCCATGCCCACATCTGTTCTTGCTGGTAATTCTTAGCTCTCACTGTTAAGACATTTCTGAACACAATTTTGGCGTTAAAATTTCCAAGTGTGTTATTGTATTATAGGGATAATATAACATAGTTCCTGAACTTTCTCTCAATTATCAATGTAGTCTCTGAATTTTGACTCAACACAAATCAATCTTCATAGTTTATTGAGTTAAGGAATTATAGAACTGAGTTGTACATAAGAATTGAATTGTTCTAAGTCAAGACACTTCAAGAACTAAATTGTTCCAAATCAAAGTTTAGGGTCTGAGTTGATAATTGAAGCAAAGTTTAAGGATAAAAAGTTACATTTTCCCTATATTATATCAGACTCATAACTTGTGCTTGGGTTGGAGATTGTTTCTGCTATGACCTCTTGGTTGCTAGTTGCTTCCGATGCATATAATGAATATTGGTTTTTCATTTTGGCCAAAAAAGAATATTGGTTTTTCATGCCCGAATCCTTTACTTGTTTCCAGGTGCTGTTGCTAATTTAAGAGGTTGTGGGAGGGAAGCAGCTGCTATACTCTTCTGGGTTCATGTTTTTGCTGTCTTCTCGATGGCTGGATGGATTATTTTGTATCTAAGCATTCTTTTCTAAGGCGGCAGTAGTGAACTTGGTTTCAAAATTGTTTTGGTGTATATGTAGGTTAGTGGGGATTCACGATCACTGGCTACTCCTAATTAATGTGAATTTGAGTCTTAAGCATGTTCTTCAGGAGAGCCAGCAAAATATTATTTAACGCCCCCTTCCAAGAAAAGTTGAAGAAAGGGATTTCAGAATAATTTTCTAATTTCATGAGATTTTTTTACGTTTAGATTTATCGTGTGAGATTTAAGAGTGATTTTCTCTATAGAAAATATTGAGCAATGGAACTGTAATAAGTGATGATAGAAATAACAATCAAGTCATCTTAATTAATGAAGGATTTCTCACACTCACAAAGTTTGAACCCCCAACAATCCCCTTGAGTCCAGTGTATGCACAACTTGAAAAGTATTTTATGACTATTTTATGACTTCTTAATTAGGATATTGATATTGACATTAACATTATTCAATTCATATTATTTTGCGTGTGTGTGTGAAGAGGATCTAGCTCTCTTTCGCTGGTTTTTTAATTGATGGCATGTAAGAAAAATCTAATAAACCAACATTTTGACAAGTAATATTCTACTGAATTATTTGCCAATTCATTATTGATAAAAAAAAAAAAAACATATGAAAGTGAGCCTAGAGATTCTTCAACTTTTAATTGTTGACATTGAGATTAGGACTACAGAAAGGATTGATCGGATAAGACTTTGGCCTAATCTGAGGTCTGAGTTAAGCAACCCGTGATCTGATCTGGTCCTAGTATAACCTGAAGTCAAACAGGACCGAACTAGTCTAGTGGGATTAAAAGACTAGTTCTGGTTTTATCCAGTATTTTACTTTTTTTTTATCTACAAAAGGTAGCAATTTATTTTAACATAATAAACTAAATTAGCATAATAAAATTATTTATAGTCATATAAAATTTATCACAACAACAGCAATTATAAACAATCTCTAATAATAAGGAATAGTATCTTAGTTACAATACAAATAATTATGAAACAACTTTCAACAATGTTAAACAACCTCTAATATGTCTAAAGTTCATTACACTAAGTTAACAACAAATTTCATCAATAAAAGGAAAAGAATGAGGTTGGTCAATGTTGAAATTTTGCTCTATATTCATGACTTCACAAGTGTAAAGCACAAAAAATTACTAATTATTATAATAAATTAACTTACTATAATAATAATTAATAAATTAATTATAATTTTATTAAATAAATTTATAGGATTGGACCAGACCAAGTGGTCCAAATGCTCGATCTCTTGTCCAATCCAACCTGAAGAAAGAGTCTTGTCTTTTCAGTTTTTTGGTCTTGAAAGACCAAATTTTATCTGGACTAAATAGGACTAGGTTTGTCTTAAGTTGAATTAGATTGAACTGGATTGAAGGGCTTTTGCACAGTCTTAATTGAGATCTAGGTGGAAAATGATAATGAATAATTAGTACAAGACAGGTGTGCCTGCTGTGGTGAAATTAAAATTATGAATGCGCGCGCGCAAGAATCTCTGCTTTACATCGGTTAAAAGAATGAATTAATACATTGAAGAGATTAGCTGTCAATAATGAAAGAATCTTTGCTTTGCTTCGCAGGAAGAATTTCCAGCGTTTGAGTTGTTGGCGAACACACTTAATTTGTACGAGAAAATCAGAACAAACACATTCACATGTCAATAAATAATACATACAGATCATGCTGACTTGTATGTTCTAAACTTCAACTAAAATTAACTTGAAGATTTTACTTTTAACTCTATGAATTTCTATTATTATGAAATGATCAGACTCTTACACGGGAACGATGGCTAAATGAATTGTGCAAGAGACTAATTACTCCCAAAGCTCTTTTTGCAAACTTAGGGACTTAGATTGTGCAGGCTAATACATTATTCAAACCATATATACAAGGTGATCAATTTGAACAAGTTTCACATTCATAATCACAAGTTTGTATGAAATCTCTCAAGCCTTCTCTTTTCCAAGAAGCCATGCTCATCTCTGGTCAAAGCTTCACTCATAGGAAAAAAATCATTGCCAAATTCGATATTTTACTATAATATTTGTCCATATACATAATAAGGGTTGTTATATGCAAAACTTACATATACTACAACTTTTTTGTTAATACACAAAATAACTTGGAATACATTTTTCTTGGTCATTTTACGTAATTTCTAGATCCTTGTATGTAATTTTTAGATTAGGTCCCTTAATTTATTTTTTTTCCTTTTTATAATTTTTAAGGTCTTTTTCTATCATTTTTTTGATCAACTAACAATCAAATTTAACTTTTGCTAATAGTATGGGTTTGATTGCACAATTTTTAAAAGTTGAAGGAGAATATTACACTAACAAAGATTGTAGGATTCTAAATACTCTTAGATCTACAGTTTAATTTTCTTTTTTAACCCAAATATATATAAAAATATTTAAACAACATACAAAATCTGTGTGTTTTTATTTTATAAACCTCTACATGTAAAATTTAACTTAGGAAGAATCGCACCTAGGGCCCTCAAGAGAGAAAAATTGCACCTAGGGCACAAGATAATCTGAATGTTTTTGAAAGCCTAAGGGCCCTATGTGAAAATATGCTTTAACAGGAAATGATTCATTTACCCCTCCCAAAATCAATGAATCTTCCACGATCTATTTTAATAGCAGAGAAAATATGTTTTCTTGGATTTTTAGGATTTTTAGGAACTAATACAAAAGATGTAAAAATCAGAACTTGCTATCACTGATTTGTGAATATCTAAAGTTGAAAATTATAAACTTCAAATTGTGAATAGATAGATCTATACTTCTGAATATTTGAACATTTAGTTGTAAATTTTTGAACTTTTGAAACATGTCAACTCTAAACTTTTTCTTATCAAAATATGGACTTTTATTTGTAAATGTTTAAACTTATACTTGTGAATATTATTTCACTTGTACATTTATGAACTTTGCTTATTTGTACAAGGATATAAAATGATTCTTCAAGTGTGACATTTTATGCTGGCTAGTGAAACATCCCAAAAATGTCAAAGTTTAAAGTGTCTTTGCACTCACAATAGGAACCAAAGGAAAATAAAAATAATAGGGAGGATGGCTTTTACATCTCACTGTATAGTAGTATTCACTGGAATCTCAACTTCTGATCTTCTGATAGTCAAAGATTGGATTATTTGTCATGAAAACATGAACATTATCTTGTTAATATTGGATATTTAGTTGTAAATTCAATTGTAAATTATCTAGATATGATGTATATGTTCTTGAAAATTTAATGAAAACATATTGTTAATATAAAAGGACATTGTGCAGATGTTCAAGTATGCCATTTAGTAGGATCTTGTATTATTAATATATAAAATTTGTCATGTTATTTATAAATGTTCAACTTGACCACACAAATCATGTAAAATAAATATATATTATATTGTTAATAAATTGACCTTATCATGTTATACACGGACCATATGGTTAAGTTGAACATTACAAAAAAAATATGACAAGTTCTATATGTTAACAATACAAGATCCTACTATATGGTACACTTGAACATATACGTAACATCCTTTTATATTAACAATATGTTTTCATTGATTTTTCAAGAGTATATATATCATATCTAGATAATTTTTAACTGAATATCCAATATTAATAAGATAATGTTCATGTTTCCACAATACATAATCCAATCTTTGACTATTAGAAGATCATAAGCTAAGGTTCCCATGAATGCTGCTGTATAGTGAGATGAAGAAGCCATCATCCCTATTATTTTTATTTTCGTTTGGTTCCTGTTGTGAGTACAAGGGCACTTTGATCTTTGACATTATTAGGATGCTTTACTAGCTAATATAAAATGTCACACCTGAACCATTTTATACTCTTACACAGGTGAGCAAAGTTAAATTATGTACAAGTAAAAGTCCTAATATTCACAAGTATAAATTCAAATATTTACAAGTAAAAGTCCATATCTTAATAAACAAAGATTCAAGGTTGACATGTTTTCAAAGTTCACAAATTTACAGCTAAACTTCTAAATAGTCATAGGTATAGATCAATCTATTCACAATTCGAAGTGCAAGATTTCTGACTTTATATATTCACAAATCAATTATAGTAATTTTGAATTTTATAGCTTTTATAGCAGTCCTTAAAAATCTCGTTGTAGTTCCTAAAAATCCTAGAAAACCCTAGAAGACAACAAATAGATCTAAGAGAAAACTTACATGAATACTTGAGTTCTAGAAGTTCGATGTTAAAGAGCTCACCGGTGCTCATCTAAACACAATGGCTATTAATATAGGAAGAATGATCTACAGAAGTTATTCGGGGATGACAGTGGAGGCAATGAGGTCAAGATGTGAAAAATCTAATTCTTTTATATTGGCTCACCGTAAAAAGGGATGATGGATCGAAAAGATGGAAGACAGAAGGGAAGAATTAGGGAATTGCAATGCAATACTGTGAGGAGGAAGAAGATGAAGAGGAAGAGAGAGAAGAAAGAGAGAGGAAGAAGAAAGGAGGAAAAAAAATATCATATCATGAAAGATTGATTGGTTTTGGAAGGGGCAAATGAATATTTTTTATCACTAAAATATATTTTCATTTAGGACCCTCAAACTTTCAAAAACATTTCAGATTACATTGGGTCATTAGTGTAATTTTTTTTTCTCTTGAGAACCCTAGGTGCAATCAAACACATCATGAAAATTTATTCGAAACAACAACTCACATGAACTTTATCCAAAGTCATGTCCAATTCATAATTTTTACATCAACTTTTGTATGTGTCAGAGACTCATAGTAGTACGACGTCAACCCTGTAACCCACTCACACCAACCTGACCCACCTTTTATTACTTGTTTCTTTCTTTCTATATAAAACTTATATTTAGTAAGTCCTAAATTTAATTAAACATGATGATAATTAAATTTTATTTTTTTATATAAATATGAATTAGATTCAAGTATTATAGTGTTTAATTAAGAATAATTCTTTCAATAGATTTCAGAATCTCATACTTAAACCATCATGGTCCCTTCCATCAAAACAATTATGAATCTTGTTCTGCTGACTGCTAAATTGTCAAAACATTTTATGAGGTTTAATTGAATTGTGAGGACCCAACATGGTTGTTAAAATCGCAATTTGAATTGTTGGAATCACTGACTTTACATTTTCAGATGACTCTATCTACTTAACTCGTGTGTAGACACGCTACTCTTCTCCACTCGCTCAAAATTGCGGGTCAGTTCACTGAAATTGGTTTAATCGTAGTTACTCGATGTTTCAAGACGAGTTGGATTTTGGAAGCACCAGTCTCCAGAAGTCAGACCCCACTTCTTTATTTTAAATTTATTAAAAATTTATTTAGTGAAAATTTATTTAATAAAAATTAATTTAATGAAAATCAATTGTTGTAATAAAATATGCATTTAAATAATTTTTTTAAAAGTCAGTTTGGTACACTAAAATTTTTGCTTTTAAATATACAATTACCAAAATAAACATTAATTTATGATGATTTATAATTTTTATTATACAAATATAATATATTTAAAAATGTAATAAAAATTTTAAATAACATAAAATTTGATCTATAATACTAAAAACTTGATCTCTAGTTATTTATACTTTTTTAATTTGTAATTTTAAAAAATATAATAAAGATTTATAATTTTTATTATACATTAATGCTAAAAATTAACATAATTAATTATTCAATTTATAATGATAAAAACTTGATACCTAATTATTATTATTGAAATAATAATTATATTTTAATAAATTAATTATTTTTTAAATAAAAGAATAAGAAATTAAAATTTAAATAATATGATAAAATAATATCCTACTTTTTAAATTCACTTTTAAAAAATTTTAAATAGTTATATTTCTCAAATTCACTCTCAACCATTATTTAAATGTACTTTTAATATGTGATTTTTTATAAAATATTTTATTTAAATAACTTTCAACATCATAAAAATAAAATTGTGCTTTCTGAGTGAAATGCAAACAAACCAAATAAACACTTAAAAGGTTTCTAAACCCAACCCCCCCCCCCCCCCCCCCCCAAAAACCCCAAAACACGAATGCTTCTTATTTTAACGGCAGTAAGTTTAACATATATACTCCTTTAATACATAATGTGCAGCCAAAAAATATGTTAAAAAATATATTTCGTCAATAAATTAAAATTTTAACATGACATGAAATAAAAAACACATCTTTTTTTGAAAATGATATTAATGTTATTTATGTATAAATTATATTATTTTTTCCATGTTGTGAACGGTTAATAATTCAAGCAAAAGCACAATCAGTGCAATAATATAATTAAAAAAGCTATCACTAATTATTTACTATTTTTTCAAAGAAATTTGTAAATTAGTTTCTATTATTTGTATAATTGCTTTTCTTAACATATTATGATTATTTTAGCTCAAACAAACAACGAGGCTTTCTGATTAATTATTAAATAATAACAACATTTTAAAAATATTTTTATAAGAATATTTTAATTGTTTATTAATATGTTAGCCTTTATTCATTATCAAGGTAAACAAATGATCATTATTTCTTACCAGAAATTTTAATGTATATAAACACACGTCTTCATAATTTATTAGTAATAGATAAATTCTTATGATTTTACGTTTATGATACGAATTCACCCTAACTTAACGAGTTTATTTGGAGTCACGATTTTGACAATATTGGAACTCAAGGCAGTTCTTTATTATTATTATTTTTCTTTTCCTCTCATTTATTCTTTTTTTGGGGCCCACATGCCTCTCTCCCTCTATGTCTGGCTCTTGCGTGTTTTTCTTCTGTTATATTATTATATTTTACGCTTTGGATTTGGATTTTTCTTACTCGTAACAACGGAAAATAGAGTTCGTTAGCAGTTGAATCTCTCTCTCCTTTCTCTTCTCCTTCCTTCTCCCGTCGTCTTCTTCGTCGACGTCGTCGCCGCCGGCGGTGGCTGTTCCGCCATACAACTTTCAATAATACAATGGCTTACCGGAGGAGGCAGGGAATCTCCAGAAATTCCACCTTCAAAGAAGAATTTCATCCTTCCCCTAACGATCCCGTTGCCAATTCTTCTCCTCTCTTGACTCCTTCTTATTCTTTTTCTCCCTCTTCCTCTTCCCCTTCCTCTCTTGCAGCTCAGGCCATCAAAGCCTCCGCCTCTCGCCGCGATCCCGCTCTTTCCTTCGCGTACTCCGACTCCGCTTTTGCCTCCGATCATATCAGATCCAAGGTTCGTTTTGTTTCATTTTCGCCCTTCTTCTTTGTAAATGATCGGATTAGGTTATTCCTAATTCTTCTGTGTGTGTGTGTGTTGTTTTTTTTTTTTTTTGCTATTTTCGATTCCTCTGCGGAAATGCAGGGCTATGATGCAAATGATGATGCCTCAGGCAGGGGCGACTCCAAGTCAGGATTCTGGGGAACGCTTGCGCAGAAAGCCAAATCTATTCTTGATGAAGATAATTTAACCTCACAAAATGAAATGCGCGACAGACTTAGATCGCAGTCATTTCATACCTCTAATGGTGGCCAGGTGATTGATTATGCCTTGTACGTTTTCTACGATAATGCGGATTCTCTTTTTCTCAGCTGCTTCCTCTTCTTTCACGTGCATTCTTTTATACATTTACAAATTATATATGTATGTATCATAATGTTGATCCCTCAAAATATATGTTTTTGAAAATGGAGCAGAGAAATCGGGTTACTTGTTTTACTCAGGGCACGTATCACAAAACTTGGTTTTCTTGTATTTTGATTTTGAACCTTGTTTACTCAATTGTTAGATTCAATTTTTTAGTTTCTTTGACATGGATTCCCCTTCGTCAACAGTTCAACCTCAAACAATCATATCATTCACCCGAGGGTCTTCTGAAAATGGATAATCCTAGACTACGGAAGGGCTTGGATGCTATTACCACTTCCCTCAATCACCTAGGAGACACCTTTGAGAAAGCTTTTGAGGTATCTGTTCTTATTCCATTGAATTTAAGGTTCTACGATGTCAAAATTTTATTTATTATCAGCTCGAGAGATGACTGCATCATCGTCATTAGAATCTGTGATTTTCTTTTTATCAGTTATCACTTAATTGCTTACTCAAATGAGAGTTATGCTTTATATATATGTATATCGGTTTCTCCTATGTTTCTCAGGAAGGTCGGACGATTGTGGAAACCAAGACTGCAGACCTGAGGACTCAAATAAGGCGAAAAGGGGGCAACCCTGGGGACCCAAATCAAGCTTCGGATGTGATCAGCAGCGCATTGAAGCAACCACCCCCAACAGAGAATCTAACAGACCATGAAACACAACTCAAGGCATCCCGCGACGTAAGGTGGCAACTAAGTAATTGCGGTTCATGCATTGAATCCATGGGGGGTCATATGGCTGCAGTTCCTAATATAAAATTTAAGTTAACGGCAAAGTTGTTAGTTTAATGTCGTTTAATCACCTTAATCTTTTAATTAGTCCTTACTTCACCACACATTGGCATGAGGCTTTAATTTACTTAAGTTTAGCGGAAAGGTGTTTATATTGCGTCTTGAGCAAGACCGTCTTGCTTATATGATCCCATATTCATTGTGAGGAAACATTCTCATTATTGATTCACATGTGGCAAAATTATTTTTTTACTTAATGAATTATTAACTTTTCTGGTGTTCCGATGCTTTTTTACTATGTCAGAATCAGTTACTTAGATTCATATGAGTTGACCGGCATAATTTCCCTTTTCTTCGGGCGCAGGTGGCGATGGCAACAGCGGCCAAGGCAAAATTACTTCTTCGTGAGCTAAAAACTGTTAAAGCAGATTTAGCATTTGCCAAAGCACGTTGTGCTCAACTTGAAGAAGAAAATAAGTTACTCCGGGACAGGGAGGGTCGTGAAAAGGGACACGACCGCGCAGATGATGAGCTGGTATTTGCTTCGATTTTTTTTCCCCCTGGCTGTTGTGTTTCATTTACCTTATTTCTGTGCTGTTCGCGTTATATGAACCTTGAAACTGTTAGCTACCTGCAAGTATATGAACCTTGCGTTGTTCATTGGATGAGACAGAGTGAAACAAGCTTAAAGTAATTAGATGATTGATGACAGATACGGGAACAACTTGAGACACTTCTGGCTGAGAAGGCTCGTTTGGCCAATGAGAACGAGACATATGCCCGAGAAAACCGATTCCTTAGGGAAATAGTGGAATACCACCAGCTGACAATGCAGGATGTGGTGTACGTAGATGAAGGCATGGAAGAAGTGACTGAAGTTTTCCCAATCAACAGCGATGGAATCCATCGAGTGTTGTCCCTCTCATCACTCTCCTCAATGGCAGAGGCAAGTGCACCAGCCACGAAGGAAATAGTACCTGTGCATCCAGAGAAAATGAACACGTCAGGGGCTGACACTGAGGCTCCTCCTAGGCATCTCAGTATCTGAATTTGACATGGCCCACCTAATTGATTCCCTTTATAACTTAGACGTGGTTGGTTGTGGAAGATATGTGATGGAGGGTGTTTTGGGAGAGTGCTTGAGATTACATATTTGTTATTCTTTTTTGTATGTATCTTTTCCCTCCATGAGGGTTGGGTCGATTTTGTCGATATCTTTGTTTTGTATTTTTTATTTTTTGCCCAAAGCTTGTCTGCTCAGCTGATGCGTGTCACAGAAAGTTTTTGGAATTTGAATCACTCATGTAAGATAAACTTCCATTAAGAGAGTGAAGTTGAAGCTTGTATTTCATCTCTCGAATTCCTCGTTGTATTTTGGTTTAGTTTTGGCCTCCACACTGGGATACACACAAACACACACGTGTGTTTTACAGCTATGCAAATTCATTAAGCTATACAAGGCCATTTTTTGCTGCTTGACATCACAAGAGAAGGAAGAACAAAGGTTCCACAATTACCAACACGTGTTTGTCTTTTAAAAAGAAAAGACTAGGACCACTTAAAACACAAGATCTTAAATTTGAGATTGTAAATGTAAAAAATGTTTTTGAAAGAACTACTTCTAAGTAAACCCGACAATGTTAAAATTTAACACAATCAAATAGTCATATGAAAATAAAAATAAAAATAAAAAACGAGAGTGCAACGGTTGTCAAAAGCAGCAATTTCTATCAAGATTTTCTTTTGGCCTAAATTTCTGTAAAGAAATATGTTATATTAACCACACGATACAATATAGGTGACTGAAAGGTATACTCTCAATCCCCACGAATGTACATTTGATTAATTGTCCAATTAGCTTCCTCTTCTAGCTTACACTTACGGTGCCTGTTTAGATACACTTGAACCTTTTACTGATACACTATATGAACAGATGACCAGTTTGATTCTGCTTGGTGAAATGATATTTTCATGGAGCCTCCAGCGAGTGTTGCCTCTGCTGATGTATGGATCATGTCTGCTATCAGCTTTGGAAAACTTGCAACCTTGCATTACTTGAATTTCAGAATAACTGGAAAAACAAACTAGTAGAGCCATCCCCAAATGATTTCAGATCTGCAGGTTTTACCAATGCCCTGCACAAGGGGCAGGTCCTTTCCCTCTCAAACCTGCCAAAATAAGATCATCAGGAGTCACCATGAAACATGCACCAGCAGACAACGAATAGGAAGCAAATAAGCACACTTGAACTTGATTAACACGAGGTATCAGATTAGGGAAAATTTTCTCAAATACAAAGACTATTCAATTATCAAAAATAATTTATCCTCTCATGTATATCAGTTTTATATTACGAAAACCAGCTGGATGGTCAAGCAAATGTGAACAACATCTCAAGCAGCAATATCATCTATTAGTGGACTCGAGTAGCAAATTCAGGTCAAGCAAATAGTAATTCCACATAAAACGGGGAAGAATCGTAGACAAGGAAAACAGAAGATAAAGCATCACCATTCTGATACACATTCTTCGCAGAAGATGTGATTGCAAGAAAGTAAGATTGGGGTATGCATCTTTTCCTGGCAAATAGCACAAAGATCACCAACAACATTCACCTGCATGCATCAGATGGACAACTTAAAATACATGTACGTACAATTTGATGAAGCCAGTAATCATTCGTCAGATTGGGAATCCTGATGACAGAGATAGCATAATGCAAAATAAAATATTTCTAAAGTTTAGATCATTCAGTGTAGACAAAACAGATCAACATATCCTTGAGATATTGGCAAATTCAGATGATCACCTGTTCAGATGTTGCATGAGCCCCATAGTGCACTTCTTTACACGACAATGCCTTCACTGCAGCAAAGAAGGATTGCACCTGACAACCAGCAAATACACAAGAAAAGAGTATTGGGGCAGAATATAATAACTAAGAGAAATGCAACCCACAGATAGCAATAAACTACCAAAAAAAGGCCCTTCATTTTATTTCATTTCTAGGATGAAAGGAGAATGAATCAGAAGGAAAGCAGAATACAAAGGGAATCAAAAGCACTCTCAAGATTCTTGTTTATTTGAAAGAAGCATCTATTAAGAATGAATTAAAAAGGAAAACAATTTTAACAAAGATAAAAGGGAGAATAATTCAATAGGTCAAAGAAGCCAACTTTAACGCTCAGGGAGAAATGAAGCAAAGAAGTTACTTTTCACAAGAACCACCAAAAAAGAAAAAGAAAAGTGAATCTACAACACATTTTAAAGGACTAAAGCACCTTTTCGATGACTGATGTCAGCTTGAATGTTAGATATAATCCTGTCATCAATGAAGAAAAGAAACTTCCATATTCTTTGTTCAAGAAGAACCGATACCATACTGGAGTTGGCAACAAGGCACGGTAAAGAAGTAGTAGGTACTCAACCAAAGTCAGCATTTGACCCTGTTGCAATATTAGTCAGAATTTGATAACATGAAAAAATGTAAAGAAGATTCTGATTTCTGAATCAAGACTCCTGAAATGTTACAACAGATATTGGGAATGCTGGTTGCAAAGTTAAAGACTAAAGAATCCATTTTTAGAAGTTCCAGTCACCTAGACCTTGAAGCGAATTATAAAAAGCTGAATTGAATTGGTTCTAGTACTTCATATTTTATTACCTCACCTGCTTACGATAATTTCTGCCTCTGCCATTCTTGTAATACATCAACAAGATACACTTGAATACCATTCCTGCCTGGCGTACCAAAGCATCTGACGTTTGTAAGACAGAGTAGGAAGGCAATTAGAAGGAAAAAGATCTCCCAAAAAAAAAAATTCAAGAAAAAAGAGCTGCGTCGTCAGCAACTAGTTAGAATTTACACCACCATGAATAGCTCCATACCATTTGCAACAGTAAATAAACAATTACAGGGTAAATATGCACTGTATCTTTTTTTATCAAGTAAATTGTATGTTGAATGTTTGACAAACTAAATAAAAATGCATGAAAAAGAAGCATTGGTCAGTGGTCATTAGTAATTATACATGAAAGTGGAGTACAGGCTATTCTGACTGTTAAAATATTCTTGCCGTTAATGTAGGACGCTATTCTTCAAGAGAAAAAGCATTTTGAATGCTAAAAAAAAAATTTAAATAATTGAAATTAAAAATCACCAAAAAGGAATACTAAAATCTGTTATAGTTTTATAAAATGTTATAGGCTTCACACTCTCAAACTCTCCCAACGGCTAATCACAGCAACTGTTAGCCATTATTCAAATCTAAACTAACATTTTATAAAACTATAACAAAATCACCAACAAGGCAGACTTTAAACTAAGAAATAAATATGTAGAAAAATCATTTTTTACATATAACTGCAGAAACTCAATTGTAATTCAGAGACGAAAACAGCTTATGACAAGCATTTCCCACAACAGAAGGTAAAACCACAATGCTAAACTGTCAGAAACTTTGCCAGAAAAATTTAGGAAGAGACGCACCATTCACTGTGATGATGAAAATAACATGCCAGAATGGAGGTATGACTTTAGGAGGAAGCATAGCCAACGGATATAGCATATCATTATTCTGACACCACCAATATACACCAACCACGTGCAATGTAAATGCAATAGAAATAGCAGTCAATACAGGGACTTTCCTCTCTCCCTGCAGTAGCCAATAACAGGCACACTTAATAAACAAGAAAAACTTCAATTGACAACAAAGGATCGTTCCACAGGCCACTGGGGAAAAACTGCAAATGCATGAACTTCCAAACCTTAAGAGCTGTCTGCTTCCTCAAAATATCATTTGATTTGAAAAGGACAGCAGTAACCCAAATTGTAACAAAAAACCCTGCAACATTTGAACATAATATGTGACAGAATGAACTGTTATGCCATTAAACACAAAACATATATTGCGTATATTTTATTATTTTGGCAGAGTATGATAGCTCATAAAGAAAAATGAATTAAGTATTCTCAATACCTTTCCAATAGTTTGATTTGACAGAAGCAATATACGGAGAGGGAACTATAAGGTACAGTTACAAAGAAAAATTTAGCATAATAACTTAATAAGTGGTAAGACCAAGTGTCTGAGAGTCAAAGGAAACATAAGATTCAGTGAGTTGATTGAAATTGACTACCACACTTGGAAACCTAATGCCCCGTTTGGTATAGAGAAGTGGTTTTAATGAAAGTGGAAGAGAAAATAAAAGTGAAAATGGAAGTAGGCTTTAAAAATATGTTTGGCATGTAGATGGAAATGGGATAAAAATTTTATTTAATAAATATATTTATATATTGCAAAGACCAAAATACCCCTAGTTGTTTTATTTGTTTTAAAAGGTCCATCTTCTTCATCTCATTGAACCTTTTTCCCACCGCCAATCTGAAAAGACCAGGGAAGGAAAACCTTTGTGAGAGAAAGGCTTGGTTGTGGGGTTGAGTCGGTTTTCGAAGAGGAGGAGACATGGGTGTGGGGATTGTGGAGAGAGATTAGGTAATGAACAAGGAGTGGTTTTGAAACAGGGCTTGAGAAAGTATCCATTGTTTGGGGCGGGGGATTTTGGGGTTTGGATTACTGTGGAATAAGTGGAGGCATGGCTGCAAGCCATTTTTGAAATAGATCTGATTTAAAATATAAACACTTCTAACCCATAGCCATCACAGCATCAGACCCATAAAATGAAGAGGAGACAGATCTGGTTTTCATGCCATCCCAAGGTCACTGTTGTCCTCTTCATCATGCTTGGCTTCAATGGGAGTAAGGAAAGCTCCAAGCAAGTTGAAAGTGGAAGTGAAGGAAAAGGAGGAAGATAGGGAGAGGAAGGAAGGAAGGAGATGACGGCATGAGAAGAAGGGGAAGAAGATGAAGCATGAAAAGTTGGTCATTGGCAGGAGTGGAAGGAGGTCGGAGATGATGTTGGTCAAGAAAAAGGAAGGGAGGTCGATGGTTGAAGCTTGTCAGTGGGTCGAAGGAATAAAGGGACAAAAGTGTCTGAAATTTCATAAATAATGGCACAATATTCATTTTACCCTCAATTCCATGAGTTAAGCCGGTTCCACCCTCCCCCACGCACTTCCATCAATTTTGATGGAAGTCACCTCCATAGAGAGTAGAGAAACCACTTCTACGCTACTAAACACATCAAAATTTCAGTTACACTCCCATTTCTCTCCCTCCAATTCCATTGTACCAAACAGGCCATCATGGTTTTCTTTTCTTCTATTTTTCAAGGAAAGGGGCACTGCAAGCCTAATTACCTAATTAGAACTTCCTTCAAATTAGCCATCCTCACCTTGCAAGAGGATATAGCCGCTGATTTTATACTTCGTTATTATACAATACAATTATCAGGGACAAATACTCTGAAATTTCAATTCAATGAACCAGCCCAACGAAATCATCTTACTTCATTTCTCTCACCATCTGAAATTATTAGTTCATATGATAACAGGATCAATGAACTACTTGACAAGTAACAGCCCTCACTTCCATCAAACTTTTTCGTATGAAAATATTAAAGTAGTTAGCCCATCGAAAAGAACAGTACGCCACCTAAGGTTGGGAGACAGTGATCCAAATACTAAATATAAACCTTTTCCGTCGTCATTCACTGGAATTTTAATATGGCAGGGTCTATAGAAATAGAAGCTAGCAACACTTCCAGCACCAAGCAAAACGAAGGGCCCATAGTAGCAAAATGAAGCTAAGAATTGAAAATGTACCTTGAAGGTGCTGCCGAATGAAGACAACCAGCAACAGTAAGGAAAAGGGCAGGATCTGTTCAATCCAGCGAGCAGCCTGCTGAATATCATACCTCTGTGAGGAAGAATCCCTATCGTTAGCACCAACTCCATCACCAGCCTCTGCATCAGAATTCGCATTCACGGATTGGGAAACGCCCTCTCCAGCATCATGATCAGTCCTAGAATGTTCCTGATTGCCCGAAGCAGGGGTAAGCGTCGTAGAGGGCATCCCAGCCAAGGGTTGCGCCGATATCGATACATCATTCCGAGACAGAACTTCCCTCACTTCGCCTTCCCTGTCAAGGCGCTGATCCCCAGCCCCTATAATACTAATCGACACCTCACCATCATTAGTAATGACGGAGGACTCGTCAAGGCGACTCCGGAGAGCATCACGGAGTCCAGAAGACAGTCGATTGTTGTTGATTAAAGGTTCAGTCTCTTGCTGATTAGACCTGCTTCGCAGAATCCCTAAATGCTCCAACAAGAGCGATAACGGAGCCTGAAGAATGTTAGAAGCGGATGGGATACCGTAGCGATTGGAGATGGAAGTCACCGGAGGAGTGACGGGGTCGGAGGAAGCTTCCATGCGCGTGATTGCCCTAACCCTAATCATCAAACGAAGGAATTCCGAGCAAGAATGACATTAATAAGAATTTGAACCAAGAGACTGGGGATGGAGGGCGTTTTGGTGAATGGTGAGTGCCTGAGAATAATATATTTTAGTCATTCTGCGTTTTTCTACGTTTCTATTCCATCAGGGTTGGCTTCATTTGACATTTTGTCAATATTTTTTTTTTTTTCGCTTTTTAGCCCAGGCTCCGTTCAGCTGATCCGAGTCAAAGAAAGTTGAATTGTTTGTTCCTTTGAGGTCTTATGGTGTTTGAATTCAAATTAATCATATTTGTCAGCTTCAGATGTCAAATGGTTATATCAAAAGAAAAAGAAAAAAAGCATCGGTGCCAAAAATTTCAATATCATTTAGATAACATTTATATTGGTAGATTTGAATTTGAGATTCAAAATATCACATTTATATTTATATTTAAAATTCAAAAATTTAAAATCTTTTATCTAAATAATTTAAAAAATGTTAAAGAAAAAAGAAAGACAAGTTAAGATTCAAAAGAAAGACAAAAAAAATATAAAATTAATTAGTTTATATTTATTTTTTCATTAGAGAAGCGACAAAACCGAGATGTGCGATAATATGTAAAAGTGAGAGTAATCAACAATGAAAATTTTAAAAAGAACGAGATTTTTGAAATAATTAAAACATTGTAACATTTCAAATTTTAGATTGAGGCTGAATACTTGTAAGTATAGGTAAAAAGTTTTGATTTGTATGATATTTTTTTTAATTAGAAAGGAGTTAAAGATGAATAAAAATGTATTTGAGAGTTAAAAGATGAATCAAAAATGTACTTGAGATAAGTGAAAGAAAAAAGAGAAATTTCAACAATTAAAGAATTTTTTAGAAATTTACTTATGTCTAGTTATTATATATAATTTATTAAATTATAAATTATTATAGATAAGGACACATGAAATGCTCCACAAAATTTTAAAAATGCTTAAGAATGTAAAGGAAACAAAGTCAAAGATAGTAAGGACTACCTTGTGAAGATTATTTATTTTAAGCAAGTAGTACCCTAAACTATTGGGTAAATTAGGAAAAGTCCTCAACATAATAAATTCACAAGTTATATTCTTAGCACATTAAAATAATATTTTAAAAATGAGAAGTAAGAAATTAAAGATGATAAATATTTATTCAAGTTTAATGGTTTAATTATTTCAAGATAATAAAGATTTACCATGTTTTTAAATAGAAAAAAAAAAGAAATAACCCAATATGAGATAAAGTTAAAGAGACATACTTTCCACTTGTAGCTCAAAAGAGAAATAAAAATTATTAGGTGAAGAATAAGTGAAAAATCACTATAAAATCATGGACCTAGAAAATAATAAGTGAACCTAAAAAAGAAAGAGATATGAAGATAAAATTCAAGGGAATAGTACCACATGTCTTTCCTACTCCACCTCTTCTCCTTATCAAAGCAAATTGATTTCAATACTACAAAAAAAAAATTATTTACCCATATACTACATTTTTTAAAATATTTCCTCACATACTATAAATCTAAAACTTGGCTCATATCATACTAAGATCTAAAGATTTTTTTTAATATATAAGTACAAAACTTAGTCTCAGTCAGACCGAGTTTGTGCTCATGAAAGCAAAAAAATCAACATGCACACATCTCCACCCCCACTTTTTTCCCCACCCTACGCCAGTGCTCCCTCTATTAAGGGCTTAGTTTTTTATTTGACAATGGAAGCAATAGTGTGAGCCTACCATCTGAGGCTATCTTTCGTGTCAATTTCATTGTTCAAGGGTGGGATTGTCCAATTCATCAGTGAGTTGATCTTCTTTTGCTCTTCCAGAACTTGCCAAGCTTTAGAAAGGCAAGGTCTTTAGATTGCAGAGTAATTATCAAAGTCATCTTCTTTCTCATCTTTCTTCCCTAACCTTTGCAGCCCAAGAATAATGGAAGCCAAGCTAGAGTCCTTATCTTCTTCTGAGAAAACAAAGCCAAGATCCATGAAACCTTTTAGCTCTTCAAATTCCAGGATCGACAAGCTCTTGTTTTCCCGTTTCTTCCTTCTCCTGCTTGCAATATTCTTATGATCAAAAGGCAACACTTCAAGATTTTCTCGTGCTCTCTCTTTAACTTGTGGGTATATGACTTGTTTTCCTGATAGGATGATCTAGACATCTGCTTGAAGAAGAACAGAGTCTGGGGAGAAAAAACCATGCTTGAAACTTGTAATAGGGCTCAGTTGATCACTTAGTGACCTTGTGTGTGAGGTTTTGATGCGTGAAAGCTTCTGTTCTAATGATTCTTGATCCATTTTATGAGCTGGGTCTAATAATAAAGCACTAGCGCAGGGTGGAGAGACGTAAGTGAGGGTGGGAATGCATGCATGTTGATTTTTTTCTCTTTCATGAGTAAAATTCGATCTGACAGAGACAAAGTTTATTTTTTTTCTTTCATGAGCACAAACTCGGTCTAACAGAGACTGAATTTTGTGCTTTTATATTTAAAAAATTAAAAAATTGCTCAGATCTTGATATGATACAAGCCAAGTTTTAGATTTATAGTATATGAAAAAATATTTTTAAAAGTATATATGGGTAAATAAATTTTTTTTGTAGTATTGACATCAATTTGCCCCTTATCACTCACGAGAAAAAGGTGCTAATTCAATTATTAAGTAATTTTTAGTAGGATACATGTCACCAATTTACATTATTTTTTGATAAAGGATAATAAGTAGCCAAACCTTCTTGTTGTTGCCAATTTTTTAAGGTGGCAGCACGTTTCACAATTAGAAGAATTCAACCGCCTACCTGATGCTTTCTTCTTTATTTATTTATTTATTTACTCATCTATTATTGATTATTAGTTCCCATCAAGTTTGTTGTTAAAATAAAAGAGGAAGAGGTAAGAGAACAATTCATGCGTTGTTGTCATCTCACTATCAAACAAAAGGACAAATAAATGATAACATTAGTTAAGGTGTGGCTTTAAGCTATCAATGTTTCAAATTATATTAGGTGGCATCAAACCAAAGCTTCATAGGTATAAAATGGGTTTAGGTGGCAACAAATGGGATTTTGAGAACTCATTTTCGGTGAAAAATTTATTAACACCACTATTTCCATTTTCTTCTAATGCAACTTTATATACCCATTACCCTTCTACTTCTTCACTCTTCCTTTTCCTCTACAAACCAAAACTGAGGGTGAGGAAGAGTTAGAGAATTACAAGAAGAAAAGAGGGGACCGAAGAACAAGCTAAGAAGAAGAAAGCAAAGTTAGATTACTTCTAAGATAGCAAAGCTTATATTTCACTTTGGTATATATTTGTTTGCTTGAGTAGGATAATTTGACGGTATTGAATGTGTATGAATGCTATCCATGAATTTATGCTATTCCTTGATAAATGATTGAGTTATGATAATTGAAGATCAAATCTGAAATATGATTAATCTCTTACATCCTCACATATCTTGAGTAAATATTAGTTTTGCTATTGAGATTATTATAATCTCACCCTCCAAAAATTTATTAACCATGCTATGACCAAATGCAAGCAAAGGAAATGAACTCATTTAATGAAGACAAAATGAAGTTTTGAAGTTAGAAAGATTGCTTGTAGCTATTTGATGGATGTAAATTTATTATGAATGTGTATAAGGTGTAAGCATAATATTATGTTCTGTATCTATGACCCTATTATAGCTAAAGATGTATGGAATCTAGCCCAACCAAAGGGAAGAAACTCATGCATGGAAGTGGCAAATTAGTACAAATTGTATATAAATGGTATAAAGCTATAAAAGAATTAAATAGGGAGTTAAGCTATGTTTTTATGGACTTTAATTGTCTAATGTTGTAGTAGCATGTTGTATATATGTATAGATTATGTTATAAATGATCACAAAAGAGGAAGTTGGTAATGTTGGAGTTAGACTTTAATCTAGAAGTATATTGTTATTTTGGACCATAAAGCTGATCTAACAAATCCAATGGCTAGAGAACTTTTTATAATCAAATAAGACATGTCAAAGTTTGATATCACTTTTGAATCATGCAGTTTTGTGTTCCATATATCAAGTTATGAATTTTTCAAGACAAGAAACATAATCCAAACCAATTTACTAGAAAAAAATGACATGAGTTATTAATCTATGAAATGGTATCAATTAAGCCAATCAACCTCCTATTTTACAATTTTAAATTATGGATAACTTCCTAAGCATTCTATGAAACCTTATACAATGTTCATTGAATCCCTATAACTCAAGTTAGAATTTTTCAATTTGAAGCATAAAATCTAGATCCAATACATAGTCCAAATAAGATGGTCCTAAAAATTAAATAAACTATATCAATTGAGAAATATTAAGTTATCTTTCATGCTTTTTTTTATATAGTTAAGGTCATAAGATTTACAAAGAATGTAAGATCATGGCTATTGGAGTTCTATAACTCTAGTTATGAATTTTGCAATATAGGACATGAAAATCTGGATTAAGTATGATTAAGAATAGATAGTGTTGAAGATTCATTAAACTGTATTAGATGGAAAAGCAAAAGTCATGTGAAATATTTTTATCTTATAAAGGACACATAATAAGTCCTAGATGACCTAGTTTGGGTAAGTATAGTCCAAGATATGAATTTTCTAACCTAAGGCAAGAAATTCAAAAAGTTGGACAAGGAAAAACAGAACTATTTAACTAAATAAATAAACTGTGTTAATTGGATTAGTAAAAGTCAAGTTCAGTATTTTTCTTTTATATATATATATGGATCATTTATCTTTAAAAGGAGATAAAAATGAGCTCAATCCAAGTTTTTTATAATAAGTTATGAATTTTTAAAAATTAGTCTAATATTTTGCAAATATTAAGTTATGGCAAAAATTCAATTTTTAAGTCCTTCTTGTCTCCATGAAAACTAACATAGCTTCCGTTGCCAAATAATATTTCTTAAAATAGGATGTTTCAAATATCAAGTAATTAAGGTGTAAATAAAATTTGAAATTATAAAAGAACCTCTAATAAGAAATATATTTGGGTTTGAATGGAATCCAAATCCATAATTTTTTTTTAAATCCAAATAAGAGATTTGGTCTAAATTTAAATTATTGTTAATCCAAAAGCAACATTTATTTTATTTTACATTGTTTATGTTGTAACAGACTTGATTTTTTATCACAAATTTTTCACAAAAAGAAGCCTTTCCCCCCTTTTCTTTATGATAAATATGTTTCTCAAAAAATATATCTGCCCAAACAAAAAGTTAACGAGGTTAACAATCACCATTAGGTTTAAGGTAAATGAAGACCAATAAACAATTTATAACAAATATAGGGTTCAACAACAATTTATAGATATCATCAATCCTGCTAAACATACTTTTCTTTTACCATTAATATATACAATCTAAAATAAATGAGCTTGGCCTAATAGAAAACTACAATCTAGATTGGCATGCTCAAAAGTTATCCGGCTTAAATAAAAGGATTAAGCAATTCTAATCAAATAGCCTACATCATCATCCAAAATAAAATTATATAAAATTCTTAGGTCATGGCTACTATAATTACAAAATAAACTAAAATCACGTGCCAAGCTGAAAGAAGAAAGCTTAAGCTCACTTCTTCGGTGCCCTTCCTATATCTCTACCTAACTGCTCACTTGAAAATTGATAAGAGGTAACATGTGAAATCAAAAATCTCAATAACAATTGGATATTCTAACATATACTAATATATTTTTTAAATTACATCAGTTAACATATCCATAAATATACTAATGTATTTCGCAATCCTATTACAAACAATACATAAAATAGGGAATGCATGATTCACAACTATATAATCATTTCTAAATCAATATCAAATTAAAACAATAATGATATATTACTCAAACTCACCTTTATAACTCCCAACTCCCTTATTATTGCTAGTTAGAGTCTGAACTAAGATTATACCTGACTAAAGATACATTGCCATCAGAATAGGACTCTCCACTTTAAAAAGGAAGTGCCCATCGTCCCAAAATGTCAAAAATATTGGGAACTACAAGTAAAAGGCCAACTACTATGCCCATAATGGAGGCAAACCACATGGTATAGATAGTCAACTATCAATCCTATACAAACAATCACATTACTAGCCATCATTATTACCTCTTTTACATCACATAAAACATATGTTACATTTCACAATAAAATTACACATGCATTAATATATGTGTATATATACAATAATAAAAATCAGTATCTCAGTATATGAAAGAATATTTCAATGTTACCTCTTTTTCAAGATATAACTAACTAAGACATGTAGGGAATTTCTTAACCACAATAACAAATTAATCTACAACATCAAATGATATGAATGCCATTAGAGATATATATATATATATATATATTGTAATTATCAATTAAATGTAAAATTTAACTAAACTTCTCAAATTTACAACCATATCCTTCAAATCTAAATCCCTCTAATAAAAGTCCAAAGCCAAGTTAAGTTAACTTACCTAAATCTCAAAAACACAATTTAATCAATATAAATATCCTATACATCAGAAATCACAACTTTTATATCTAGAATCTTAATTTTAAACTTTCAAATCAATTAATAGAATAAATCTAAATCAATAAAATTTAAGTATTAATTTATAGTTTTCATAAGTAAAGTTAATACTTACTCTAAATTCTAACCTTAAAATTTATTCTACTCATTAAAATTTTACTATCATTAAAAAACTCTAGACGAGTGAGAAAATATTTATAGAAGGAGTTTTAAGAATAAGAATAGTTTTGAGTATGAAATCTTATCTCAAAATTTTCTCAAATTCCTTATCCTCTCCTTCCCCTTCTCCCTATCTCTTACGTGCATAAAATGAAATAAAGAAAACAAAGCCAATAGGATATATATTGGCCCTTACCTCCACTGCCTCTTCTTCTTCCCTCTCTTTTCTTTTTTACACTTCAATATACTTCCAGATTAAGTCTTCTTTTTATTTATATACATACATACATACATACATACATATATATATATACATATATATATATATATATATATATATATATATATTATCACTTGTTAGTGTTATTATTATTATTTCAATTTCTAAAAGCAAAACTTAGCATAAAATTATATCCTAAGTTAAACAAAAAAAAATCTCCTAATTAATTTATTTACCTTCAAACATTCTCCCTAATTTTTGCTAACTCTAATTAACTTAAAAAAAAAATTAAATTAGGATGTTGCATATGTGGCCTTTGTATTTAACAAAAAAACATTGGCTTCCCTTTTTTTGGGTTAAATTGCAATTTGAATTTGAAGCTATAAGTTTAAGAACAATTTGAATCTTAAAATTATATTTGATAAATTTTAGAGGCTTAAGGGTCAAAAATATTTTTGAATTATCCGGGAAAGCGCACAAATGCTCTTAAACTTGACTTGGGATAATTTTTGCCCTTAAACTATTAAGAATTTGGTCTGTATCACCCTGTCGTTAACTTCATCATAAATGTTAGTGTGGCTCATATTTAAATTTTTAAATATTTTTATTTATAAAATATTTAAGTGAGTCCCATCATTTATTTTTTTAATATTTTATCTCCCTCTCTCCTCCTGGTCTCTCTCCAAACCTGTTTCAGTCCAAACTCACCTAATGTGAGTGGGTTTGCTGTAAGCCATTAAGCCAGAACATAGCAAGTTCCCCAACAACCTCAGTAGTGGCCTCTGTTCCAAAATCAAAGACCAAAGATGGCAAGTTTAGACTTCTTCTTTATCAAACTTTCCAAATTTCCAACAAGCTCGATCATTGGACCTAGCAAAAACTGGCAAACTCAGACAGGTTGATATCTTGTTTTTTATTAGGAAAAATAGGGAAGCCCGAGTGTAGGAGCTTGCCGGAGTAGGGTGTAGGTCCTCCAGAGGTCATTGATGGAGGGCTCGAGTGTGTGTTCATAGATTCTTTCATGCAAGCTTTGACGCGAGAAAGAGAGAGGAGGGGGGAGAGAGAGAAAGTAGAAGAGATGGCCATCGGTCAAAAGCTAAAATAGCTTCAATCATAGCATAGCACCTTCATGCATACATGCATGCATAGCTCGCAACACTCCTCTCTCTGGTCTTCATCTTCCACCAGGCACAATGAACACTCTGAGGTTCACTATCGTTGTCTTGTTGAGCTATCTTTGAGCAGCATTGGGATCCCATAGATGTTGGAGTTAAAGCCCAACGTTATCCTTGAGAAGCAAAGCAAAGAGGGAGACAAGAGATGGGAGACTAATAGAGAAAGTAGAAAAAAGAGAGAGAGAGGGGAGAGAAAGAGACAAAGGGGCAGTGATAGAAGTTTGAAAGACTAAGAGAAGAATCAGAGGGAGACAGGAGATGGGAGATGAAGGAGATGAAGCAAAGGAGACGAGAAGAGAGTGTGGCCGGGAAGATGATGAGATTGAGAAAATCTGAGAGGAAGAGGGGAGAGAAAGAGAGGGGAGGAGGGAGAATTAACAAAAATATAAAAAAAAAATAAAAATGGGCCCACAAATAATATTTCATAATAAAAATATTAAAAAATTTAAAAGTAAAAAAAATAGAAGGATAAAACAAATAGGGTAATTACATTAAAAAAAATCTTCTTTGAGTTTGAGAGATATAAATGACTCATATTTGAATTTAGGATCATTTGTGAATTTTCACATACAATTCAGGAGTAAAAATAACCCTTAATCCTATTTTAAATTCTGAAAAATCAAGCTTGGTACAAATTAGCTCCTTAATTTGAAATAAACGTCCATTAATCGTGGGCATTTAATTTTTCTCTCCCCCCATCTCTTGCTCTATCTCCATTGCTCACTCATTGATTGTTCGCGTTGATCTCCCCTAGTGTGCATCTTCGTTCACACCATCATCCACTGCCCCTCAAGCTCCAACTACTTCTGTAAATCTCGCCAACAACCACACAAGCTTCTCCACCACTGTCATTCCTCCTCCTTCTCTCCATTGCTCCGATGACCATCCTTTTCCCAACTTACATCCACCATGGCCGTCGACCTCTCCCATTATTCTGTTGCATTCCTCTTGCCATCTTTTCGAGCTTGTTGCCATCAAGCTCCATTCTTGTCACTCGTCACTCTTTGTAACTTGAACGCTACAGTTCCATTGCCTTGGTGGTTGTTTGACCTCCTAGTTCTTGACCATTTCATGATGCCTTTGTTGTGCTATCTCCTCGTGTCACCTTCATTGGTCATGAGACAAAGTTGGCTGCTTCAATCATAATTCGAGATTTCACTTTTCTTGCCCCGCACTCACCCTAGCTTCCTCAACAAAAAACACAAATTACATAATACTAATATATTAACATTATCGATGGCAAAGACACGTATATTCTGTGTAGATGTGGGCTTCTCTCCGACCAACAAATCAGCACTTCAATGGGATCTCAGGAATTGAACACACAATCCTTCTTAGAGGCCCCAAGAATTCTCGTGAGGCTGTGAAGCATTTTGGTCTTCCTCCTAGTGTGCCACACAGCCACGGCAAGCTAAGTGTGGTTTTTTAGAGCAAGGGGGAGAGGGAGAGAGACGTGGGGATAGAGAGATAGGAAGGAGAGGATAAAGCAAACGGTAAAAAAAGAAAAAAAAAATTCAATTGTCCACAATTAATAGATGTTTATTTGAAATTAACTGTAAGAACTAAATTGCCACAGGTGTAATTGTTCAAATTTAAAAATATATCACCACTGGGCTTATAATTTAAGCTTCCAAATGCCATTTAACTCCTTTTTTTTTTTAATACATACCACATAGGCCACATGCATGTGTTTGCTTTCATTAAACAAGTGGTACACAGTGATGAGCCATTTTTGGCTACTCATTATATGAAAAGGAACCAAAATCTTCTGGGTATCATCGGTCACACCATTAACACACGTTTGGTTTGGCGTTTGAATGCCTCAAACCCAAGTTTATCATGGTTTTCTTTTATCTCTGATCCATGCAACAAGATCTCAAATGTATATCATTTAGCTCATCTTTTACCTTCATAATACATCTAAAAAGTTTCAGTTTATTTAATTAATTTTTTAAATATTCAAACATAAATCACATTACAAAAACTTACTTTTACCCCAACTTTAACTTGCAAACTCTACTTCATGAAAATTAGTTCTGCAAACCCTAATCCAACACACGCTACCTCTTTTTTGGTGAGTTTCACAAGACAAAGCATAAAAGAACAAAAGTATAACCTTAACCCATAGTCATGAGTTTGAGTTCTGAGAATACCAGCCAACATCGGTGGCAACTGGTATAGCTTCCACCCAGAAGTGTCCTAATCCAGATTAGTCTGGGTCACACCATTAACACATGTTTGTTTGGCGTTTGAATGCCTCGAACCCAAGTTTATCATGGTTTTCTTTTATATCCCTGATCCATGCAACAAGATCCCAAATGTATATCATTTAGCTCATCTTTTACCTTCATTATACATCTAAAAAGTTTCAGTCAATCTAATTAATTGTTTTTAAAAATCCAAACATGAATCACATTACAAAAACTTACTTTTAACCAACCCACTTTAACTTGCAACTCACTCAACTTCATGAAAATTATGGTTCTGCAAACCCTAATCCAAACACACGCTAAACTCTTTTTTGTGAGTTTCACAAGACAAAGCATAAAAGAACAAAAGTACAACCTTAGCCAATAGTCATGAGTTTGAGTTCAGAATACAGCAAACATTGGTGGCAACTGGTATAGCTTCCACCCAGAAGTGTCCTAATCCAGATTAGTCTGGGCCCCATTAAAGTACCCTCACTTAACATGGGGTAGGCCCAAAATACTAGTTGCTAACACAACAAAACAAAAGTACAACATATTTCAGAAGTAGCGATTGCCGTCAAGATATCTTTTCTTTTGCGGGGGCCTGAATTTCTGTCAAGAAATATTAACCACAGTACCACACGATACAATTAGGAGAGGAAAAGACAGACTTTCATCCCCCCACGAATGTACATTCGATCAACTGTTCAATTAGTTTCCTCTAGCTAACACGGCCTGTTTAGATTTAGATACACTTAAACCTATTACTAATAAATCATATCAACAGATGACCATTTTGATTCTGTTTGGGGTAACGATACTTCATTCATGGAGCACACACGCAAGGCCTGTCCTGCGAGTATTACCTGAGCTAATGTATGATGGATCGGGACTACTATCAGATATGGAAAACTTGCAACCTTGCATTTATATGAATTTAGAATAACTGGAAAAACAAATTAGTAGAGCCGTCCCCAAATGATTTAAGATCTGCAGGTTTCACCAAAGCCCTGCACAATGGGCAAGTCCTTTCCCTCTCAAACCTGGCCAGATAATCACGAGTCAACACAAATGCGTAGCAGCAAGCAGAGAATAGGAAGTTAAAAAAGAACATTTTCACTTGATTAACGCTGTGCACTGATCTTTCCTTCAAAACATGAGGTACATCATTAACAAACCATATCCCACTAAGTAGAGTCGGCTGCATGTGTAATCTATCAATAACCGACTATTTAGATAAACCATTCACCAAATAGTCCAAAATCAGAAAATTTTCTCAAATCCAAGACTACTCAATTATGACAAATAAATTATGCATGTAAATGAATTTTATATTCCAAAAACCAGCTGGAGGATCAAATGAAAATGAAAACAATGCAGATGTACCACAAGAGCAGCAACCATGCCAGCGATATCATCTACTAATAGGCTAGAGTAGCAAGTTCAATTCAAGCAAATGGTGATGCCAGACAAGGAGAAGAGGGAAAACAGAAAATAAAGCATTACCATTCCGATACACACTCTTCGCAGAAGATGTGATTGCATGAAAGCAAGATTGGCATATGTATCTTTTCCTGGCAAATAGCGCATAGATCACCGACGGCATTCACCTGCATGAACCAGATAGAAGACTTTAAATAGAAGTAAAATTTGGTGAACCCTGTGATCATTCATCGGATTGGGAACCCTGATGAGAGAGATAGCATAATACCCCACCCAAAAAAAAAAAAACAGAACATATTTTGGAGAAATTTTGCAATTCAGTCAAACTACCTGTTCTGACGTTGCATGAGCCCCATAGTGCACTTCTTTACGTGACAATGCCTTCACTGCAGCAAAGAAGGACTGCACCTGACAACCACACATACGTAAGAAAAAGAACAAGGTGGCAGTATTAGGGCAGAACATAAATACAAAGAAAAAAGCAATCCACAGAAAATTAAAAGCTAAAAAAAAAAAGCACTTCATTTAAGTTCATTTCTTGGATAAAATTGCATTACAAGGAAAGAAGGAAGAGGCAATCAATAAGAGCTAACTGCAAACCCAGATTATTTCATGATGGTTTGAGACTTTCTCACATAAAACCACTAATGTAACAGAAAATAACCAAAAGCACTCCATACTTTTTGTTTGTTAGGAAGAGCCATCTACCAAGAATAAAATTACTTCATTCTCAGTTTTAAAGGAAAACAACTTTATAAAGGACAAAAGGGAGGGGAATTATTGAAGGGGTCCAAAGAAGCCAACTTTGAAAACTCGAAAAATTAAGTAAGCTGTATGAATCCAAGAAGTTACTTTTCACAAGCACCAAAAAAAAAAAAATTGATCCGTGACAGATTTTAGAGGACTCAAGTACCTTTTCGATGACTGATGTCAGCTTGAATGTTAGATATAATCCTGTCATCAATGAAGAAAAGAAACTTCCATATTCTTTGTTCAAGAAGAACCGATACCATACTGGAGTTGGCAACAAGGCACGGTAAAGAAGGAGTAGGTATTCAACTAGAGTCAGCATTTGCCCTGTTGAATCGTCAATAGTAGTCAGAATTTGATAACAGGTAAAATGCACTGCAGTTCTGACTTCTAAATCAGAAGTCCAGAAATATACAATAGATATTGGGCATGTTGGTTGTAAAGGTTAAAGACTCAAGGAATCCATTTTTAGAAGTTCAAGCCCCCAAACCTTAATTCCAGAGAATTAGACAATGCTAAATTCAATTAGCTCCAGTACTTCATATTTTATTACCTCACCTGCTTACGGTAATTTCGGCCTCTCCCATTCTTGTAATACATCAACAAAAAACACTTGAATACCATTCCTGCTTGGCGGACCAAAGCATCTGAAGTTTGTAAGACAAGCAGCAAGACAATTAGAAGAAACAAACCTCCAAAATAAATTTAAAGGAAAAGAATTGTATGACAAGCAACTAGCTAGAATCCACACCACCATGAACAGTTCCATGCCATTGCAGAAGTGATTACAGGATAATTGCTCACTGTATTTTTCTTTTATCAATAATAATTGCATGTTGAATAATGAATGTTTGGCAGAATTAAATATAAGTGTAAAGGAAAGGAGCACTGGTCATGACTAGTTATGCAGGGACATGAAGTATAAGCTATTCTGACTGTTAAAATATCTTTGCTGTTATTAACAGAGAAGCTATTCTTTCAAGAGAAAAATACATTGAGCACAAGTTAAAAACCAACCTCCAATTAAGTAATTGTGAGTAAAAGTCACCAAAAGCAAGTTGCAGAAAAAATATAGTAAAAAAATCCTTTCTTACATAAATCTGCAGAAAGTCCATTGAAATTCAAAGACAAAAACAGCATATCACAAGCATTTGGCCAGAAGAAGCGTGAAAGCACAATGCTACACCATGGGAAACTTTGCCAGAAAATTTTAGAGAGAAGCGCACCATTCACCATGATGATGAAAATAACATGCCAAAATGGAGGTATGACTTTGGGAGGAAGCATAGCCAATGGGTACAGCATGTCATTATTTTGACACCACCAATATACACCAACCACGTGCAATGTAAATGCAATAGAAATGGCAATCAACACAGGGACTTTCCTCTCCCCCTGCAGTAGCCAAGAACAGACATGCTTAATACAACAACACAACAACAACAACAACAAGCCTTTATCCCACGAGGTGAGGTCAGCTATATGGATTGCAAAACGCCATTGTGCTCTATCATTTATCAAGCAGGCATACTTAATAAACAAGACCAAATTTCAATTGACAACAAAAGATTGTTCCAAAGGCCACTGCAGAAAAAATTGCAAATGCATAATTTCCAACAAGCCTTTATCCCACGAGGTGAGGTCAGCTATATGGATTGCAAAACGCCATTGTGCTCTAATCATTTATCAAGCAGGCATACTTAATAAACAAGACCAAATTTCAATTGACAACAAAAGATTGTTCCAAAGGCCACTGCAGAAAAAAATGCAAATGCATAATTTCCAAACCTTCAGAGCTGTCTGCTTCCGCAAAATGTCATTTGACTTGAAAAAACAGCAGTAACCCAAATTGTAACAAAAAAACCTGCAACATTGGAACACAAAAGAGTGGACAGAATGAACTATCATACAGTTGAAACACAAAAAAAAAATATAAATTGCATACAGTTTTTTTGATTCGGCAGGCTATGATCACTCATAAAGCAAAATCAATAAATATTCTCAATCTCTTTCCAACAGTTTGATTTGACAGAAGCATATAAAAGGAGGGGAACCATAAGGTACATTACAAGAAAATTTTAGCACAGTAAGCGGCAAGACCAATGCCTCAGACAAGAAACAAGCTTCGGCTAGATGATTGAACTTGCCTACTACACTTGAAATCCCTAATGGTTTTCTTTTCTTCTATTTTTCATAGAAAGTGGCAGTGCAAATCAATTAGGACCTCCTCCAAATTACCCATCCTCAATTTGCGAAAAGTATATAGCCCCTAGCATGTAAACGTAAAAGCAATAACAATAACCTCCCATAACCAAAATCATCTTACTCATTTCTCTCACCATCTGAAATTCTTTGTTCATATGATAACAGTGTCAATGAACTATTTGATACTTAAAGGTCATCACTTCCATCAACTTCAACGCATGAAAAATATTAAAGTGGTCAGTCCATCAAAAAGAACAGTATGCCCCATAGGATTGAGATAAGCCAGCTAAAACTGCACCTAGAACGGATAGCGTTAATTACACAAAGAGTCCTTTTCCGTTGTCATTCATTGGAATTTTAACATGGCAAGGTATATAGAAATAAAAGTTAGCAGCACTTCCAGCGCAAGGCAAGGGCCCATGGTAGTAAAATGAAGCTGGGATTTAAAAATGTACCTTGCAGTGCTGCCGAATGAAGACAACCAGCAAAAGTAAAGAAAAGGGCAGGACCTGTTCAATCCAGCGAGCAGCCAGCCTGCTGAATATCATACCTCTGGGAGGAAGAATCTCTAGAGTTAGCACCAACTCCATCACCAGCCTCGGCATCAGAATTTGCATGTACGGGATTGGGAAACGCCCTCTCCTGCAACATGCTCAGTCCTTGAATGTTCCTGACTGCCCGAAACAAGATGAAGCGTCGTAGAGGGCATCCCAGCCAAGGGTTGCGCCGATATCGATACTTCATTCTGAGACAGAACTTCCCTCACTTGGCCATCCCTATCAAGGCGTTGCTCCCCAGCCCCTATATACTAATTTGACACCTCCCCATCATTAGGATAACGGAAGACTCGTCAAGGCGTCTCCGGGAGCATCATGGAATCCAGAAGACGTCGATTTGTTGATTAAAGGCTCAGTCTCTTGCTGATTAGACCTGCTTCGTAGAATCCCTAAATGCTCCAACAAGAGAGACAAGGGCGCCTGAAGAATGCTAGAAGCAGATGGGATACCGTATCGATTGGAGCTGAAGTCACCGGAGGCGTGACGGGGTCGGGGACGCTTCCATACGCGTGATTGCCCTAACCCTAATCATGAAACGGAGGAATTCCAAGCAAGGATGACATTAGATCAGAGATACACACTTCACATGTATATATGGAAGGAGTAATGAAGTAAAATCGTTGGAAGAACAAACAAAGATTGGAGAAGGAAGACGATGAAAATGAGGTTGGCCTCGAGTGGAATCCAAGGATACGTATCATTGAGGAAAGCACAAGTGTGAGGGTAAAGGATTGAGCGCGCCTGATGAAGAAGGAACATGTGGGTCGACTAGGAAGAGACCGGAGAGAAATGGGTATTCACTATTCACAGAAAAAGGACTGACATTGGCACGACGCAAGAGCGAGCCAACTGAGCTTCTTGACCCCTTTGGGCTTCATAAACGCCATTTTCTTTCATTCCTGTAATTAATTACAGGCGTTCACTATGAGAGGGTTGACAACATAAAAAATGAGATGTATTTTTGCCCAAAATATCTAAAGAAAGATACGGAGTAATGCAGCAAGTAATCTCTCAAAAACGGTTTTGTTATAATTGGTATTTACTCTGATCTATTTATAAAAAAATTAATTTTATTTATAAGTTATGTTATTAAATTTTTATCATAAATTTTCTCTTTTACCTTTCATTAAATATTGGAGAAAAAAATATGTTATTAAAATATATATATTTAATATAGGCAAAATCAAAAACTTATTAAAATTTAAAATAGAATTAATGAGTTTTAAGATTTTTCTAAATACTAGTAAAACATATTAAAATAATTTATAAATAAGATCAGAAGACATTTTAACATTGACTTGGGGGTGGATATTCTTCAATCACTATATTTAATCTAATCTTTTCAATTAAAAAATTGATTTGTCATGGATTTCCTTTTCTCTTTGCAATCATCTAAGTGTCTAAAACTATCCATTAATTTGAATTTGAATCATATTGGGACCGAATAAGGGCAAACTCAACATAATTTTTGTTTGAGAACACCTAGGAAAATGATTTTTCTCATTAGCACCACTCTTAAACTATCCATTGTTTAATTCATATTCAAGTCACTATTATAGAATAGAGTGTTGACAGTATGAGTCGTGCCAAATTGATGCTATCTTTTTTAAAGACTTATTCTACAAGCTCTTCCTAAATAAATCAAGGATAAGAACTACATGTGAGAGAATTTTGTAACCCATGGAAGAATTAAAGAAGAGAAAATAAGAGGATTAGTTAGGTTGTTTCTTTCCATCTCATCACTAAGATATTACCATGAGGTAGTTGTCTTTAATATAAATTAAATCCACATTAATTTCATAACTGAAAACTATATTTTAAATTAAAATGATAATAATTTTTAGGTTACTAGAATGGTTCCTTTTAAATAAACACCCCTAAAATAATTCAATAATGAGACTTAAATAAAAAGAATATCTCCTAACATGATAAGCATTGAATTTAGATATTGTTTGAGAAATATTGAACCCCTTCTACTTAATTAAACTGACTTTAATTATCAACTTATCAAATTGATATGACAAAAAAATAATTTTTATGCTAATATCTCATGAGTAAAATTACAATTATAAATTTAATTATTTATGTAATATTTTTTGCGCCTCTCAAAAATTTTTTCGAGGAGCACCCAGCATCTTAAATTTTTTTGAAGTAATTTTTTCTTAAAGTTATTAAAACGGAGCATTCTTATCTTTTTTAATCAAATTTCTAACAGTTAACGTTTGAAATTAACGTTGAAATTTTAAATTTAACGAAAAAGGCATAAATGTTCCTTTTTAGTAATTTCAAAAATAAAATTACTCCAACAAAGATATTAAAATGCTGAATGTTTCTAGAGAAATACTTCAAAGGCAAACATATACATTTACTTGTATTAAACGAAAACATAATGTCGATGAAATGATAATTCTACAATACTAATTATTTCATAATCGATCATTTCTATTTCTTTGAAAAAAAATCATATTTCTAGCAACCATGTTGTAACTATAAAAAGTGAGCGCTAACGGATGCAAAGATGTCAAAATTTCCCAAAAATAGAGGAGCCGTTATATTCATTACAAAGAAACTAATATGTAGGAAGCATCAACCCGTTTGATAATGATTTGGATTGTTGAGTGTGAAGTCTCAATGTTAAGTGTGCAATGTAAACAAGGAAGCTATGAGGCGACAACAGGTGAAGCTGATAATTTAGACAATTTCAATGAAAAGTGGCACTCGTGATGTGCTGTGTTTGAGTCCGAATTGAATATTGTTTGAAAAGTAAACAAATGAATGGAAGAATGATAACGATGCATTATGCTCCATTCCTTCCATTTTTAAAATAGTTTTCAAGTGATTTGATATACATTTCACAATATAAAATATTTTGAAGAAAATAATGATTCATTAATGAACATATTTTTCTCCAAAGTTATTTGTAACTATTTTACTCCTTTAATTTCTCTATCTTCATTCATTATAGTGAAGAGTACTTTTAAAAATTTATAATACTCTGATCCAATTTATGAGTAAAAGAGAAATTCATTTTGATTTTATTTATAAGATGCTTCACTATTTTATATATTCATCTCTTTATCTTTTGTGCCATTATTAAATGTTAAGAAATTATTAAAAATAATTTATTATGTTCTTATTAAGAAAAAAAAGTGAAAAATTGAAATTTTAAAAAGAATTAATAAAATTTAATATTTTTATTCTGATAAAATATATTGTAAATGATTTATAAATAGGATCAAAGAAGTATTTCTTTTTGAAGAAATTAAAATTCTAAATTTCTTTTAATTTTTATTTATTAATATTCATAATTTTTTAAAAAACTGTCGTGTAAAATTGAGAGAAAGGATTAATAATTAATACATTAAGATATATACTCACGTCTAACATCAGACATAAATATGATCATTGTTTTCAAAAAAAAAAAAAACGCGCTTGAATGCAATTAAAACAATATTGTAGAAAAAAAATATCTGATTAATAAAAAAACAATGTGTGTGAATGGGCTGGAAAGTTGACTCATTAAATGCAACAGTGGAATCAGCCTATCCCAGTATCCCTCATCTCCTTTATTTTATGGCGCAGCTACATCTGCCGCTCTTCTTGCTTTAATTTGTTCGACAAAGTCAGCCGTTTACTTGGTCATATTCCGCTCTCGCTCTCCAAATTATAGTATACTCCCTCCTAAGATATTTTTTTTTAAAAGTTAAATATATAAAAATATAAAATATTTTTAATTTTTAAAATATAATTATTATCTTTTTTTTAAATACTGCTATTAGTAATGATTTTATATTTATTGTAGGGTATTTAATAGAGGTAAATATAGAAAACTAGGGTTAGTTGACAAGCAGGTAACTACTTTTATTGAAGGGTAAAATTTAATTAAAAATGTCTTTACAATCAATGAAATTCTTAGAATATTGAATGTAATATCAATAAATTGTTAGAGAATAAGTGCAAGTAGTTAACTTAATTAACTTATTCTCCTTCACTTCATAAATGAATCCTATTTGTAGTTAATTCTTGAAATAGATTTGTTAAACTCATGTTTGCCATTGAATACTCCATCTTTATTTCCTTTGAGATTTTCATAGCTTGAGGCAATAAATAAAACAATGCTTTTTTTGATGGCTTTGAGTGTTGTTGAAGTTTTAAAGAAAGTAATGACTATACACATTAAATGTCTTGATAAAAGGTAAAAAAGAGTAATACCAGTAGAACAAAGTCATACTAATAGAAAGAATTAATGAAAGGTTGAAAAAGCATTTAATGTAACCCTTAATTGTGTTTAAAAGGAGTTGGGTAGAAAAAGAAGTAAATACAACATATAGAAGCATAAAAGAATGGAGATTGAATGAGTTTTGAAATACTCTGTTTTGGAAACAAAAACAAAGAAGAAATCTTCAAGACATACCCGTAGGAATGAGTATATAATCGATTTGTGTATGAATGTCTGAAAGAGAGAAAAGAAACATACAGATAGAAGAAGAGTTATATCAAAATGATTTATGTAAAAAGGCGTTAAATCTAAAAGACATATACTGATAACTCTTAATATATTTGGGTAGGAAATAAGCATTTTGGGTAAGTCACAAACATACCATAGAAATACTAAGTTTACAAATCAGGTGAGACATTTGGGTAAATGATGGATTTTAGGATAGAATAAAGACATACCAGTAGGAGCAGAGATATATCAAAAGAACTCATGGAGTGAAGAGAGGCCTTGACATGCTGATAAAGGTGATACCTTAGGTAGGAAGCAATCACACCAATAGGAATCCATATATACTGATACAAATGACAAGTACTCTCAGGCTTAAAGACATTCGGGGTAGATGACGATATATTGATAGGAGTTACATATACTGGTATGTTCAAAAACAAGTTAGTAATAAATTTTAAACAATATTAATTCAAGCTAAACTAACTTATGGATAATAAATAATTCAAAACATTATTTTAAAAGATAGCAAAAAATAGAGGACCAAAAAAGCCAGAGAATTTTACACAAGCTACTTAATTTTCTTTAAATTAGCCAATGACTCTTATATGCAAAAACAACCTGGTCTATTTTTTTTAAATCATCAAAATAAGGCTTAACAATAAGATTTTTAGAAGATACCTTATGCTATGGTCCCAATGGAATATTATTGAATATCTTGTAGAAGGATTTCTCATGTCTTTGACATGAAACATTGAATAGATTATTAATTATGTTTTTTTTATATTACCGATATTTAAACTTCTTAATTACGAGAGATAATATAAATATAAATTTAAAAAAATTTCATTTAAATAGAGGTAAAATTAAAAGTTTATTCTATTTTTAGATAAAATTAATGACCTAATCATCTTTCATTGATTCCAGTAAAATAGTTAGAGATGTCTTATAATTGAAATTGAAGAAAGTTACTCTTTATAAAACCAATATAGATTAGCTTAAGAGATAATGTTGTGGTCCAAAGAAAGCAAAAGCGTACCTAATTAAGTACTAAGAGTTTGATTAAACGAATTCAATTAGCTTAAAAGACTAGGCTGTCAATCTTTAATAAAACCTAAACAATGGGGTTTTCAATTCTTAGCTTTCACATATGGATACAACATCAGTTAAATACTTTAAATCCTCCGTCCATGGTCCCTTAAAATAGAGATTAATTCCTGCTATTAGTGAAAAATAAATATCATATTCTAGTAAAAAATGATAATTTTTCTATCATAATACTTTCTGTTTATAATGACACATAGACAAAAAAAAAACTAGAAAATCAATGCATAATGTAAGAGTTATTTTTATTTTTCACTTTTGTCCTCTATTCAATGCCATCACATTGAATACCTATATAGGAGGCATTTAAAAGGAAAGGTAAAAATTTTTATTTTCTTTAACAGGTATTGTTGGAAACTACTCTCTGTATAAAATATTTTTTAAAAATTTATTTTATTTTTAAATATAAAAGATGTTATAATATTTTGAGTAGTTAGATAATTGTAATTGTTTTGAAAAATGAAAGAAATATTAATTACACACTTTTCTCATCACCACCAATTGTATCATTGTTTTGAAAAATGAAAGAAATATAATTACACACTTTTCTCATCACCACCATGATATTAAATGTGACATCCCACTAAAGTCAAATATGAAAAATTACTATTAAATTTATGTGATTTCAACTATTCTTTTCGTCCTTATATATAAGATGGTTTTAACCGAATCACACAAATTAATAAAAGTTGGTCATCTATTTTAAACATCAATGCCCCTAATTATTGTAAATGAAAAAATAAATCTATTTTTCTAAAGTAAATCAATGAGTATTATCTTGTTATTTTCAATGTAATAAATATAAATAGTCTATTTATAAAAAAATATGCTGGACAACCTTTTTTATTTATGAACAAAAAAATATTTTAGAAAATCCATTATATATAGGGACAAACGGAGTAAATAACAAAACTTATAATATACAAAATTTAATTAAAAATATTTTATATATAGACATATAGAAAGTAATTATTATCATTCCTAGAAATTTGAAACATGACAAGTATTTAAGCACAAAAACAAAAACCAAAACAAGTAAATAGGGACGGAGGAAATAGAAAAACAAGCACCATTCAACATGTTGTATTTAAATTTTGGTTTCAATTGTGTTTTTGCTTTTATATTTTTCTTTGACAAGTGTTGAACACCTTGTATTAATAAGTAGGATATTGTTTTTTAAAATTATTTTCTAGGTGAGTAAAAATCTCCCTCTATTGGTGATTTTCTCTTTTGGAAAGTGGTTTTTAAAGGGAAAGTGCCTCACATATTAGTACAGGGTGCCCAGTTATTTCTTGAAGGAAAGTAGAAAAATGCACTTTAATCACCTAAAATGTGTAAATGATAATGAGACTTAATAAAATATCATAATTTTTCTTAAGTCCATAAAGACCTTTCAGATAGTAATGATTTTTTGTGAAATAACTAAAATATCCCCAATTTAAATATAAAAGTAACTGTTAGTGATTACTTTAATTTAAGCAATAATTATTTTCTTTTAGCAATTACTACAATGAAATAACTAGTTACCACCAAAAAGTAAATGTTACATTCTTACTTTAATTTAAGCAATAACTATTGTTCTTTTAGCAATTACTATAATGAAATAACTAGTTACAACTTTTCTTGTATAATTTTTTCTATTTACTTAAGTCCAAGTATTGAAATATTCATGATTATTTTAGTTTAAGTAATGACGAATTTTTTCTGTTACGACTGGAATGAAACAAGCAATTACTTTAGTTTAACTTGTAGCTGCTTGTTTGTTCTGATTATTATGAAAGAAAAGAAATTATTACTTAAACTAAAATAATCACTAATACTTTCTTTTATGTTAAAGTGTATTTTATCCATTTGCTTCTCTCTTTGTTTTTTTTTTTTTGAATACAACCATTTACTTTCTTGAGGAGCATTGGGCATCCTACACTAATAAGAAGGCATTTCCTCCCCTACATTATTTTTAGAGGAGCAAAAATTTTCCTCCATTAAAACAAAATGCACTTCAACCCTTTAATTTGTTTAATATAAATATACAAGGCAACTCTAAAAAAATTTACTATTTATTTAATCTATGACGACCTTACATTTTTTGGTGTATGTAAGAACATATACAAGGCCATGTTGCTTAATATAAACCTGTTGGCCTAAACTTAAGCCAGTAGTAATAACAATAGTAATAAGGGATGATAAAATTTTTAATTCACCTCAATTATTAATTTAATTTTATTAATTTGGTCCCTTGTTTTTTAAATTATCATGTTAGTTTTTTTAAATATTTAAAAAATTTACTCTCAAGTTAATCTAACGTATAAAAATATTTTGATGACTTGCCACATATATATAGTTAAGTAAAATAAAATTAACTCTCAATTAATTTAATTTTTATTAATCTTGTTCTTTATTTTTCATTTTGTTCTTTGTTTTTTAAAACTTTGGTTTATTTTTTCTTCATTAGATTTTGTTTCATTAATATACATAACTGCTATAAATATTTTGTTATTCATGATAACAGTTTTAATAGTATTACTTCTTAGTCAAACAATAATAATCAAATAAATTATTAAGTCAAATTTAAAGGATCAAATTAACAAAAATTAAATTTAAAGGAGAATTGATAACTAAAATATTTGAGGTATAAAAGTTTTAATATCATTTGTAGTAAAGCATATTGAAAGTTCACTGAATGGGGAAAAATGGATAAAAGAGCATATTAGCCCGTAAACTATAGTCTAAAATTGTGTATGTGATCTTAAACTCATTTTGATATAATATTTCTCTTTAACTTTAAAAATGGGTGTAATATAACCCTTAGTTAATAGAATTTAACTTTGCCCATTAGTTAAAAAAAGACTTTAAAAATTATAAAAAGGGATAAAAATTACAAAAAAAGGATCTAAAAATTACAAAAAAAGACTAAAAAATTTATTTATTTTTAATTCTTGAGGGATTTTTTAAATTTTTTAATCAATTAATAATTAAAATTAATTTATTAATGGTACTAATTAAATTGTACCATTTTCAAAAATTAAAAGAAAACCTTGAACTATAAATAAATTTAAAGTTCTAGACACTTTTATAGTTATGATTTAAAGATCAATTATATTTTTTATCCAAAAATGATTGAAGGGCTCTGTATCTAAACATTATAGTTTGAAAAAATTACATTCAAGTCCCACATAAAGAAATTTATTATTAAGAGATCTCATAAAAATTTATTAAATATTTTTAAGTCTTAAATTTTATGCATGTATAAATTGATTAATGATATTAACAATTAGGCAACAGTTATTTACAACTTGTAAATAAAAATATTATAAATGGTCATTGCACAGTTGTTAATGCCTTAGTCAAATTGTAAATATTTAGGATTTAGGATTTGAAGTTATTTTGTAAATTTTATATAAATCTATTAATAATATTTTTTTTAATGTGGACCTCTATATAATTTTGCTTGTAGTTTTTTGCTTTGCCGTGTTTAGGAGTTAGAATCATTTAGGTCCTCTGTGGGTCTATCTTTGTGAAAGACCACCCCACTATTATTTTATTTTCCCCTCCTTTTTTATCCACTTCTTCAATCTTCACATAATCACATTCCTTAATTTTTTAATTAAAAAATTATTTAATAAAATGATATGGATGGATGATGAGGGGAAAGTGGGAGAGAAAAAGAAAGCATAAAAGGAGAGGGCCTCTCTCCCCACTATTATATTGTTACACTTTCTCTCTCTTTTTTCCCAACCACAATTAAGCATTAAATTCAAAGTTGAAATGAAACTTCAATTTTTGGGCTTATTAACTATAGTCATACTCATTTGAGCTATTTATATGGCTCATTTAAATGCATATCACACTTTTTGGTAGAAACTTCAAAGTCGACGAAATTTTAAATGTACTTGTTCTCTCCACATATGTACACAAAATTGAAATGTCTCGTGCACAAAATATAATACTTCCTCTATCCATCCCGGTTTATAAAATAATTTAGATAAAATTACATATATCAATAAAATTAATTAAATATATTTCACAATTTTATTTTTTTAAAAATAAAATTATAAATTTTAAAAACATCATTCATTTAATACAACATCAGATTTAATAAGGAGAGAAGGATAATATTAAAAAAATATTTATTGCAACCTTATTTTTTAAATTATCTTATAATTTTTTGGATAAATTGGCCCACTTGTCGAAAAAATTTTGTTCCTAAAATATATGAATCAAATTTTTCAAAATTTAAAAGTATGGCTTGTTCATAGTAATATAGAAGATGTTTATTATTAACAATTTATAAAAAATTTATCATTAATATATAAAAGTATATCATGATAAATATAATAAATCAACCATGATATAAAATATAATAAACATTGGGCTATTTGCTTGGGTTAATTTTATAATATGGACTATATCTATAAAAGTTCTTGTATTTTAATACATTATTGAATTACTGCCAAAATTATTTTATAAAGGAGAGTAGCGAGTATATAAAAAAGTCACATCGTCCGTAACTTTTATAGATTAAGGATATTGTGATATGGTTCACAAACTTCATATTCATTATAAATGTTAATATTGACTATCTAATCGAGCTGTTTATATATGTATGTATGTATAAAGCATACTGAACAAACTTCAAAACAAACTGGTAGGTCAAAAGTATAGATAATTAGATATCTTGGAAGGACCACTATACTTATATTTTCCAATAGATATTATAAAAAAATAATTTTATTACAACAATGTCAAATTATATAATTAAACATATTTTATATTTTATTATGAAAAAAACGATAGATTAAATTTTAATATCATATAATAAAATAATTTTCATATATTTAACAATAATATAAAACATAAATAAAATTATATATTATTATTTAAAAAAATTAATCATTTAGTCTCTATAATTTTGACTCAATTATAATCCCTTTCTTGAACTTTGACTCTTTATAACTCATCTTGTAAATTTTGACTCAATTGTAAATCCATCTCTAAACTTTACCTCTGTAATTTAGTTCTTAAAGTTTCCAATCTCTTAAATATGATTTATATATTTTAAAAAATAAAATTATTAAGATATTAGTAATAAATTTTAAAATATTTTAATTTTTATAATTTTATTTTTTTAAATATAAGAATCATTATTTAAGAAGTTGAAACTTCAATGATTAAATTGTAAGAGGTAAAGTTCAGGAGCTGATTTATAATTAAATCAAAACTTCAAGGACTGAGTTATGATAAGTTTAAAATTTAAGAATTGAATTGCAATTAGATCAAAACTATAAGGATTAAATAATTAATTTTTTTACTATTTTGATTAAAATTATAAAGTTCTCTGTGACAATTACGGGGTTATGGCGCGAGAACCGTGGAAGCGACTTTTCCACATGGAAGGCCATGGTCAACGCTCTGAATCTGGCTTTGTGTGAGCAAATTTAAACACAACACCAATATATTGAGTTTGGACCAAAAATAATTAAAACAAGTTAACATGTATGTGTGGGTATTAATCAAAGAAATGAGAAATTAAAAGCTAATATTATTTTAAAAAAGTAATTTGAAGTTGATATTTTAAGATTCGATCAACACTTTCATAATGACCGACCGCCAGGGAAGGACCTACTTGAGGCATGGAAGGGTTGCTGTCCCCCCCAAATCTTTTACAATTTCTTTACTAATTCTTTACTAAATATATGTATCATATATTCTCATCTTATAAATATTCATTGCTCCTGTTAATTAATAAAATTACTTTCTTTTCTCATTCATTTTTTATTATATTTTATATTCATCATTTTTATGGCTCACTTGAAAAATAATCACACATTTTATACTCTTATTTTATGTATGGCCATTTATTTTCTCATTGAAACTAACTTTTCCCCTCCTATTTCTATTTTCATTTCTTCTCACTTCATTTTAGAAAACTAAAACTCAAACATCACAAGAAGTATAAGCAAACTTGCATGGGATAAATTATTAATGATTGTTGGATTGCTTATATAGAAAAATAAATTTTTGACGTGTTGAAAAGAGATAATAAAATTTTTAATCCTTTAAGTTTGTCTTAATATTGTTTATATAGAAAGTAACACTGTTAAAATTGATTGACAATTAATGGAACATTAGTGGCAATCATGTAAATTAGTAAAAAAAAGTGAATTATTTGAGTAGAGAAAAAACAGACTCAAATTTTTAAAACAAAACAAAATGCAGCGTGTAAGGAAATAGGATTAATTAAAATTAAACCGATATGAGGGTTAATTTATTCTCATTTAGTTAAATATGCCATGCCAAGTTATAAAAATATTTTATGCATTAGATTAATTTAAAAGTAAATTTGTTTTTAAAAATTTAAAGGACTAACGATAATTTAAAAATGCAAGAAACAAATTGATAAAAGCTAAACTTAAGAGGCTAAAATTTTTATTATCTCTGTTGAAAATTTAAAAAAAAATTATTCAACGTTACAAAGAAAAACTTATGATGCATATTTAATTTTTTTTTTTAATACCGTGATGCATTTTGTGCATTACAAGTGTATGCTTTCATGCGTAACTATATGATGTCTTCACGGTTTTAAAATTTCTAGATCTGTCACTGCCCACAACTAATGTGCATTAACAAAATTTTTTCTTCTTCATTAAAAGTGTGTATTTATAATGCAGTGCTCCCCTTTTCTAATCCTTAACAAAACGTTATTTATTTTTGAAAAAAAATATTTTTTCTGAAATATCCCCTAATTAATAAATGTTATTAGGAAATAATTTTAAAATTTTCAAAACATTAACTAGCTTGAAGTAAATTTTATAAACAATGTAAAAACTGTTATTATGAACTTATAATAAGTTATATATAAAATTTAATGATATACGTGCTAAGGTTTTAATTTATGCAATAAGTTCATTGTTATTTTACTACATGACAAGTGATAATTAACAAACGGTTTATGTATTGTCTGACGTTCATAAGAATTAGATAAAGTCTTTTTATATCTTAATATTAAGTTCTGCACATAAAATATGATAAGTTTATGTTTTCCACCGTATGGTAAAATATATATATAATTCAACTAAAAAACATATATTTATTCAATAAAATCTGGAAATAAAGATATAAAACTGAATCAAATTCAGATATTATCAACTATAATGGTTTTTAATTGTTAAACAATGTATTCATTAAATCATGGGATAAAAAGAATAAATTTAGACCATAACTGATAACACCCTAATTTAAAATTAAAATTAGAATAAATAAAATATAGAATTTCATTTGTTTTGCTTTTATTAGAATAAAACACCATAAATATATAAGTTTAAAGTTTAAGTGCTTTAATATCGTCTTTTCAAAATATAAATAATTAGATAAACTTTTTATCATGATACAGTGCCTAAGAAATGCTTTATATATATATATGTCCCAAATATTTCTGACCGATATTGAAAATAAAGATCTTACATGAACGGTGTTCAAATCAGTTTGGATAGTAGGTGATAATACCTGAATTTTTTCATGATAGATGAATTAAAAAAATTTATATTATTTTTCCAATCTTGTATATTAATTTATACTCTATTATTTAAAAATTTATAAATATTTTATATCTTATAAATATAAAAGGATTGTAGTAATATTTAATGAAAAAAATTACATTTAAGCTTTAGAGAAGAGAATTTATTATTAAAAAAATTTCATAAAATTTATAAAATACTTTAAAGTCTCAAATCTTATATATTTATAATTGAACAACGTATATTTATAACATATAAAAAAATAATAACTTATAATAGTAAATTCTAAATATTTATTGTTAAATTATAAATATCATTTGTTAAATTATAAATATACACAATTTGAGATTTAAATATATTTTATAAATTTTATGAGATATTTCAGTAATAATAATTTTTTTATTTTTTTGAGACTCCAAGTGTGATTTCCCCGTGATTAACATCGAGGGTCAGAAAAGAGTGGAAGGAGGTTCACATGCGGATGAAACGAATGGGGGAGCACGTGCAGGTGCAGTGGCATGTTGAGTTGTAGTTGTGGGCCTTCTCATACAAATATCATCGCACTCAGATTTCATTAGCTGTCGTCTCTTTTTTTCACGTTCTTTATTCATTCTAATTCATCACTATCCACTAAGCGCCACTTTGTAATTTTGTCTTTTACTTCACCTACTGAAAATTATATTAAAAGACCCAAATGTTTGATTCAATTTTCTCACATGCACAAGAACAAAAGATATAGGGTGTTTGAACAAAAAAAATTAAAGAAACAAATAGAAAATAGGTACGATGCTTGAATAAATAATTATAGAATAATATTTTTCAGGAATTAAGGGGCATTTTTCAGAATCATAATTGCTCTCTTTTTCAACCTCCATGAAATTTGAGGTTAAATTTAATAATATCTTTGACCCAATTTGTTCTTGCAATATGAAATGATTTCTTTTTTATTTATGTAATATATATTAATTATAAATTTTGGTCAACTCTTCTAAATGGAGTATATTTTTTAACATTCATATGAGCTCCGGAATCTAAAATTTTGTATTTAAGCAATTATATCCCTCCCACTAATATTAGTACACCTTGCTGATATCATTTTATATATGTTCTCTCCAATTTTAATTATAGGGAAAAATTTTAAATATAAAAGAAAGATGTGATAGTAAATATATTTTTTAACCTTACCCCTTGTTAAATGCAACAAGTTGTTAATATGTTTTAAATTTCTGTATGACATTTTATTATGATCATTCATTTAGTAATAACAAAATTAGAAACTCATATTTTTTATAGATTTAATGTATCAACTATCACTATTTAATAATTATAAAATTGGTTAACTTTATCTTATAATTATAACCGAAGATAACACTCTTTATAGTCTTATATATAAATTACTTTTAATATTTTAATCAAAATTAAAGAAAATTTAAAAATTATTAACTATATCTAAAAATTCAACAAATTCCCAACTATACCTACATTAAATATACATATTTTAAAAATAAAATAATTTCATATTTAATAACTTTCTCAATTTCTAATAGAGCAAAGGAGTAAAAATGAAAACAATATTTGCTAGGATATACTCAATCCGTTTAAAAATGTAAAATATTTTAATTAAATCTTACCCTCAATAAAGTAATTATTTATTTTTCAACTAACATTAGCTTTTCATATTTATCCCTATTAAACACTCTATAATAAATATAAAATTATTATTAATAGGAATATTTAAAAAAAAATAATGATTATATTTCGAGAAACTAAAAATATTTTATATTTTTAATAAAAGAAATATTATAAATAAAATTTAAACAAATATTTTTTTATATCTCATAAATAGCACAAGGGGACGTACATCGGAGTAACTTCTTTAATCTTTACGTATTAGTGAGGCAATGAAAGGGACGCATTCAGGTCAAAAAAAAAAAAAAAGGGATGCATAAATTTTTGTGCGCTGCGGTTGGAATGTTTTGGAAGGTAGCGCTTTCCATTACGAACGGACAGGTAAAAACGGAGGACTCCCCCACGCTGACAGCTGTCAATTTCTTTTACATACACATATTATATGATTTTTTGTATATTTATATTTATTTTTTTTACTGTTTACCCCTCTCCTAACAAAGGGTTACATGAATGAGTCACTCCTATTAGATCTAAATTTTTTATTATTTTTTTATTTAAAAATATAAAATATTTTTAATTAAATTTTATTCTTAATAAAATAATTACCTACTTTATAATTAATTTTTATATTTATTTTTATTAAAATACCCTACAATAAATATAAAATTATTATTAATATGGGCACTTTTAAAAAAGGCAATAATTACATCTTAAAAAATTAAAAATACCTTATATTTTTAATATCAAACTCTTCAAAAAATATTTATATTTTTAAATAGAGAGAATATATATTTATGTATTTTATTGAACCAAAGAGTAGCATTTTCTACCCTCTATCAAAGAATACTACTCTGTTTTTTTATATAAAGAAACTATTATTTTTTTTATGTTTTTATTTATAAGTAAAATTATAAATTTTAAGAATCATTTATCACGTGTTTTCTATATTGTCCCTCATGAAATTAATATTTATTTTCACTATATAAATTTATTTTATTAATTACAGAAATAATTTATTATAGTTTTAAAATTATTAAATATAATTATTATACTAATTAACTTTTAAAATTAGGTGAGTTGGTTATTTTATTAGAAGAATAAAAGGCATAATTCATTATAGCGCAGAAATGAATAAGTTGACATTAAATGTGGGTTATATTGGATGGAATTGATATGGATTGTGATGAGTGATCAGTTAAAAATTTAAAATACTCCACCCAACCACCCATTTGCCTTTTCCTTCTTTTATTGCTATTTCATGCATCTCCCTCATCATATGATTGCGAAACTTTTAGTCATTTTTCTATTCAATCTTTAAACCTTTATTAATAATTTAATTGTTGTTAATTTTTTAATCAAGATAAATCAGTCTTTATATTTTTTAACTCAAAAAAATTTATTTTTATAATTTTTTAATTCAATAAATCATAAGAATATAATTGTTTTCAATTAAAATTTAAGAATTAAATCAATCATTTAAAAAAATTTAGGAAATAAAAATTTTTTTCCTTGTTATTTTTAAAATTTTGAAATTTCAAAATTCCTTCAACGTTTTCGAAAGTTGTCAGGCAATTGAGCAATATCAAGATCATTTAGTAATGACTTTAAGAAGAACACCTAATAATTCTGCAACGTATAATTTATATATTGGGCTCTACTATTAGTTGATTTAAAAAATTATTTTATTTTTTAAAATTTATGTTTTTAACTAGGAATAAGGGTTAAATATTTTAAAATTTTAAAACATATTTAATGAGTTAACAATCTATTTATTCTTATAAAGTGGTTAAAAGTGACTTATAATAAAGATAGAATGAATTAATAAAATATCCTGTGGATCCATGATTTACATGGACCTTGAGGTAAATTACACCCCATCTTTTATTCTAGTTTGATTTCATATAAATTATATATTATTAAATTAAACTCACAATGAAGATTTTTAAGTTAACCTTTTTAAATTAGACTATGGTTCATATGCTTGGAATGAAATTTGAAATAAATCATATTCATCAAAAATTTATGAGTAATACCGTTTTCTATTGATTGACATTGTTAATTTTTTTTTTGGATGAAGACATGGTTAATTATAAAAGCCAAAACATCATATGTTATGTATAAAATTAAAATAAAATATAACAAGTAATAACTACGCACTCCTTGATTGATACGCTTATAGAATGGAGGTAAAAGTCATTTTGTCTTCTTCTCTTTTTGATTTTGAGAAAAAGATCAACTTATATTAACAAAAAAAGAAAAAAAGAAAAATGAGACAAAGTCAATAAGTCAAAGTAATAACAAAAGACTTTACTCCACTTGATTCTATCAGAGGTCTCAGAGAAAAAAAAAAATAGAGTCTCTAAGATTATTTTAGTGGAATTAACATCATATAAAGACTTAGTTAGGGTCATGTTCCATTTAGCAATTTTCCAAGGGTTTGGACTTGGAATGATGAGATCAGAAATTATAAAAATCACCCATTTTTGTTGAGCATTTGAATTTGATATTTTCCACTACAACTCGTGTGAGATAGAGATAGATTCTCTATTTGTAACTTGCTAATGTAAGTTATTCTTGATGAGATTGATAGATTTTAATATTACTTTTCAAAATTAAGAAGCATTCAGATAAAGTTTAATGGAGTAGCCATCTCTTTGATTCGGATATTTGAGTTTGACAATGTTTCATTAGAGTGAATATCCTTTAGCTGAGATTACCCTCCAAATTTGTTTAGCCAAAAGCACCAAATTCATATTTTTAATGTTTCTCAAACCCAATCCACCATCTTTGACTAAGCTCAATAGTAGATATTTTTAGCAAGATGTATGTATTTCTTTCCTTCACCTGAGCCCTAAAAAGAATCCACTTGTTTAGCATCAATAGTATTGCAAAAGTGCTGTGGTAAATCGACACAATAAAGAATAAAGATATTAGAACCAAAAAGCATAGATTTATTAGGGTGCGTCTAGAGGCAAAGTAATTCAGCCTTCCAAGAGGAGATTCTTTTATCAATAGAATCCATGATGTGTTCATGAATTTTGGATTCATCCTTTTTTGCATCAATCCAGGTACCAAGGTCCTTCCCAAAGGATGAAAGCTAGATTCTAAGATCATTTGAAATTTACTGCTTGAAACTGAAATGGCAAAAAAATGCGTATAAAATGATGTTATTTACTTAATTTACTTGTCACTTTCTTTTATATTCTTTTATTAAACGAGATATTAGGTTAATCAAAATTATAAACTAAAATAGCACCAACATAACAAGCTAGTAAAAATTTTGACTCTCTCTAAGAAGCAATATAGGATGTGAGAGTTTTCTTTTAAAATACAAAACAAACACCTATCAACAGGACCAAATCAAATTTGAACAATTCCTTTTCTTGTAACTTTTTTTTTTAATTATTCAAGATATCTGCACAGTCGACAATCATAAAACTAATTTTTTAAAAAGTTTAAATGTTATTCAAAATATTATATTTTGATTGGTGCGGTAAGAAGAAGGGGCTTTTTGGCTTTAGGAATGCACCAACTTATTTAGGTTCAACAAAAGAGAAATGTGAGCTTTATACATATACTAAATCATTAATTCCTCGGTCAGTGATCACTAAATTGCGCTTTCACTCAAAAAAAAAAAAAAAAAAACTTGCCCATGACTCTCTAGTTTGGTCTTCTTCTTCTTCTTCTTTGATAACATCTAGTTTGTTAATCTTCAATTCTTAATACACTCCCAAATTTATCATTTTAATTGGTATTATTATTATTTTTTGTTAATGCCTTTTTCTGATAACTTGAAATTGATGCTCTCTTTATTAAAAAATGTAAGATATTTTTGAGAAATTGAATGTTAAAAAATGTAAGGCAGTTTTAGTATTTTGAAATACAATTATTACTTTTTTTTTCAAAAGTACCCCAATTAATAATGACTTTATATTTATTATAGAGTATTTTATAAAAATAAATATAAAAATATAGGATTACTTAAAAAGTAAGTAATTGCTTTATTGAGGGGTGAGATTCGATTAAAAATACTTTATATTTTTAAATGAAAAGAGTATTTTCATAATTTTGTTGTTTCAGGAAGTAACTATCCAATTCGCAATATTAAAATGCAATTGTCTTTATTTTTTTATTAAAAAATAAAATTTATTTTATACACAAACATATTTTTCAATAAAAATAAATGGGTAAAATATTTTTTTTTGATAATCAATACACATGAAAATATCTCCTTGATAAAGTATTTTGAAAAATCAGCCTAATACATTCTTTTAATTTTTAAATATTTGAATACCTTCAATTTAATGGATGTAATTTTCTTTTGGGATAAAATTGATGTAAATTTAACCAAGAATTCATATTTAGACTATTAAAATTTTAATTTACAAAATTTTAGTTAATCTACTTTAAAATGAAACAAATTTAAACCATTCAAATTCAAATTATATAAAGATGATTAACATTTAAACGAATGAGAAATTCTTAGATATATTCAACGTAGATCCATCTAATAAAAATATAATATTTAAATAATATTAAATATAAATTAATTTTAATATTAATGATAATAAAAAAATAAAAAAATTAAATATATATTTTATTATAAAAATAAAGTTATCGTAAAACAAATGATACACAAAATTTTATTTAATTAAATTAGCATAAATTTATTGAATGAATTATGAATCATGTGAATTGAGTCTATCTACAAACATTTCTGATTCAATTTATTGGTAAGAGATCAAGATTATAGTTGATACATGCCTGTTGTAAATCAAATACTATATTTTACTTTGATTGATTGATCTAAATATTTTAATACTTCACTTCTTTTGTTCACCATTACCATTGTCATTCATCAAAACTAAAAAGCGTTTATACAGCAACCAAACAATTTTCCGTTTCACTTTCGTCCTCTCTCTCTCTCTCTCACACACACAAACATACACCCCTTCACTGCCTTCCTGTCTTTTTTCCTCTTTCCCACACAGGTCCATCTCCAGACTCCAGTGGCCATCTAGGCATCTACAACTCTAGAGACTTATCTCCTCTCTCTCTCTCTCTCTCTGAGTCTCAGAACTCAGATTGTTCATTTTCTCTCATAGGATTGTTTCTAAGCCTTTGGTGTTTACCCCAACACAGCCTATTCTTCAATCGTTTATTCGTTTGCATCCTTACCCTCCTCAGTTCTTCGCTCCAAATATTGAAATCACCAGAAAGCACCTTCCTTTTTTCTTTTCACGCCCATCCATCGTTCTCGTCGTCTTCCTGAACCATCATCCTCCAGATTTACCTGAAATGCAGGCTGTTTGGGGACTGTTTGGCCTCTGATTCTTCATTCAGCGCCTACCCTTTGGTGCTTCCATTACACTCCACTGATAAGCAGTTATGATTTTCTTGAAGATTATTGGCTTCCAAACGATGTTGAAATTTGGAGTTTCTACTATTTCTGGGTATCATTGCTGTCGGTTTTGAGGTGCTTGTGTGTTGGGCTTCAGCAAAATACTTTAGGGCTTTCATCTGAAACCCAGTCCTGCAATTATCAGGTATTTAGCGAGTGTGTGGAGGATCTTGCTTCTACATCTGTGTTATTTTGCTTGATTTTAAATTCAGAATCTCGATATTCACTGGTTTCTTTTGGACCGTTTGGACTTGAGGAGGAAGATAAAGGGTTTATTATCTCGCATTAAGCCTGTTTTTGACCCAATTATTGCATAATGGCGAAGAATAAGGGAGGGTTTTGATTTTGTTGAGGAATGAAATGCCCAGAAGATTCCCAAGTTTTTTAGTCTTTGGCATTGCCTTTGAGAGCTTCTTTTAAAAGGATTCTATTTCTGAAAGCAAAAGCTAGTTGTGAAAGGAAACAAGAGCTGTAACGGTTGAAACCTTCAAAGCTGCTTTAATAGTCTCTGGGTAGAATATTTCTCTTTACCCACTGTCCGTTTTTTGTTATTTTTTCATTTATTAGAGGAAAACGTGCCTGCCAATTACAGAGTTTGAAGCGTCCTGGAACAAATTTATTGCATATCATCACTTGGCTGTTCCGTTATAATTCTCTGAGATTTGAGGCTCTCAAATATAATATTGGGTTTGACATAGCTGGGTACCTCCAAAGTGATAGCTAGCTACAAATTGAGCTGAATTGCCAAAATAATCAAAGCATCGATGGGACTTCATCGAAGTCTCGCGATGCATGTGCTTGTTCTGATGCTGTACTTTGAAAAATTTCCTTATGTGAAAACTCAGTCTACTGTTACAAATGGATCTTCAAGAAGCGAAGCAAGAGCCCTAGATTCACTCCTTCAAGACTATGCTTACAGGGCTTTGGTCAGACCAATGACAGGTAAAATTTATGATGGGACTGTACCTTCCAATTTGACTGGAATTAATATTGCAGCATTGAGGCTGAGGAGTGGCAGTTTAAGGAGAAAGGGTGTTGCAAAGTACAAAGAGTTTGAAATCCCCAAGGGACTTATAGAGACTCCATATGTAATAAGACTTGTTTTGGTGTACCAAAATTTGGGCAATTGGTCAAGAAGGTACTATCAGACTCAGTTGCCAAATTATACTTTCTTGGCTCCAGTGCTGGGGCTTCTTGCTTATGATGGAACTGATTTGTCTGCTACAAACCTCCAAGAACTGAATATAACTGCGTCTGGTGACCCCATTTCAATTAAGTTTGATGGTGTAAGTCCGGCTCCTGATGGCGCTGTTGCAAGATGTGTCTTGTTTGACCTACAGGGATCATTCAATTTCAGCAGTGTCACAGAAGCCAACACATGTTCAACTTCCCAACAGGGACATTTCTCTATTGTGACTGAGTCCATTGCTCCTTCTCCATCGCCTCCACCCAGTCCTGGTGCTCCAATAGCACCCCCGGCTCCTAGTGAGCGAGCAGGGAAGAAGAGTAACAAAAAATTGTGGATTATTGTTGGGTCTGTTGTGGGTGGACTAGCCTTTCTGGTGTTGTTGTCATTACTGGTTTTGTGGGTGCAGAAGTTCAAGCAAAAGAAGAGAAGGCAGCAGATGGAAAAAGAAGCAGAGGTTGGAGAAGCTCTTCAAATGGCCCCGGTTGGGGATACGAAAGCTCCCACCGCATTGGGTACTCGAACACAGCCAACACTCGAACATGAATATGCGCCATGAGAATACTACTTTTGCAGAATCTTGGGATGTTCTTCCTCTGTATTCAGGAATTCTTCTGATCTCACTCACACCTTTTTTTGGTGGTGTTGTGTTTCTTTTTATTTTCCCCCTCTCATCGTTTGCTTAGGCTCCTGGGTTTATAAATTGTTGGTAATATAGGATTTTTATGTATATCTGCTATCTCTTTGTTGATTCATTGTGGTGTGAATGTAGCGGCAAGCAACTCAAAGTGATTCTATATGTGATGATTCAGTTGTTCCATTGACAGAATAAAAAAAAAATGTAGCTTCTACATTTTGATCATATATTTTAGTTGTCTTCTGCTTTCTGTTCACTCATTTATGATTTAAGGGGGGACCAAAGCTCTGAGGGCCATAACTTCGTCTCTGAGAAATCTTTCAAGTTCTCTGCATTGGTAATGATATATAATATTTCCGGCTATTGAATGAGTTTTGTGTGGAAGATGCTGCATTTACCATCAAATGTTAGTCCCAGTGGTGAGGATTTAGTCCATAATTCATAAGATTGTAAGTTCAAATTCCATTGTCAATCTGAAGATTTTGTTGGTGGGTATTTTGTAAGTTCACTGAGTCTGGATTCACCAACTCACTTAAATTTTTGCTTATGAAAAAAAGAAGGATGCTGCATTTAGGATAATTGAAAGCGGGGAAGGAAGGGGAATTGAGAATAAATTGAAGTGTTGTAATAATTTGAGCAATAATTGCTGATTAATCCTTAGTCTTTTTGTGATTTGTTTTTAAGCACACAAGTGGGCACAGGAAAGTACAGAGATGACAGATATATACCAAGTCCTTCTGCTGGCGTTTATGTGGGACCATCTTCTCCTGAAAGGGATATTGGAACCTAAGTCTAGTCTGGAGGACAGGGTGTAAATCCTCATAATTTCAAGAGCATCTATTTCAATCCAGAACTTTCACAGTTCAATTGTATTAATGCACCTGAAGAGCAAAAGAGAAATAAATAAATAAAAGAAATAAATAAATAAATAAATAGTATAAAAAGAGGAAGCCCAGTGGGAGAATGTTGAAGATTGAGATGGGAAAGGTGGAAGGAACAATTCCTAGTCCTATAAAAAGGAAAGAGTAGGGGAAGATAAAAAAGAGAATAGTAAATGAAATTGCTAAAAGAATCTTATGATTAACAATATTTTTCGATATTTGGTTGTTAATAAAATATAATAACATCATATAATTGATTTTAGCTAGTAGAATAATATTTGTTATTACTGTTGTTTATAAAAAGAGGGTAGTACTCCTTCTATCCCAAATAACAAAACACTTTTAAAAGAGATTTGATATATTAAAATATAAAATATTTTAATAAAAATAAAGTTTTATTAATGATTATACTTTTCTAATATTACCTTTCATATTATATTCACTTTTTAATATTCTTTCATAAATGAAATATTAAATATAAGATTTTTTAAAAGTTTATATTTTTATTTTTAAAAAATAAAATTGTAAATTATATTTAATGAGCTTTATCAATGAATATAATTTTTTTAAAAAGTATTTTATAATTTAAAACATATTGAGTATTCTTTAAAGCAAAGCAATGAGCATTGGTCTAAATGAATGAAATTATGGTCACTTAAATAAAAGATTTGGAGTTCGAATCTCTATGAATCTACAAAATATTTTTGGGAGAATTATCCGTCATTTTGGGGTTTGACTTGACTCGAATGTAAAACAAAAAAAGCCTAATATGACTTTACATGCCACATGGTTTGTTAGAAAAAAAAATATTATTCATACTTAATTTTTTTTATTTTCTCTTTTTTTCTAATATACTTCCTCTGTTCTTATATATAAAAAGTCTTTTAAAATTTGTTTTATCCCTAAATATAAAATGGTATTAGCATATTTTTTAATGAATGGATCATTATATCCTAATTAAATTAAAAGGAGAAAGAGATAAGTATACTTATTAATTTACTTTTTAAAAAAATTTATTTTTTATTTACAATAATTAGAGGCAAAATTGAAATATTGTTGTGCTTTTAATTAAATAACTAATTTTTATTGGTTTACATAATTTAGTTAAAAAATCTTATATATAAGAACAAAGGGAGTATACCGACAAAGTTTCCAATTTATAGAGTCGTATGGCACATAATAAATTTCTATCGTTCATCTTAGATGCAATGCAAAACTTTGAATGCATAAGGATTAATTTAATTGATAAGGGTTTAATCTCATAATCCAAAAAAACTGTTGCAATGTGAATAATTTATTGTAAAAAATTTTATAAACGTTGTTTGAAGTATGAGACTTGTTTTGATTTTAGTAATTATCTAACTCATCACTTTAGCTTTTATGCATATGTATAAAAGAAAAGTGTGCATACTGCTTCTTAGTATGTAACAAAAGAAAGTAGTTTACTTTTTTTTTTTTTTTTTTATCCTCTGGCACATTGTTTGACTTGTTAAATGAGGTTGTTTTCAAGAATCCTATGTCAAAAGACGTCAATATCAAGGCTTTAAACAAGAGAAAGAAAAGGGTAACCACTGTTCATACCCTCTACACTGAATTTTCACATTGAAGCAAAATTTTCAAGATTCATGAAACCAACCAAGCCAAAGGAATCCAATTTTTTCTTTTCACACCTCTGTTGACTAATTCTCATATTATATATGATATTATTAACATGTCTAAATGTGAGTTGCCATTTATTAAAAAATAGAGAGCGATCATCCAATAAAAGAAAGATGACAAATGAGCATGATTAACATAAAGATATCATATCTTAATTTAAAACCTTTAAACTCAAATAATTATCAAACCCAATTTTATTTGATATAAAATTTCTCAAATTAATTTAGATTCACTCATGTTTGGACAGTCTAACAAAAACAATACTTTAAAATGTATCAAAATACTGCATAATTCGTCCATTATATTGTGTTGTATGTCTTACATCTTACTCAGCGTTGGTGCTTTTCAAGTATTTACCCAAGAAGACAAAAAAGGCTGTTCTTTATTTTATTTTATTTTTTCATATTCTGTAAGGTGTGTATGTTTGAATTTTTTTATGTGGAGTAGCTTTCACAGATCCCACGTCGCACCACTAATCCAAATTCTTTATATAGAGCTGTAACTTGACAGCGCTCCCTCTTATTTTAATTATGAAATAAAATTTTAAAGCTTTATTTGGTTCTAGATACAGGATAAAGAGTATTTCTTTTTATCCAAAATATAAGCAATTTTTTTAGCTAATCTTGATTTAAAATATAAAAAGTTAATATTTGTAAAAAAAAATTCATTTTACTCATGATATTTATTAACTTGGATTATTGTGTTTAGTATGAATTTATGACCTTTTTTCACTCATTATAATTTGGGACTAAGGGTAAAGAAAGAAAAAACAATTTATATTTTCATGAGAATAAAGATTTTATTGATATGCAGATTATTGTTAAAATCTGCTTATATTTCAGACTAATTTTTTTAATTTCTAAACACACTTTATTGTGGTAATTAATTTCAATAAAAGATAAAATAAAATTGTAAAGTCACACATTTTTAAAAAATGTGAGGAAATTAATTAACTATTATTTATTAATTTATTAATAACAATGAAATTAATTAATTTGCCTTACTTGGTTGAAATAAAGTGGGAAAAAAGGGGGGATTAGGCCCTGCTTGGTTGGAAAGAAATTTTTTTTAATGAAATGGAGACATGTAAGGAAACAACATACTTGGTACATAACAACAATGTATTGAAAATTGGATCATTCATTAAATTATTTAAGGCATTAGTAAAAGAGTTAATGGTTAAAATTACAATTGAAATGTAATCAAATCAATCATAAACAAAATATTTTATTAAACTAGTTAAGACATTGGTTAATGGTTTATTGGTTCAACCAGACAAATTGATCCTGATTTCTATACTATGGTATTTAGTAACTTTTATGTATCTTTTTTTTAATAATTATTCCATATTTGATATTATCAACCAATGCAAATCTGAGTATATTGTCAAGTTAGGAATAGGTTAAAGTTTTCCTAGAGTGGCCATCTCTTCTTTGATTGTATGATTTCATGATTATAGAAAAATGTAAGTTGAAGCAATCGTAATAACATAAAATCTTAGCAATTTGTACTTTTTATAAGTAATAAACAGTGTGAATTATTCTTTAAACTTCCTATTATACATCACAAAATGATATAAAGAGAAGAAGTGGACTGTCTACACACGATTTCCGTCCACATCTTCTCACTTTTGTCTAAATGCATGATCACATAATCACAAAGAAAATATGATGCAGTGAGAGACTAAAACATAAGCATATGAATATCAAGACTTGCAATAAAGAGAAAGGAATGGCCAATTGGCTCAATGAAATGAATTTAGAGTGAAGACATGAGATGACAGCACATGAAAGGCAAGGCAAATAAGAAGAATCCAATTCTTGTTCCTCTGTAACTCTGTCACATGTGAACATTAAATACTTGTTTTGTCTTTCCTTCTTGCTTGCCACTTACAAACTACAAACACACATCTTCAATTTCTTGTCAATTCCGATCTATAAAGCTCCCTTCTTTGTCTTTATTAGTGAGGCTTAAAGTGAGTGCTTAGTATCTTAATTTAATACTACAAGAAAGCAGAACATTTCTCCAAAATGAAATGCATAAATGAAGAAGGGATTACAACTCAGCCCCACCAAACAACCTTATACAACCACCCCAAAACTAGCAATTTTTTATCCTGTTTTGCTTATACCCTCTGGATAATCATATGTTGAAGGGTAGTGGAATTACACACAAGAGCAAACACATTTTTGGCTCAATCACATGCCCATATAACAGCTACAAGATTATACATGTATATTTGGATTGGCTAGGCTCTGAGAGCTTACTAGCGTGAATGCAAGCTTCACAATGTAGTGAGCATAAGTCCAAAGAGAAATTCATATCCCAAAAGATTAGTTTGTTGAGAGGAAGAATCCCTTGAACTTATAAAATCCATTTTTCTTATGAGACTCTCCTTATATAAGATTCCTAACACACAACTCAGATAATATTTACAAAAAACCACTTATAGATTGTCCACTGATGAAGTCTTCATATTGGCATCAGTATTCAAACCAATGCTCTTGTGGAGAATGAGTTGTATCCAGTAACAAGTCCAAGAGTTACTGAATTGGTTTGGGGGGGGGGATTGAAAATAAAACATGAAGTGAGGAAGCCAAAATCCAATGTTTTTTAGAAGTAAACATTCTAATTTTTTCCAAAGAACTAATGAAGTGTCAAGCCTTGCCCTCTTCAAGATTCGTCCCTGGTTGTGTCTTTGCTAATTAAACTAGCCTTCATTTACAAAACCATAAGATGGATTGTATATGTTGCTACGATATTCATATTAAAGCTTAATATTGTAATTTGAAATGTAATGTTATATTTGCATTTCCACCAGGGTCAAATTTATAGTTCTTGTTCAGCAAAAGTAGAGTTTACAAACAAGAGGACATTCTGTTTCTTGTTGATTCTCAGGCAGGGCTTTTCATACTTTTTATGGGATGGGGTCAACTTTCTTCTTCTCTTGCATGTCTTGTGAGGCTGTTGTACTGTCAAAGCCGAAAGTGTTGCAGAAGACAAGGGCCTTCTTCTTCTGCCAATGGGCATCCCAAGAAATCCACAACCAAACAGACGGAAAACGAAGTGGGTTTGATAATTGAAAATTACTAAAATGATATTATTCTTCAAGTTTTGAGCTCTGATTTTTCTCTTGTGAAAAATGAAATTTAAAATAAGTTGAGCCTTGAGAGATCCACAGGATGAGGACAGATATTGTAATTCAAAGAGGGCTTACCCTTTATTTAGAATTTTTTTGGGGGGGGGGGGGGGGAAGAAAATGAGATGAGAGAGAAATAGGGAGAAAAATGTTTTTTCCCTTATATTTGGAATAAATGAATAGAGAAGAAAATACAAAAAAAAAAAGAAAAATGACTAATTTCATGATGACAATAATACCCTTATGAAAAGGATACAGGCATCATATTTCATTTTTCCTTAGGGACAATTTTATCTTTTGATTAGGGATAGATATCTTTTTATTAGAGGCTATCCTATTGCAGACAATATCAAAAATTAAATATAAGCATATCTCTTAATGAGGATTCGAAATTTTATTCACTTTGTTGTGAAAAAAATTAGTCTCTTCTGCTACACCTAATATTTATCAGTTTTTATGGGATAATTTTAAAAAGGGTGTTTTTTTTCTTGAAAATCAAATCTTTACTTTTAAGGGAAAAACTTTGAAAGTAACATATAGCCATATGGGCCTTTTCCCCCATCACTTTTATCATTCTTTCTCATTTCTTTTCTTGTCATCTAGACGAGAAAAATTCTATATCTTTCTTGTTTCTCCTCTAATTTTCTCTACTATTTTTCCCTAATTTTAAACAAATAAGTTGTCACTAACTTTCTTTTGACAGAGCAGCTATTTAGCACAATCAGATTTAACCTCACACCCAAATGAAAACTACTGAAATGAAATTGTTGTTCAAGTTAGAAGATTAAAGTTACTTTTGCTGAAACAAAGAAGGAAAAATGACAATAAAATCCCTTTAAAATATATAAATTAATTTGATCCCTCAAAATATTATAATTTCCTTGAAGTCCTTAAAGAAATTTTTCTCATTAATGAATTTATATAAATTACCCTTATTAAATATAAATGATTCACAAGTTTTATTTAAATATTCGTAACTTTTTTCTTATATTCGCAATAATATAACAGCAAATCACTTCGCATGTTAAATTCTTCATTTGTTATTGTATTGTTGCCAATATAAAAAAAAATTATGAATATTTAAACAAAACTTATGAATCATTTATTTTTAACAACAACAATTTGATAATTTTTAACAAGAGATCAAATTATCATTTACATATTTTGAAGAAATTTTATTATTATTTTTTCAACAAAAAAGTTGCCAATAATAGGCAATATTTCAAAGTTAGTGGAGTGCAAGTTTTGGTGTGACTGGCTTGCAACGAAGGACCATTATAACAGTTGAGCTGTCACTAACATTTGATGCCATATATTTATTTTTGCAAGATCGCAAGTCAATGTCACCTACACCTGTTCTTTTGATTTTTTTTTAAATTTTTCAAAAAATGTCCTATTCGTTACATTACATTCTGTCAGTACTCAAAAACTTTAAATTCAAATTCCTCTACTAGTATTACCATATCTGTCAGTTCTCAAAAAAATTAAATTCAAATTCCTCTACTAGTATTACCATATCTGGATGCTTTTGAAGGGCATTAATGATAAAGAATTCTTGTTTTGAGGGAATTTATGAGATATATGAATTTGTTTCAGCCCACACTTAATTGAAATTTAAAAATTGTGATGTTTAACTGTGTCGTAAGTGGACAGCGACCATCAAATGGCCAACGTCAACATATTCATACGTCTGGCTTAAAAAAAAAAAAAGATATAAAATTCATATCAAATTGTTTGCCTCCTGTTTATATTCAACATAAATATATATGTGCCCGCGCGTGTAAAAGTCAACAAATTGATTGGCTAAACAAAGTAAAAATATGACTTAAGCAAAATATGTCATCCCCGTATTTTCCAAAGTTGACTTAATAGTTTTATATGATTAAATACACTTTTTATAAACCATATAAAGTTTGAAGAATATGTCGCACTGGTTATTCACAAGTTAATAAGTTATGAATGACATTAATCATAATTTGGACATAATTGAGACTATTTCTCAAGAACCAGTCTAAAGGAGGTATATTTTCAGGATCACAACGCATGATCTATCTTCAAAAGAGGGGGAGGGGGTCACTTTCGAGCTCAATCCATAAAGGGGAAAAGCACAAAGGCCCAACAGTTTGCCTCAATAAATAGTTTAATCCTCATAGGTTACCCAAATCAATAAAAGTGCCACGTGTGAAAACTATGTTTGCATGCATGGTGCTGACACGGCTAACCATTGATCCTAGCCTAGGTAGCACCACGTAGAAAATAACTAAACTTGCATAAGCAGGTAATCAGCTTCAGCTATTGATACTGGTCAAGCAGTAAAAAAAAAAAAGGAAAAAGTAACATTGAATTAACACAGGGCAGAGTTACTGAATCTGAATACCCGTGTCTCAATAATCATGAGATATAAACAGTGCGACCCAGCGTGCAACAAACAAGATCCACATAAGATTTTGAAACAAAACACCAAGAAAGTATAACTCAAACAAAGGAACAAACCAGTCAACGGATACAGGCGGGCTATGATTGTGTGATGTAAGGTTGAAGGCATGGGTAAAGCCATGGAAGCATAAATCTCATTAGGTAGGAAGAGACTGAAATGCAATTGTAGAATAGAAGCACTAATTTAGATCAATTCAATAACCAATCGAACCTATGAAACTGGCTGCAGGCAGAGGACTAGAATGGAGGGTCTAGGTTACCAAATATTGACGTGAGAGATCTATTTGACATTACAAGCCAAACCTGCAGGTCGTAGCGTTCTTTTTCCCTACAACTGTGACCAAGGTCTCTCAGGTGGGTCAAAAAGAATGAGTTACCACCATCTCAAACACAAGCTTCGGAATGGGAACCTATATATCAGATATTAGATCGCCCAGCAGCTGATTTCAGAAAAAATAAACAAAAATACGACGGCCAACAGGCTCAAAGAGGAGACATATCCACTTCTTGGTTTACTAAAACCTAGGACAAGACACGTCTGATAATTATAAGCCAGAACAATGCAAGGCTTAACTATCTATAAATTGTATTTGGGTTAAATCTGCAAAACTGAAGGTTGCAGACTGAAGTTGGAGTAAAAGCAACAAAAAGTTGTTTCCACAACAACCTTCATTTTGAACCCAAAAGCCATTTCAGCCCAATTTTTATCCAAACACAAAATTTTACCTCCAACCTTACTTTTGGGTTCCAAACCTCAGTTTGATAGTTACCGAAACATAGCCGAAGTATCTCTCCCTCAATGTAAAATAAAATGCTGTCTAATTGTTGTCAAAGCCCAGAAGGTTTAAGGTCGATATCTCATCATCTCATTATTTAGTACTCATTTTCACACAATTGTATGTAAGCTTCAAAGTTCAAACCATACGTTGCTGCTATATGCAGCAAACAGCCCTTCTCAATTTCCAACATTTCCTTCATGTTTTATGGAGAAATGGATTGAAAATGACTCAGGAGGGTTGCTCGCCTCGTTATTTAATCAATTGCTGATCTCTACATTTATATAAGGATATTCGAGCACAAGATGATCAAACAGTAACAGGCAACAAATATCTCAAAGCCGAACAAAAGCCCGAATAAGCCTGTGTTAATACATTCAAATTTGGAAAAGTGATTCACAGAATAGGTATATTACAAGAAATGAGATGATAAATGTAACTTTTGTCACCCATCCTGCTTTGTCAGAACTCAGGACAGCTGGAACTTCAGATGAGTAATTTATTTCTTTCGCAAGCACATTGACGGAACAACCTGCATTTTGCAGCATCAGCATTATAATTTGTACTCGATCATTGGGCCCTTAAGTTTTACACATAAACCAAATCAAATTTCTAAGTCTAAGTATATAATGGCACACTTCAAAATAGATCTCTCCAAATACAAATGAAAAGATGATTATGGAAACACATACTTCTTTTGTTTTCCTTCATGAGGGTGGAAAAAGGGGAAATACAAATCAATTCAACAATGCCATCACATACAGGTTGTTATATTTGCCAAAGAGACATTAAATAATGTAATTTTTATTCTGAAGCCTGTCGTTCCAAATATCCAACTTTTAGAAGCAAATAACTAGCGGAGTTTACAGGAAACTAGTCTCAAATCACCATTTCATTAGGTTAGCAGCAAAGTTATTGCTTAAATGCATAGCCCTCCAATTCTACTAGTCTTGGTTCTTTCATCATAGCATGTGACATTTATCCAAGACACAGTGCCTCCTAAAGCTTAGCAGTACACATAGACGTGTTATCAGCATACAGAATTTCTCAATTGGACAGCAATGCCACACAAGCCAATCTTGGGCAAAATACCCAAAAAAAAAAAAATAGTTTATTACTGGCAGTAACAAGAACAACACTGCACCACCACCAATGATTCATAATAGTGGATAGACATCTCCAAAGAATTAAGATTTTTGGGCCTCGTTTGATATTACAAAAGAGAGTTCATGGCTGAGCCCCTTTTTTTTTGGGGGGGGGGGTAATGCCTATTGAATCTTCGTTATAATTACTCGACTCAAAATAAGGATATGTTGATCATTTTTCATCACAAAATCACTATTTTCATTCTCTTTCTGTTGCTCATTAGCATTGAGGAGCCTTGTAGGAAAAGAACCAATTATATTCATGAAATCTCCTTATGTCTCTCAAAAACAACTCTCGCAACAAAATCCATAGTTCATTTTCAATCTACATGTATGAAGTTTTGTGTTACTTCAGATTTTTTCCCCTTCCTTTTGCTTATAAGTGTCACTGTAAGTTTGGATTTCATGTGCTAAAAAACAAATTGATGCATCTTCCCACCCCGCTCCTATTCTTTCTATTGTAAACGAAGCTCGATTTGTACAAACCAGCCAATGGAAATAAATTACTAGAATCCTATTCAAAACCCTAGGGACCAAAATCAAGAATCAGCCATATGCTGCCACAAAACAGCTTCAAAATACGAATAGAACAAAGATCGTCGCCTGAGAACAGGAAGATCATTCAAAAGCAGAAAACAGAATAAGAGGGATGAACAAAGAAGGTAGATACCAGTACCAGGTTAATTGGCAGAAGCAGAAGAGGATTGCTCCATGAGCTTCTTGTCCCTTCTTTCCATCGCAACATCCCACATATCGTTCCCAATGTGCTTCGGCTGCAAGATCCGATCATGTTAAATGGGTAAGAATGAATTTATATACCTGATAATAAAAAGCGAAAAACAAAACAAGAAGAAGAAATACTCGGCCATGAGCGGCTCTGTGAATGTAATACTGAGCGTTGCCCATAACACAAAGCATTCCAGCTATAATTCCTAGGGGAAGGGCAGCTTCCAACCATATCCAAGCCATCTTCTTCGATCCCTGATCTATTCGTATCCAGCGACGCCAGCGATTCGTTTCGAAGGGAACAGATACCTCCAGCTTCTGATCAATCTCGTAACAGGCCTCCTCCGATGGGCTTTTTATTGGGCCGTACACCAAAGCTGTGGACAATCAGTGGGCTCAAATGAATCCATGAGCAAATCAGCACACAAAAAAAAAAGAATCCATGTGTGTGACAATGAAATCAAAAGTGTTTTGGGCCCCCGTAACTTATTTAACCCTTCCTCGCAACAAAAGGAATCCTACACGTAAGCATAAATTATCCGCTCAGCACACAATATCGGGCCCCCACCCTCCACAATCCCCACTTTTTGGGCCACATGGGGATTGAACCCAAAACACCGTTGTATCAAGGCAAGGGTTCAAAAGTTGACACTAAGTTTGTACCCAAAAAAAAAAAAGTTGGAGACTAACTTGTTATATCAAATAAAAAGTTGAAACTAAATGAAAAAAAAAAGGGCTGAAAACATATTATATTGAAATTCAGGTCTACTTGACCAGAGAGCCAACAAACAGTTAAACCGTGTTTTGACCAATAATCTTTGAATAGAGTTGGTGATTCGATCGAGGCAAGCATATTTGGACGAACTTACAAAAAACCCTTAATAATCAAGCCTCGTTTGAACTTTTTTGAACTTATTCAAACCAATCAGAATGTTTAAATTGAAAATTGAAATGAATCATGAAGGAACACTCCAATAAAGAAGTCTTAGTGAGGCATTATCATATCCAAATAATAGATGATATTCTTCTGAAACTAATAAATATGCCCATTTGTGTGTGTGTGTGAAGAAGAAGTGGGATGTATTACTATGTATGTATGTATGGAAAAAAAAAAAAAAACATCCTAGGATTCTTCACAAGGGGGACAGAGGCAGTTAATAAACAAACAGAGAATAGAAAGGAATGGGCCCCTCGTTGCCATTTCCCCTACCCACCCTCCCTTGTTTTTTCTTGTTCTCGTCTTAAATTTGTGTGTGTATGTGTGTGTGTGTGTGTAAATTTTAATTAAAACTCACAAATAATGTTATGTTATGTCTTTTCTCATTGGTCATTTATCCTTGCCATTCATAACCAATTTTGTTATTCTCTTTTTTTTCTTTTATCGTAGATGGAATCATTCAGCTCTTTTGGCCCCTCCTAGCATGAATTTCAAGCTGCGAGCTTTGTTAGTGTTAGGCTGTTGTCCTCAATCAATCAATTAATTAAAAAATATATTTTAAAAGATCTACACGAGATCCTAACAATTGTACGCATAATATTGACTAGTTTTATTGTGATCCTTGGTCACCTTGCGTTGTTCTTTTATAAGGAACTACAGTGCGAAAGTAAATAAAATAATTAGATGAATAAACACCTCTCTAGAAAGGATCACTCTGATCCGGACAGATTCTCTTAGCATGGGAATTTAATTATGGGAGAGGAAAATCAACACTCTTACGAAAAAAATTACTAATTTTATTTTTTAATACTTGAATATAAGAACTATGGACCCGTTTGTTTTAATTTGTTTCATGAAAAAATTACTTATTTTTTTAAAAAAATTGTTTTATAAGTTCCTATTATGTTTGTTTAACTTTTAAAAACAATCAGAATCCAAACAAAAATATTTCTAATTATTTTAAGAAGATATTTTGAGGAATTTTTGAAAATAATTTAATACGATAAATGAGAAAGAGTATTTTAAAGAGGTGGAATATACAAAGATATTATAAAATTTAAAAATAGATAATTAATAATATTTTTTATTATTGTAACCAAATATATAATTATATATGCTTTTTATAAAATATTTATGAAATAAATATTTTTTATAAAATATCTACATTATTTAAAAATTATTTATTTTTAAATTTAAAACAAATGACCCTACATATTTATAAAAGTTCGATATTTTGGTATAAGGAATTTTTTAATTTCTTAAATTCGTTTCAATTATCCTTTTTTTTATATGAAGAAGATCACAGTGAAAAAAAATTAACTGAGTCTATGTTAGTTATGGCTTGACGTGACTTCAAAAAATCAGTTGTCATTGATCGAAAAGAAAGAATAATGTGAAGAGTAAGACTTAGACTTCCTTCATGGGCATTTGTCTACGTGTGCCTCATGTCATCATGAGAAGAGCATAATTGTTTGTACGATCGAAGATAGATTTTCCTTTTTTTTTCTTTTTTTTTGTCGGTTATATAATAAGAATTTAATCATTATTCCTTTGTTCATGTGTCAATTAAAGCTGTAAAAGGGTCAGGTCTAAACGAGGTGATCTTATAAAACTTAATTATATTTCAAAACTTCATTTTATCAATTCATTTTAGCCCTCAGGACCTCAGCCATGTATATTTTTTTATTTTTAATTTAAAATTTAAAAAATGTATTCAAAATTTAAAAAAATTATTACACATAACATTAATTTTATAAAAACAAATTTAAGTCTAGTGAAAAAAACAACATCACAAAATTAACACTAATAACAATCAGACTTTGTTATCATTATTAGTGAAATTTTGATATTTTTATTATCATTAATCTCAATATAATTTCATATTTTTCTTTCTAAAGTCTCAACAGCAGCAAAAATATTAAGTTTTTTTATATTTATACTTCATCCCGTGAAATGAGACAAGGGTTTTAAAATTAGTGTAGTATTAATTTTTTTAATATTAAAATTTTTAAAATAATTATAAAAGAACTTAAAAGGGCTAGCCTTAATCATAAAGGGCCTACCCTTTTTATTTTAGAGCTTAAACCGACTAGCTTTTTTAAGTTTAAATTATCATTTTATATTCTAAAGTAACAATCTGACTCTAAATTTTTTTAAGCTTAAAAAAACTGGCCCGACGAGTTTGACTCTAATTGATGGCTCTAATTCATATCCCACCACGCTCTTAAGTCTTATCACATGATATATTATTTTATAGATAAGTACTCTCTCCAAATCACAATATAAATTATATTTTAAAAGCATCTCTTAGTTTAAAATAGAGTGTTAGATAAATTTTTTTATTTCTTTTTTCATTCATACCCTCTTTTTTTATTCTTTGTCTTTAAATGCTTCATATTTAAAGACCATATACGTATTACTAAGTACTTTTAGATGAATATAAATGAAAAGATGTAAATATTTTTAAAAATTAAGGTTTTAACTAATTTTTTATAAATCATAAATTAGTTAATAATGAGATATATATTGTGATTAAGAGGGGGTAGTTTTTAATGGTTTCATGATCGATAACGATTATTCACATAACTAATGACATTATCGAATTTGACAAGTCTATGGAACCAATTAATGGTCCTTTCAATTATTACAGGAAAAGAATTGAGGGTACGTGGAGATCCAAGCTTCTATGAGGGAGGGAAACATGGAACCATGCTCGTCCCTTTGCATTTCTTAGTTGCCCGTTAGTTGTTTTGTGTGTGTGTGTGTGTTTGTTTGTTTGTTTTTTAAAAAAAAAAATCGTGAGCAAGAAAGAAAGAGCAAGTTAATTACATGTTGCAAGACACTTTTTGAAATATTTTTTGTCATTAATATAAGGCACACTATGAGGTAATATTAATTATGTTTTTTTAATATTAGTTTTATTTAAAATCATTATCTATGAGAGAAGATGTATGCAAATGTAAAAAAAAAATATTTAAATATGAGTAAAATTGAAAGTTTATTTATTCTATTTTCAAACAAAATTCTTGATTTTAGTAAAATAGTTGGAAATGTCTTATAACAAGGAGCTGAGGAGTAGTTTTTTTTTTCGAGAGAAAATTTTAGTGAATTTGCAACTCTCAATGACAACATAACACAATTATAAATTCACAATTCTCATTATACCTACTTGAATTATTCATTTTCTATACATTAGTTATTCATTTTTTCTGTGTGAGTTGTTCATGTACTTAACTTTACTTGTTTATGTTTATAGTAATATTATGCTATTAATGAAAGTTATCAATTTCACACACATTAATTGTTTATTTTTCATACATCAATTGTTAATTTTTTTACACAAGTTGTTTATGCGCCGAACCTCATTGAAAATAATAAGATCATTTCAGTTAACTTTTTAATTTCATTTCAATCCCTTATATGTGTGATGTAATTTCAAAATTATAGGGGCATTAGTTGAAATTAAGTTTATTTAAGGAGTCCTCATTCAAATTTTCCCTTTTTTAATTTCACACATGTGTCTTTTTATTAAAAATAATCATGCTCAAGGTGATGGAATATAGGTTATAGGAAAGTTGGTTTAATTATTCACAAGAATTAATCTCAATCTTAGGATTTGAGTTTCATAACATATGGATGTGATAATCTTATTGATCAATAATTTGGATATATTTTTATAAGCTGACTTTGAGTTGGTAATTCTAAATTTTTTATGGTTTTCATGAAATCAGATAAGTATGACTTAAAGTAATTTTTTTCTTTTTAAAAAATGAGGTCAACAAAGGACGTGTAAGTTTTTTCTTAAAAACTCAATAGACTAGAAAGTTAGATGATAATTTCAGTTCCTCTCCTTATTTAAAAGAGAAATTAAAAATAATTGACTCTAACAAATGCTCCCTTTCAAATGAAATTATTATTATTCATGTAATTAAATAAAATTTAATTATAATAATCAATATTAATGGCAACTTCAAAGTGATTTGTTTTTAGTTATATTCATGTTGGCTGCATCACATAATGATTACTTGATCATTAAATCATTATTTATTAATTTTGCAAACTTATTGAAATCTTCAACTCTTGCAATAATATTCATACTTTAATTTATATGTTGAATGAATAGATATACATGACACAATTAATTTATTATCAACTTTGCCCCATGTTTGTTATTTTACAATTTTTTAACTTTCTTTTTTGGATTCGAACACTTGACACCCACATTCAACCCACCAATAACAACGAAAACCTTGTTTTTAATAATCTAAGTTATCATATACGGGTGATTCTTCAATTTTGTATCTCTAAGGGTTCATTAAGGATGATGAAAATAAGAGGAGTGGATATGTATATGGAAATAGAATTGAAAAAAATATTTATTTGATATGATAGACTTTGAAAATTTTTCAATTGGGATCCATGATAAAACCTCAATTTTCTAATTTCATATGCCCTTACGTCTCATTTTTTTCACTATGTTCCTTCATTTGACCCTTCAGTTTGGCGAGCACCAACAGATAACAAACACTAGGCCACCTGACGACAAGCACTAGCCTGATGATGACAATTGTAGCTACGACTACCAAGTTAATGGCAGCATGAATTATTTGCAGAGGAATCATGGAAGGGATGTTGATTTTGTTCTTCACGAAAGAAAAGATTCTTCCCAAGTTCTTCTTGTCATAACTATCTTATCCAAGTTTAACCATGACACTACTACAAAAATAATGCATTTTATAATAATAAAAAATAAAACACCAATAACATTAAAGTAGAAGTAAAGAAGTGGTATTTTTTATTTCAAATGCCACTACTTATAAATTATTTTTTTACTTACAATTTTAGTAAATGATAAGAAGTACCGTTTCAAGTGTGGTGAAATGTTATCTCTCTTTTTATTAAAATAATATTTTTTTCACAATAAAAAAAGAGAGGTGACATTTTTAATTAAAAATATCATCTTTCTACTCTGTTATTAATTTTAACATTTTTATTTTATGATAATAAATATTATTTTATTATAATTTATTTAATTAACAATTTTAATTAATATATTTATTATAAAATAAGAAAATGAAGAGAGGTGGCGTTCCAAACTTGGAAATGCCACTTCTCTTCTTTTTCACTATTTTATAATTTTACAAGATAAAATATTATTTTATTGTAATTTATTTAATTAATAGTAATTATTAATATATATTATTATCTAATGATTAGAAAGCAGAGAGTTGGCATTTCTTCAGTTTAGAAACATCACCTTTCTACCTGTTATTAATTTATAATTTTATTCTTTTAAAATAAATAATTATTTATTATAATTTACTAAATAAATAATTTTAAATAGTATGTTATATCATTTAATAAATAAAATAAGAGAGGTCATATTTGCTATGCTTAAAATGCTATTTTTTATACTCTCTTAGTGATTTAAAAATTTATTTTATCATATTAAAAAATTATTTCATTATAATTTACCTATTAAGTATTTAATTATTTTATTAAATAAATGATTTTAAATAGTATGTCATATCATTTAATAAATAAAATAAAAGAGGCCACGTTTGCTATGCTTAAAAATGCTATTTTTTATACTCTCTTAGTGATTTAAAAATTTATTTTATATATTAAAAAATTATTTCATTATAATTTACCTATTAAGTATTTGTAACTAATATATAACAATATTTAAAAAATAATTAAAAAGAGGTGGCATTTTCAAACCTAAAAATGCCACCTCTCTTCCTTTTTTAATATTTTATTATAAGATAAAATATTTCTTTATTATAATTTATTTAATTAATATTAATTATTAATATGTATCATTATCTAATAATTTTAAAGTAGAGAGGTGGCGTTTCTTCAACTTAAAAATGCCACCTCTCTATCCTGTTATTGATTTATTATTTTAATCTATCAGATTAAATAATTATTTATTATAGTTTGTTAAATAAATAATTTTAAATAGTATATCATATGATTTGATAAATAAAATAAGAGAGGTGACATTTGTTGAGTTTTAAAATGTCATTCTCGATACTCTCTTACTAATTTAAAAATTTGTTTTATCATATTAAATAATTATTTCATTATGATTTACTTATTAGATATTTATAATTAATATATAATAATATTTAAAAAATAATTGAAGAGAGATGGCATTTTCAAACTTGAAAATGCCACATCTCTTCCTTTTTCATTATTTTATTTTTAAAATATATAAGTATTGAATATTATTTATTTAATTTTAAATATTAAAAAATTACTCAAACGAGAGAAATGTCACCCCTCTCTTCAAAATTATTTTTTATTAATTAGTTTAAATTTTTTTAAAAAATAAAGAGGTGGCGTTTCTTCCAGAAATGCTACTGCTACGAGTTTTAATTATTTTTAAAAATTGGAGATAGTTTTTAACTCTTGTCTAAATTTTGAAACCTTAATTTTTTTTATCTAAGTCATTCTCATCGTCCAGCCGTTTGCTCTTCTCTCTTATAATCCATGAGCTATCTATTTCCTAATCATTGAAGGTGCTCTCATCATTTTTTTTAACTAAGGTTGCTTGTATGTGCATACTAATAACATGTTCCTTTTTCATTTTTATTACCTTTTATCTACCTACACACACAAACACGCACACACACACACACGAATCTTTATGGTTTTGTTGTTATTTATTTTTAGTTGACAATTTTTATTTTTTATTGAAGGGTTTGTTCTTTTAATTTGCTACCAAGCATATCTGTTGGTGAAATAATTCTCTAAGTATAAATCTTTATTCAGATTTAGGGGACAGACGGTGATATTTAATTTTATGCTTTCAATGATAAATGGTTTGGCTTTGTCAAGTAGAGAGGTGACGTTTCTTGTAAGAAATGTCACATTTCTTTCCTTTTATTTTTTAAAAGTGATGGCGTTTCCTTTTGAGAATGCTATCGTTGTTGCTAGCTTCTTGTAGCATTTCATTAATTAATAAAACACCACCTAAAATCTAAGATAATATTGAATTTTATAGCGTTTTATAAACGTCATAAAATTAAAATTTTAAACACTACTAAAGCTCATTTATGAAGGTAATCCAATGGAGAAATTACCACCAAATACACTGACCACTCTTAAGGACTCAAATTACATTTTCCGTGAAAAAATTAGTCCTTGGTTAGACGATGAAGGTGGGTGTTGATAGGGGTTTGCTTTTTTTTTTTTCCTTAAATTTCATGAACATACCAAGAATGTTTTAAATCTCATATTTATCTCCATTTTCATATCTACCTTTTTTTATTTTTATCAAAATCTTTTTAATAGTACCAAACTAGCCTTACAAGTTCTGAAGTTTCTATATCATCACAATGCATTAATTATTATTCGGCCAAAAAAAATGTAATGTTATTATTTTTTGATTGTATGCGGGTGTCATTTTATTAAATATTAAATATAAGTATATTTTAAGTTAAAATTCAATTTTAACTTGCCATGAAAAAACAATCCTATAACTAGACTCAATATAGATGCGTTAATGTATTATTGTTGTTGTCGTTAACAAATCTTCTCTAAAGGGCAGTCCGGCAGTGGCAATGGGACCCCAAAAAGAAAAAAGTTGAGACAGAAAACCTTTTTTGAGTACTACAAACACGTGGCTAGGCTAAGCATTTTACAAGCTTCATTATACTACCCCTCTATTATTTTTCTCTTCTGCGTTATTCACGCTTTAATAAATAAATAAATAAATATGCACACACATGCACACATTTCTTCTAGTCTTATGTATCAGTCCTATTTTACAATAATTTTATGATCCTAAATATAACTCATCTTGCAAGAGTTTTTATAGCATTAACTGCTTTATTCTAATTACAGCGCCATTCTTCTTAATTTTCAGTAAACAAATAAAGAATGTTTATTTTTAAATTTACAGTATTTATTAGGGATAAAAATAAAAATTAAATTAAATTAATTTTTCAATAATTTTACTAAATTTTATTATAAGTATCTTATAATAAAGACCACTAAGAATATACACACATGGGAGAGAAGGCCCGAATCACCAACCTTGGTCCTTCTGTTGTCTTAGAAACCTTCAACACTACTTTACAACTCATGCTTTGTTCTTTTTCCATCCTTATTATAAAGCATTTTTTTAGAAGAAATGCGTGATCTTTATTAAAAGTTGTTTGATGTAGATATTAATTAAGATTTTCTAGTATTACTAAAAAAAATTTTATATACTTAGTTTTTATCTTTAAAGTGTTTTTTTAATTAAATCAAAACTTATAGATATGTTATACATTATCAATTTTATATGACAAGCTCTTGTTATTAATATTATTAATACTTTAAATTTACTTATTTTGATTTAATTACATTATAGTATATTAAGTACATATAAGATGAAGTACCTAAGTCATTTTCTTATATGTATTTAAAGTAATAACTATAATAGAACAAATAATACAAATTCTGAAATTTTCATTTAAACATGGTCAAAATAAAAGATTTATTCTATTTTAAATATAATTAATGTTCGTCTAAAGTATAATTTCAGTCCTCTAACTTTATATAAGATTTTAATTTGGTCATTTAATTTTATAAAATATTTTTTTACTTCGTTAGTCCTAATATCATTAGTTTCAAATGATTATTTTTTATATCAATCATTGTCATTTTAAAAAATTTAAACTTAATATGTCAATAGCTGAAAATACTTTATCAACACTTGAAAGTTCAAAGTTAAAAATTTGTTGGGATAAAACTAACAATGTTAAGATTAAAGGACTAAAAAGACACTTTATAAAATTAAAAAATTAAAATGAAACGTTGTGTAAAGTTAAATAACTAAAAATATACTATAACTTTGATGATTTAATTATCTCTCAATATTTTTGACAAAGTTGTTAGAAATATCTTAGGGAGTATAATCAAAACTTCCATATGCTTTCTTGTACTCATTGTATAAGCAAAACAATTTAAGAAGCATTTATGACTTCTTTCCTTAATTGCTTTCTATTAAATGATGCCATTAAATTTGGAGGGAATGAAAGATTAATTATAGGGGCAATTTCAAACATAATTATTAAAACTAATTAATTTTCTTAAATTGAGTGAGTTAGTTAAAAGTTACTTAATTCCAAAACATATTATAAAGTGTTAATGTTCAATTTTAATCCTAATTTTTTTTGGAACAGTGCTGGGCATCTTTAATTAAACATTAATTAAACATTATTAACATGATAATGTTAATGTTTAGAAAGTGTTAATGATACATTATTAACATATTAATGATACATATTAACATCTATAAAGTGTTAATGTTCAAAAAAGTTTATTTAAAGGAGATATCTCGTAGAATTTACCTCTTATGTTTAGAAAAAAAACCATTATTTTTTATTTTCAAGTGATATCTTGAATACAAATTTTTTAAAGGAAGATAATTGTTTTAAAAAATATATATATATATATAAAGTTAGTTTTTTACGAAATTTTAGTTATTTGAATAACTAGTGTTTCTTTTTGTGTATTAGAAGGAAGAGATGATAATTCAACAGATTTTTAATTTTTATATTTGTTTTGTGATATTTAAATTTTATAACAAATGTAAATAAAAGGATGTTATTGAAATTGAAACTCTTAAAAATTTTACATGTGATATACATATTGATATTGATGATAGGAGTTGATTTTTGATTATTGCAGTTAGGAATTCAGATCTTACATTATTTTTACTTTTAAAATAGAAAATGGTAGTTTCCCCATTATTCAAAAAATCATTTTGTGAAATTACGTTTTCCTATTATATAGTTAAGCCGTCTATTTAGCATGGAACCTCACTAGATTCTCTGCTCTGCTTGCATGACCAATGTGCCTTTTTAACTTTCTACAGTGTCTCTGACCTCATCGTCTCAACACTGTACTACGTTGTAAATTCTTTCTCCCTCATTTCCTCCTCGGCTTTCGCTCACTGTCAAAACCTTTTCTCTCTGCAAAATCAACCCCTACTACTTTCCTCTTGCAGTCCATCGCTTCCCCATTTTAATTATTTAATATATTTGTATTTCTTTTGTTGTCATTCACAACCTGCACCACACAGCTTGTGGACAAGCGGGATATAAAAAAAGGAGAAAAAAAAAATAGAGAGAGACAGAAAAAAAAAAGCTAGAAAAATAATTAATGATTTGCCTCCCTCCGTGTAAAATTCACAGATTTCTGTCGACCCCTTTATTGCTTCTCTTCCTCCTGCTCCTCTGTTTCTCATTTGCCCTCTGCAACAAGAACCACATCGACTGAAACCTGAATCCTCTCCTTTCGATTTTCTTGTTTCTTCATTCCCTGATAAGAGCTGAACCAGCGAGACTGAAAATCCCATGTCTGGTTTGTATAATCCCAACTTCTCTCACGCTAGAGCGGTTTCTCCTCAGATTAGAAGCACTCCGGATGTGGATAGGTAGGTTGCTTGCGAATGTTTGATGAAACATCGAGTAGGGTGCGAAAGGCACAGTCTTGGTCCAGTTCGTCAAAAAAATTCTGTGCATTTGATTCAAAAGGTGATGTCTTTTTTTGTTTTTTACTTTCTTGGGTTGTTTTTGTTGTTGCAGTCAGTACTTGTCGGAGTTGCTAGCAGAGCATCAGAAGCTTGGACCCTTCGTTCAAGTGCTTCCGATATGCAGTCGGTTGTTAAATCAAGGTTTCTTCCCTAATCCTCACTTTCGTGGATCTCTACATTTCTTTCGTTTTCTCATGTCCTCTTCATCAGATCGGTTTTTATCTTTGTTAATCTTAATTTCCAGTTTTCTTGCTTTCAGACGCTTTAATCGTACATTGATTGCTTTGCTTGTGGTCTATCACTATCCATTGTGCTGCCTCAATTCTCTTCGCCACTTACTTGAATAGCTACAAGTTTAGTTTAAATTGAAATCCCTGTTAATCCCTATTTCTATAATGTCTCAACATCTGAATCACTTCAGTTAGCTTGCCTTGATCAAAATGTACCTCTGCTGTTTCTGTTAAAGCAAGCAACATGTTGGAACCGTCCAATTATTTGTAGTGTGTAGAACTGTTGATTGCGAGGCTGGAATTTCCAAGATGCAATTTATGTCAATTTCTGAGTCTGAATGAATAGTTTTTATTTTTGGGGTTGGTTTTGGAGAAATTTCGTGCAGTTTCTTTTGGTGGCTGGAAGAAGAAACTTAAAGGGAGTTGCTGTAGTTTATGCAAGTAGTTTGAAGTTTCCGTGAAGTGTTTGGCATTCCTTGATTGATTCTGTACAGGCTTTGGACTTGGCATGGTTTTTCTCTTGACTTTTAGCTTGGGCTTAAAGGTCAAGAATCTCATTCAATACAATGTAGGTTGATGGGGCCTTCAACACTAGAATACTTGACTGTCCAGAAACCTTCTTGCTCAAAGAAATTTAGGGCAAGTGACTTCTCCTGACCGTTTTGTGTTTTATCAATGATCAACTAGCAATCTTCTTTAAGATTGGAGGAGCTGGAAAACGACTCCTAGGTTTCTTTCAATCTGATATATTTTGAATTGTATCTGCTTATACGTGATCATTTTTCGGAGATAACTCAATATCTATTCATTTCTTTTTCTCCCTTCTTTCTTTATTGTAAGTTAGGTCCTTCTACATTCTTTGAATATGATTTTATATAGCGCCTGACAATTTCTCATGAGACTGGTTTTCTATGTGCAGAAATATTGAGAGTTTCTGGAATGATGTCCAACCAAAGTTTTGGTGATTTTGACAGACTACGGAATAGAAGCCCGAGTCCTATGGCTTCTTCAAATCTTATATCAAATGTCCCTGGGACTGGATTAGGTGGCTGGAATTCCCAGGAGGTGGTACTTTTTAAGCTTGTAACTTCTGCATTTGTGTTTTATAATATCCTCTACATATGCTTGCCACTACCATGTAAGTATCATCTGTACATGCAAATGAGCAAGTCTATTTTTTTTTCATCCCTTTTAATTGCTCTGTTATTGCATGGTCTGTGATTATTCAGGAATTCTCATTGTTAACTTAAATCCTCCAATCATGCATTTCCAAAGCTTTATGTTTTACAGGAGCCCAACAATATGGGTTCTTATAATGGAAGTATACAACTCATGACATGTTACGCTTCTTTCTTGTACTCAACCTTTTATAATACTAATGATTTGCCATGGTCCATGAGATAGAGTTTTAGGGACATTACTTGCTAGTCTTGCTTTATGGTTAATAGCTGTTGCATGAAAATACATAATTAAGAAGGGCTTTTTGGTTAGTTGGTATAATTTGATGAAAGTTCTTGAAATTCAAGGAATGATAAATGATAGGTGACCTTTGCATTATTTTCATGTTCAACATCTAAAATACATTAATGGTGCGTTTGGATTTCATTTGGATATATAAAAAATTATAAATTTGGATTTGATTCAAATCCAAATATATTTCTTACTACAATTCCTTTATAATTTTAAATTCCCTCTATGCCTTAGTCATTTGAGAATCCAGTGACATCTGAGTTTGAAATTTCTGAATGATATTTCTGCCCAAGAAAAGAAGTCTAAAGGCTGCGGAGGTTGAAAAATATACGTGAATAAAGAAATGCTTAATACATTGACTTAATATTGTATTTGCATATGGTTTGAGAATGCTGGCAGATTAATGCTTCTCTTCTCATGATTGTTTCTAATGCTAACAACTTCATGAGGTTAGAAAGTGCCAAATTTAAGAATGAGTTATCGCCTGATCATATTATTAGCCATAAAATTGTGCCATATCACCTGAAGAAGACACCGACACCGCCTCCTTCAGTGAAACTGTGCATTTTGATTTATTGCTGTTTGCCTTATTGTTTATAGCAAACCCTTAAAAAATTCTGTTATAGGGTCTTCAGGGTTTGGAATACTAGTTCATTGCAGAATCCATTTTTGTAGCAAAAGGTTGTTATAATTTTTTGGTTTCTCAAATGGTTCACTTTACCTGCTTTGCAAAGCAGAGATTTTGTGGATTGCAAGAGCAATGCTGAATTGATTTTTACAGCGAAAGGCTGTCATTTTTTCATCACTTTTCAACATGTTCATCTTATGCCCTGTGCGAACTCCCATACACCTGAAGTGACATTACCTTCTTTGCTAATCAGAGATTTTGTGGACCGACTGGAATGACAATGGACTGGCAAGGTGGAGCACCTGCAAGTCCTAGTTCGAACAATGTTAAGAGGATCTTGCGATTGGAAATTCCAGTAGATACATACCCCAATGTGAGCCTTTACGCATTTCAATTACACAGCTTGTCTTTTTAATGCTTGATCATACACTAACTGTACTATACCTACCTCTTCTGAAACTGGAGGTTCAATCATCTACATGTGCTAAAAGTATATAGCTCTTTTTCTTGTTAGTTCAACTTTGTCGGAAGACTTCTGGGACCTAGAGGCAACTCACTGAAACGCGTAGAAGTTAGTACAGGATGCCGTGTGTATATTAGAGGAAAAGGATCAATAAAGGATCCAGACAAGGTAATGAACAGCTGGATATCGATTTTCCTAGTCTAATAGTCGAAAATGCTGAGAAAGATGGTGCCTTCAAAATGACTCTTGTTGTGTGCTTAATCATATTTTATTCTCTGTCTATCCTCAGGAAGAGAAGTTAAGAGGAAGACCAGGCTATGAACATCTCAATGAACCACTACACATTTTGATTGAGGCTGATTTACCTGCAAGTGTTGTTGACTTAAGGCTTAGACAGGCGCAAGAAATTATAGAAGAATTGCTCAAACCTGTGGTAAGCACTCTCTCTTACAGCCGTGTGTGATATGAAGGATAATCGTGCTTTTGTTCTTTGTCGAGCATGGAGAGAAGTGTACACTAAAACATCAAAGCTTTTAAATTTTCAAGCAAATGTTAAGACACTAGTTAGTTTTAGTTATCGTAATTTGGACTTTTAATTTGGACCAAACCTTAGTAAACTTCCATAGGTAGTTGTTTATTATGCTTTCCAATAAAAACATAAGGATCATGAAACCCTCTCTGCACATGTAATTCTGAACATAAAACAAATTGTAACATCCTCTTCACAAATCACAGGTATCTGAGACCCCGGTTACACCCATTAATCCTATGCTTGGTTGTGATATCCAAACCTCTTAATCAAATCATTGCCTAAATTCTCAATCGATGTGAGAATAGGGGAAATGTTATTCTAACTAATATTTCCCTTATCTAAAGTTCTAAACATTTCTACTTTGTCTGAAAATCAAATTTTACTTTCAGACTTTTGGATCCGATGTGGGACTTGGAAAAATACTCCCAAAAAAAAAAAATTGCACCTAACTTTTGTCCTCTTGCTTTCTCTGGATATTGATGTCATGATTTTTTTTTTCTGTCTGAAACATCAGTTTGTAGGTTAAATTACTATCATAGAAGTTTGCTGAGTGATCTCATTTATGGAAAATTGTTCCTGTGTCAACTTATCTGAAGTTGGTTAACTTATTCTCTGTTAGTTAAGTTGATTAGGACTCAACTTTGTTCAATTAGTGTACAGAGCTTGCATACTTCCTTTGGTCTTAATTAGAGGGTAAAGTTTCCGAGCTCTTCTTGGTCCTTAATATAGGGAAATGTTAGAGTAATTAATTTTTCCCCAAATTTACCCCTTATTTATTTATTGAGGGTCTCTTTTTGTTTATGGGAATTGGGGGTTTTTTTATGATTGATAAGTGTAACAAATTGTAAGTACTTTGAATTCTGAGGCAACAATTTATTGTGGTTATTAATTGCAAAGAAGGACAAAATTGAAAAATTACATGCTTCCTTCATCCCAAATTACAAGACAACGTTGAAGGCATTTTGTTGTCTCAAAATATAAAACAATTTGACAAAAATACAATTTCATTAATGATACTTTTTCAATATTATCCTTCAAATGGAAAGAGAATTGAAGTGACTGTGGATTTAAAGTTATATTAAATGAACGGTATTCTTGGAATTTTATATTTTTGTTTCGAAAAAGTAAAGTGTCTTTATTGAATTTTATTGGTATGCATAATCTTGTTTCAAATTGTCTAATAATTTGGGATGAGGGTAATATTTTTTAACAAGTTTAAAGATGTAACTATCATTTTTTAATGCCGGTGAAGTTAGTTATATTTGTCAAGTGCATAGGACTAGAGGGAGTATATGTTCAGACATATGTCAATGTACTATTTATAGAGTAGGGAGAGAAGATTCTTTTCTTTTTTCTTTTTTTTTTGCTTTATTTATAAGTCATATAATTAAATTTGTATTACAAATTTTCCCCTTTAATTTTGATTAAATGTTGGAGAGGAAAAATATATTATTAAAACATGTATATTTAGTAGGGTCAAAATTGAAAACTTGTTAAATTTTTAGATGGAGTGAATTAGTTTTAATGTCTTCTTTAATTCCGGTGAAATATGTTAAAAGTAACTTATAAATAAAATTAGGGGAGCAAGTACAACATGCTCAAGATTCAATTGCCTTACATTTTCCTTTTCTCTCTTCTCTATTGCTTCTGTGTCAATCTGTTTTCTCTGAGATGTGAAGCTTGCAAATGCAGGATGAGTCACAAGACTACATTAAGAGGCAGCAATTGCGTGAACTAGCACTGCTGAATTCAAATTTCAGAGAGGAGAGTCCTGGACCAAGTGGCAGTGTATCTCCATTCAATTCTAGTGGAATGAAACGCGCGAAAACAGGTCGCTGAGAAGCGCTTATCTCATTGTCGTTGACGTCCAGTACATTTCAATTTCGACCAATGCAGCAGCTACATAAAATAATAGGGCTAACACAAATTCTTGCTGGCTAGCATTCTGGTGGGTTTTGGCCCCTTTTTGATGAAACAAAGTTGGAAAAAAGAAGATTAAAACAAGTCATATAGTTGGGTATTGAGATGAAACTAGGTCTGTTTAGATCAGTCCTTTGTTTTATTATTTTCCCCCTTGTTTTTGCTCCCCAGAAACTTGATGCATTCATTGGATTTATTCTTGTGTTAGATTTTTACCTTCGACAAGTGTGGGAAAATACATGTGATGATGGGGAAGGTGTTTAGGGTCTGAGGAGTTTTGTGAGGCATGTCAAATGTTTATGATTTATAATATTTATATGATATATATATATATATATGAGGAAACATAGGGTTGGATTCTTTTTAATTGTTTGTCACAAGCATTTGTATTCTGTCACCATTGGATCCATGCATATCAGGTGCATGTGAATATCTTAGAAGGTACCAAAAATGAAGGGAAACAAAAAAAAAACAGTTTTTTTCCAGAGAAAACCTGTGTATAAATGTGGGATTGTCGTCCTCGTTGTTATGTAGGGACATTTTATTGTTCATATATCGTGTAAGAAATTTGTACATTTTAAATGAGGGGCAAATGGAATTTTTCATTGCAAAACATATTTGCATATAAGGTCTTTGAGCTTTTAAAATCAATTTACAATAAATTAGGTTTTAGATGTAAATTTTATCTAGAGTCTTTTAAGTGATATTGTCCCATTAAATTATGGTTTTACACTAACTTACACCACTACACTATTTGGATGTGAAAACATTCCAATGAGCTATTTGAATAATAAACTATTATTCATGACTTAGATATGACTTCTATGGTAAGAAAAGACTTGTATTTTTATTCATGATTTATAAATAATAATTTTTTATAAATTTTTTAATATATATTTTTAAATGTTGATGATTCTTTCTTAATCTTTCATCCATTGTCAAACCATGGGATTCGGAATTACTCTTTGCATACCAAAAAATTCTAGACATTAATTTGGTTTTGTGAAGTCTTTTTAATTGAATTAAACATTTTTCATGCGTGGCATAAAAATTGTAAAATAAAATTTGTTAATGATGGAGTAAATAATATAATTTATCATACAACTTGTAGCATCCTTATTTTAAATTCTGAATTAAAGGACTAAATTCAGGCTAATTATGAGAATTTATATGTTAATTAATTTAAGGATGGTTAGAATTAGTTAATGAACCTATCAGGTTTGTTCACAACTTTGGGATCGAGCTTAGAAGGGAATTGAGCCACCTTGGCCCAATTAGAGAACAAAAATTTGGACAAGCCTCTCCACACCATTCGCCAATTTGAGTTAAAAGTGACATTCGTGCTATAGAAAATCAGAAGGAGAACTTTAAAGAAGAATGAAGGCTTGCATTTTTCTTTGCTAGGGCATGAGTATGTTGGCAATTTTTTTGGAGGGGGTTAAGGGCTTTTAATCACTAAAGTAAGCATCTTCTATCATTTCTCTTTCTCTACTCCATTTTTGAGTTATAGGGTTTACAATGGGGAGTTCATTTTAAGGCCTATTAAAGACCTATAGGGCTTTAGGCTTGAGTTTAAACAAGTTCGGTTGATCGGTAACCTTTGACCTCTCAAATATTTGAGGTAATTAGGAAAAATTTAATTTTTGCATATGCTTGTTTGGTTGATAATAAAGCTTTGAGAATTTGTTTTGAAAATGTGAAATTATTCTTCATAGTACTATGAAATGATTTATATTTTTGGTATGTTTAAATGCAAATGTAGCTGTTGGAATTAATGGTTGAATGTGATTTTGAGTAAATTGTGATTAAATGAGATTTTGTGCTAAAGAGTTATGCTATTTAAAGTGATATATGTAATATCCTCAAATTTCAAAATTTGGAATTTAAAGTGTTAATAAGGGCAAATTGGTAAATTAGAGCATTTATTGAACTAATGGTGTTTCTGGACGACTAATTGGTTTATTGGATTTTTGGACAGCTTTAGAAGAAGACTATAATGGTGTTTAGGTTGTTGGGCTCAAGAGTAGACCTAAAAAATGTGAGGCCCAGCTTTTGTCTCAGCGAAGGTAGATGTGTTGCTATGGACATACTTGATTTTTGTTAAATTTGGCACGTGAGAAACAAAAAAGAGAGAAACGAAGAAAGAAAAATTAGAAGGAGCTCACCTTGTCTCTACTAGGGCATAACATCAATGCTATTTAGAAATATTTTGAGTTGGATTCTTGTTGGGTAAGCCTCTCCCACATCTTATCTACCTTCTCCATGCACTAACAATGTTGAGTGATGTTGGGAAGGTTGTTTTCTATTATAGGGAGGTTATGGAAGAACCTATTGGCTTAGATGAAGCCATAGGGAGTTAATTTAAGCTTCCAAACTTAAGCTTGATGATTTTATGATGATTTGAAATTTTGAGCTACTGTTTAGGCGAACTCTAAGTTTAAATTAAAGGTTTAGGAGCAATGCGGGCTATAATTTAGTATTATCTAGATTTATGGGATGCTAGTTAGATTTATATTAAAGAGGAATTTTAGCCTAAAGGGGGTGTTTACTAGAGTCGTACTTTGATACTTGATGTTTAATTTTATAGATTAAATATTGATTGGACCCTTTAAGCTAGTGGAGGCTATAGGGGTTGATATTTGCCATCGCAACCCTTTTGTCACAAAAGGGTTGAAGTAATTAGATAATCTAATCCTCTTACTTGTGTGATTTGAATGATTGTAAGTTTGCAAAAATATATTCTATTGTTTAAAATTAGCAATGTATTAATACAAATGTTAATTTGTGATTTGAAAAGTTTATGTGAAGTAGGATAATATATATGAAAGATTATTTTTATGCCCGAAACCTATAAATTTATATAGATATGTATATATTGGTGAAATTGGTTACAAATTGAAATTGCTTTCAGTAGCTTGAACTAGTTGTTATGTGATTATGTTTGTTTGGATTGCATGAGTATGATCATTGTGGGAGGGTTAGAATTCATCTTAAAAGAGTTATGTTGTATGAAATCCATTAGGTACTTATTGGCATCCTAGAGGCCTTGATACTCAGTTTTTTATTATTTAGAAGTCCCCGTACTATCCTTATGATAAATTGGGCATACGACCCTTGGATATTTGGAAAAGGAAAAATTTATGGTTTGAGAATGGTTAAAGGCATCTTTGGCTGGGCTATCTCCTATAATTGATGAGTTTGGCTAGTTCAGTCACAGAGACTTAATCCTATTAAATGTTTTAGTTTATAAATTCAGTCAGAGAAAATAAGGAGGACATAAGGTAAAGTGTTTGATTATGCATTGTTTAGTTATGAATTGTGATCTATATGTCTTTTGAAAAATTATTTTACTTGCCACTTCATATGTTCAAGTACTTTTCTAGCATACTTGTAGATAAATTAGATCATTTAATTACTGAGATATTGTTCTCACCCTCATAGTTATATTTTTATAGGAGAAGGTTTTATTAAGGGTAAAGGAAAGGAAGACAATGCAAGGGATTAGGAGAGTTATAAGTTTTGTAGTCTGTTGACTCTCATCTTTTAGTTATGATCGACGAGTGTGTGTGTGTGTGAGAGTGAGATTTACATTTGCCAACTTAGAACATTCTTTTAGTTTGCACTTGTATGAAACTATTATGCTATTTTGATGTTTCAACCTTGATTGATGTAACTTCATGGGAATTGTTGTAAGAGACTGAAATACTAGTGCAAATATATATATAGTAGTAATTATGTATTTATGGTTGGCCACAGAGAGAATATGTTGAATTATGGATTCATCTACTTGATTAGTGAGATTTAGGGTTTTTATGGCTATATTACATTCAAGATAAATGTATGTATATCTATCTATTCTACTAGGTGCTTTGTGGTTTGTGGGTTAGTTTAAGTGGTCTTTAAGCTACTGGCAAGCGATTTATAGTTTTGGACACTTTTATGCATGTTTTGAAGTAAAAAAGTAACTTTTTACACCTGAATGTCCAATTTGCAATTGGTGAAGTATTTTTCTTGTGAAACTATTTCTAATAGTTAGAGCTTGAGTAGCTACATGTGGACACATGAATTGCTCGAATCAAATATTGGATGGTGAAACGGCACGCTTCGAAAGTTGGTCATAGAGTATTATTATTGTAATAGTCCTTACCCCACCCTATTGGGGGTCTTTTAAACTAGGCCAACTCACATCACTGTAGCGGAAGCCAACTTTTCTCAAGGTGGTACTTAGGTTATTCCTCACCCAAGTACCATTGAGTTTTTAACTCAATGATGCCAGATTTAGTCTTAACTTTATTAAGGTGATAGAGATTAGAGGTTCGAGTTTGGGAAGGTTATAAAAGACTTTTTTTGTGAGGGTAATGAATAACCCAAATATCACCTTGGAAAAAGCTAACTTCCGCTGTAGTGATGTGGGTTGGCTAAGTTCAAAAACCCTCGATGAGGTAGGGTAAGGACTGTTACATAAAATGTGCTTTTTATGTAACAATCCCAGCTCACCAAATGCTTCTCCCCTTGAACTTTCACAATGCTAGACACACCTCCCCTAAGCCCCACATGGGACGACCTTTCCTAAAAGAGCGTCATGAGACAAGGCTTCCTCACAATAGTATGTGAGATTATTCTCCTGCAATAAATACCGCAAGGAAGCCTTTCTAAGTTTGATTCTCTAACATCTCTTACTTAACAAAGTTAAGGCTGAACTTGGCACCACTGAACTTGACTTAATGGTACCAGACTTAGCCTTAACATTCTTAAGGTCGTAGAGGTTGGAGGTTTGAATCTGAAAAGGTTCTAAAAGATCTTTTTGGTGGGTGAGGAATAACTTAAGTATTATCTTGAAAAAAGCTGGCTTTCGCTGTCGTGAGGTGGGTTGGCCTAATCCAAAAGATCTCTGGTAAAGTAGTGTAAGGACTATTACAATCATGAAAATAGGGGTGCGCCACGACATATGGTACAGTGAGATGATTTCTCTTTCTGTTTCATCCATTGCAAATGAATGGAGAAAATTAGGAAGGATACCTAATTTGCCCTTATTTATTTATTTTTCCTTTTGTCATGCTTTCATGTCTTCTTTATTGTTGTTTTAACTTATGTTTGAGTTTAAAAACATCTTAAAAAGGATTTTCTAGAAACCCAATTTTAAACTAAATTTTCTTGTTTTATTTAACCCTTTTATATTATGGCAACTTCATATGAGGATTTACTCAATCCTTGTTACCACTTACCATGATAGTGTTATGGTGTGTTTTGGTAATATCAAGATGGACATTATAATATATATAGCAATTTGACATTCATATGGGAAAGTTAGCTGTTTCTTCAATACGAGGATTGTGAATGCGATTATGTGACATGATTTTGATGATGTTGTAAAGGTATGTGTATTTTAAATACCTTAAGCATGATGCAATGATTAATGGCACATTAAGTGTGTTAAGCATGCATTTATTACATGATCGTGATTGGCAAGGGTTTATCTTAGGAGAGGAATAGTGATAAATTTAGGTGGTACGATCGCCAGTTGCCATTCGTAATTGATGATTAGACTTACTTGTTCCCTAAAGAAACTAGTTTGGGTTAACAACATTATAAAAATTTGTGAATGTGAGAAACCATGATTGAATAGTAAGCGTATGAACCTTTAGCCGAGTATCTCCTTATAAGTAGTGAGCTTGAGTTAATCCATTTATACTGATGTAACTAATTTGATTTAATAGCCTAAGGTTTTAGTTAAAAGTATCATGAGATTATAAAAGAGGGTATTGATTATGCATCTTATTGATAAATTACCAAATGGTTGATAAGATTGTAACTATGATAACATGTGCTATATTTGTGAATATAATTTATATAATTGCCCACTTTGCATTCATATAGTTGATTGACTTCTATTTGTATAAACTAGACTACGTTAGTTACTTAATGATTATACTCACCCTTCCATCTGATATTTTACAGCACTAGCTCCATGTAAGACAAAGGAAAAGCATTTAAAGCCTATGAATTTTATTCATACAGTGATGTCTTTATCGATATTGCCATCTAGGATTATGCTTCAGAATATTTGCACTATTTGTATATTTATTTTGATTGATTGTATTTTGGGCACTAGGTTATGTGTTATATGTGACGAAGCATCTGTACAGGGCTAAAATACTTGTGCAAGTATAGTTATAGTTATATGATTGATTGTGAATGATAAGGTTGATATTTAATGTTGAGTACCATCCCCAATTGTTTTTGAAATTCATAGGGTTAGGGGTGATATTGAGATATATGTGATATTTGATTAATGTGGTGTGTTGCAGAGGTAGAGTTAAGTTCTTTGAGTGTGAGTTTGGTTGAACTTCTGACACTTAGATTAAGTTTTGGACACCTTAGTTATAAAAAAGTATGAAAATGTGATTAGTTTGGGTTTGGATATCCAACTCTTTAGTATGTAATAATTTGAAAATGAAATCAGTGCTATTAGTTAGTTTACTAAATAAGCTTTTTTGTGAACACACAGATTACCTCAATTGAATGTCGGACAAAGAGTTGAGGCATGTCAGAAATTTAGCCTTAGAAACTTAATTTGACAACAAACTATTGTCATTTGATGATACATCTCCTTTTAATTGAGGCAGACTTATCGTTTTATTGTAAAATGACATTTTTGACCCTATAAGCTAATATTTTCAAATCCAATTGATATCTCATGCCTTCGTATGTGTTATGCCTTTGATACAAACTTGTGTTACTTTTGATTTGATATATTTCAATGATCAAACTTGCAATCCCATAGTTGTTATTGATTTGCATTAAATTAGAATTTGATGTTCTGGGTTCTCAATATGTATAATTTACTTAGTTTTAAACTGTTCTATTCTATCGTAGCAATATGTATTAAAGATATAAATCATTGGTTTCGAACAATTTAACTATAATTGACCTTTGAACTGGTCTTTTCTTTTTTATTATGGATAATTTCTTTATAACTACAGTTAAAGTATTTCAACTATGGTATAGTAATTGATGGGTTATTCTTTATTGTTATGGTGGTTTTGGATATGTGATGGGATAACAGGGGCGGTATTGCCCAACTCATTTAACATTACTTTTTATTTTTAGTATTTTCAATGGCTTTAAAATTTTCAATGTTGTTGGACCATTCATAGTATGACAACATACAAACTAAATATTTAAATGGACGTTAAAGTCAAATCCACGCTTGTTGCAATTACTATTTAATTTACTTTAATTATTTATTCAAAAAATATTTGATTTAACTAATGATGCTATTTAGGTAAAATCATTGAAATAATCATGTGGCTTTTGAAAAATGAATTAGTCCTATCATTGAAATTTGAAATTTAAAATTATATATATATGTGTGTATATAGTGATCGATAAAAGACCTTGTATATTATTATATTGATTTTATGATTCAAACATAACAAGTTTCTAGAGCCATTTTAGTATAGTGGCTTTTAAGGTTTGCCAAAGTTGGATTGGTCAAAAGATTTCAATCCATTTATAGATATAACCTTGCATTTTAATTCATAATTAAAAAAATAGAAAACACAATTATTAACTTTTATAGTTTTATTGAGTTTTATTTTTAATTTTTATAATTTTTTAAAAAAATTTTCAGTTTCTATAATTAAGGATGGACCCACATTTAGGGGGAGGCCCCACTAAAACTAATTCCATCTTAGATTTAATAAGGAAAAATTTCACTTGCCCCTTCAAAAAATTATCATTTGCCCCACCTAAATATTGCTCTTGCATCGCTTGGGTTTTTAAAAAATTTCAGTCTTGCACGTATTCTCACTCATTCAATCCAGGAATTGAATGTTATTTGTATTTCTAATTTTATTGGAGATAGAGAATAGAGATATCAATTTGAACGACTGAAAATAATATTAATTTATAATATATATATATATATATATATAAGAATATAATAAAATATCATTTAATGTTTTTTCAACTTCTTGAATAAAAAACTAATTTTTAAGGGAAAAAATAACTATTGGTTTCCATTATTTTATTGTGTTTTGTTATTGATTCCTCGTATTTTTTTCATATCCTCTAGTTTTTATCTTATGCAATGTTAATTAGTCTCTTTGCTTTTAAATATTTTTAGGAAATTGTATGGCATTAATTGTGTTAGATTATCTTATGTGTAACTAACAGTGTTAGTGGAGATGCTTGCATGCTTAAATTAAAACTAGATAATTTTTCATGCATTGCACGGGTTGAATTTAAAAAATTTAAAATAAATACCTTGGATATTATTGATATTGACATATCTAAAATTACTAAATTTTTAAAAGTTTCTTTATTTAATTATTTTTCTTCTTCTTGAATATTTCATTCATACACATCTTGTCTTTATTTTTCAAACCTGTAGTAAATTATAAATAGAGTTTGAAAAGATTGAATTTTTGATGATTCCATCATACGTGATTAAGGCGTGAAAACTTCTAGATAGGTATCCTTTCATTTAAAAAAATGATGTAGAAAATGTGAATTATGTATTTTTTTATATTTGAAATATATACAACATAATTATATTTCTTATTTTGATTTCATGTTTATAGTGTATCGTCAAAAAATTTATAACATGAATGTTTTTTTCATTGAAATTGTATATAATTTTATGTCTAATAACTTAAAAGTGAGAGAATTAATCTTTGCTAAGTTTGATATAAGAAAACTGTAAGTAATAATATAGATACAGATAAGTAATATAGATAAACACCTATCAACAATATGAAAAAGTTCTATAAATTGATACATTTTTATTTTATTTTGTGATAGTGGAGTGCAAGATAATTTTCTATCATCCAGTACAAGTGACAATAAAGATGCTCGTCAAGAGATATAACAAACTTTCTCAGATATTCAAGCCCATTCCATTGTCACTTCATGGAAAAGCTGAGATAGATGGAGTTATTGCTTTCGTAAAACTTAAATTTTATATTTAAAATTTAATAATGAAATACATAAATTGTTAAAGATAGAGATTATAGAATATTAAGAGGCATGAGATAAATGAAAAAGCTAAGATGAATGGAGTTATTGTTCCCATAAAACTTGAATTTTATATTTAAAATTTAATAATGAGATACATGAATTCTTAAAGGTAGAGACTGGAGAATATTGAGAGACACAAGATAAATAAAAAAGCTGAGACGGATGGAGTTATTGCTCATGTGAAACTTGAATTTTATATTTAAAATTTAATAACGAGATATGTAAATTATTAAAGATAGAGATTGGAGAATATTGAGAGACACGAGATAAATGAAAAAGTTAAGAAGGATGGCCTTACTGCTCCCATATAAAATACATAAATTATTAAATATAGAGACTAGAGAATATTGAGACACACAAGATAAATAAAAAAATTGATATTTATGGAGTTACTGCTCTCATAAAATTTGAATGTTATATTTAAAATTTAATAATGAAATACATGACAAATAAAATGAACCAATGAATAAGGAGAATTAAAATTTAATTAAAGTGAACTGATCAATAACATCAAAGAGATTCTGACCAATTAATAATTTTTTACAAGATATATATATATATATATATATATATTGATGATGGATGAGTCAATGATTCTTTTTACCTTTATTTTAACATTCAACTCGAGATTTAATATCATTAGTGGTATAAGGAGTAGGGACTAACATTGTATGGGCCAAGAACAAAACATATAAAATTATAGGTGCCAAGGCTTGTGTTTTCCCTTATCTTTATTTTCTAAAAGATAATAGGATCATATTCTTTGATTTTTAAATTTTACTCATTTATATTCAAAGGTAACACTTTATAATAAAATAGAAATTTTTTTTTTAATTTTTCATATTGAAAATATTTATTCTAAAAGAGTATGATTTTTTTCATAAAAAAAGAAGATTATTAAAATATGATGTTAATATAAATTAATATAAAGATAATTTTCTATTTTGATATTTAAGAGTATCAAAGAGAATCATTTTCAATATAAATTTTTCTTATATTAAGATAATTTTATTTTTTGAGTTATTATAATTTTATAGTAATTATTTATTCTTATGCATTTAATTTTAATGAAATTATTTTTTATTAATTCAATGAATATTTAGAATTTCATTTCAACTATATTACTATTTATTTGATATAAATTTGCCCCCACTAACAAAATTTCTTGGGTCTGTCACTACCTATAGTTTGAGCAAGATTGGATAATGTATGTTATTTATGTTCCTATAGTTTTAATGTCTTCAATATTTTCAATCTCTATAAGGACTGAAAATATTGGAAAAACTAAAAACTAAAGGGATTAAAAGTAAATAAAATTATAGAGACTAATGATTATGTTTATCATAAAAACATGTGAAGAAAATTAGAGATGACAAAAAAAGAAATAATATTTTTACATAAAAAAATGATTGCTTGGGATTGCTTGACGTGGAAGGGTCGTCTAATGGTAAATTCTCTATAAGTAGAGCTGTCAATTAGGGTTAAACCCATTAGGTCAACCCTTTTAAATTTGAGAATATCCCGAGATTGGCCACTCGCCATTTAGGGTCAGGCTGACCCTTTTAAGCTTTTTTATACTTTTTTAAAAATTTTAATATGAAAAAAATTAAATACTACATACAATCATACACTAAAAGAAAAACCTAACTTCATTCAATCATGCTGATTTCTTCTCTTTCATCTATCAATTGACCAACTGACCAAGCATATAGCTGGCCACTCTCCTTTCTTTCGTCTTTCATCCATCAAGACTTAGTTGATGATGCTAGTAAAATCTAATTGCTATCAGGGTTGATTTTATGAAGTTGTTATTTTTTTATTAAACTTAAATATGTTATTGAGTGAATTGACTTAAATTTATTTTTTAGACTTAATGTTATGTGTAATATTTTTTTTAGAATTTTAAATATGTTTTTTACCTTTTTAAATTGAAAAATGGAAAGAAAAAGGCCTTGAAGACTAAGGTTGAGCTATATATAATGAAACCCTGAAGTGTAATTGAGCTTAAAAGAGCAAGCTCGGTTAGGCTTCAACCTTTTAAGGATCAGTCTTAATTAATAGCTTTACCATCAAGTTGGCATATTAGAAATTAAGTCATCTAATGTCTTTGTGTATTTTAAAACTTTTATTATGACACTTTCCTCATTTTATGCATTCGATTATTTTACAAAAAAAATTTAAAGTAAATAATAAAAATTGTTGTTTATTCTAATTAGTTTTAAAAACTTAAATAAATATCCTAAAAACTTAATTTAAACTTATTTAGTTTACAACTTCAAAGTTCAAACACCCCACCTCCATGTGGAAATTTAAAATTCGAAGACTCAACCAACGAGTATTAGTTCTAGTGGAAGCGGTTGAGTTTGAAACTTTAAGTTTGTATAATGTTTATCTATATAAATATATATTGAATGTTAACTGAAATCTATTAGAAACTAGGGAAACTAACAAGGATACAAGGTAAAGATCCAAAAACTACAAATAACCCAAAGAGAAAAAACAAAAAGAAAGAAAGAAAGAAAGAATTCCCAGCATACCTAATGGGGGGTGTATAAAAAGGTTAAAATCATCAGGAAAGGAGTAATTTAACTTGGCTAGAAAATCAGCCTTTCTATTACTATCCTTATATAAAAAATTAAAATTGACACGCAATTGTTTGTTTAAGAGCTTTTTGATTGAATCGATAATCTCTTTGAAAGGAGGGTAATAATAGTTGTTCCTTGTAATTATTAATATGGTATATACACAATCACTAAGAGATTTCTACAAACCGAAAACCTTTGATCCAGCATTATTTTAAGCCCTTATAAATGCCAAGAATTTCAGCAATGGTAGGAGGAACAGGATCCAATCTTTGATTAAAACCAAGAAACCAGTTACCATTTGAATCCTTCAAAATCCCACCACATACACCAAGGCCGTTATGGAGAGTAGATATATCAGTATTTATAAAAATGACATTTGTATTCCCTCTTGCTTGAGGGACATTGCCCCTCTGGCAGTCTGTTCCAAGGACTTGTTGGTCGAGTCTAACATCACCTGACACTTTGAAAATAAAATTGCTAGAGTCTTCAACATTAGAATCAATAAGATTGGAAAAGTTTCGAGCACCTATTCTTTCAAATGTTCCAGCATGTGTAAGCAAACAACACATTCCAAAGGACTGATTTTGTTGAAAAGCTTTCCACCTATGCTTTCATGTTCCAAGTCACCCAATCCTTCACGTCCAATCTGTAGAATTTCTCTGCCAGGTCAGTTCGGACATATGCATTTTGACCGTCACTCGCAAATTTCAAGGCTAGTTAACCCCGGTCGGTTGACCACAAAAAAAAAAAGAAAAAAGGAAAAAAAAAAGCCCCGGTCGGACTTCAATTACAGCAATACGTTGCGTTTCATGCCTCCCCAACCCCTTTCCTCAATCTCTTCTCGGTTTCAGGTCAAACGAAAAAATCTCTTCTCAGCATCACCTATCCGACAGTCTCTTTTTCGCACCAAGCAGAGGCACATTGGCCTTCCATTCCCCCGCCTTCCTCTTCGTCGTCGAGCTGCACAGCATCGCATCTCCGAGCACCGTCGCGCTCTGCCGGCCGCCGTCGAAGTTCTGTGTCTTCGAAGTCCACTAGTCCAGAGGCCACTACCAGTCAGAGACGTCGCCTCAACCCCTTCCCCCTTCCACTGCCTCGTCGGTGTCGGCTAGTCGCAGGCTCGTGCTCGTCGTCGTCTTCTCACCCCTTTCCCGTCCTCCATATTCTGGCCAAAGTGTTCGATTCATCTCCCTCGGTGAGATTTTCTATCTCTTTCTCTCTCACTCTCAATTCATCCCTCTCTCTCTCTCTCAATCCTTCAACTGAATGCTCAATTTTCTCTTCAACAAAATGCGGGATTCACTCCCTTGTTGAATAGAAGATTGTCTCGCGAATTTCAGCTAGATGTATTTGATCAACAAGTACAGAGAAATAGAGAAAATCAGAATCCGCTAATTTCCTTTTTTTCTCTCGTCTTTTTTCTCTTTAATCCGATTTCTTCTTCTTTATCGGGGTCGTATTCTCACTGTTTCTTGTATTGTGGTGCGGTTTCTCTCTGCTTGTCTCAATCCGACCCGGCGCGTGAAGTACCCGCCATTTACTTACTTACTTACAAGTAACTCTTGAGTTCTGCTTTAAAGTGAGTGAAAAACTGTACGCCCACAGAATAAAAATAAAAATAAAAAAAACAAAAGGCAATGATGCGAGAAAAATTGCAGAGACAGGAGAGAGAAAAAAGTGAAAAATTTTGTCGCCTTTCCTCCACGGAGATTAGGGTTTTTAGTCTGTTTCTTTAATCATTCTTCTCTCTATCTTCCTGCTCGTCTCGTAAGTTTCTATTATTCTCTTTTCTTGTCTTTCTATAATAGTTTGCTTTTTGTCTTTTGATTTTTCTCCTTCTCTCCCGATACCTCCCACACTCGAGCTCTGAATCCGTAGTTCTTTACTCGGACTCGCTTTCCCTCTTACTTCTGATCTCTGAACACCTTAAAACTATAGATATGTTTTGTTTTTAGAGTATAATTATGCTAATTAAAGCTTATTTTGTGGATTGTTTGCGAGATTCTCCTCCGGTGTGCAAATTGCTATATTTCAACATGATTGACTGGTTCTTAGCTTCATGTCGTAGTTCTGATTCGTTGGTTTAAAAGAATTCGCGTATTTTGACTATCGAATTCGGACTTTCACGCAATTTGATGATTCTTAACTTCAGATTGTTCAGATGCGACGTCCTGAGCAATTTGAATTTTGTGTTCATCCAATTTGGACATTCTTTAGCTTTGGGACAAGAGGGAGAACCTGATCCAGACTGACTTTCCATTATTATTTATCAAATTTGGAAAATAGAAATGCATTTGACTTTGATAGGTTCCCCGTTGACTCAACAAGCAACTTTGCATTGAATCACACGCATCAGGTTATTCACAGTAAGTTTAAGTTGATAATTAAATATCCATTTAAAGGGGATCATGGAGTGAGGCAACGTTACCAGAACCTTCAACAGCTTCAATTTTGTTTTCTTCCCCTGTTTCTTCCCCTCTTCTTTTTCACATATTGATTGACTTTTATCCTATTTATCTCCTTAAATACCTCGACACCATAATCATTATTTTTTCTCCGATTGTTCACAGCATTTGGCATTCTCCGTTTATTCAGTGTTCATATGGCCTTGGGTAACGAATGAAGTATCTTCCTTACAGAGTCATTGTATTGTATTACATGACTTGCTTCTATCTCTCCCTTCCAACTGTTTATTATGGATTGGCAACTTAATCTTCATTCTAGACTACGAATATAAGGTCACCTGCCATTAACTAATCTTTAAAATCGAACCATCACTACCCGCAAATGATAATTTAATTTATCTTTTGAAACTCTTTCATGCCAACAAGTCGAGTTTAGAAACAGAATTTGACCATTTTGTGCTTGGCAGTTGTAAATAACGCGAAGGGGACATTTGCGGATTTGTTGATTATACTGCTTAATTTTATGACCTGAGGATCGAAAGATGTATTAGTCTGCCTCTGTTCCTTTTCGAAACCATTTTTATTTTGTTTTCAAATCCATTCTTAGTAGTTCTTATTTTGTGTTTTTGATTGCTGCTGAGTGTCAACTGAGTCAAGTATTGTGAATAGAAGATATTTAATGAGATGTTTGCTGCATAGAATGGTATTGGCTATTGAGTAGAAAGAAATATGTATTGAAAAAAGTGTGTTTTGATAAAAAATAATTATCGCTCCTGGGTGAAAAAGGTAATAAATATGTTTAATGATGATAATAATGGACATTGCATATCTTTTACCCCCTTTGAAATGAAGCCAGTCTGCCTCAATGCAACCAAACGGGACCTTAAATGTCTATGCCCTTTATTTCTTTGTAAATTACAATATATTATTGCATGCTGTGGAAATATTGTTTTACTGTAATGTCTCCGCCTTCCTATGCATGTTGGATTCCTGTAGTTAGTGTCATATGCAAGTTGGGTTTCTTGTGCTTTATTTTTTACCTGTGTGTGTTGTATTCTCTTATGCAGGGAAAATTTCAATTGGTTGTGCATTCATCTTCTGCATTTACAATTTCTATTTATAATCATCGTAAGTAATTCAATCCTTGAAGAGGTCATTTTTTGGTAGAGATGTAGAGTCGTTGAAAGAGAAATTCTTTCCTTCTCAAACCCCATGATTCCAAGAAAACGGGCAGGAAAAAGATGCTCAAATTATGTTAGTAATTGGCATATTTTGTATAAGCAGGACTTGTAGCAAATTATTGCTTAATCGACCAAGTCCTATACTGGCTGAGGAGGCCTAGAATAAGTAGTTATCTTTTGCATCCATTTGTGGGTTTCTGATGGATGATGCTGGGCATCGTGAAAATGGAAGGCACAAAGCTGATCAATATAAATCAGCTCAGGGGCAGGTATGCTGAAATAACTTCGTGCTCATTGAGACACTCAACTGTTGAAGTTTTAACGAAGCAGTAGTTGCTTAGGCTGGATTTATTTCCTTCCAAAAAGGTTGTATAATTATATTGATCGTAGTATTCTTGTTGCAGTGGTTGATGCAACATCAACCTTCCATGAAGCAAATCATGGCAATTATGGCTGAAAGAGATGCAGCCATCCAAGAGAGAAATCTGGCCCTTTCTGAAAAAAAGGCAGCTCTTGCAGAGCGTGATATGGCATTCCTGCATCGAGATACTGCCATTGCAGAACGCAACAATGCCATAATGGAACGAGATAGTGCAATTGCTACCCTTCAATATCGAGAGAACTCCTTAGCCAATGGTAGCATGTCTTCATGCCCTCCAGGATGCCAAATTGCCCGAGGTGTCAAGCATGTGCATCATCCTCAGCAACAGGTGCACCATTTACCTCATATGGGTGATACTTCATACAGCACCCGGGAAATGCACACCAGTGATGACCTTCCAGCAGCATCATTGCCTAATGAAGCTGGGAAGTCACGGCGGGCCAAGCGACCAAAGGATGGTAAGTCAACTTCACCTAGTAAGAAGACGCCGCGAGCTGCAAAAAAGATCAAGAGGGAGGGTGAAGACTTGAATAAGATGATGTTTGGCAAGGCGCATGAATGGAAGAGTGGTCAGGAAATGGTTAATGGAGGTGATGATCTTAACAAGCAGTTAGGGTCATCAAAGGCAGATTGGAAGGGTCAGGACTTGGGGTTGAATCAAGTGGTATATGATGAATCAACCATGCCAGCTCCTGTATGCTCTTGTACTGGTGTTCTGAGACAATGTTACAAATGGGGGAATGGGGGCTGGCAGTCTGCTTGTTGCACAACAACTCTATCAATGTATCCACTTCCAGCAGTACCCAACAAGAGACATGCCCGGGTTGGTGGTCGAAAGATGAGTGGAGGTGCTTTCAATAAGTTGCTTAGCCGGCTTGCAGCAGAGGGCCATGATCTGTCAAATGCAGTTGACCTGAAGGACCACTGGGCCAAGCATGGCACAAATCGCTATATCACAATCAAGTAGATTGCGTAATCTTTGAATCCAGAGGAGCAATAAATAAATAGGGAACAACCTCTAGTAATCAACTGTGGATTTCGGTGTCATTCAAGGAGGAAAATAAAGATCGTAAAAAGGTAAGCACGGAAGTTAATGATTAAGGTATGGTTGTGCCCGTTAGTGTATTTAGGATAAATAGTTCTGCAGAACGTTGGCTATATAGAAGAAATGGCAATATAACCATTGTGGTCACTGATACCACGTTTAATCAGCCAAGATAATGGTCTGCTGCAGCCAGCAGCATGTAAAAAAGTTGTGTGGTTGTTTTTTAACTGTTATATAGCCCTGATATTTGAATCTAGCATGTAAGCACAATAATTGTAGAAAAGTATTGTCCCCTTTGAACCCTATGAACCAAATTATTAGTAGTAGTGTGTAACATGTAAATTTTCTTTTTGAATAACAATTGTATTTCCTAGTGGAGACGAAGTTTAGAGGCATGGTTGCAAATTACAATGGGCGTTGATGATTCCTATTAGATTTGGTTATTGTGAGGGCTCCTCAAGGTTGGTTGAACAAGTTTAAGCACTATCGTTGAGAGCCCTATGGAAATTGCTGTACAATGTAGCATCCAATTCTAGAAGCAGGAGGATTTGAAGTAAATTGCGTTGCCTGATGGTAGTGAATAGTGATTTGTGTTTTCTCCCCTCTCGTGTGGAGAAATAATGCCCTTGACATTTTCATTGTCTCGTCATCATAAATTGAGAAATTAAGGAAAAAGAGCACTAGCTAGACATAGAAAGTAGTTAGAAAGTAGAACAATGTTGATTCTTGTATTGCCTGAAAAAGAAAAGCGGGTGGTTTTACTGGCGAGGATGATTGAAGTCAAAGCTGATGTTGCAGATACTGGTGCCAATGTCAACATCACCATGGTCAACTTTTCAGAAATGAGCTCATGATTTTTGGTTGATTTATACCCCCGTGTGTCCGAGGCTTTATGCTGATCATGTTGCTCTGAGCCGGACATTCTTGTTGATAATAGAATATTGAAATTATTATACTAAGTATGGAAGCAGTGTCTCTGTTGGATTGGATGAGATGATAGATAGATTGATATTAGCTGATATGATTATTTATCCTTACAAGTAGATGTCAGTACATTAAAAAAAAAGAAAGAAAAGAAAACAAATACATACATGTATGAATACGTGTTTTTCGTTTTTCAGTAAATGAGGAGGTAGGGACCGAATATTGTATGCGAAATTGGAGGAATTTTATTTGGGTGGGTGTGCGAGACTGATAATTCGAGAGTAGAAAGCAGAGCACTTGTACCATCAAGCCATAAGTTCCATAAGTGATGATGCGAGCATCAACGAGGCCTCTTGCATTGTGAGTGTGGGGGTGTGGATTTACGTTCAGATGTTTTCTGATTTCTTTTCTTTTGTTTCTTTCTCTCTCTCTCTCTGTTTTTTTTTTTGGGTATCGACACAGTTTTAATTGGGGACTTGTCAATTAAAAGAAATGACAAACGAAAAGAAAATAAAAGAATAATTCTCTTGGGGTGATCATCCTAGTTAAATCTGTAGACCCAATTAGAGAAGAGGATTCAATTAAAGCATCCTACAAAGTTATCTCAACAAGGGCAATGATCATGATGTCTCGTCGGTTTGGACAATCATCTAGGGGTGGCTTACCTATGAAAAGACAAACATCTCTTTAGAAAGTTGCTTGTGATTGTTTGCAAGTCATATATTGTTAAAACTAAAGCAGCTTAACAATATAGATATTCAATTTTTCTTAATCAATATAGATAATTCAAAGGAAAAATATAATCATTAATCTCTATAGTTTCATCGAGTTTTATTTTTAGTCATTGTAATTTGTTTTAGTGTTTCGGTCTTTATAATTTTAACAAGATTAAATGATGATTGTTCTTCAGATCCCTAATAATGTTAAATTACAAGGATTATAAAAATTGAAAATACTGAAAATAAATTACAAGAACTACAAGCAAAATTTGATAAAATTATAAAGACTAGTAATTATATTTTTTCCAATTAGAAGAGCCACTCTCAAGTAGATTTGATAATATTTAAATTTAATATATTAATATTAGATATTGGATATAAATATATAATAAATAATATTATAGGCCAGAGGACATGTCTTTTTGGCCACAATTCCATTGACCCTTTTCATCGCAGTTTGGGATTGTACTAAAGTTAGAAAGTCTAGGTAAAGTCGTTTAATGTATCCAAACTTAATACTTTATTTTTCTTACTTATATAATACTGCACTTTATTTGATTTAAAATATAAGTAACTTAATATTTATAAAAAAAATTTTTATCTCACCTCTTGTATTTATTAACTTGGCTTCTCGTATATGTGAATTTATATTTTATAACATTCTTTTCACTGATTATAAATAAAAACCAAAGGTAAAAAGAGAAAATTAAATATATTTTTATAAAAATGAGAATTTTACTAGTATATAGATTATTATTAAAAGATTCTTGGACGGAATATATTATGAAGTGTAAAAACTGAGGTAAGAAATTCAAGTTCTATGATGATAAAGGCTCTTTAGATATGTCTAATAGTCATTATGGAAAACAAAATGATATTCCTTACGTTCAAAAATATAAGGTATTTTTTGAGAAATTGAATGTTCAAAAATATAATATATTCTTAATCTTTCGAGGTGTAATCATTGGCTTTTTTTAAAGTGCTCCTATTAATAAATGACTTTATATTTATTGTAGGGTATTTAATAGTAGTAAATATAAAAAGATAGTGTTAGTTTGAAAGTAAGTAACTACTTTATTGAAAGATGATATTCAATTAAAAATATCTTATATTTTTAAATGGAGGGAAGAAGTAAGTTACAAGAAAAATATTATTAAGTCATAACATCCTAGATGGTGAGCGACACAGCTACATTGCTTTCATCAACACAAAGAGTCACTGATGAAATCATGAAACAAAGAAGCTAGAAGATTCCTCGCTGAGCTTATGAGAATTTTGAACGGATTTGAATATCTATTAGACTTAAAGATGCAAAATCGTCATCATATAGCTTTTGCGATTAATATGATTAACAAAATAAGATAGTTCACCTTACAGGACTAGATAGTTACTGTTAATTACATGTTTAGAGATATCAACAATTATGTATGCAACGACCTATATGCTCATAACTAGTTTTTTTTTTTTTTGTTAAAAAAAAATTCTTGTGTGATCTGGTGTCCTAGCTGTTATATTTTAATAATAATAAGGTGAACATAACCTTAAAAGTTGAAAACCTCAATGTCCATCTATCTGATGTCAACATGGTTCCATGCTGACAATTTGACATTTACAAGGACTGGGAAGGGATGGCCGACCATCAATTAATAAGCAACATTGTTTTCTTGGAGTCTATCAATGAAGTGTCCTTGAAAGAAATTAACATTTGACAAGCGTTACAAATCGGATGCTTATTAAAATTCTTTCAGATGTCTTTCGTCAATATTCTCCCTTGTTTTGTGTGTGTGTGTGTATTTATCTATAATATCAGATAATTCTCCTTTTTTTATTAAAAAATACATTGGTTAATCAATTGTTTGCATGTGTATATTGGTCCCACCATTTAATGTTATCATTTTAAAGTTATTAACTATGATAGAAAATATAATGTAGATTTAAAAATTTTCATTTGATTATGAGTAAAATTAAAAATTTATTTTATTTTTAACAAAGTTAATGACTTAATCACTTTTTATTAATTTCAATGAGATTATTAAAAGTGTTTTAGTACATAAAATGGGAAGGAGAAACAATTAAAACTTAATATAGTACTTCTTACAAACTACAATATAATTCATTTTAACTAATTTACGTTCCTATAAAAAAATTGGTTAAAATCTTAATTTTTAAAACTTTTTAACATCTTTGCAATTATATCATTAAGTGACATAAATATAACATTTAATTTATTTAAAATAATTGTATTAATTACTTAAATAGAGTATAATAAAATAAGATTATAATTAAAAAATGGATTAATGAGAAAATATGACTCTGAACTATTGCTCGAAAATTGTCTTGAATTCTAAACTTTTAAAATATATAAAATAAACCCTAAGCTTTTAAATTTATAATAAAATAAACATTAACTGTTAATTTTTTAATATTATTACTATTCATCTAGGTATTGTTCACAGTTAATTTTTGTATGAATTTAACCTTAATTGTTACTGTACCCATGTGGACAATAATAATGTTAAAAAAGTTAAAGGTCAGGATTTATTTTTTTACAAATTTAAAAATTTAAAATTTATTTTATATATTTTAAGAATTTAAAATTTAGGGTGATTTTTGAGTAAGAATTTAAAATTCTATTTATACATTAACCCTTAAAACAAAATATATACAACCTTACCCAATCCCTTATACTTTAGACTAATTAGAGTTTAAAAAAACATTAATATAATAAAAGGCGCGTGCCACAACCCTGGACAAGAAAAGATATTTTATTGGATGTCCTTCGACCAACAAAAGAAATGAAAAAGAGGGAGCATTGTATTTTCCTATTTTTATTCAAATAAAGTAGTATTAGTTTTAAAAATAGAATAGAATAGAATAAAAAGAATCACTATTCTGTTTTTTCGTTAGGAAAGGTCCTTTTCACTTTCAGCGTAGGGTTGCAGAAATCAGACCTGTTACTTTATAAAGGTTTGGAGGTTTCAGCTTCCGAATTTCCCACTCGCATTCGCTCAAACCCATCACTCTCTTCCGTCTTCTCCTTCGTATTCCACACTTTCATTCTTCATCTTTTCACTCTCATTCAGGTGCTTTCGCTTTTCCCGATCTTCTCGCTTTTTTTGTTTGGTTATGAATCTGTTATTGTTGTCTAGTTTTTGTTTTCTGTTCATGATCTGGGAATGATGTTCTTATGCTAAATTTTCAAAATCTGTATGCTTTTCTTTATGTAAGCTATTCGTGGGTATTTGTTTGTTATCTCTGTTCCAGATCGAGGGTTAAGCTGAACCACCATGGCAGCCATGGCTCAACTTCGTTTTTCTCCTCTCTCTGGCTCCTACCATGCCGTTTCGGACGCTCGCGCATTCAATCCCCATCACGTTATTTCTTTCCCTTCTTCCTTGCACTCTCGAAATCGATCTCTGTCTCTCATCAACCCAAACGTCTACGAACCCAATTTGCCGGAGAATCTGCAAATTTCATTCGCTGGCGGTGATGGTAGCGACGGAGTTGGGCGCGGAGGAGGTGACGGTGACAATGGCAATCGGGGCGACGATGGGAATTCCGATGATCCATCTTCAACGTCGGGTGAGGGACTTGGGATTCTTGGTATGTTTTTGGCGGGATGGAGATCTCGAGTCGCCGCTGATCCCCAATTTCCTTTCAAGGTTCTGATGGAGGAACTGGTGGGTGTGAGCGCTTGTGTGATCGGAGACATGGCTTCTCGTCCAAATTTCGGATTGAACGAGCTGGATTTCGTTTTCTCCACGCTTGTTGTTGGCTCTATTCTGAATTTCACCCTCATGTATCTACTAGCACCCACCATGGCTTCTTCCTCCTCCAGTTTACCTTCAATCTTTGCAAGCTGTCCTAAGAGCCACATGTTTGAACCAGGTGCTTATGGGATCCTGGATCGATTTGGAACTCTAGTGTACAAAGGAACTGTGTTTGCAGCAGTTGGGTTCGCTGCTGGGCTTGTAGGGACTGCAATTTCAAATGGGTTGATCAAGATCAGGAAGAAGATGGATCCAAACTTTGAGACTCCAAACAAGCCTCCTCCTACACTGTTGAATGCTGTGACTTGGGCAGCTCACATGGGAGTTAGCAGTAATCTGAGGTACCAAACTCTGAATGGGATTGAGTTTTTGTTGGAGAAGGGTCTTCCTCCATTGGCATTCAAGTCGTCTGTGTTTGTCCTGAGGTGCTTGAACAATGTTGTTGGAGGCATGTCCTTTGTGATACTGGCGAGGTTGACTGGTTCACAGAGTGTGTCAGAACAACAGAAGCCATTAGCTGCTGTTGCTGCAGAGAAGGTGCGTTTGGAGAACAGAGAAGAGAAGTTGCAGAGCAATGAGTCGATAGCGAAGTGATAACCAATGGAAGGAATCAAAGACAAGGACCATTACTTGGTTAGTCAGTGAGTTAGGCTATGAGAGGCTTTAGTTTCTTCTGAGTATTGCGCTTGCCATTTATCTTTTGTAGAGGAACTAGCTAGACTGCTAGAGTGAGGAGTTCACCTATGGATGAATGAGTTTATTTTGTAGTTGGCCAGTTAGGTATGAAAAATTTTTCTTGATAATAAATAATTTTAAGTTTAAATATCATTTTATGAGAGTATGTAAATTTGTCAGGTAAGATAAGAAGCATACAGGGGCTCACACCACATCACATGTAGTAAAAATAAAAAATATTTTACATATGTCTGTGCAGCGAAAACAACTTTTTACCACTTTTATTATTTAAAAAATTAATTAATTTTTTTTTTTTGAATTGGTTGCGATTGTTATGATTTTATTAATTTATCTTGTGCATTTCCGTAGGGCTTCTTTGTTGTTTTTCGGCCAGACACGGGGCCTCGTTTAGCTCATTCTAAATTAATATCTTGTAATCTACGATAGTTTTAAATTATACATTAATGTATTGTAGATTATTTCTCCTATCTGTTCCGTCTAATTCTAACAGTTATAAATAAATGTTACTTTCTCCCTTAACAAAATATAAAGCACTTTTGAAGAGTTGAATGTTCAAAAATATAAGACATTTTTAATCTTTCAAGGTGTAATTATTATTTTTTTATAAAAGTGTCTCTATTGATAATGACCTTATATTTATTATAAAGTATTTAATGGGGCTAAATATGAAAAAATAAAATTAATTTAAAAGTAGATAATTATTTTATTAGGAATAAGATTCAATTAAAAATATTTTATATTTTTAAATGAAAGGAGTATCTATTAAACATTCTAATGTTATTTTCTTTTGCCAGTAGATTTGTATCATATAATTTTTTAATGGTCACGTCAATAATTGTCTCCAAAGAACAATTAATTAATACAAGTTTGTATCAAACATGGAAAACAAATTGTTTCCCAAATAAAACGATAAATCAATAATCAATAATTAGTCATAATCAATCTGAAATTTGATTTTTTAAATTAATAATAATTTTAATATATTATGATAAAATTTTACAATATTTTATAAATATCACTCAACTATATACTGTCATATGTTATAATTTATACCCACAATATATTAATTCAAACCAGTTAAACCGCTCTTTATCCTGTATTAACATCTGGTAAAAAAAATTAATTAAAACACTAATAACCAAACAAGACAAAGATTACTGTGTTAGACGAAGTATTGCAATACACGACCCAAACCACCCAGAACCAGCGAGACGAAAGAGAACGAGAAACTGCTGACTTTTCAAGAATTTTACTGTGTTAATCATAGTGTAGCAAATTTGGGTTCAGATCAATAAAATCTAAAGCTATATACAACGTAAAAGCTAACTATGACAAACATCAGATTCTTGAATACAAACTTTAGCGCCTGCAATAAATCTGCCTCAATAAGGTGTGTGTATATAGCCCGTTAGCTTCTTTTAAAGCCCCCAAAAAGCCAGCTCCAGTATAAATGACACACCAATCCCTGCAGTCTCTGTTGGTCAATAAAACTAAAACACAACTACAATATCTGCAAAGGATTGAAGCAATTTGAGCTTAGCATCACCCTCTCCCTCATTCATGATCTCTTCACACTTCATAGCAAGGGACATGGGTGATCAACCCAAAGAGATCAATACGTCTGTTGTATAAGAACATCGACAATAGATGATAATGCACCACAATCATCCTATCTGACAGCTTCTGGTGCAGAATTGCAGTAAGGTGTATGCAAGCAAACCAGCCTAGTGAATGTCAGACATAAAATAGCAAACCCCATACCCATAATGAGGCCGCAAGTGCTTTTACTTTTTTCTAAACTTAGTGCTCTCTTAACCATATTAACAAAACTTGGGATCAATCCCCCACAGGCAAAGACCATCACATGGTCAAGACCGCTATAGTCAATACCGGCAAGAATAGCCCCAATTGCTGATATTGGGCCCATGAATCCAATTATGGCAGCTGCTGCAAGCGAGGCATGCCAACTATCAGTTGCACCAAAGATGCAGCTAGCCACCGCTGCTCCCCGTGGAAGTCCGTGTAGAGAGACTGGGAGGACCATGTGACGGCCAAGTCCATATGCTTTTGGTGCAGCCACTCCCAATGCGAGTCCTTCAGCCAAAGCATGAAAAGCAACTGTTCCACATGAAATGAATGATTGAAGGGTGTGAACGCTTAATGGGAACCCGGTGACTGTCGGTAAGTCACTGGCAGAGGTCTTTTTGTGAGCTGTAACCTTTAACATACTCGAGCTAGAAACATGGACGAAAGCAGCCCCCACTGCCAGGAGGAATAAAACAGGAAAAAATCCCAGCTTTGTAGACAAAATAAGCTGCACTGGTCGCCAAGCACCAAGAACAAAAGCAATCCCACAAGCCGTGCCCATAAGGAGAGCATGCCGGAGATGAAAGGCAAGAGCAAATGCAACCAGAATGATGCCACCGAGTAATGGGCCAAGGCCAAAAAGTAATGAAACAAAGAAGCCAGAAGCGTCCTCAGAGCTGCACAAAGAAATAAAACTTTCAGGAACAAAAAAAGGGGGGTGCAAAAAAGTGGAAAATGTTACTTCTGCAGAAAGGTGATGTGGAAAACTAAAAATTCAATGTATTCCCTCTCATAAACTCACTTGTAGTCATGGCTGAAATTTTGAAAGAATGTGCTGAGAGCTTCCATAAATGCTACAGAAAGGGTTGCTGCTGACGCAACCTGTGAGGCAGAGGCTTCCTGGTATCCAAGCATCAAAAAATGTCACAAGGCATGCGGTATGGATCCCAGGCGAACAGAGCCCTGAGGAAGCAGGGTGCATAGTAAAGTATGTTACCTTGAATGCATCAGGGAGTACTTCTGCAACAACCATCCAGATCATACATCCAGCTGCAAACCCCGTACAGAAAGGCAGGAACTTACTGAATGCATCAGCACACATAAATGAAGGAACTGCTACAATTGGCTGCATTAAATCATGCATAACATGGTAAGAGGCCATGGCCAAAAAACTACAAGTTCAACAACCACTTGTTGGTGGTTTATCAGCGTAGCTCATGCCTAAGGGTAATCTTTAAGCCACTACTGAAGCAACCTATAATGAAGCCATGATTATCACGTTTCCACAGAACTCAACCATTCAACAATTATTAATCACCATCAGTCACATTGCCATACAAATTAAGAATCCATAACATATTTCCAAATCCCGAATCACAATCATAAATAATATAAAGTCAAAAAATTTAGAAACAAATTGAAAATGCTTGAAATATAAAATAGAGTAAACTGCATATAATGTCAAACTTTGAAGTAATGTGTAAATACTCCTCAAACTTCAAACTTGAAAAGTCACCATAAAATTTCAAATTTGTGTAGATAATCCCCTTAAAACTTAGGTGCGAATAATCTTAAGAACTTTAGATCATGTGCAGTTAAAATCTGAACTGACAGTAAATGAATATCTGAACAAGTTTAAAAGTTTAAGGAAATTCATTATCAACTTTTGTAAGTTCGAGAGCTATCTGTATATGAACCAACATTCTCAAAAGGAGGGGTTTTGTGCAATTTATCCTATAAAATATGAATATATATGTATATATATTCTTAAAATATGCATAAAATAATCAATATAATAGATTCGACACAAGAGTCAAGAAACTATGAAAAAACACACTCATTAATATGTGAGTAATTAATTCTTGAGTGACGTTCCTTGCAAGCAGTGAAAACACAACAAAAAAAATAACACAATACTGCCATCAACTCATTGTTTCCACTCACGTCTATATTTAAGAAACACGTGATTCTGCAACATTGGTTCAAAATGCCCTAATTCATACAATTAATTGGCAAATTTAGGACTACTTCAAATTCAATCCTTGATTCAAATTGTAAGATTTTGATAACAATGTTAACTGCTACAATTAATGATATTAATGGTACAAATGATAGACACTAAATATAATTTCATAAACTTGAGCAGAAATTGACAGTCCATGGGACTAAGCTGCACGGTACAAGCAAACTCACACAGGATATGACTTCATTAGATATGATAAAATTGAAGAAGCTACCAAATCTTTCATAGTTCTATGTAACAGTAGAGAAGAGAAACTAATCCCTTCAAGTTAGACAGCACTGCCTCAGTGCAAAACCCAACTAGAAATAATTCAGCAGCTTCATTGTAGTGATTTCCATTGAAAGGAAAAATATAAGTTAATAAAAGAAAAATAAAACTTAGAATTGAGAGGAGAAACCATGCAACGACTGACACCTCACTCACAGCAGACTCAAGCACACTACTCACAGCGGACTCAAGCACACCACATGCCGAGATCATTATAACAATGAAGACATGCCCAAACATTAAGAATCTCACAACAATGTTAACATACAGTATCTGAATTCTGAAGTGCAAACAATACTGATTCTTGAGTTGTGCCAAAGAGTCATTTATCTATATCTTTATCAGTTGCTATTTTATCTTAATAGATCATCAATGTATCTTGGCAATGCAAAATGACAGCTGTATATAAGACAGTTTGATTCTGCTGCATGACAGTTTCTCTATAGGTCTGACTTAAGATTTTTCCCTTTATGGGGTAAGATGGTTCAACTTTTAATATAGCAAGAACAAGAACAACAACGACAATAATACCTGAGGTAAAGATGTTATTACACTCCATAACATAGCATTCTGTGGGGAGACACCCCTTGATGCTAGCACCATGCTCACAGCTAATCCCTCTGGTATGTTGTGTACAGCAATAGCCAATGTAACCAACAGACCTTGAGAGAAACCTTTTGAACCAGCAAAGGAGACCCCGACCCCAGAACCCTCTCCAAAAGAATGAAGTGTCATTATTCCAATAACTAGGACCACTTTGGCTGCATCAGCACCCTTTATATCCAACATGCTTACTTCCCCATATTGCTCAAGATACTGAAACCAAGGAGATAATGTAGAACAAAATAAGAATGTAATGAACAAAAAAAATGAAACTATAAAGGCAGGATACAAGATTTATATCCATAACTGAATCTTAAGAGATAAGAAAGAGAAAAGAATCACGTAAGATATTGACAAAAATTGAATTCTTTCATCAAATGATCAAATTACCGTATTTGCGAAATTCATGGAGTAGGTAGGTTTGCCCTTAAAAGATACGCTGAAAGCAAATAACTTGGTTTTTTCAGTTATACTTTTTTTTAAAAAGTCTTGAAAAATACATATTAGATAGTCAACATTCACTTAAAAAGAACATGTAGGACATTACTGATACGATCTACCAAAGTTAAGAACCTTAAAATGACATATTTGAAGCCAAAGTCACCCCTAATGGCATTATCATACAAAGGTTTATGGAAAGCCGAGAAGCATTTCAAAATGTTCACATAGTCACAGCAACACTGAAGAAAAGTTCATGTATCGGCACAGAACCACTGTTTCCATATATATATATATATATATTGATTCAACTACTTTTTTCAAAGCAAGAGAAATTATGATTTTGGTACTGAGAACGGGCAAGAACTTCATCACCTTCTTACAAAGCCAAATAAAAATTCCACCAGCTAGAATCCCAATCACAACCCAGTTTCCAGCTCCATGATCCTGCCCTTCCTGTACAAGATCAAAACTTGCAGCCAACATGACACCTGCTGCCATTCCGTTGCATAATCCAGCCCACTGTGGATCAAGCTCCACAAAGAAGAAGGGTACAGCACCTAAACCGGTGGCAGCCGCCATTGCCAGTGTAAATAATGCAACTGTTGAAACAGAAACTTTACTACTTCCACCCTTCCTATCACTCAGCACACTATTGGTTTCATCAAAAGCAAGGGAATTCTCTAGACCAGTGCCATCGATGACCTTGCTTCCTACATTCTTATCCGGAGCAGATCTAAGTTTATGTGCAACTTCATGTTCGACTTCAGCTTCTGAATTACCTGATAAGAGAACAAGGGATAGTACAAACAAGACAGCGACATATAACGGCAGCTTTAGATTCCAAGCCATATGAATGAAATTCTTCTTTCAGACGTAAACAGATACAGGGCTTTCTTTACGTCACCAGCCCCAAATAAAATGTTCAGAAGCTACTGCTCCATGATCAATCAAAGATGCAGGACAGAAGCTCATAGCATAAAGAAGATGCTACGATCGCAATTAGGAAGTCAATGATATCAACTACGAGAAAAAATGCGTGAGGCGGTCTAGACAAAGCAACCAGGAGTTGAGATTTCCGAATTCAAACGAAGTTTGGGCCTCTTGTCAACTTTCCTGCAAAATAAATAATTGTGGGAGAGAGAGAGAGATTAGCACCGAGACATAGTTACCTATGCCTTCCCATTGACACTCCAAAAAACATAGAAGCATGTATGTTGATCACAAGAAAAAGATATCCTTTTCTAATGAAAAATGGGTGACAAATGAACCTCCTCTAACAACCACCCCGCAAAAGAAACGGGGCAGATTAAAAACTCAATTTCGTATAATATTCAGAATCTCGCCTCATGTGATATTCATAAAAGAAGCGACTTTCTCAACTCAATCAAATTCCAAGTCGAGGGCATCCCCAAAATCAGAATTATAAATGAATAGGAATAGCAAGAAAATGCCCTGAAATAAAAAGTCAGTTCCAAAAGGGTAATTGCAGAGAAGGATCAGCACCCAAAAAAGATCGGGCAGATTGCAGGAGCGAGAACCCTAGATGGGACTGAAGAGACGCACGCTCCTAAACAGAAGAAAAGAACCCGCCAAGGGGGACGGAAGGTGAAACAGATATTTTAATGTGAAATGTAGTTTGATTAGTGGGAAGGAAAGAGAGAAAGAGAGCCCATTGTTTTGTTTGAAACAGATAACGAAATTGAGAAGCGGTTTCGTAGCTATTGGCCACCGTCTGGTACAGCGTATGTAGAAAAAGGGAACGGGCAAACTGAACTGTGCACAATCCTTCTTCCTTCTGGTGGGCACCCCCAGAAATCAACGGCACTGGCTGATATTCTTTTTCAACTTCACCGATACTTGTTGATATTAATTAATTTGATACTATATAATACTTGATAATTATTAAAATTAACTACCATAAAAAATTAGCATAGCATTATTGATAATACAAAAATAAAGTTAAGAACCTCTCACCATGTTCTTAAATAAATAATCTATTTAATAAATTGATGAAATTGGGTCTAGCTGTCTAGGATCAAGCTGTGTGGCTGAGTGTCCAATTTTGTTGGCTCCTCTTGGTCAAAGCGAGCTGGAAATTGTATTGGCCATGTTGGCTTATTTGGTTTGACTTCCCATTATCTAATTTTATTAATTTATGAAACTTTTATGTATTAAAAGTAAAATGTAAATTTTATAGGAGGTTAAATGACATTAAGCTTAGAAGATGAAAATCTAACGTTTTAGAAGGTGAAAATCTAACGTAAAATTGACTTGAAAATCAAAGTTGTTTGAATCAAATCAAACTGACCAGATTGAAAATTGGGCCATAGCTCCATTTTAAAACCTTTGAAAACCCACCAAAAAGTGAACTAGTGAAAACCCAATAAAATCGATTGTAATAAGTAAAAAACTAATTAGAATCAATTTTTCTTATTTTTTTAATTTCAATAATCCAACACTTTGTTACTTTGTATTTTTATTTGTCTTGATTATTTGTCTTCATTTTTATTATATTTGATGTTTTTATGGGTGGCTCTTATTACTTATGGAAGCTTGTACTAGTTTGCTTAGATAATTAATCAAGCATACTTGATTTTGATGATTTGTAATAGACAATAAATCATATTTTAAGTTGGCCATGTATGAGATTAAGGTTAAAGAATATTTTTCTCCCTAAATATTTTTTAAAAAGCACTGGGTACCTTGAATAAAAAAATGAAGATATATCCCCTTAAATAATTTTTTGAGGAGCAAAATCAACTTTTCGCCATAAATCCATCATTTTATGCATTATATGCTAATATGAAATAGTTATGAGACTCATGCATATTGACAATAAGGTATTCTAACCCATTTTGACATTTGATGTGAGCTAAAAGATTGGAAGTAACAATGATAATGGCACGAATCAAGCCTAATTTTAGTGGCAAAATAACAAAAAAATTGATTAAAATGCCTTGTTACTTTATGCGAGCCTTACAACTATTTCACATTAACAAATGATGGATAAAATGATAGGTTTCTAATGAAAAAATAATTTTACTCTTAAAAAATTATTTAAAAAAGAAACTGTCTCACCTTTTAGTGAAGGGTTCCCAACCTCCTAAAAATATTTAGGAGAAAAAAATAATATTTAACCCATAACATTATGTTAGTTTGGCAAATATTAGATGGTTGAATAAGTATTACATGACATAGACAACATATAGATAAATATTGTATAATTATTATTTCACATGTATTATTTAAAAAATATTACTTTAATTGCCACCAGTCCAACCATAGTGCAGTCAACCAATGCTCTGACCAACATCGCTAACAATATGGGTGTTTCGATATTCAAAGCATGGGATTTCACGCCTTCTAATTGACACATGTAAAAATACATCAAAATTCTGGATGGGTTAAGTGCCACAATTAGAATTTCTATCTACAAACTTTGTGGTAACATCACCCAATTTCCTCACTACATCTTCTATAATACAATCAAACCCCATCCCAGTCTCAGCTTCCTTAACTAACAAGTAACAACCTTTTTCCTATTGTTTATGCAGAAAAACACAACATACTATGTACCTTCACTGTCTTCTGCTGTCTCAGATTTGGTCCATTGTTCTTATTATTGATATATGCAATGCACCCATAGCTACGGGATCGTGTTCTCCTCTCAACCATTATAATAAGTCCACGAACCAAATTTTGAACACTAGCACAAAGAGAATCTGTCTACTTCCAACTTGATCTCCTACAATCTTTCGTCTAAGACTGTGCGTGTGGCATTAATTAACGAGGAACAATGGTGGGAATAACGTCGCTGACAAGGTTGCTTCCTGACAACATAGGAGAGGACATGTGTTGGCCCTCCCTTGCCATGTAGGATGTTGATGATGACGAAGGTGAAGCCATTTTGAGAGAAAAATCAGATGCAATGTCTGGGTAAGAAGTTTCAGAATCTGGCAACTTCGAAAGGATAATCTCTAGCTCCCTCACCACATCTGCCATGCACGGTCTCTCCTCTGGATTCTCATGGCAACAACTGAGGGCAAGATTTAGAAACTTGTCCACACAACCTGATGGATATGAACCCATTTTGCTATCTATAATGGAAGATATCACGCCGCACTGACGAGCCTCGTTAACCTGACATAACATTCAGCATCGTTAGTTCAAAACCAAACTGATTTCCAAAAATCAAATCCACTAAAACTGAAAAGAATTAAGACTGCATTGGATGAATGAGGATTTAGAGTTGGATTTGAACCAAATCTCCCATTTGGAAGCATAAAAATCTATGAATTTGGATATGATTCAAATCCAAATTCATATTTTATTATAACTTCTTTATAATTTCAAATTCTCTCTAAACCTTAATTATTTCAAATGTCAGCTACTCCTACTCTCTCATTTTCTTCACATTTTCATTATTAATGCCTCTGTTACTCTTACCTCTCCTCGCATCTCTTGTCCTCGTCTCTTACTTATTGAAAAACAGAGGCAAACTCATCACTCTCAAGCTTTCATTTTGCCTCAAATCTTACCTCATCTCTCTTCTACCTTTAAAATTTTTTACACTATCCAAACAAAGAATTTTAAATATGAGATTTTAAATGTAAAACTCAAATTCAAATACATCAATCCAAGCATTACCTAAATCAGATCAAACCAATAGTGATAATTTTTTCTTGCGATGATTGAAGAATGAATTAGACCAACAGTAATATGATGTTCTTAATATTTATTTTAATCAATATGTTCATGAAGTTGATTTTCTTACCATATAATAGCATAAAATCCAACTAAACTACAAAAGGAAAAAAAAAATCTAAAATAACCATCATTTTTCTAACATTGCTGTGATTGAGAGAACACTTATATTAAACATGGTACCTCACGAACAATGTTTTTCCCATGTGATATTGGTTGCATGCTTGTCAAAAGCTCTAGAAACACAATCCCCAAGCTATAAACATCACTTTTGTCTGTTAACTTATGAGTCAAAAAGTACTCTGGATCTACGTACCCCTGGAAACGTATGAGTAGAAGCATTTAAAAACTAATAGGGGAAGAAGATGACCAGCCAGAACAATCTTACAATGACACTGCCAATTGCCAATACTGCATAAAACTCCTAGACATACATACAAATATACATGTATATATATATATAGAGAGAGAGAGAGAGACGTGTGTGCGTGCTAATGTACAGTCCTCAATAATAGGAACTTAAGTCATTCCTCCAATTTTCTGCAGCAAACTTACCGGTGTTCCCCTCACAACTGTTGACACGTATTTAGGTGTGTTTCCTTCATCATCCATATTTGGAGCAAGACGTGAGAGTCCAAAGTCAGCCACTTTAGCAACTAGCAATCGGTCCAGAAGTATGTTGCTAGCTTTAATATCTCGGTGGAATATCGGAGGGTTAGCCTCGGTATGGAGATACAGTATGCCTTTGGATGCACCCATTGCAATCCTCAACCTCATACCAAAGTTTAGGTTTCCCTTTCTTTTACCTATCATATAACGATGCACATAAATACTACTTAGCAGAGAAACACCAGGGCTTAGCAGATTTCATGGTGAAGGTATTTGAGAACCACATGAAGTAACAATGGTGACCTTTAGAAGCTATATTACATGAACAATACTTTACATTACATGTCAAAACAGAATTATTGTAACCACAAAATCATAGAGTGCCAGGTTATTGCCTGACTTTGAGAGGACCTGCATAAAGGATTAATCGTGATTGAATCTTCATGTTAAAAAGTATTTTTTTCTTTCTACTTCAATAAGTGTTACTTTTTGCTTCCCGTTTCCATATTCCTTTTCTAGATAATTTAATTAGTCCCCATTGTTTCTTTCTCCCATGTCCAGATTTGTAATGCAAATGACCGTATTCAAATTTTGTTTCCTACCCAGGAAAAAAAAAAAAATATTTTTCTCAGTAGCCACCACATCCATATGCATCAGTGTACATTTATAAAGCTACTCCCTCTGTTTCAAAATGTTTGTCTTCTAAAGTATTTACACACAATTAAGAAATGCAATTAATACATAACAATACTGAGTGCATTGTCAAAATTTCCCCTAAAGCCTAATAATTGGAGTAAATAAGGGTATAATAGAAAAAATCATAACAAATGCTGCTAAAAAGACATAAAATTAAACAAAAAATTTCCCCATAAAAAGGTATATATTTAAAAATGGAGGAATTATTATGGTTTATTACTTTAACATTGTCATTTACAAAAAAAGTCAAAGTTCCTTGCAAACATATCAACAATATTTTTGCAAATGAAGAGTAGAACAGATGAGTGACATACATAAAAAAGGAAGTTAAAAGAAGCACTAAACAAATAATGAAAGAGACACCTATTTTATATTAGACACTGAAAGCATTGTAAATGTAATTTGAAGGTTCAACATTTTCATACCAGAAATCCACTCCCGCAAGGTACCATTAGGCATGAATTCGTAAACCAGAATCTGAACCAGCAGAATGGTAGATGAGACTCATTAATATGATCTGGCATCTAAAATACATTAAATATTTTAGATACTAAAATAGAAGAACTAGAATAAAGTCCTTATTGTCGTAACTTCAATATCTATTGACTGCTTTAAAGAGAAGAATCAGTAAGAGCATGCAATTCACTTACTAAATAACAAGAGGCCTTATTTGTCATAAATCCAATTCACATGTAACCTCAACACAGAACAGACATGTTTAACCAAATCAACATAAAGAACAGACATAACAAAGGACTTTGACAGCCTGAAGGAGACAAATAGGCTGCATGTGGAATTCAAGGACAAATAGGAATTGGGTTCTACCTTGTTAAAAGTTTTTACTCAACGGCTAGTTTGCTAGAGGGTTAAAATATTATACAGTCGCACACACAATACACAAATGCTGCACCCACAAACAATTCAAATGTTTTTTTAAAGAAACAATAGCAAGATAAGGAAAAACTAGCTTAGAAAAATTACCTGCTCTCCTTCTTCATTACAGAATCCGACCAATGAAACTAGATTTCGATGATGTAACCTTGATAAAAGTTCAATCTCAGTCAGAAATTCTCTTTGTCCTTGTAAAGAACCTTCATCTACTCGTTTTATGGCCACAACTGTTTTATCAGACAGAATGCCTTTATAAACCTTCCCATAACCTCCTTGGCCAACTATAGTTGAACTGCTGAAATTGTCAGTTGCATGAGCCAGTTCTTTGAAAGTGAATGCTTTCACACCATCAATTTTGATGGAAATATTAGAGGCTGCAAAAAGAAATAAGATTTAGAACTTTTGAATGATATTGTTCACCGCAATATAAAATATTAAAAATGTAAGGAGCTGAACAGTTTACAAGCCATAAGTAGTGTAACTTATCATGGATTTAGTGCAAATGCACGCACTCACTTTAGATACAAGTAATACTCACACATATGATTCCTGGATAGCTTGGACCGGTATTTAATATGTCTTTTAGCTATCACGAGAGTGACAATTGCAGAGATCGTCGCTGCACAAGCAATAGCTGCAATTATGGCAACTACTATCACGGTTGTACTGATCTTCCTCTTATTTGTCTCAACAATTACTACGACAATAACAGGCGAAGTAAATTAGAGAAACTCAATAAGGAAAACATGCTATAATTCAATTCAATATGAAAAAAAATTAGGTCAGGTATTAGATGCATCCAATTTGAGTCATAAACATCAATTTTAATTCTAGGTAGACAAAAAAGGTACTTGCTTTTTCATTGACACTCAAATCTTTGGTTGATCAAAATAGTCTTCTATATTTTTCTAGTTTAATAGAAGAATCGATTTGGATTAATGAATGAATGAGCATTAAAACTTTTTACCGAAAAATATACAGGTAGCTATGGGATCTCCTTGTACATGAGACAAAAGTGACAATGATTATAGTCCAAAACACCAAAAGAAAACAGTTAATTTCTTTGTATCATGAATAAAAATCCGCCAATCACTTTTGCAAGAAGTAAAGATCATTAGATTTGTGGTAAATGTTACATACATATGGTGGTAAGTTAAGAAGATAAATAAGAATTTAGCATAAATTGATAATGTGCTGTCTATGATCACTTAAGTAAGGAATGATGCTGATTAAGAAACTTACAATCTTCATAAGGTCCTAGGAGAGTGAAGTTCAGGAGTTCATATGGTCCAAAAAGATCAGTGCGAGGAAAATTCCATGATCCAAATATGCCTTGAATACGCCGTACCTCACTTGTATTGAACTTATTAGCATGGGAGTCATTATAATTAGGATAAATTTTCAAATACATCCTGAGACGAGGTCCTGCTTCCCAAGCAATTGAATCTATCCATACTTGGTATTGGCCCAAATGTAAAGACTGAGTCAGATAAAACTCAAAATAAGCTTTATAAGGAGAAAAATAAGAGAAACTTGGGCTTTTCAGACGATATCCAATTCTCAGAGGTGCTGCACAATAGCAGGGAACAGGAGAAGCTGGGACATATTCATAGAAATCATCCACTGGACAAGCTTGAACAAGACAAGAAGTTGTTGAATTCATAGGTTCCTCAGATTCAACCCCTTCAGAGGCACAATACTGACCAATATTTTGAATGTTAGAATTCTTGCAGATAGGATTGCCAGCAAGCCTTCAAGGAAAAAAAAGAAAGAAATTGGTAAGAAAATGGCAACGCCAAGAGCCAATCATTTTGAAATAACCATCAATTTTAGAGAACCTTTTTTTAACATGTTAGATAGTATCATAAATGCACAACAAGCCTTTTCATATCACCTCTTTTGCCCCACCCAGGAGAATTCATTATTAAAAGAGACAAGCACAGCTTTAGCTGAACAACAGAAAAACCTATTAGAAATATGTATTAGCCCAAAGACCCCAAAATCACTTTGCATGTCCAGCAAGTAACTTAAAAGGAAGCAAGAGCAAATACCATGAGGAGGTCAAACAATACAGAAACCTATCAAGTTGCCAAAAGCTTGAGAATGGGACACCTTTTTTTGTCATCATTATTAGATTAATCATATGGATTCCATTGCATTGCATGCATTGCAGCTTACTTGAGACTGTCCTAAGGTTTAGTGATAATCTAGTCTCCTGCATTCCATTGTAGATTGTTACAGCGGACCTTGTTTATAAGGATCCTAAATTACTTGTAAGAGAATGCATTTTCTTCAATTTCAAATACATATCAGAAATCCATATAAATACAACCAAGAATGATTGCCACATTATGTTCATGAATCAAACAACAGAGCAATAGAGAGAGAAGCATATCATGCAATATGTCAGATGCATGGAAGTCCATTTGTTACTAAATATGAACATTGAACAATAAGAATACCTCAAGGTGACATTTGCTGGAAGACTTGAATTGCCTAAAATGTCTGAAAATGAATTATTGCGAAGATCACTGCATAGATTGGACAAAGCATTAAAATTTAATTTGAAAATCCATTCCACCTACTAAAACCGTTAAGTGGCTGATGAAAACTTGATATACTCCAAGTATTCTAGCTCAGAGAAGAGTTAGCTGGATGCAGAGAATTCCTACAAGATTTGTAAACAACATGATTTGGATTCAGAATTTACATTGTGAGCTTAGCACTCCCACTGAAGGACATGTTCAGCCATATACTATCAGGGATGGATCCAGACAAAGAGTTGTTCGCTAGTGACCTGCCATTGACAAATTCAAAAAGAAAATATGAAAAAAAAAAAAAGAAAGTATTGCCCATGCTAACGTATATTCTTGATGGCAGCTCGCTTTTTTCTAGAAGACTTATATTAAGATATTCAAAATATTACTTTGTAATCCATCATAGGCTACCATGAAAATTACAGATTTATGAGTATGTTCTCACAATCTTTGAAGTAAAGGAAGTAATTTGAAGCTTTCAGCAATAGATCCGTTGATCTTGTTATTTGATAGGTCACTGTCATAAAAAGAAAATTACAATGTCAATCATCAAATGGTCATACTTAACATAAATATATGCTTTGCAAGTAGATAAGGCAATTTGGGGCATTAAAGCTACAAAATACAAAGAAGTAAATCGGCTATATACATACATAGTTGTCATATTATCTGAAAGTTTCTTCGATGGTATGGATCCAGTAAGATGATTCCAGCTAAGATCCCTGAAACAGGAACCAGACACAGGTTAACAGGTAGTCTATAGAGAATGGAGTAAAACTTTGAGGTGCCATCAGTCACAAGTAAAAGAAAAATAGAATTTATTTGAACATACAAATAGGTAAGCTCCTTTATTGAACTCAGATCAGGAACCGCTCCTGCAAGCTGCAGTTTCTAAGACTTCTGTTAAGTCAGAGAAGATACGTTAGCTCAGGAAACCAAATCAGTCTTGGTTATAATCTCAAAGTTAAAATTGAAAACTCCCACGTAATTTCTTGTCCTTTGTTCGTATTCCCCCACCCCCCTTAAATTTTAGTTGCAATAGAATCTTCTAGTCATTGTTTCTAAAGGAAATGCAGTATCAGCTGGGCAAAGGGCATGCCAATTCCTTGGCCGCATTCATTAAGGATATCCTGTCTCAAAAAAACCCATCAATCTTGAAGTTTGAGCAGTCACTTGCCCAAAGGATACTTTCATGTCCGACATGCACTCATATATAAAAGATTTTTATCCTTGAAGGATGTAAAGATAAACTCTCTTCTATCTTGAATGGAAAATTAAATTTGTGAAAGAGAAGGATAGATAGAACTCTGGCTTCATGATTAACAAGGTTTAGAAAAAATGTCAAAGAACCTTCTGGTGTTATAGTTTTGTAATTATCTATCAGTTTGTTGTACTTTAGATTTAAATGACAGTTATTGGGATTTAGCTGTTGGGGAGTGTGAGTGTTTGAAACCTATAAATAATGGGACATCTAACTTGTAATCCTATCTCCAATGATAAGAACTGTATTATTCAGGATCCTTGTGTTTCTCAATTCCTTTCAACCTCTCCCTGTTCTTCTCTCCAATCTCTCCTATCTCTATTTATTTTCTCTATTGCCCAGAATTATTCTTTCACATCATCTGGCTAATGGTTAAGGCCATAATATGAGAGTCAAAGGATGGTGCCTTAAAATTAAATTATCTAACATCTCTAACATCCTAGAATAAAAATAAAGAAAAAGCGTTATCAATAGGAATGCTTACAGTTTTACTAGCTTGGAAAAGTTTGCAAATGTAGAAGGAATTTCTGCTACACTGAAATTGTTGTTATCAACTTGCCTGCAACAGGTAACAAAAAAAAAATAAAAAAAAATGAGGACATGGCTATAGCTACATTACTTTTTCTTCCCAATATAAAGATTTATAAGCACGCATAACAGAAAGCTAGCATGTGGCGGCATCTATCAGCCCTAAAAGTAGAAGTATAAACAAACAAGACCATGCACATAGATGTTCAAAGCATCAAACATTAAAGCTACCAGACAATTATTTAATTATCAGGTAGTGGTAGTAAGAGTAAGATCTGATTTTCTAAAGCACAAAAATGTTAATCACTCTACAATATTCCTGCAGCTGACTATAGTATTTTAGGAATCAAAGAATTTCTCAGTGGTCAACCACAATTATAAGAATTTACAAAGCATACCACCACAGTGGCCCAGTGGGAGTTATTTTTCCTCAGTCCCACATATACCCATGCTATTTTCATTGTGCTTCTATGCTTCAGTCACGAGATTGACAATGCCATTCAATGAATTTCATAGGATCCAAGATAGGCAGACAGGAAGAAGGAAGGAAAGTTTTTTATTAAAATGTGGAATTATAATCTAACCTCACAATTTGACAAAGATGAAAGAAAATCTTTACCAGAATATGAGCAAGAATCTTAAACTCAGAACACTTATAAAGCGCAAGAAGAATCTCCTAAAATCAAACAACTATTCCTACTAGCTGCTTCCCTTATTTATAATATAAAAAGACATAAATAATAATTAAATAAATAATAAAATAATCAACTAGATCCTAGCCAACATTGACTTAATAATAAACAAATCCTAATTGAGATGTTTATAGATAATCTCTCTCTCTCTCTCTCTCTCTCTCTCTCTTCAACTGAAACTAAGTAAACACCTCCTAAAAATATGCTAACAAACTGATCCACTAAGACTTCATCCACTATCCCATGATCCCTTGTGAGTGCAGTACTCTATCAGAACCATTCACATTTAGAAGGTAGAAATAAAAGTAGCTAGCTCATGAAAAGGCAAGTCAACTGGGGAATTGAAAGGTGGTTCTAGAGAGTTAATGTTACATTATTAGTTGCTTAAACTTCTTAAGGAGAGATAGAACATTATACTTCCAAAATATCCTGTATAAACTCATGAAATAGTGGTCCTTTTTATTCTTTACGATACCCTCAAATTATTTAAATCATTTCCCGTCAATGCTAAAATTCCTTCCAAGAGATGAAAGTTACACAAGTAGCCTGTATCTCTGTAACTGTATTTGTATGGGTAGATGTATTTACAAGTCCATGTATGTGTGACAACAAACAGGGCAAGCTGTGCTCCCAGATATTGGAATCAGCTAAGCCCATCCTTGAGCAGAAACCAGAGGAGCCCACACATAAACTCTTTTAAGCTATTTAGTCATGTCCCTCATGCCAATATTTCCTGTTATTGATGCTTCTGTAGTGCAGGTGTGAGCATCCAAACAACAACAACAACAACAAGCCTTGTCCAAACAATTATAATAAATCACAATCCCATACTTTAAGCATGACGAGACTGTCATTTGATATAAGAGCATAATATTTACACTCTTCACTAATCCTCCAGCACACAAAAAATTGGAGAGGTGAAAAAGAAACCCTCAGAGACAGTGAATAAGCAGAGAAATCAAGAAGATATATGTCAACAACCACAACTGATTAATGCTATTTAATCTAAACAATCTGGGAACAGAAGCATACAGTATGCGCAACGCCGGTAACTCGGAAAATTCTGGTGGAAGATAGCCAGAAAAGTTGTTATTGTCTACAAGCCTGTAATGTCATCTCAACAAGTAAACACACTGAAGAACTTGTTCACGAATTAGAAAATGGAGAAACATGCCGCTAATAGAGGTTTGAAACCACAAGGTAGGTGAAGAAAAGCCTTCTGCCTTGAAAACTTACAAGTGCTGTAGAATGGGTAGGTTTGAAAGTTCACGTGGAATTTGACCAGTAAATGAGTTGTTGTTCAAGTGGCTGGAAAGATGAAAATAAAACAGATAAAGTAAACATAAGAAATCCAGCTCCAAACCAAGTTAATGATGCATTTAGCTTGGATATTCACTCACAGGTGTCTAACATTGACCAAGTTGGCAAATGACCGTGGTATTGGACCTGACAATTGGTTTTGGTCAACTTGGAACCTATTCAAATTTGAGAGATTGCCAAGTTCATCAGGCAAAGCACCAGATAACTTATTGCCATTCAGGAGCCTGCAGAGGCAGTTCACACAAAGAATAGTTATTTTTATGTTACTGCATATAAGAGTGAATTAAATCAATACTCTGTTGCATGATTGATAAGAAAATTTCATGTGCTGCAGCATTAGCACGTTCACTTCTCTTCAACCATGCACACTCACATACAGACAGCAGAACAACAGAAAACTCCAATTAATTTATTACAAGTCATTATTTTGTAGTCTAAGACAAGAAGAAACCTTATCCGGACTTCAGATTTATGTCACTCAGTAATCTTAAACGTTAATTTATAATATATCTGTCAGCAGAGTTGAACCAAAGATCAAAAAGATGCATAAATAAGTAAGACCATATTTACTTAAAATCTCATCATCATCTAGCAGGACAGCAAATTTCTTCTAAAAATATAAAGGTCTTAACTCTTGAGGATCAATTCCAATATCTCAGATTATTGTATAAAGGAAATAGCTCTAGAAAAGTCTAAGCCATCTTACAAGAGTGTCAATGATTTGATATTTCCTATCTCCTTTGGTATGGTGCCTGTCAGATCATTCCACATGAAATTCCTTCATAAGGAAAACAATAAAGACATTAGCATGGCTGAAAGTGTCACTTCAATCTCCTGTTTAATTTCTAGATAGAAGTTTATCCAGTGATACAACTCACATTATATGAAGCTGAGATAGCTGACCAAGCTGAGGTGCTAGACTTCCCGAGAGATTCAAAGTCATTAAGTAACTTCAGTAAAGTTGCAGAATAATAATTAGAACTCTGTCATTACATCTGCAGTTCTATAGCTTTCCTCACTAATTTTCTAATATCTGACTAATACAAATTGCCAGATTGAAACTTCCAAAAAAAACAGAGAGAGAAAAAGAAAGAAGAAAGGGCCATACAGCTCACGGACATGGAGGTATCCATCAGTCCCAACCCTATCAAAACACCAAACACCAGTCCAGTTTGATGTACATGGGTTGCCCTTATTCCAGTTCCTCAGATAGTTCTTGGGATCAATCAAACTTTTCTTGATTTGGACCAGTGCATTCACTACAAATGGCACAGACAGCACAAACATAGACCACATATCAGGTTTAGAAGCCTCACTCACCAAATCAAATTATGCTAAGGACTAATTATCCTTCTACTTGCGCTTGTTAGTACTAACATTTGAGCTTGGAACCTCAAGGTAATATTTTTTTCAGCTTACCATGAAGGCCAAATATGATAGTGAGGGCTATGTATTCTTTGGAGTAAACTAGGAAGGGCGGGCAAAATGTGGAGACTTTCTTTATTTTCACATTAGCATTAAGAGTCTTCACACTCACGGAGAGAGAGGGAGTTTATGAAGAACACTTAATGCAGGAACTTTGAAATTTTAGCATTTTCTCAATGGTAACTGCCATGCCATTTTCCTACTTTGAGTGATGTTTTGACACAACGTAGCATCATGGTTCAATCTGAAGTACTTGTCTACAGAGTCGAATGAAGCGCCAGAGACACGGATAAGAAGATGAAACAGAGAAGGCCAATCCATATAAAATATTTAAATTCACCTTCCGAAGGATCTGTTATTTGTGCTGCTGCTGTGAGAATGAAACAGCAAAACGAAACAGCCAGGCCAAATCCATAAAATCTCGGACCCAGCATCCCAGTAACCTGGAAATAGGGTAGAAATGAATAAAGAGGAATCACCACATGGATCGAACGGATAAAATATCAAGGCATGTGAAGGATCAGTGTCAATCATGTTGTAGGGTTGAACATAAAGAACAATAAGGTTGATATATCGCAGGCCTAAAATTTCTTCAATCAGAGCAAAATTAAAGTACATAACTAAAAAACCCGAAATGTCATTTGCTTACGTGACATTAACGAATGCAAAATGGAAAAGAAGCTGAAACAAGCCTTATACAATAACTTGTGTTGATTTTGGTTTGAATCATTCTATCTTGCTGGGGAATGAAAATCAAAAACTTGAAATTGCAGAGAGCCATAACGAAGAAACAAAGAATGGTGGAAAAAATAGTTCCAATGTACAAAACTGAATCAAAAAGTCTTACTTGAGAATTGAGATGAGTAAAATGAGAAAAATCACCGAGTGGGGGCATGAAACCCTAGCAATTTAAGTCCAAAAGTCAATGCAGGCAATGGAGTGGGTAGGAACTTGCTTGCTAAATCATTCTCTCCATCATGACGAAACTATTTTATTCCTATTATAATAACTACAATGATGTTGAAGACGGGCTTTTCTTGTTCCATTTTTCTGTGCAAGCAACGTCGTCATGTTGATGGGCTGATCGAGTCTGAATATTCAAAAGACAGAGAGAGTAGAAGTTGGTAGATTTCAACGAAGGCCACTTATTTTATCTGATTTTTTCCGTACTTTCACTTTCCACTTACGTTCAACAAAGACTCAGAGAGATCCCAAAAAGGACGCAAAAGAGGAAACGCGCCAACTCAGCGAGTGGCCTTGGCTGGCAGAAATGAATCGCGATCGCGGTTGGTAGATGCGGATGCGGCGAAATGGTCAACGATATGATCTCGTCTGAAACCCTTACCATAATCATCGTTATATTATTACATTTTATATATAAAAACTGGATTAAGTCCTTTGTGTAATTTTGCAGTCTTGACGCTGGATATTTAATTTAATTATAATACAACGTGTGTGCTCTCCCTCCAAGTATCCCTTTTTCTCCTTATCTCAACTGTCCAAATACAGTATACTCTAATCATCTTTTTTATAAATTATTTTTATTAATTCTATCAATATTAATAAAAAAATAACAAGAACAAAAGTGTATAAAATTTTAAATATGTCTCTGAATAATAAATTTAAAAAATAATATTACGTTATTTTTTCTCATAAAAGATAATTTTAAAAATATTTTTTAAATATTATTTAAAAAATTACACCATAATTTATAAATAAAATTAAATGAACCTTCTATAATGTGCCTTTTAAATGAGATGGAGGGAGTACATTATATTTATTAGGAATAAAATAAAAAATATTAAAAAAATCAGACACAAGCAGGGCCTAACTGCACCCATTATTTATTTTTTCTTTTCGTTAATATCTCCGACCTTATATATAAAAGCTCTTTTAAAATATGTTTCTATTCACAAATATAAAAGATTATTAGTATATTTTATAATAAATGAATCATTATATTCTTATTAAATTAAAAAATAAATAGTCTCATTAATTTATTTTAAAAAAATTATTTTTTATTTACAACAATTAAGAATAAAATTAAAATATTGCTATATTTTTAATTAGATAATTAACTTTTATTATTTTACATAATTTAATTAAAAATATTTTATATATAAGAACGAAGGGAATATATTTTATAAGTCATTTATAGCTACATTAAAATCAATAAAGGTTAGTTAAAATACTGAAGCTGTCTTAAAAAAAAATTCAATTTACTCATATTAAATACATCATCTTTAAAAATATTTTTCTCTCATCAGAGATTTCATTAACATTGTTATTGATAAGTCAATACATTTAACACTGTCAGTGTCAAATCATCATCTCTTTATGTATATTTTAAAATAAAGATACTAAAGTTATAGGCAAAAAAAATTATAGGCAACTACAATAAAAAAAATATAGAAATATATACCAATATAAGAATCGATAGATATATTTTCCTTATTTATTTTAAAAAAAATTATAAAATATATTTAATAAATTTTATTGATATGTGTAATTTTATTTAAAAATATTTTATAAATTAAGATGGTAAGAGAAAGAATATTATGTAATAGATGGAGTATTATCAAAATTTAATGCTCCCTCCAATCCTAAATGTAAGTTGCGTTCTCAAACGTGATTATGGTTCTAATTGTAACTTGCTTGCATATTTAAACAACATTAACCATTTGTCTTCCAAGCATGTCCATAATTAATAAAAATAGCAGGGGAAGTTGAAATTAATATGATGTTGGAGTTTAATATTGTTAATAAAGACAATACTGGAAATTTCTTAAATTTTATGACAGCTTCAATGCTTAAATCTTTAATTAGTTTTATTCGCATGTGTGATGCAATAAAAATGGACTTATATTTAAGAATGACAAAGTAAAATTATGAATAACTTAACGCTAGACATTAAATTAAAGATTTTGTTAAAGAAGCTAGCTTGTTCCTCCACACTCAAATCTCCAAGTGAACATTAGGCGCGTTCAATTATCATTGTTAATTAATAATTCAGAATTAATCCATTAATTAATTATTCAAACATGTGTGCGTGCGTGCGGGGCTTACGTCATTCTAAGATTGTTCACCAAATTTGAATAGCAAATCGCTGTTCAACACGTGTATTTGTATATCCTTTCAAATGTAGCCAACCAATCATTAGACTTCAAAAATAAGTGATTGCTATGGCCAACAAAATTGCTACATCTTGGATCAAATTCGAAGATCTCACCAATGGTATTTATTTCGCCCATGTTAAAAAAAAATTGTTAAAGTTGGTTAATTTTAATAAATGTGTTCTAGATTACCTACAATTTTCTCTAATTAACCTCTCATAAATGGTGAATTTATTAATTATGCATACTATAATTTTTCTTTGGTAATGAAGGGTATTATAGGGGGAAAAAATGTCCTTTAATGATCTAAAATATTAGGAGTTGACTTACATTTTGAACAATAAGAACCTTCCATTAATTAGCTATATTTGAGACTGGAGGGAGAATATATATATATATATATATATGAATTGAATTTAAAACTATGAAATTTAAGGTATATTTGATTTCTGTATTCAAACACTATTTTCTATCTTTTAAAATAGAAAAGTAAAAAATTGGTTTTCGTTAGTGTCTTGAATTTAAATATTTTAATGTTCTCATTTTTATTTTAAGAAATAAAAATTCAAAATATTTTAGAATTATTTTCTTTTTTATTTTTAAATCACTCTACATTTAACTATTATAAATTATCTTTAGTCATAACCAATTACTGTCATAGTTTATCACTATCATTCGCCAGTAACCACTATTATTGGCCTTTTTTAAATTTTTAAAATTGTTTTCAAATTAGCATAATCAAACTTACTTTCATTTTATTTTGTTTTGAAAAAAATTGTTAAAAATTAATTTACAAAATAATTTTTAGAAATAAAAGATGAAAACAAAACCAAACAAGCCCTTAATCCCTATTTTCATGTATGTTTTCCATTTATTTCTTTTTTATTACAAATTCATAAATATAATCAATTTGATTGCAGTAAAAAAAAAACACTATATTAATTTATGGTGGAAAATGATCTTTTTTAGATAAAATATCCAATGTCTCATGTCTTTCGTGATCACCTTCAAGTCACTATCTAGTATACTGTCAACTAGCTATTCAAGTTCGAATTTTTCTATTTTTTGTGATAAAAAATACAATGGCTAATCTAATTATTCAATATTATTAATAATGGTCGCTTTTGAAAGCCAACATATTAAATCAATATTGATAAGATAAGATAGAGAATTTCATTAAATATCTGCTTGTGTCTCACTCTTGATGGGTATGGTTGGCTGCATATTCAAGCAATGCTTCATAGTTCATATTCTCTTCACACTTATTAATAATTATTAATTAATAGTAGTCTATGAAGTGAGAAAGGTGTATTATATTCCTTTTACGGCACTACAAAAAGAATTATATTATCACCAATAGTTTATTACTATTTTAATTAACTTAAGCTACGCGCGCGCGCGCATATATATATATATATATATATATATATATCATTGACATCAAAATATTTGGAAAAATATATTTAAAATAACATTTTGAAATTAATCATCTGGAAGCTTGTGTGATTAACATCATACACAAAGGAAGGCTTGCAAGAATTAAACAGAGAGTCACCGATAATAATTTTAGAAGAACAGTTTTCGTAAATGAATAAATTATATAATCACTTAATTATCACAAGAGTCAAGGGAACCGTTGATGATGGGACTTTGATAATCAAAATTCCAAAATATCGACTTGATACACTGAGTGGGATTTATCTTGAAGTTAATAGACACTCAGCACGTGTGAAAGCTGAGAAATAGAGAGACTATCATGCAGAAGCAGAACCCTCACAAGGGATGTGATGACATGAAGGGTCCAAAGCTTTTCTGAAAAATCATGAAAGACCAAAATCCTCAATTGTAATTAAGTTTTGGGAATCAATTCCTGAAGTGTCCTTGTTTTATAAAAACAAATCCACAAACGGCGTCATCAGTGGCCAGACTACCTTCGCCGGCCTATTAAGCTCTGACGTCAACGAGATAGTCTTTTACAGTGATCAAATGGGCATTTGAACTTATGATCACTTGGTTCATCAAATTTTTGGGGACCATGAAACTAATAAAACACTTCAACTGTATCGTGTAAAATTGTGTGTGTGTGTGTTATAAATTTAGTTTCCAACCTTCTTACATAAAAATTGTTAATTTCAAAAATCTTTTTGTGACTTTTCCATAATTAAGTTATCAAAATTCGAACAATCATATGTCAATATTTATATTGTTGATTCACAAACTTGTTAAATAACTTGTCAAAATTTAAACTATAACTTGTCAATATTTGAATATGGCTTTCCAATATTTAAAAAACAACTTGTCAATATATGTCAAGTAGTGTCTATAACATCTTAACTTTTAACTTAGAAATTTAATTGTGGACATTGAGAATAATTGGAGGAATTATTTGTGATCGAAGTGAATATATGGGTTTGAGGTCTTAGTTGTGGAATATTGTTAATTAAGGCTGTTTACGTTAGTTAAATATTTAGTTTATAACTATAATGTAACTTAGACTTAGGTATGATTATTAAGGTTGTGGGACACCCAAAACACGTGGGCAGTGCAGATGCCCAATTTTAAATTCGTGCCAACTACACAAAACAAAAAATAGAATAGGGAGTTTAGGGTTTGGTGCAACATTTATGGAGCGTTGTTAAGGCATTAAATTTTTCGAGGGCTAGGCTTATTTTTGAAGCTTCTAAAACTCAAGGTAACCATCCCAATCCTCATTTTACCCTTTAAACCTCTCTTTAAATTAGTTAGGTTAGTATTTCATGTTTGAGGATTCTCCGCCTTTGGGTTCAACTTCTATGGATAGTTTAAGATTAAATAAGAGTTGTTTAGAAAGTGTAAGTGATAATTATGCCAATAGGTTGTCAAAAATCCAAAACCTTAATTTTTGTTGAGTGATTATTGATAGTGTTTTGAGGTGATGGTGGTGCTTAAATTCGTGATTTAAAAGTATAAACATAATAAGAGGGATTAAGTATGACAACTTGAGTATATGGGAGGTGTTTAGGTTCATGGGATTAATTAATCTAACCTTAGGATTAAGGTGTAATTAGTGATTAAACATTTGCATTAGCCTTAATATTGTATTAATAATAATTAATATTATATTATGTGTAGACTATGGTGTTAGCATCGTTGGATGTGATAATTCATTTATTCGGGGAACATTACTATCAAAGAGTAAAAGTAACCTTTACTAATGTGTTATAGTGTGTTATGTGGTTGATTACATGTAATTTGTTGAAAAAAAATGTTGTTTGAAAAGTATATTATTTGAAAATGCATATTGTTTATTTGGAAATTGTTATTGCCAAGTGAGATTATGTTGTATATAATTATGTTATTGTGTAATTCATTGTTTAGAAGCATGATACAACTTGTTTGGGTTTATTATTGTTTGGAAAATGTGTTAGCTTGTTGATTGGGTTTTTCTGAAGAGTTGTGTTAGGGATATTTGTTTAGTTGGTGTTCAATTGCTAGGTAGTATACCCTCATTTGATCAATAAGTGGCTTGTGTCACTTAGACTATCTTACCTTTGGCCAAGTGAATTAGATGTCAAGTATAAATTTAAGTCATGGAGAAAGGATGAGATAAAGTGTAATCATGCATTTCATGTTCAATTGTTTGATTCCTAATTGTTTGGAAAACATGTTTTTGTGTGTCCACCTAACAATCATATGATTAGTTACATTATATGCATCATGACATATTAGTATTGGTTACAAGGACTTTTATCTCATTCCATGTTGTTAATATTTTTACAAGAAAAGGTCTAGCTGCTGAAGCATCAGAGGCATAGGTGTGGTTAATATTTTAACATATTGGTTTAGGGTGATTTATGGCAAGGATTGCTACTTATCTTTTTATACTTATGTTGGATAGCTGTAACTCAATTATGATAATTTATAGTGTATAAGCAAATGAATGGTTTAAAATTGTTGTTTGAATTGTATGTCATATGGTCAAATGTTTCACCTATTGAGCTTTAGTGTTGGTTTTATTGAGGATTGTCTTTGAAAAAATTGGATTGAGAGCTCTTAATGAGTTTTAATGGATAAAATCTTCATTCGATGGTAGTTTTGTGCCAAACTAAAGCCAATAGCTAAATTATATTATAAGTTTCATATAGACACTTGAATCACTCAATTTAGATATGTGTGTTAAAAGTTATGGCCTTTTAAAATTTGAATTCATTGTTCACTTTATCATAAGTGCTACCTATGCACTTCCGTTTGATATGCACATCTAAAGTCAGAAAAATGAGTTCAATCCAAAACCTGCCAAAATTAGCAAGTTGGGCTAGCAAAATGAGCCCATTTCAAAAAATAGGCTGGGCTAGCCCAACCCGTTAAAATGGCGGGCAAAACAAGCCGGCCTGCATAACTCATGGGCTAGCTCATTTATAAAAATAACTCAATCTTGTACTTTAGCTTCATTCTCCCATACTTCGCTTGCTCCTACTCTGACAATTACTTTGCATCCCATCTCCACTTTATTTTTACTTTCTCCTCTCTTCTCTTTTTCATTCTCACACCTTACTTTCCCCTCCTCTTTGATTTGACCATTTCAACTGCCTTGCCTCTAACCTCTATCTTCTCTTATCAATTATAATAGGACTTACTTCCCCCCATTGTTCTCTTCTTTCTCCTTCGATTCTTCCTCTAGCCATTGCCTACGCCTTAGTAATCTTGAAAAACTTTAGGTACTTGGCCATGGCAACATTGAAACTGTATATAAGGTCCGTCTCTACGGTCTACGTTCTCAAAGTCATCCATAACAACTTCGATCCCATGACTTGTCACCCAATCCATTTTTGAAAGTGTGAGTTGTGATAGTTGCTCTTTCAGTCTCTGAATCTTAGTGAAGATGAAGCTAAACACCTTGCTTTGGTTCTAAATTCTAAGTCCCTAATAGTGATAATCTTAATGAAGGCAAAGCTAACAAGGCTTTTTTTATTTTCAGATCTGGTTTGGTCCATATGTTTGCCTACTTTTTCTTTGATAATCTTGGCTCCTCTCTTTGGTTTTCATCTAGTGATTGATCTTGCCAGTTGATTTCTTAAACACATATATTTTTGCTGTCAATTCAAGATTGCAATGATGATGGTAGCTATTTGTTGATAAGAGAATTTTAAAGTTTCTCCTAATTAGATGGGTGGTTATTTATTAATTTTTTTAAGCTTGCATTTGGCGGGTTAGCTTGCCAACCTGCTAGCTCACCAATGTGTGGGTTAGGTTGAAAAATGTAGACCTTTTTTTTTGCTGGCCTAAATCCAACCTGTAAAATTCCAACCCTTAGCATGCAACTTGTTTTCCAGCTCTCTTTAGCCACAGCACATCACACAATGAGTTGTTCGTCATGATTAATAGAACCTTGGCCGTGGCTTGTCTTCATTGTGATGTTCACCATGGTGCACAAAGTGTGGCCACAGTAGATGGCATGTTTTTTTTTTGTGCTAGAAATGTCCTTTTGACTTATTTAAATTCTATAAATGTCCTTTTGATCATTTTACCTTTAATGAACTTATTTTTGGACAAAATAATCTTTTGGAATCATGCTTCAATCTTATTTAAGTTTTATATTAATATTAATATTTTGCACTTTAATTCCTTACTTTGGATGGGATTCCATTGGTACACAATTGAATTCAAGAAAATCTCTAACTTACATAGTATGTAGTTTAAATCCTTTCAACCATAATAGATCCTTTTCTAGTATGTTAGTCTACATTTGAAATGAATTTATTAATTATGTAAACATTATTTTCTACTAAAGTAATATAAAGATGTTTTTTTATTTTAATTACTGTGGTAAATTCTTTTCTATTATAGTGAAATTTTAAAATATTACTTTTTTTATCATCATAAATCCTTTAATAATATAGTAGTGTTTTAAGAAAATAATCTTTTGTCTTCTCTACTATGGTAGACACTTTTACTACCATGGTATAAGCAAAGCTGGTAAAACAGATCAAGCCTATTTAAGCCCTAAAATTACTAAGATTGGACCATTGAATTAAAGAATATAAATAAATTTTATATTTGAAAGAGTCAGCCCTTTTAGGCTTGATTATTTTTAAAAAAAAATCAAGCAAAAATTAAAAAAATTAAGTTTCTATCATACTTCAAATCTCTTATCAATAACAAAAATCACTTTTGATGATGCATTTTATGTATATTTTAAATACTTTGTCAATTAAATTTGTTATTTTCTAATCTTATTTTATTTTATTAGTAGTTAAGTGATATTTCTTTAATCTTTACAAATTAAAATGTAGGATTATCAATATAATTATATGAGCATGTATGATTTTTTTAATGGACAAGTCTGAACTAAAGAATTATTTAGATAAGTTAATATAAAGTCTCATAATTTGAAAGAATTAGATATTGAATCGGTGAAATAACAATCAACATTAATTTCTAATTCTTTCAAGGATGACTGCTAATATTCTTAATATTTTAATTATTATTATGGCTAGTGAATCTTAGTATTGATTCATATGTTTTGACAAAATATTAAAGTTTTCTTCTTTCAAACAACGTTAAATTTATTGTTTATACTCGTAATTGGTCACACAATTTTGATAGTGTTGCTATGATATTGAATTTGAATGTTTAAATTTATAGATTTGTTGTAGATTTACTTAAATTTATTATTTTTAGACTTAATTTTATGTGTAATATTTTTTTTAAAATTATAAGTATATTTATTAAGCTTTTAAATATAAAAAAAATATTAAGGCTAGCCCTACACTCCTAAAACCTAGAGCTAAGTTTTGAAATCAAGAGTTCTAAAGCAATTTTAAACTTTTCAGGCTTGGCCCTTTTAGTCTCTAACCCTAAAGGGTTGAGCCAGTTTTAATTACCAACTTTAGGTATAAGTTTTAATTTTAATAAGTTGAGACTTTAGGTTAATTATCCCATTCGTTAGTTTAAAACATGTTGAAAATTTGGCATGTTACAGTGACAAGTTCTTTTAACGAAGCAATGGCCTTTCAATAATTGACTAACGCAAGTTAATTACAATAGAGGATTTTGGGCTTTCACGAGTTTTTTAAAAAAGCTTTCAACTACTCATATTTCATAGGGCCATTAGATGATATTTTTCAAAAGAAATATTTATGTGTGTGTAAATGAAAAGTTGCTTTTCATTTTTCTTTGACTCTGATTCGTCCCAAAAAAATTAAGTTTACTTTTGTTAAGAAATTTAATCAAATCACATGAATTTATCTTAAGTTCATTGAAATTTATATGGATATTAACTCTATTTTAAAAACTTGTATAGCTCCCCTATATAAAATAAGAAAAGATATAGACATCTAACTTTGTATCTATCTATTATATATATTGAAAATCTCAAAAAACATATTCCTTGAATTTTTAAAAATTAAAATGATTTCCTCCTATCTTTAAAGAAAAATTGTGCATAGCTAAAAGAATATTAGGGACTATTTGAAAACTTATTTTAGAAATAGTTTTTTGTTCTTTAAAACAAAAGAATATGACAATTTATTTGGTAACGTGTTTTTAAAAAGTATTTTGAAGAGTAAAAAAATAAAATATTATTTTGAAGAATAAAAAAAATAAAAACAAATTTTAAGTGTTTTGAAATTATTGTTATGAAGAACAAGAGAGAATAAAAAAAACACCTATATTTATTTTTTTAAAATATATTCTATAAAACATCAATTCTCAAAATAATAAAATAAAAATAGTTTCAGATCCTTATAACAACAATAAAACTTTGAGGGGATTAGCATAATTTATTATTCATTTTAAGATACACCTTCATATATTTTGAAATAAAAAAATGATAGCCACATCTTCAAATAACTTATTTTTAAAAATTTATTTGAAGATGTAAAGTATATTTGTCAGGTCAAGCTCACCTGAAACTGGATCCAGTCTTTATGAGCGTGGAAGTTACGAAGTCGGGTTTGAGTTCGAAGCTGGGCCCGAAGTAATCGCCTCAATTGATCATGAGGCCCAGCCCAAGAACGAGCTTATAAAGCCCAGCCCAAGACGAGTTATAAAACCCAGCCCATCGTGTTTTTGTTTTTAATTGGAAATTGAATGAAGGGGAATCCACTGTTAACAAATCCTACTGTTAAACTGATTCCTTTGTTAATCAAATTATATTCTTAGGAGTCCTACATATTCATAATTATTTCACATTTTAGGATGTGTTAATATTGTACTGTTTGAAAATAATTTTACTTAGCCTCAACGCTAAAGAGTAAAATACAGTTCGTACACTGAAACTTCCTGAGAAATAAATTCATAACTTCAAAAGCTATCAGGTTAAGGATTTGGTACACGCACGTATTTATGGCTGACGGTGGAAATACGCTAAGTCATGTCAAAGTCTTGACAAAATAGACCGAACCTGTATTAAATGTATAAAGACCTGTTTGGTTCAATTACAATATAGTATCTTAAAAACACTATGAAGTAAAATGCAATATCCATTACCGTGAAAATATTTGGCGTGCTATTAGGGTTGAGAAGAAAAAAGTTTAATTTTAGAAAGCTTTATTTTAGACTAAAGTATGAGCCCTTTTTTCTACTAATTTTTTTAAGAATTTTTAAATAATTGAATATTTTACATATAAATTTATATACATGGATAGGTCTAATAGGCTTAAACAAGCCTAGTATTAGGTTTTAAAGTCTGATCTAATGTTAAATAGGTCAAACTAGGCCACTTGTAAGCTCCTGATTGGCGTCTTAAGATAGAGACACTTTGTTATGTTAGTCAATGGTGTAGGTGGCTTTTCATTTTCATTCAATGAAGTATTGACGAAAAATGGTAAAGAATTATAAACTATTAAACAATCCATGACCCAATGTCGATAATCCCAAATTAATTGTCAAATAAATAAAAGTTGAATATGACCCAAAAAAGGTTGAAATATAAATAAAGGTAAAAAGGAGATTAATCATGAAGAGTGAAAAGTGCATAACAATTAAGCAAGAAGATGGTCATGTATAATGAAGTTCAACAATAAAATATGAAATAGTATAACACAAAATATCTACAAGTTAATTTGTATAGTCAATCAAATAATATAAAAAAATATGACTTTGCACATAGAATTTTTTTAGAATAAATTCATGACTTTGGTAAGCTATCTAGCTATAAGGATAAGGCTAAACAATAATAAATTATAGTAAATATAGCTCACTTGTGGCGCATTAATTTTCAATTAACTAATTAATTATTGTGTACTTGTTCAAATTACATCATGGATTCTGCTTCGGAATTCAAGTGTTTCTAATTTCTTTGTCTATATTCTGTGTTGGAATGGAACCTTTTATGATAGTGGACTAAAATTAACAAACAATAAATAATTAAAAAATTTAGAAATTGAATCGTGAATCATCTATCAATATTCCCTCCCCAACGTCACTACCCTTTGGACACAATTAATTAAAGTGGGCTTCCTCCATCCTAAATTGCTTTTATAATCAAATTGGTCACAAAAATTAATTAATTAGTGTGTGATATGGTAAGTAAGGAAATTTTAAAATTTTTATTGGAGGTATTTTATCCGTTACCCTTATGATAATTTGTGTATAATACTCATGGATAAATATATTGAATTTGCAAAGTAAACAATCACCAATATATCAATTTTTATAATAAAATATATGCAAAATTAAATCAAATCAGGCATATGGCTTTTTTCTCCCAAAAAGTTTACTCCTAACCTAATCATTTCTCACAAGAAAGGGAGACACATGACCTACATACACACAAACATGTCAATATTGGATTTGAACTCAAGATTTCTTTCAAGAGAGGAGAGGTAGCATTGTTATTAAGATAACTAACCATTGGCAAGGCAAAATAACTATATGGTCCACATTTTATATTAACACTTTCCTTAACCTTTTTATTTTTTTATTTGTTTATCTCTCTAAATACATCACATACAATCAATTTTTGGAAGTTAAAGGATTTAGATTTAAAATTAGAAAAATTATAGTCAGCTTCTTTTCAAGGAAATTAATTATAGATAAGGATTAATGCGGAATGAATTATTGTTAAAATGTAGAACATGATTTATTTTTTCTCGAATGAAATTTGTTATTGGCCCTTAATTATAATTAACTTTTTTGAGAGGGGGCTGGCTGTAATTCTCTTTTTAAAATTATATTATATACAAATCATGAATAATAAGCTTATTTCTTAAACTCCACACAACGTACTCAAGTTTTATCTTAATTTAGTGTAAAACACAAGGCTATGACATCCTTGTCCTAACACAATAATAATATAACTCAAGAAAAATTTTATATATTTATCATTATATATTTAATGTGCTTGTTCTTAATTAAATCAAAATATATGTATCTTATAGATTTTTTATTCTATAATAAATTACTGCTAAATTATCAACATATTAAATTTATCTATTTTGATTTAATTAGATAAAAATATATTAAATATATAAATAGTTAAGTATATAAGTGTTGTCAAATAACTTTTATTGTTTATATTTTTATTAAAAAATTTATACTTTCAACCCCAATTATTTGTTGAACTAATATAGTAGAATGATATTTTTATATCGATTATGTGTAAAGTCAGTGTAGAAAGTGTTATATTAAGTCTATTTATTTATGAAAATACCACCACACATATTTTATCACACCGGTTCCTTTTTAATTGGGGTAAAAAAAAAAACAAGTTTAAAAGGTTTTTTTAGTAATATTATACATGTGATTTGTTTTAGCTTCTATACCATAACTAGATTTTATACCTGTATTTTTAGTTGCAATATAATTGAATAGAAAGGAGAGAAGATTTTAATGAGTTCAATTTTTAAAAATGAGTAAAAAAATAAAAATTTTAATTTATATAAAATAGAAAGGAGATAAGTAAATAAAATTACTGACAAATTTAAACCATAATTATCTATACAATTAAAAAAATTATTTAATACCCAACATTTTAAATTAAGTAAAATTTTTAGAAAATGTAATCACTCATTTTTCACTGTGAGTCACATACCCACCTTATTATAGAGCATTTATATTCTTTTATTTTTATTTAATATAAATAATTAAGAAATTTACTATAAAATATTGAAAAAAATAGGTCAAATGGTTGCCGTAGAACTATAGTAACCATCCGACGGTAAATATAGTAGAGGGGAGATTTTTAAATACTTATTATTATGAATAATTATATGTGTATGTTCTGTTGGCCAAATTATATATGCATGTAATATGCTTATATGACATGTACCTATATATAGTAACATTTTAAAAACTACTGTATCTTATTTATATCAGATTTATATTTTATCAGTATTCCAAATCCGATCACCTATATAGTAAATGTCATATTGTAGCCACATGATTTTATCAATGCATAAAAAATTATTCTTAACCAAAAATAAATGAAATAATGAACAAAAAGTAAAATGTGGTTTGATTTTTTTTTTTAATGTATTCTATGCCTGCATCTCCAGTATAACTAGTTTACACCGATGATCTCTCTCTTTTTTTTAGGTAAATTTAAATCAACCACCTCTATAATGTTATGTGAGTCACTCACTGACTAAGAAAATGTTGAGTGTTCATTGAATCCATATCTATATTACATCCTATCCGATTAATGTTATATAGGGTATTAAAAATAGGAAGATTCATTGGGAATACAACCGAGTTAGTCTCAAAATTAATTGAACACTTATTCATTTGCATTGAAATATGCACATTTATGATCTTAATTTTGGGTCCTTTGTTTTGGATTTTGAATTTAAATAATTTTTATCGTTTTTTCTGGTTTTGCACACGACAATATAATTACATTTTAAGAGAAGTATAACAAGAATATTTAACTCCTACTAACGAATAATTTGTGAAGCACACGCATATTTTTTTTCTTATAAATTGTAAAATAATCTTAATTCTTTTTCATTTTGGTCAGTTTGGCCTGAGACGACCATCATCAAATAACTTTGCCCAAGACCCTCAATTTCTTTTGTCAAAAACAAATTGATCAAAATATTAAACTAAGGTATTTACAATTGTGAGGGAATAAAATTGAAATGGCATTTTATACATTAATTAATTGTTCGATAATGCCAGACTTTTTATTTTAGTAATTTTCAAGATTCACTGTAATCAACATATATGACAACAGGAGGCACTCTTTTAGGCCCAATAATAATGGAGATGGACACCCACGCATCAACTTTTTGGTTGTTAGAATTTTTTTTTTCAATTATCAATTTAATTGTGTCAGCGTCCTATTAGATTTGAGCATAATTGAGTGTAACTAATGATCCAAACGAGTGTAAACTAGTCGAGAGAAAAAGAAGGAAAGGAAGCAAGAACTAAAAAACTGTTCATTCTTTAATGAGTTTTACCTTAATTATTTATCGTTATTTATAGTGAAGGAGGCTGCCTTTAAAAAAAAAACAATTTAATTAGTATTAATTTACCTCATTATGTAGCAAAAAAAACTGATTGAAATAATCACCACTATGCAGAAGAATATTTTTCTTTTAAAATTCAATTAAAAATTATTATCACATTAATTCTTACTTTTGGTCAACTCATTATTATCAAAATAACGTTGAATCCACTTATTGATCTGACATAATTGATCCAATTCCCACAGAGGGCGGATCTGTAAGTCCAACATATAATTTCTAGCTCGTTCAATCACAATGATTGAGTCGGGAAAATCAGTATTGTCTCTGTCCCTCTCTCTCAGACATATAGCGCAGAGACACACACACACACATAAAGTACATGGCAAAGGGGAAGCACTTTTCCTCTGTTGAGAAAATAAAATGGTTGCCTCACTCCTCTATCTATTGCTCAAAGGTTAAAATATGAATTAACTCAATTCATATAAATTAAATCATATAAATAAAAAAAATATAGGTTAGGTTGAATTTAATTTTTTTATATAAATTAAATTTTTTTTAATATAATCTAACTTTTGAAAGTTGGAAGGTTAAATAAGTTAACTGATCAATTCATTTATTTATTTTTTAAATTTATTTTTTTTATTAATTATTTTTAAAAAATGCACCTAAATAATAAATTTTAATTTAGTATTATAAATAAAGTACATGGCAAAGGGGACGCCCTCTTCCTTCGTTGGGAAAATAAAATGGTTGCCTCACTCCTCTATCTATTGGTCAAAAGGTTAAGATATGAATTAACTCGATTCATATAAATTGAATCATATAAATTAAAAAAAATATAAGTTAGGTTGGGTTTAATTTATTTTTATATAGATTAAAATTTTTTTAACCAAATCTAACTTTTGAGAATTGGAGGGTTAAATAAGCTAACTGACCAATTTATTTATTTATTTTTAAAATTTATTTTTTATGAATTTTTTAAAAAATGCACCTAAATAATAAATTTTAATTTAATATTCTTTCATGATTTATTCTAAACATATGAAAATATTAATTTATAATATTTGTATAAAATATATAAATTAATTTAGTTAAATAAATCATGCCTAATATGGTTTATATTCACAAAATTTTTTCTTTTTTTCTTTTTTAATTTTTTTAAAAAATAACATGGGTTAAACAGGTTACTCTAACCTATCAGGATTAACCCATATGATTTACTGGTTATATGATTTACGTCAAAAAAATTTGTTTTTGTTCGGGGGTTAATTTTTTTTTCAACCCAACCCAACTCTTATAACTGGTTATTCGGGTCAACTCGCATAACCCGACCTATATTTGTAACTCTATCAGTTACTCTGTTTTGAATCAATTGTTTTTGAAAGTTTCCAATCCACATGCCCGCTCCCTCCCTTCCAGGAAATTTCACTTTTTTTTTTGTTTATATTATAACACATGTGCTTGTCCTCTCTTGTTACTTTTTCAAATTTTATATGTAGATATGATCATGGTCCCTTTCCTTCAATTATTTCATATCTATAAATATTAGATTTTTCTTGTTTTATTATTATTGCTTGCTTCTTATTGGAATTTCTCTCCTTTTGTATTATTCCCCTTACTCTTACCCTTACTTTTCTCCTTTGACCTATTAAAAAAAAAAAAACACACACACACACACACATCTTTTGAATTAGTCTCTTTGGCCATTCATTAGTAGATGAATAATAATTTGAAGATCTCTCTATAGTAGAACCAAAAAGAAGACTGGTATGCATAATTGAGCAGCCTCATTTGAAGATATCACTCCTTTTGTTTACTAAGGCACTCCCTTCATATTACAATATAAGTTATTGTTAGTTAATTTATTTTTTAAAAAAAAGTTGGTTGAAATCTTGATTTTCTAAAAAGTTTTACATCTCTTCCATCATAATCTTGGGTGAAATAAATATAATATTTTATATATTCAAAATAATTTCATTAATTACTTAAATTAGGTATTATAAAGAGTATTATTGAGAAGGTAAATGGTAATTTCATCTTTAAACTATAGGTTCAAGAATGTTTGGACCTAAACTTATTTTTAACCAAGAAGGACTTCTAAAATATGTCTTGTATTATGGTTCAGATTTTAGAGGAAGTATGTCATTTTTACCTAACGTACATTCACAAGAAAAAAAGTTTATGTTGTTAACATCCCATTTTATTTTTTATTTGATAGATCACTAATTATATGGTCTTGATGAAGCTAAATATTGTGGGGGTGGGGGGAGAATAAATTTAACATATAGTCTTAGGGGCATTTCAAGTAAAAATTACTAATTGCACTTAAATTTCTGTAAAATGCCTTACGTATTGGAATATAAAAATCTTTCTAAAAAATGGCTTGGATTAATAAACGGAGAGAGAGGTGCATTTTGGCATTACACAATCTGTTGATGATGTGAGTACAGGTTAGTTGGCATGCAACATTGAGAGATTGACTAATAATTAGGGAATAAACGAGGCACAAAATAGCTAGCTAGCATCTAATTGATGTTGTTAATTGGTATAACCAGAGATTAATTAGAGTACCATGTAAATAATATTAATTAAGGGATGAAATACACAAGATTAGGAAGCTTAAAAGTATGATTCCCCAAACGATAACCTTGGAGATCGCTCCATTGATCTCCTACATTGTCCCATATTCTGTATCCTTCTCCTTTCTATCTCCTTTCGCTTCTTTGACTTGTATTTCAACACTCTCTCTCCTTTCTACTCTCCTCTCCTACACATACACACAAATCTTCTTAGCTATGATACAATTGTGAAAAACATACTTAACACATGTCATAATCACATTAATTATAGTTTCCAGCATGACCAAAAATGCAGGATATAACAAACCATCTTATTTGCAAATTATAAATATATATACTCCTCTATTTCAAATGAAAGGTATGCATGTTTTCTAGAATCATATGTTTCAATAATATATACTTAACAAAATTTTAAATTAATGACACCTGAAATTTTTAATGATTTTTTAAAAATAAATATGAATAATAATTTAACCAATAACTTAACTTCAATTTCTAAAATGTGAAAGTGTTAGCTAGATACTTTTTTTAGTTCTATTTATAAATCACTTCAATCATGTTTCATCAAGACCAAAAAAAAATATTAAATCTTATTCACTCTATCTAAAAATTCAACAAGATTCTAACTTTACTACTATTACATATACTCCACCTGATTTTATTATAATTACTTATAGCATGTTTCACTTAAATTAATGAAACGTTAAACTTCATAAGTTTGTCTAAAATGTAACAAATTTTTACCTTTATTCCTAATCAATGTTCTTAAATTTTATTACTGATATTTTTTATTCAAAGTAGTCCCTCCGTCCTAAATTATGAGACACTTTTAGATAAAATCTCACATGCCAATAAACCTCATTAAATACACTTAATAATCTTATCTTTTCAAAACAAAATATAAATTTTTAAAATACTCATCATTTAATATATTAAAAAGAGAAGAGATGGAAATGAATTATAGAAAAAGAAAAGATAATATTGAAGCATGCATTTTTATTCAATGGAGTATTAACAAAGAAGGTAAAGAATTATAAATTATCAAACAATCCATGATCCAATGTCGATAATCCCAAGTACATTGTCAAATAAATAAAAGTTGAATATGACCCAAAAAAAGTTGAAATATAAATTAAGGTAAAGGGAGATTAATCATGAAGAGTGAAAAGTGCATAACAATTAAGAAAGAACGTGGTCATGTATAATCAAGTTCAACAATAAAATATGAAATAGTATGACACAAAATATCTACAAGTTAATCTGTTTAGTCAATCAAATAATATAAAAAATATGACTTTGCACATAGAATTTTTTTAGAATAAATTCATGACTTTGGAAAGCTATCTAGTTATAAGGATAAGGCTAAACAATAATAAATTATAGTAAATATAGCTCACTTACGGCGTATTAATTTTCTATCAACTAATTTCTGGCCAAAACATTTCAATTAACTAATTAATTATTGTGTACTTGTTCAAATTACGTCATGGATTCTGCTTCGGAATTCAAGTGTTTCTAATTTCCATGTCTATATTCTGTGTTGAAATGGAACCTTTTACAATAGTGGACTAAAATTAACAAACAATAAATAATTAAAAAATTAGAAATTGAATGGTGAATCATCACTGCCTTTTAGGCACCACTAATTAAAGTGGGCTTTCTCCCTCCCAAATTGCTTTTATAATCAAATTTAAGGAGTTGAATGTTTAAAAATATAATATATTTTTAGTCTTAGGTGTAATCATTGTCTTTTTTTCAAAAGTGTCTATACTGATAATAACTTTATATTTATTATAGGGTATTAATAAGGGTACGTATGAAAAGATATGATTAATTTAAAAATAAATAACTATTTTTATTGAAAGGTTAGATTTTCATTAAAAACGTCTTATATTTTTAAACGAAGAGAGTATGTGATATGGTAATTGAGAAATTTTGAAAATTTTTATTGAGGTATTATATCCGTTTCTCTTATATAATTTGTGTATGATACTCATGGATAAAAATATTGAATTTTGCAAAGTAAACAATCATCCAATATATCAATTTTATAATAAAATATATGCAAAATTAAATCAAAGCAAGCATATAGTTTTTTTCCCCAAAAAGTTTAATCCTAACCTAATCATTTCTCACAAGAAAGAGAGACACATGCACCCACATACGCACACAAGCACGCCAACTGGATTCAAACTTAAGATCTTTTTCAAAGAGAGAGGTGCTTTGGTATTAAGATAACTAATCATTGACAAGGCAAACTAATTGTATGGTTCAGATTTTATATTTACATTTTCCTTAACCTTTTTATTTACTTAACCGAATTTTACCCCTAATAAAGTAGTTACCTATTTTCTAACTAATCATATCTTTTTATATTTACCCTTATTAAACACCCTATAATAAATATAAAGTTATTCATTGATAGGGACACTTTTGAAAAAAGGCAATGATTACATCTGAAAAGACTAAAAATGCCTTACAGTTTTAAACATTTAACTTCTTAAAAAATGCCTTATATTTTTAAACAGAGAAAGTATTTATCTATCTCTCTAAATGCATCATATACAATCAATTTTGGAAGTTAAAGGATCCAAATTTAAAATTATTTATATTCAAATCATGAATAATAAACTTATTTCTTAAGCTCTGTGTGATGTACTCAAGTTCTATCTTAATTTAGTGTAAAACACAAGGCTATGACATCCTTGTCCTAACACAATAAAATATAACTTAGGAAAAAATTTATATACTTATCCTTATACATTTAATGTGCTTGTTTTTAATAAAATCAAAATATGTGTATCTTATAAATTTTTTATTCTATAATAAATTATTGTTATATTATCAACACATTAAAATCTATTTATCTTGATTTGATTGGATAAAAATATATTAAATATATAAAAATTTAAGTATATAAGTATTGTCTAGTAACTTATTCTAGATTAGCCATCAAATAACAGAGTAGGTTGAATTTTCTAAGGGGTTATTGCTCATATAGTATCCAACTTTGAAAAAGTAGATATATCCATATCCGTTATATGATATGATACCAGCTGGTTAAGCATAAGTATTTTTTTGAAATTTTTTTATTACTTATAAGTGTCATTGAGATAATCCTAATTAAGATAGGGCCAAATATTAAATGTAATAAGGTCTTGATCTACTATTGGCAGAAAATCAAACTCTTGGATCCTCATTGTGCAGTACATACATCTTTATCTATTATATCACTTTGCACCTATCTGCTTCATTGAAATTTTGGCAGTAAAATATGAATCTTTTGGGGGTCCAAATGTAAGATAAGGGGGAAAAAAAGTCTCATATAATTGTTTACAATAATATGGTAAATTTGCATTTCTTGTTCAAACATATTTCGTGTTAAAAAGAAGGAACGAATATTTTATTTGTAGGTTGTTCTAAACATTTTATTTTTAGGACGGGAGAAGGGAAAATTAGAAACGGGGACCTTTTTATTGTTTATATTTTTATTAAAGAAATTTATAATTTCTACCCCACTTATTTGTTGAACCAATATAGTAGAATGATCTTTTTATACCAGGCATATGTGAAATTGGTGTAGAAAGTGTTATATTAAGTCTATTTATTTATGAAAATACCATCACGGCACATTTTGCTACAGCAGTTCTTTTATACACTCTCTATCCTTATATATAAAAAGTTTTCTATAATCTTTTTTTTTCTAAATATAAGAGGTTGTTAGTATATTTTTTAATGAATGAACCATTATACCTTTATTAAATTGAAAAGAAAAAAATATTTTTTATTAATTTACTTTTAAAAAAGATATTTATTTTTTATTTACAATAATTAGGAATAAAATTAAAATATTATTATACTTTTAATTAGATAATTAATTTTTATTTACTTACGTTGATTCGATTAAAAATATTTTATATGGGATGGAAGGAGTAACTATGGTTAAAAAAAAGAAAGGTGCAAAGAGTGTTTTTTTAATAACATCATACATGTGATTTGTTTTAGCTTTTATACTATAACTTGATTTTATACCTGTATTTTTAGTTGCAATATGATTGAATATAAAGGAGAGAAGATTTTAATGAGTTCAATTTCTAAAAATGAGTGAAAAATTAAAATTTTTAATATTTATAAAATGAAAAGGAGATAAGTAAATAAAATTACTTACAAATTTTAAACCACACTTATCTACGCAATTATAAAATTACTCAACACCCAACATTTTAAATTAAGGCTTTTAGAAGATGTCACCATTCATTTTTCACTGTGAGTCACATACCCACCTTATTATAAACCTTTATAATCTTTTTTTAATATAAATAATTAAGAAAATTACTATAAAATATTGAAAAAAATTGGTCAAATGGTTACCGTAGAACTATAATAACCTCCGACGGTAAATATAGTAGAAGGGAGATTTTTAAATATTTATTATTATGAATAATTATATGTGTATGTTTTGTTGGCCAAATTATATATGCATGTAATATGCTTACATATGACATGTGCCTATATATAGCAACATTTTAAAAACCATTGTATCTTATTTATACCAGATTTATATTTTATGAGTATTCCAAATCCGCTCGCCTATATAGTAATTGTCATATTGTAGCTACATGATTTTATCAATGCGTACAAATTTATTCTTAACCAAAAATAAATGAAATAATGACAAAAAAGTAAAAGGTGGTTTGATTTTTTTTTTTTTAAAAAAATGTATTCTATGCCTGCATCTCCAGTATATTCTTAACCCATGCATTAACTTTTTGGTTGTTAGAATTTCTTTTTTCTTTTCAAATTGTCAATTTAGTTGTGTCAAGAGTCCTATTAGATTTGGGCATAATTAAGTCTACGTAACTATCCAAACAAGTGCAAACTAGTCTAGACAAACAAAAAGTTTTACCCTAACTATAATACATAAGAGATAGACTGAAGAGAGAAAGAGAGGGAGAGAGAAAACAAATTAGAGAATTATTCATTTTAGAATGAGTTTTATCCTAACTACCTATCTTTGTTTATAATAAAAGGAGGCCACGTGTGAAAAAGACAATCTAATCAGCATTAATTCATATCATTATGTTGGGAATAAATTGATTAAAATAATTACCATTATGGCAGAATAATATTTCTCTCTTTCGAATTCAATTAAAAATTATGATCACATTAATTTTTAAGTTCGGTCAACTCATTATCATCAAAATAATGTTGAACCCACTGATTGCTCTGACATAATTGATCCCATCTCCATATCGGTCAGATATGTAATTCCAACGTATGATTTCCAACTCATTCAATCACAATGATTGAGTAGGGAAAATCAGTGTTGTCTCTGTCCCTCTCTCTCAGACATATAACATACATACATACATACATATGTATATATAAAATACACGGCAAAGGGAAGCACTTTTTCTTTGCTGGGAAAATAAAAATGGTTGCCTCACTGCTCCATCCGCTGCTCTATTATGAATCATCAATTGTTTTGAAACTTTCCAACCCACATGGCCCCTCCCTTCCGGGAAATTTCACTTTTTTTTTTTGTTTATGTTATAACAAATGTGCATGCCCACTCTTGTTATTTTTTTTCAAATTTTATATATAGATATGATCATAGTCCCTTTTCTTTAATTATTTCATATCTATAAATGTTGGATTTTTCTTGTTTTATTATTATTGCTTGCTTCTTCTTGGAACTTCTCTCCTTTTGTATTGTTCTCCCTCACGCTTACTCTTCTCCTTTGACCTATTCCCCAAAAAAAAAAAAAAAATCACTCACATACACACACGTCTTTTGAATTAGTCTCTTTAGCCATTCATTAATTGATGAATAATAATTAAAAGATCTCTCCGTAGTAGAACCAAAAAGAAGAATGGTATGCATAATTGAGCAGCCTCATTTAAAGATATCACTCTTTCTATTTACTAAGGTACTCTCTCCAAATTACAATATAAGTTATTGTTAATTAATTTATATTTAAAAAAAAAGTTGTTAAAATCTTAATTTTCTAAGAAGTTTTACATCTCTCCCATCATAATCTTGAGTGAAATAAATATAACATTTTACTTATTCAAAACACTCTCATTAATTACTTAAATTGGATATTATAAGGGTATAATTAAAAGCTAAAGAGCAATTTCATTTTTAAACTATAAGTTTAGGAATGTTTGGGACCTTAGCTTATTTTTGAATCTAGAGGAACTTCTAAAATGTGCCTTATATTATAGTTCAGACTCCAGAGGAAGTATGTCATTTTTACCTAATGTACATTCATCGAGAAAACAGTTTATGCTGTTAACATCCCATTTTATTTTTATTTGACATCGATCACTAATTTTATGGTCTTGATGAAGCAAAATATTGGAGGGCAAAATAAATTTAACATATAGTGTTAGGGGCATTTCAAGTAAAAATCACTAATTGCACTTTCAATTTCTGTAATATGCCTTACAAATTGAAATATAAATCTTTCTTAAAAAATGGCTTGGATTAATAAATGGAGAGTTTACATTGGCATTACACACACCACCTGCTGATGCGAGTACGAGTGCATGTTAGTCGGCATGCAACATTGAGAGATTAATTGACTAATAATTAGGGAATACGAGGCACAAAGTAGTTAGCTAGCATCTAATGGATGTTGTTAATTGGTATAACTAGAGATTAATTAGAGTACTGTGTAAGTAATATTAATTAAGCGATGAAATACATCGGATTAGGAAGCTTAAAAGTACGATTCCCTAAAGAGTAACCTTGAAGATCGCTCCATTGATCTCCTACATTCCCCCATATTCTATATCCTTCTCTTTCTATCTCCTTTCGCTTCTCTGATTTGTACTTCGATACACTCTCTCCTTTGTATTCTCCTTGCCTGCACATACATACATATATAGACACGAATCTTCTTTGTTATGATACAATTGTGAAAAACATACTTAACACATTAATGATAGTTTCCAACATTACAAAAAAAAAAAATGCAGCATACAACAAACCATATTATTTACAAATTATAAATATATACTCCTCTATTTCAAATGAAAGGCATGCGTGCTTTATAAAATCATATGTTTCAATATATATTTAACAAAATTTTAAAACAATTAATAACTTTTTACCTTAAAATGCTCCTAGGAGTTCATTTTATTCCTATGAGGCAGTGCATAAAAAAAATCATATCTCTCCAATCTTATTTATAAGTCACTTTATATATGTTCCAACTAATTAAAATATTAAAACTCATTCACTTTATTTAAAAATTTAATATGATTTTTCAATTTTTTGCCTGTTAAATATAAATATTTTAATAACATATTTTCTCTTATCAATATTAATGGGGGTAAAAAAGAAAATTTATAACAAAAAATTAATGATGTAACTTATAAATAAGATAAAAATTTGTTTTCCTTTTGTTTTATAAAATAGAATCAAATAGGGTGTTTAGTTTGTGAAACATATCAAAGTGTTACACACATATAATTCTAATTAACATATACATGAGTAGAATTTACTTTAGCCCTTTTAATCTTCTAACAGTAAATTGCTACACTTATCAAAAGCATGATTAACCTCCTAATATGCCGCGCCACAAAAAAAAAAAAACTCCTAATGACAATCAATTTTAATCATGGCTAAAGGTACTAACTACATTATTAACTAATTAACTCAGTAAAAAGGTAATATGTGGATGCACACAATTAATTATTAATTAATTAGGTGATTGATTAAGGTGCAGGTGATGTGAGAAGGACGTTGAATGAGACAACGTCGTGAGGCAACAGTCGCAGCTTCGCCTTAATAAGGGATCAAATTTCATTAATGACTCTTAATTTTTTAAAAATTAATTAGTATTATAATTTTGGGTTGAAACTTGAAACTGAAATGTCAAAATAAACGGCATAGAGAAAGAACTAACATTGACTTGCACAAACTTGTAACATCACACAATTAAGATTCGTCAAAATTACGCCATAATTAAAAAGTAATTAATAAGTAGGTAATTAGGTAAATGAGTTAAAACGTACGGCAACGTCAATTATAAAATATTAACCACGCCTTTCACCTTTTCCACATCAAATCATGGGTGGTTGATGGTTATATATAATACTCCTCCGTACTTATATATAAAATATTTTTAATTAAATTTTACATAATAATAAAATTTTTTTATTTAATTGAATTCACATAAAAATACAATAATTTTTTAGTTTTATCTCTAATAATATCATAATTAATATTATGATGATGGTAGGGAAAACATATCATTAATAATCTATTCCATTTTATGACAAGGGTAAAATTATCTAATTACCTAAAAATATTCTTGTCACCCCTTATATTTAAAGACAAAATAAGTTTCTAAAAAATATCTTATATATAAGAACAAAGTGAGTATAATACACACGTTTTCTTGATGATGCTTAATTTCTTACTTTAAAATTTTATATTAGTAACAAGCAATGTCCTTAAAATTCAAAGTAGAGTGGTCATTGAATCATCAAGGACATTTAATCAACGCTTAATAGTTAAAATTGGGATCAAAGTGTGATTAGACCTATTATAAACAAAGCATTTTATTAAATTAATTAAGATATTTGTTTAATAATTTATCGGTTCAATCAATTGAGTTAACCCAAATTTCATTATTATGGTAATAAACTTTTCTAAGTGTTTAAATTTATCTAAAAAGTTGTATCATCAAAAAATTCCATCACTTCACTAACTAATACTCCATTTATCCTAATTTATAAGATAATTTCAAGAAAAATGCACATACCAATAAAACACACCAAATACATTTTATAATCTTATTTTTTTAAAAAACCTCCATTTAATAATCTTTAAAAGATAGAATATAATAAGAAGGGAAAGGAAATATTGAAAAATTATATCTAATAAAGCCTTATTTTGTTAAATTATCATATATTTTGTGATATCAAATTACTTTTAAAATTGTTTTAAAAACGGGAGTGAATAAAGTAATAATTAATAAAATGCATAAATGTGCGGAGATCCCGTTAGTTGGTTGAAAAAAGCAAACTGTAGAATTTCCTATGACCCTTTTCATCTTACAAGCAACATGGGTAGCTAGATTTAAAATAGTGGGTTGGCAAGCAATATTCAAAGCAGCACACATTTTCTGATCCACCTAAACTAATAAATTTAATATAATGCTCCATTATTTTCAACCCTCCACATACTATTTTCTAATTCCCACCAACTAATTAATTAATTAATATATATCCACATATATTATTGATGCCAAGACAATTGATATAGAATATGAATATACAAATTGAACCGTTCAAAGTGGACAAGAAGGAATAAATGTGGGAATGGCTAGCTAGTCTAGATTTAAAAATATTCGCCCGCACAAACACTTATAATATGAAAACATAGCCATTGTATTAAATTATATGTCAATAATCGAAGTTCCCACTAGTGAATGAAGTCGGCAATATATATATATATATATATATTTTATTGCCGGCTTCATTCACCTTTTTAATTTGTGGGAATCGAAGCATGCATTACTATCTATGTATTTTAAGGTTTGTCGACCTTCTCCGACCATTGAATATGATACACATGCATTGCAGGACAGTGCATGTGGCCATGAAAAATGGCATCAAGAAATGGAGGAAGCATCTTGGTAAAACCTAAAGAAAAAAAAAATCTAGGTATGACCTAAAAACATTGTGTGTGTGATTAAGAGGTTTTGATTGTAAAAGGTAATTAAAGTGGGACACGTTTCTTATGTGCGTTTTTTATGTCGATTTTTGATCAAACTTAGAGTAAGTAATAAGCATACTAGTATATGAAATCTGAAAATGATGAATTTCATTGGGTGGATGAAAATGACTATATACACATGCACACTTTATAATTCATGCCGACAAAGAACAGAAACTTTGAACACGTCAATATATTCTCAAACAAGTGTGTATTGACCCTCCAATGTGAGATGACGTGGGAACAAAATAAGACCTATTTGGCCAGCTTTGATACAAAAGATACATCGCTTTATATATATATATATATATATATATAAATAAATTGAGTCCTGATGATTTATTAAAATTAAAGTATGCATCCAAATTCATATAACGTTTGCAGAATTACTTACAAATCTTACAATAAGATCTTTACTCTGTCAGTGAGATTAATTTGATCTCACAGGCTGTAAATTATATATTAAATTTTTATTAATTGTATTAATTTTTATTAGTTGAACTATGTCGGCATTTTTTTAAATGATATCTGCCGGACGACAGAGACTAAGGTAGGGAGCTGTACTTTCTAAGGAAAAAAAGCTATAATTACGCCGCCCTTTATGCTTTTTTCTCTCTCTCTCCTCCCCCCTCTCTCTGACTCTCTCTTTCTCGTGCATTTCATGAATAAAAATTACTCTTTTCATAACACTTTTAAAAGATTTTTTATTTTTAAATATAAAATATTTTAGGTAATTTAAAATTTCATTAAATATAATAATTTTAATATTATTTTTTATAATTAATTTTTATTCTTTTTCTTTTAATATATTAAATTATTAATATTTTTATTAGCTTATATTTTTATTTTAAAAAATAAGATTATTAAGTATAGTTAATGAGATTGATTAATATATAAAATTTTATTTAAAATATCTTATAATTTAAGACGAAGGGAGTAATAATTAAACTATTATTGTGGTGGCCACCTCACCCCTCAATATACTATTTTAGGAAAATAAAGATGAAGGGGGTGTCCATAGAGATGATAAGTTTAAATTCCCATTATTATTTAAAAAATATATGTGCATCAAACTTGTAATTAAAATAGATAGTTACACATAATATTATAAACTAAGTTAACCCAACCGGTTAAACTGATATTTTTATTAATTTAATAAAATATTTTATTTATGATCAGTTTTGATAACAATTGACTTGACCTTTCTGGTTTTAATTATTAATTATTCAACCAGAATTATTCAATGATCATCAATTTGATTGTAGTACTTTAATTTTACATGAATCATAATGGCTGATACATTTATAACTTATAAATAAACAGTATAATTTATTATAAACTTTGTATTATTCACACACCATACAGTTCAAAGCATACACGTGGCTCTTATCTTATTGATAAGATATACACGAACGAGAGGCTAGAAAAAAAAAAAAAAATCTCAATCTAAGAACTACTGTACCAGCCTAATAAATTGTCGTCATGTTAAACTTCCATACCTATGTATGTGTATGTGTTTTATAAATTTGGCAGTCTCTATCCACTTTTTGAGCAGGAAGCACGCATGCAATAATAACAAATTATTTTGTTTGTAAACTTTGTCCTTATGTATCCACACCTATTATTCCATATATATTCTTGATTTAATCAATCAAAAAATTTTATATTCTCACACCAAAATACACATCCTAATATTTATATTAGGATAAAACCAACCATGGACAAAATGAAAGGTTAAACACACATAAAACACGTAACTATGAAAGTACAACTAAAGTAATTTAATAGGAATGATGTTATATCCGCCGAAAAGGCTTTTCTCCATCCAGAACTTAATATGGCTCATCAAATTCAAATTAGTGAATAATTTGACATACCTGATTGTGTAATAAAAAAAAACGGACTAATATGTATACACAAAAAAAAAGGACTAAAAGGGAAAGCGATGATTAGGTTCCAAAAGATTAAATTGATGAAAAAGTTAGCTGGATATTTATAGTTTATTGTTTTGAAATTTTTGTTCGGCATATAACTGTGATTAATTCAATGTTTTAAGAGTTAAAAAAAGAAGAAGAATATATTTTTTTATCCTTATAATTTTATCAGATTTTACTTTTACTACCTATAATTTTTTAAGTGCTTTCAATCCTTATAAAGACTTTGGCCAAAAAAAAAAAATCTTTATAAGGATAAAAAATACTGAAAAAATTGAAACCAATGGATTTGAAAAACAAACGCCACTCAATCTTTTAAAACTATATAAACTAAAAAAAATTGTAAAAACTAAAAATAAAACCTGATAAAATAATAGAATATGATAAATTATGTTTTTTTCTTTTAAAAAAGGGGAGAGAAATGAATACCTCAAAATGAGACGGTAGTAAGCAGTGAAGCCTTGGGAATGCAAGTTGCGGGTAGTGATGTTGCCGAGAATGGCTTGGTCTCTACCAGTGAGCAAGAACACTTTGAAGCCTTTCTCTGTCAATGTGTTGAACACTTTCAAGACGGATGGGATCGCAGGGCATGCTCCCTTCGTTATCCACTCCTTGAACTTCACCTTATCGAATGCGTCACACCTACACACCCCCACCCACCAATAATTGATTATTCAGAACCACATCTTTTCTTTGGCCATATATGTATGCGACTCTAATCTCAGTTCTTCATTTCAGCTATTGCTCAAGGAAATTCTTCTATTCCCTCCAAGTGAATGGTTGGGACTTTAAGGGATTTAGTTTTTCTGTTCATCAATCTGGATTATCCAGATTTGATTTCATAAATTTTTATTTTTATTTTACTTTTTAAATATATTATTATTTTAATTAACAGGCATGTAATTTAAAATAAAGATAACCTTATGATTGTCAATCTGGCAACCAAAAATAAAAAATTTATAAGAAAAATCATAGGTTAACTATTTTAAATCTAAACTGTCAAATTCAGTTTTGGATGGCCTAGATTTCATGATGAGCACTGAAACCAGAGGCAATTTTAAGATGGCGAGAACAGAGAGGACAACAGACGAGCAGAGAGAGTTGAAGAAGGATCCATTATAATTCTCGATTAATTTAAGCACTTCTGTTTAAAACCCTACAATTTTTGAATCTGTATGGATTAGTTGGTAATTCATAGCGATAATTTTAATTAAAGCTCTGAGATCTTTAGTCTCTTGTATTGCACGGAGTCGTATATAATATATACTCATCTTCTGAAGATGCTAATTACTGGGGGTTTTGGAATATATGTATTTATATATAGAAGAAGGAACGAACCCAAATCTGAGAGTTTTGTAATAGTTGATGTTGGAGATGCAGGTGTCGTCGACGTCGAAAACCCAGGCGTCGAAGCCGTCGGAGGAGAGAGGGATTTCGCGGGCGTAATTGAGAATCTGGTCGGCGATGAGTTGGACATCATTCTGGTACTGTCCTTCCATGATGTACTTCTGAACGTGTCTGTAGCATCTTGCCGGCACTGTTTGCCATGGACCCACATTGTTTGCTTCCACAGCTAACCTCCAGCTCAGACCGTACCCAGTATCATTATCATCATCATCGTCCTCCGCCGCCGCAGACGACGACGGAGACCATGTGCTGTGCATCTTCACCAGCACCACCACCACCGTGTTTAGTATTCTGGCCGCAAATAACGTTAGGCCTTCCACCGCTCGTTGTACCATCGTGGCTTTCATCATCTGTATTGGGTACGTCCTTCCGGTAGCGACCTCTCAAATCGGAGTTGAAGTTTTTTCAGGATATATAGACATATTTACTGTGGATTCACCCCCCGAAAAACAAAGAACAGTACAATTACTTTAATGCCCCATGCCCGAATGTGGAACCCCTCAAGCAGTATTTTTAACATTGGAGCAGACTGAACTGTCGAACCTATTTGACCGTCAATCGATCTGATTTTTAATTTGATTTATATGAGAAAATTGTTTTAGAGGTTGAACCGTTTCGATCCAACGATCAGACTAAGAATTGAAATCAAGCTAGGAATTGGATTTAGTTTTCAAAAATCAGACTGTTAAAAAAAAATTTTATTATTTTTTTATAAAATTTTTTTAAAAAATGAATAATTTTTTTAATCATTTGATATTATATTGTATCATGTGGCTTATTAAGTCATGATAAATTTAAAATATTTAGTTTTTTAAATTAAGTAGCAATTTCATATGTATTTCTTATATTTATATTATTATATACATATATAATTTTTTTAATTTAATTATTGCATCACTGGTTTAACCATTGGTCTGACCGGTTGAACCATGTGAACCATGAACCGTTAACTTTTTCGGTTCAATATCCGATCTGGTTCTGAGAAGATTGGCTGGAACATCTTGACATATCAAAATTTATGGTCTGTATAGTTTATATGATATTTTTTTAATGTAATTTTGTATCTTAAATATAAAGTATATTTTGATAAAATAAAGTTTTATTAAAATTTTAAAGTATATTTGATGAATTTTGTTAGTATGCATAATTTTGTATTAAATAATATTTTATAAGTTGGGAGGAGAGAGTAATTTGCTCATGTGATGCTCCTGATGAAAAAGGCCGCTTAAAGACAAATTCCCAATTTTAAATTTATGTGAATACAGGAAACTTTTTGAAAGAAATATCTCGAATCAAACTTGACGACAATATTGGAATTTGATTCAATGCCACTAAATAGTTGTATAAAAAAAAATTGTATGCATTTGTACATGAAATTTAAATTCCATATAGAAGTTTGATTATTATTTATAAGTGATCAGTTAGGCATGATAACATGTTTTTCAAATATTTTATATTAATATTTAATATAATGTACAAATTTTTACAACCATTTGACACTATCAATTAATTTGAGTCAGGTTAAGTTTTAAAATTAAAAGGAGTCAGTCTTGTCCATGTAATTTGTTTTTTTTATTATCTTTAACTTTCTTTGTCACAAATTATAAAATAATTTGCGGTAAGATCATGTGTGCTAATAAAATTCAAAAATGACATTTTACACGCTTACTTTTTTAAAATAAAAATAAAAATTTAAAAAATATCATTCATTTAATATAACTTTAAATTTATAATTATTTTAATTCTCTTTTGACTTGAAAGTATTAGAAAAATAGCACTAATAAAATCTTTTTTTTTAAATTATTTTATATTTTAAAATAATAAAATTCTTCCAACGTTACCTTATAATTTGAAATTGAGAAAGTATAATGCACATGTCCTCCTAGAGGACAAGCATGACCGTCAGGTACTAAATATATATGAGCAGGTCTCTCAACGAAAATTCAACCTATTTTATAATTATCATTATTATTATTGTAAGACTTGAATTCAAAATCTTTTTTAAGAGATACTCTCTCCAGTTCAAAATATAAATTATTGTTAGAAAAAATTTCACATACTAATAAAATTTTTATTTTTATAAAAATATATATATTTTTTCTTTTTATCATTGTCTTTACTTACTAATGTATTTCATGATGAGTGAAAGATAACTCTGCAAAAGAACTCAGGTTAATAAATATAAGGAATAAAATGAGTAAAAAAATTTAGGTTGCTATAGTTTGAATCAAGGTTAGCTTATGAAAAATACTTATATTTTGAACTTGGAACATCAAATTTCTTTTACTTAATATTGGCTCCATGCCTCCATCTAGCTGGTTTGAGATACTGAAAAAGAATTATTTAGAGCTGTACAGTACAGGTTGGCCCATTGTAATTATGGAGAAACATGGAAAATAAAGGAGACCTATTCAATTTAGTCCTCGGTGATGCACAACGAATGACGAACCCCATGGTGACCTTATCATCAGCTGCTTTATAGGTAAATTCTTCGGAAGCTTCATGTCAAAATTCAAAGGATGATTCTGATGACTACCAAATATTCTATTCTTTTTTAATAGATAAATTATAAAGTTTATATTTATGTATGTGCTCATATGAATAATATGTTGATATCTATTCTAGCCGAAAAAAAAAAATGACAACAAAGAGCATAAAATTTTTCCATGTGGAAGAAGACGTGTCCAACATTATGTTTGGTATCGTTAAAAAGTGCTGTACTTTTTAAAATTATTTTAAATTCGTTTTATAAATTTTTACCACATTTTATTAATTAATAAGAGGGAGAATTAATGACAATTAGATTAGAATTTCTATTTCACGACAATTAGGTCTTTTACAATTTTTGCGAAAATATAAGGTGCAATGAAGTGACTTTCAATTGCAGACTACAACCAAACTGTCATTTCCTGTCTTCCTGATTGGTAGCATATTCTTTCAATTTTTTTTATAAATCATTTCTATCAATATCATTAATATTAACACAAAAAAATATAAAAATAAAATATATAGGATTTTAAATATGTCTTTATATAATAAATTTTAAAAGTAATGTTATGTTACTTTTTCTCTCTTATAAAGGATAATTATAAAAATACTTTTTAAATATTATCTAAAAAGTTATACCATAACATATAAATAAGACTAAATGAACATTTTAATATGTGACTTATAAATGAGATTGGAGACAGTGGATTTTAACATTTACAACTTAGTTTAGGTACAATATTATAGGATTTAATTTTCATTAAGTGAAAGTTTTGAAACTTAATTATAATGTTTTCTTAATAAAATAAGAATGAAGATATCATTTTATATCTTAAAAATTATTATTTTTTGTTATATTGAGCCAACGAAAAAGAAAGTTTTGTTGAGCTGGGTTGTGCGAGCTTGTAACCCATGTGAGGGCAAAAGCATATAATATATTTTGTAAGTTAATATTATCTGATTGAAACTTTTAATATGTTATGATTATATCGTAAAATTTAATAAAAAAAATTACTGTATAATTTAATATTTAATTTTCGGGCGTGTACTTGATAAACTTGGGGTTGACTTGTTGAGTTACATTTGAAAAGCTATTTATAAATTTTTTAAAACTATTAAAGTCGTTGAAAAACCAAAAAGAAAAGGCGGGAGCTCAAGTTTGGCGCGAAAAAAAGAGGCAATAATCTTTTTTCCATCCTTTTTTAAAAAGAAACTGGACAAGCGGGCTCGATGCACGGAGCCTAAAGAATAAAGTTCTCTTTGTGAAATGACACCAAAATAGGCATAGAAAACTGTGCTTAGTGAAAGGAAAACAAGATAATATAAGACATTTTGGTAAAGTGATGTTTGTATGATAAAAAAAAATATTTAAAAAATAATTACTAAACCATCTAAAGATGCATGGTTCAATTATTGATGGTATTGAATCAGTTTATTTTAAAGATTTTGAATTTAAATTTTAAAATATATAATCATATTAAACAAAAATATTAAAAGATATTTTTGAGATAAATGTGAGTTAATCTAAGGAGCATGTAGAGGTGTTTGCCCCATATTTTTTACTTTCTTTATATTTAGTTTAATTTATATGATTTGAAAATTTTCTCCCAATGTATGAGACTTTAGATCCATCCCTGATAACAATATCACACAATGAATGTTCAGATTAGTTTGAGTGGGTGGTGGTAATACTCTCAAGTTTTTTAAGGTATTGAATTGTAAAATAAAAAAGAAATAATTACAAAACTACCACCCTCAATCTTTTAAAGGATAAAAAGAACTTGGCATGGACATTTGTTTTTTAAAAAATTTTCATAAGGATTTTTTACCTTGCACAATAACTTTGCTTCTTTTAATTATAAAAAATAAAAACCAATTGTATATTGAAAGTCATGTTAGAATGCTGCACTGTCTCCTTTTTCACATATTATCATGAAATTAACCAATATATTTTTCCATTTTTTTACCAGTAATATATTTTTCCATTAATTGTATATAATTACTTTATCATATACTCCCTTTGTTTCTATATATAAGAAAAAAATATATTACACAATTTAAAAAAGTTAGTTAATATAGTAATTATGTCTGAAAATAAAAAAATTAGACTAAAATGTTCTATGTTAATTGCAACATCTTAAATTTCTAATCCTGCGTTAATGACTGATTAGGAATGAATTAGTGATTTAATGTGGGAGTAGGGTTCTGAGTGGTGAAGTGTTATATTGACTCATTGAAATATTATATGAACAGATATGAGTAGAAAAGCAGAGTTCCTGAATAGAGTGTATGAGCCCTCACTATGCCACACGTTGCGGTGGGTGATAGATGCGCTATGGCGCATGGAGCAGAAATTAGATTAATAGGAATGTGTCCAACTCGAAAAACAAAAGGGAGAAATGTGGGAGGAGAGGTTTGGTGTGGAGAAGATAAAAGGCTGTGCTAGGGCAAGCTAAATCGAGAGTAAGGACGGTATCTCTGACTCGTTACTTATTGGGTAAGTCATGTATTACCTTAACCTCCGAATCTACCCTATTTTCTGTTAGTTTTAACTAATGAGAAAATGAATTTAAAAGTTTTAAGGAGTTAATTTCTTACCAAATATTAGTAAAAAGGTTCTTTTGAGTTAAACTAGTGCTTTGTAACTGGTTTAAGTCGAAAGGATAAAGTTTTAAAGTTGTAGGAAAGAATTGCCCTAATCTAGAGAGAAAGAGAGTAGTGAGAGAGAATTGTTAGAAAATGTTAAAGTTTGAAATGAGGGGTGATCAATGGTAATGTGCATAATCGAGTGTGAAATGTAAATTTGATAGTTATTAAGTATTTAAATGCGATAATTGGCACTTTTGGTCAATAGAGAAATTGACTCTGAATGCCAATTTGTAGATTATAGTGTGTGACACATGAATTACGAGAGAGGAGTTTGAATAGGGTTGAAGTTACACAGATAATCCTTTCTATCGAATAGAAGGGTTGAGGTAACCATATAGTTTATTATGTTTATTAACTATTATAATTGTATAAAAGTAAATATCAAATGATAAATTGTGAAGTTATAAGTTTTATGCATGATTGTTATTGAAATAGTTTTCAATGTGAACTTTGCATTATGAAATGAATTTGAAAAGTTATTGACTTTAATGGATATATAAATATATGATATAGAAGTAAATATATTGAGGAAATGTGTATAAGTAGTGAAAATTGTGAAAGAGCATGATTATAGAGGGTGGGAGTTCACCCAAAATATGTGGGGATGTGTGTGTGGAGATATGTGAGTGAAAAATTCATATGGTCAGGCTGACACCATAGAACATCCGGTGCAGCATTATATGAGCTGTTATTATGGGTAATCTAGTACAACATATTATGGGACTGATATCATGAGACATACGGGTAGTCTGGCAACTCAGTAGTGCCCGTTAAGATGCAGTTAACAGTCAACGACATCACTATCACAAGTGAGTGAAGAGGAAAAATCATAGTCTGTAGGTGGGTTAGATCATCTTTAGTTGGGTGTTTCTACCACCGAAAGTGAGCTCAGGTCAACAAATAGTTGATCCAGAAAAGCCTATAGTTTCATGTCAAGGAGCTTTAGAGAATTGGTGGATAGTTGATCATGCTAAGGTGTAAAAGTATTTGAAACATGATTTATATGCAAAAGTGATAATTTAGTTTTGATATACTATGCATATATGTGCAATATGATGATTTCATTTATTTTGACATGGTTATTTATGGTAATAGACATTTAATAAGCTATATTTAGTTACTAAGATTTTTATCTCACCCGTGGTTATTTACATTTTTCAGATTCTGGTACTAGTGGGTCAAATTAAAAGGATATAGGCTAAATTAACATCTCTCGCCTAAAAATTTTGGAAATATGGTGTAATAATTTGTAAATTATTAGCCAGAAGTATGTATAAGTTGTCTTAGAACTTGATCATGTGCATATTGTAGTGAATGCTGTGCTTTTGTGATTTTGAGCTCATTAGCTCTAGTACATGTGCGAAAGATGAAATGATTGGATGGGCTAGTGAATAAATGTAATTATAGGTGATTATGAGAGGGGTGGAGATTATATGTAGTGATTTGGCCATATATGAGATTACAGAAATAAAAATATGAATTTGGCCCAAAAGGTGAAATGTGTGATTTATAGGCCAAAGTTGAGTATATAGGTTATATTGAGCATATATATGGTCAATTAGGTGTGTTATATTCATTTGGATGTGGTCAAGGCCCAAAAAGTGGCTAATGACATTTAGTTTCAAATTGAAACACTTAAGTGATAAAATTTTGTCAAAATATAGTCAAAGTGCACTTTAGTATCAATTTTTGATAGAAATATCAGATTGGGATGAAACCAGCATCATTAGTTAGATTTTGAAACAAGTTTCATGTGGGCGCTTAAACCATCTCAATTGAACATCGTATGTGAAAATGACATGCATCTAAATTTCGTATCAAAAACTACCATTTGACAGTAAATGCAGGTGTGTGCGTTGCAGCGCATGTACTCGCATGCCACGGCACAGGGCAAGCAACTGTGGCCTTTGTGCCATATGCCGTGATGTATGTGGCACGAGCCGCGGTGCACGGTGCTATTTTAACTTTATTTTTCAGTAATGCATATGTTTTCTAGACCTTTGATGTACAATGTTTGATTGCTTTCGCTGTCTATAATAAAATTTATACTTGAGTAAATTATATAAAGATTTCTAAAAATCTTTTATTAGAATCTCAATATTTTTAATAATTTCAACTCAAATGTTCAAAGTAATTAGCAATTTTGTAGTGGAGCGTATGGTAATATCAACAAGGGTGTTACATTAATTAATATAAGTATGCATTAATTATTTCTCATTAATATAAATTATGAGAGGTAATTTAAAAAATATATAATAAATGCTTATTAAAATATATGATCTTGCTTATATAAAAAAATAAATAAAAGTTGATAGTTTTTCCTACAAATAGAGACAGAGAAAATATTAGCTTCAAGCTGGTTGGCTATTTATTTGTAAATAAGTCCGGAGGTAATATCAAATGAGAACTAAAGCTGAAATAAAATACGTGCTTTCCATTAATTTTTCTAGAAAGTTTATGGGTTTGTCCAATTTTCTTAAACCATGTGCAAAGGGAAAAAAACGTGTGATAGGGTTTGTATTATTTAGATTTGAATTCCTTTTTAAAACATTTAGTATTTGGTTTCAACAATCAAATTGAATTTGAGTTGGGCAAACTGAAAAAAAAAAAAAAGAATTTGAATTGTATCAAACTAGAGGTGGAAATAGGTTAAGTTGAATTAGGCATAAGTCAAAAAAGCCTAAGTTTGTGTGGTAAGTCAGAGGTCTGACCTTAACTAAAAACATGTATAAGACTTTTTTCACGGCTTAAATCTAAGCCTACCTAAAGCTTGACCTAACCTAAAAACATTTTTAAAAGCCTACTTAAAAGTAAGAAAATTAAATAAGCTCGCAATTTAATTTTAAATGTCTCAAATATACTTTAAAACTATTAACATGCATATATAACTAGATTTATTTTTTACAATATATAATAATTAAAAAGACTTACTGACTCCAATACAATAATAAAGTAATAACATTAAATCAATACATAAGTTCAATTTGACTAAAAACAAAACCAAAAATAAAAAAAATAGATTGATTAAAAATTAATTGTGAAATCGATATGCGGTGATCATTCAATAGTATGTGTTTGTATAAATAGGCTGACTTATTATGTTTGTAGGTTAAGCATTTAAAAATTAAGTCTAACTTATTTAATTAAATATATATAATTAAAGGCCTAAATTAGGCTTGAGCCTATTTAATAAATAGACTAGGTTGAGTATGAAATAAGCTAAGATGTAAACTCTTGATAAGAGCCCAACCTATTTTCACCCTTATATCAAACCCTATATATGAGAGAAGTTAAATTTCTTTCAATAGACAGGATTCAACTTTGAATTTAAAATGTTATTTAGAAAGTATTAAATCATCAATTACTATATGACAATTTGATTGGATCAAATTTAAGCATTATCAAATTTAATTAGCGGGTAGTCCTCTGAACATCTTTTGCATTTGCATAGATTCAAACTTAAAGACTTTATAATTAAGCCACTATGATATTTTTCGTTAAGACTAATGTCTATTGGTAAATGCTTGGTTTTTTTTTTTTAACACATACAATGCATGAGAGAAAATTACGTTGGACAGGTATCACATGTTTGGATAATTTTAGTTTTGTCAATTTCTTTGTCAACACATGCATCTATCTAATTTTCTAGAAAGAAAAATGGTCTACACACAATTTCAAAGAGACATAAAGCATAAAAAAAATTCAACAAATGAACCAATGCATATTTTGATCCGAGTGATGGATTCAAAGTTCAATTTTCTCAAAACAATACTTTGAAATTCCCACTTGTCAAAAAACAATGCGCTTTTTAATATGGGGTGGGGGATTGTGCGTAAAATATTCAGCACCCTGTCTTAACATTCGATTAGAAGATAACTAATAAAATATAAAAATAAGCGAAGAATGGAACGTGGAGTATTAAATTATGAATTTTAGAGAAGGACGTTGGAAAATGGAAGTGTATTTGAACAATTGCAGAACCAGTTTGACACGTTTGCGGGAAAACATGTGTGTGAAGATTGAATTGATAATTCAAGCCAAGCTTAACAACCAGTTTAAACCTGTAAAAAAACTTAAGGTTAAGTTTATTATATGAATTTTTTTAAAAAAGTATGATACTTTAAGCTCAGTAAAAATTGAGCTCAATCTGAATAAGCACGACTATTAGAAGTTACAACTCTATATGAGTTGGTAATTGTGACCAAATTCAATGGGCTAGGTTGAATTAGGCCAAAAAAAATTAGGCTGAGATTGACTATATGAGTTTTTTAAAAGAGTAGAATATTTCAAGCCCAATTCGAATAAACCCGGCCTGCTTGAATTACTGACTTTATGTGGAGATATGGATGCCAACTCACCAATACCATAGCACTCTTAAATCTTGATCCAATTATTAATTTGGCTTGTAACTCATGAAGTTATAGATTTAAATTTTATTGTTGATGCAGAGATTTTATTAATGAGTAATTTATAAGTATCTTAATAAGTGCTTTTTAAGTTTGATGGTTAGTCCAGTAACTTATAACTCACAAGGTTATGATGTGAGTTTAAATCTCACTATTAATGTAAAGATTTTGGTAATAATTTATTTGTAAGTATCTAATAGATGTTCTTTGAGTTTGGATGTATAGTTAATTTTAGTGAACTATAGAAACCTAATTTATCTAAACTTTTCATTAAAAAAATTATATGACTTATTGGAAGAGAAATAGAGAAAAAGTTATATATATATATATATATATATATATGACCTCAATTTCACTTGAAAAAAATTACATTTAGAGCCCTCAAAATAAACATATCTACATATAAAGTCTAAATGATTTTGGGATAACTCTGCAGGCACAAGGTCACATTTGCAAATTACAATTAAGTTCTTTGATAAAAATTAAATGACCAAATTACTCCTCTCATTTTCTTCCATCTCTCTCCTTCTTCTTTATTGCTCTTTCCTCTCTATCTTTCTCTTTGGACGCCTTTAGGAGTTCTAAAACTTATAACATATATTGTGACAAGACATGGGTGTTCATTCGAATATATAGAATTTAGTAACATAGAATGGATCCCTACTTTCATTTCCACATATAACATCTTACTGTTCAACTCTTCAAAGCAAAAAAACAAAAACAAAAACAGAGAGAGAGAGAGAGAGCTTCATGCAAATGAGACTTAATTAGACCATTTCATCAAGGAGCTTAATTGCAAATGGAACTCAAAGGGGTTTGTAGAGTCATATCAGAATTATTTAGGTCTTACATGCAAATATGTCCATTCTAAAGGACGTAAGTTTGATTCTCCCATTTAATTGTTGCATCACTTTTTTTTTTTTCGATGACCAGGGCATAGCCGAATAATGACATTGTATGACTTTGTAATTAAACAATGTGCTTGTACTTTTCATATAACGCCCCAACACATGTTCGATGCTTCCGTTGTTCCTAGGGGTGTTTACAGGACGGGACGAGACCGGAACACCTCCGTCTCATGTCCCGTCCTGAAAAAAAATATGGGATTGAATTTTGATCCCGTGTCCCGTCCCTTCCCTATAGTTGTCCCGTCCCGTTAAGAGTCGGGACGGGACCAGGACAAGATCGGGACGTCCCGCCATCCCGATAAATAGAATAATATAAAAAAAGATTTGGATAATAACGTTCATTAAAATTTTAAATCATATAATTTATTAAGTTTAAAATTAAAATAACACAAGCACATAAATAACAATAATTTAAAATTAATTGTTGAATTATATTAATCATAACTACAAATTATAATAATAAATACAAGTGATCTTTGTTATAAAATTAACAATAACAGGCAAGTCAAACACAACATCAAATCATTATTCTTCTACTTTAGTGAAGATGTACTAAGCTAATTACTCTTCTAAAAATAAGCAAGAAATATGTTATAAATAAAGGCTATTAAATAGATAGATATAAAAATAAATTATATTAATATAATTAATATATTATAAAGAAAGATATCGCCATATTTACTCCATGCCATTAAAATTATCAATATAAAAAAACTTTAGTTTTAAATAAGAATTGCAAGTATTAAAATTATAATTGATATAATTAATATAAGTATAAATTATATTAATATAATTAATATATTTAAAATAAAAAATAATATATATAATATTCGGGACAGGACGGGACGTCCCGATGGTAATCCCGTGTCCCGTCCCGTCCCGAACCCCTTTCCTGTCCCGTCCTATAAAGCCCCGTCCCGATTATTTTTGGGTCAGGACAAGACCCGTCCCGATATGATCGGGACGATACCGGACCAATCGGGACAGGTCTAGGCTGAACACCCCTAGTTGTTCCTACCTTTCTCTTCTATTTTCTAGTCATTTCATCTTCTCTTTCCGCCACTTGTTATTTATTTATTTATTTTTTGTTGGATAACAACATGTCATTCTTACAATTCAAATTCAAGAACTCACTTAAGAATTATTCATTATTACTTCATTTTATAAGGCATATTTTGTTTGAATGATTTGATGTTGTATAATATAAGGTAAGATGTTTTGAAAAAATAATAATTGATTAATAAAATTTGTTTTAAAATTAACTCACATTTTTAAAAGTTTATATTTTTTTTAAAAAAATAAGATTCTAGGTTATATCTAACTGACTTCATTGATATTCACAATTTTAGCCTAAAAAATATTATAAAATGAGATAGAGGAAATATTAAGTATCTTGCTGGTCAACCTATAATTTGCATACCTAAATTCTTATTATTGCTTTGATTGAAAAATTAATTTGTTGGTTTTATTTTTCATATTTTTACTGGGAAAATATGAATTTGCTTAAATTAGTTGAATGATAAAAAGATGAATCAATTATTTTTCTATCGAAAAAATTAATGACTCTGGAGTTCTTTTTTTTTTTTTATGATGCTCGTGTGGCAAGTGAGAAAAATATAATATACATTATAGAGTACATTTGAAGAACATATATAAAAGCAACAGAATTTTGATAATGATTATGACTATGATTATGATATCATAAGATTGGTAAAACTTAGAGAGGAAAACCACAATGGAGTGCACGAAATGTCTTTTAAGAGAAAGTGAGGAACAACAATTAATGAACCACCAAAATTAGTTAACGTGTTTATCATAACAACTAAGATTATTGGGTTGGTTTAGTGGTTACTCCAAAAAAAAAAAATGAACAAGACAAAAAATATTATTTTTTTACTTAAGAGATTTATTATCTTCTTCATTATCATCATTATCATTACCATTATTCCTAGTCAAAAAGATATATAGTGGAGATTATGAATGGTATCTTGGAAGATCTTAATTTAATTCTAGTAATTCATTTGAAGCTATCAACCTCATTACTAAAAAAATTGCCTTTGCTCAAACTTTGAGAAATCTTGTTGGAGGCATCATAGACTTATTTACTAATACTATCGAGGTCATGTTTATCTCTGGCCATTAAGGCAATCACCTTAGGCCTCACAAAAAAATTATTTATTATACAGGGAATCTATTGATCTTTTCTAATAGAAATTAATTAATATTATGATCTTAATTATAGTATGATATACTAGGACTATATGATATATTATTTGTTGTTTCTATTAGTGAAATCTTATCACTCATTTATTAGAAAGCTAGAGAGAAAAAATGGCCTTGCATATGCTTTGAAATTTAAAAAAAGATTGAAATGAATGTAATTAAACTAGCCATAATGATAATTGTATAATTCATAAATTATATTCCCTCCGTTCAAAAATATAAAGCATTTTTTAAAAAATTAGATATTAAAAAATAAAAGATATTTTTAGTCATTTGAGGTGTAATTATTGCATTTTTTTCAAAAGTACCCCTATTGATAATGACTTTATTTTTATCGTAAGGTATTTAATAAGGGTAAATATGAAAAAATAGAATTAGTTTTAAAATAAATAACTACTTTATTAGGAATAAGATTTGGTTAAAAATATTTTACATTTTTTAATAGAAGGAGTAGCACATTAACCCTCTATAATAATTTCGTATTAGGTCTCCAAACTTCTTCACATGGCCTTAAGTCTATGCTTAGTAGGCAAGAAGAAAAATGGGGGAGAATAGTGAGAGGAAACTAATTTAACTCAGCTTGGCTAAAAAAAGGAAAAAAAAATAGGAGGAAGTGAAAATTGGAAAGAAAATAACATACAAGACTAATATATTTTTCCTACAACTTTTTTCCATGTCACTTCCCCAAATTCTTTCCTCTAAAAATTAAGAAATTTTAAAGAAAAAACTTCATTTTCAAATTTACCTACAAATGGTTTTCGTTTCCTGCTCCCTACCTCCCCATTTTCTTATATTTGGTTTTAATTTAAAATTTTTAGAATATTGTATGTTTGATAATTTTAGAAATAAAATTGAAAATTGGACAAAATAATTTTCAATTATCTTTTCATTCAATTAGTAATATATAATGAAAAATAAATAAATAATATGCTAAAACATAAAGTTTAATCATATATAAATATTTTTATACAAATAATAAGATTATTATTGTCCATATAAAATTAATAATTTTTATTTTTTCTTGTTTTCTCTTGTTCAATCAACCATTGTGAGGAAAAACTGTATCTCTTTACTTTTTTTGCTTTATATTTTTTCTTCCCCTATTTTCTCTCGTTTTTTTCTTGTAAACCAAACACTGCGTGAAGATTAGGGTATTATCATGGACCATGTGTTCGAAAAGCCAATAAATATGTTAATTAGCAACTTAGTTTGCAAAATCCAATTTATAATAATCAATAAGTAAATTCCACCTATTAGTTGGCAAAACGGCTCATGATATAGGGTCCGTTTAGTTTTCCTTCATTTCACATTCAGAAAGCAAAATTTTATTTTCAAAAAGTTGAAAGTTATTTGGGTAGAACATTTATAGGAAAGCACATCCTGAAAGTACATTTAAACAATAGTTGAAAGTGAATTTCTGAACCGTACTATTTGAAGCTTTTAAAAAGTGAATTTGAAAAGTAAGATGCTATTTGACCATACTACTTTAAGTTTAATCTCTTATTCTTTTATTTTAAAAATAGTTAATTCATTAAAAAATATAATTATTATTTTAATAATAATAATTAGGTATCAATTTTTTAGTATTATAAATTGAGTAATTAATCATGTTAATTTTAGCATTAATGTATAACAAAATTACAAATATTTATTACATCTTTTAAAATTATAAATTAAAAAATACAAATAATTGGAGATCAAATTTTTAGCATTATAGATCAAAATTTATATTATTAAAAATCTTTATTATATTTTTTTTAAATATTTTAAATATATTATATTTGTATAATAAAAATTATAAATCATTATAAATTAATATTCTTTTTAGTAATTGTATATTTAAAGCACATTTTACTATCATAAACCAAATAACTTTCAATGTATCAAATTGAATTTTAAAAAAATATAATTAAATATAAATTTTATTATAATAACTAATTTTATTAAATAAATTTTTATTAAATAAATTTTTAATAAATTAAAAACCAAACCCACACATAATTGCCAAGGAAATTATCATCAATCATCCTCTCTCTCCCACGATATGAAATGACACAAGGCTTTGACGTTGGCGGCGGCGGCTCATGATGATACCAATAAAGATGAGGTCAATAAAAGAAGTTAATTTTTTATAACGTCATAAATTGATATTCAATTTAATATATGATAATGCCGCAAAACTAATTCTAGCAAGACAATATTTGTGGGTGATTAAAAAAAAAATCAACTTATGACAAAATGACAGTGTGTTGACATTTTTATTTCATTGACCTTCCGGTGGGGAGGTTGGGGTTTAGATTGGGATGTTTATTGTGGACCATGTTTTTAAGAATCAATGAATATGCTAATTTAAACTCGCAAATGACATTTATTCATAATGCTAATCATAAACAAATAATAATGTAAATAAAAAATGATACATATTTTTTTTATTATTATCAATGACATGTTAGTAAAACTAAAACTCGAATGCAATAGATTAAATTAACCCAAAGAAAAACTTTTCAATAGATCAAAACGAATTATTTTATTTATAGTAGACTAATAAAAACAATTAAAATTTAACAAAGTTTATTCATGCATATGCATTTAGTAAAAATGAGATTCAAATTGTTCAAGGACATGAATTCTGATATGAGGATCTCATTAATTTACAGCTACTTTTTTCAGACTACAATATAAGGCATTTTTTTTTTAATTCTACTTATTTAAAATATAGTAGGAAATTAGGGAGGTGTTATACATGGTTTTTCAATTATCCCTTATTTTATTCAATAATTAATGAGAGTGTTTTGAAAAGTCAAATGTTATATTTATTATACGCAATAGCACAATTAAAAAGATGTAAAATTTTAAAAAAAGTAACATTTTAACCAATTTTTTTAAGAAACATAAATTAATGAAGAGTAACTTATATTGTAATGTAAAAAGAATACTTTATAAATATGTTTTGAATTGTAAGACAGCCACAAATCAGAAGGAATCTTTCAA